>NC_086448.1:492664941-493864941 GCF_028390025.1 Pseudophryne corroboree | reverse complement strand
TGCAAAATGAAAAAGGGGAAAGACCTGCCCTGGGGGAATAGGCTGCTATCTGTCAGAAGAGCTGGGTCATGGATTTCACAACAGAGCGGATGTACAACATGTGGTGAGGTGCAGAGAACACCAGGCCTGGAGGTCTCCTCCTCCTTATATTTCTGTAGGTGGTCTGTTTCAGTAAGTTTGTGTGTATGTGTGTCAATTGTACCCCTTTCAGACTGCCTGAGGTGCAACACCTGGGGGCCTGACACGGGAGCTCCCAGTGTGCGACCAACCTCAGGAGATCCGCCGCCGCTGTATGCAACCCGACATGTTGCCGGGTTGGTGTCGTCAGCGGTGACGCGGTGGAGCGGCGCTTGGAGATCACATGATCTCCCAGCACCACGCGTCCATACACAGTAAACGGGTCGCATTGACCCGTCTCACATTCACACCGCACAGTGAGCCGGGTTGAACACAAGTTCGACACTGCTCGCGACCATGGTTGAAATACCAGGTCACTCGACCCAGTATTTCAACCCTTGCACCTTTAAGATCGCATCTGAACATGGGTTATGCACTCTCATGTACCAATAACCCATGTTCATAGATGGTGGTCTGAAAGGGGTATAAGTAATTGGTGTCTGTCAGTAAGTATGTATGTGTCAATAAGTAGTGTCTGTATCAGTAAGGGGTATTTGTCAGTGAGTGGTGTGTGCAGAGCTGCCATCAGGGGGGTACTGTCAGTACAGGAGTCCCGGTTGACAGACAAGGGGGCCCAGGTGTCAGCAGTGTTCATATTGCTGGCGAGTAGACATGGAGAGACAGTGCTGGCACCGGTATTTTAAATATTTTAAATGTGGTCTCGAGCGTGAGCCACTCGGAGCTCATGGACCATCCAGTGCCGCTCCTGATTTCTGCCGGTACGCGAGCTCTGATTGGTTTACGGCTAGTGCTACATTTGAAATGCTTCCACAACATGCACTAAAGGACTGCACCAGATTACAGTCATCACCCGTCACCTGCACGGCCCCTCGGTAGCAGCGCCCACCACTACTCGCACTGGATCTCAGTGACAGCATCTGAAGGATGCCGGCTCCAAAGAGATCAGCACTCCAGCTGTTTATATAGAACTGCCCGGCAGCTCACTGATAAGGAATCCCAGTGACAGTCTACAGGATAGGGGACTGATATGCTGTCCTTTGCTAGGGAAAGGTAGGAAAAATTATAATCTAACATCAGTGGTGTCTTTCCTCTAACTAATCCTAAGGAGGTGTAACCACTTTTTTGATTTGAGATATATATATATATATATATATAATTTATTTATTTTTTTGTGCTCTATTTGTGTGCAGCTGTTGCTCTGATGTAGAGTTTAATGCCTTTTTACAGCTCAATTTCCTCACAATTGATCCATCAGTGCTCACTGGGATGTCCATGCACTTGGATATTATTTTTGTAGCCTTTTCCTATTTGTGCATCTATAACTTTATCTATAATTATCTTGCAGTGTTTTTTGTCTTCACAGTCTGACCAGTGCAATTTGAATTAGGGGGTCTTCTTATATTCATTAAAGATGACCTTTTCAATGACTCAGAGGTAAATTGAAAGCTAACTGAAAGCCACTTTTTTTAGGGCAACACCTCTGTAAACAGCAAGCCTGCACAACCCAGGGGTTGAATACATATGCAAGCAGCATATTTTGAGTTTTATTTAAAAAAAAATATTGGAAGACAGATATTGGATTAAGCATTTGAATATTGACTTTAAAGCTTACTGGGTTGCAATAAATGTATTGTATGGAACAATCTGTGCGTCATTTGTAATACAGACAAATCTGTTAACTTTTTAGTTGGTTGAAATCTTTTAAAAACCACTTTATTCATTACTGTATGTACTGTAACTACTGTTAATGCAATACGTAGTACTGTAGGCTTGCATAGACAAACCACACTGCGAAGAACTGAGTATAACATGTAAAACAACTTTTAGTGAATATATACAATATTATTATTGATTCATCCATAATTCAATCACAATCATAATTAGTGATGAGCGGGTTCGGTTCGTCGGAATCCGAACCCCCCCGAACTTCACCCTTTTTACACGGGTCCGAGGCAGACTCGGATCCTCCCGCCTTGCTCGGTTAACCCGAGCGCACCCGAACGTCATCATCCCGCAGTTGGATTCTCGTGAGATTCGTATTCTATATAAGGAGCCGCGCGTCGCCGCCATTTTTCACTCGTGCATTGGAAATGATAGTGAGAGGACGTGGCTGGTGTCCTCTCAGTTTTATTCAGGTGGCTGCAAATATCTGTGCTCACTGCTTTATTGTGGGGACTGGGGACCAGCAGTATTATATAGGAGGAGTACAGTGCAGAGTTTTGCTGACCAGTGACTACCAGTATTATACGTTCTCTGCCTGAAAAACGCTCCACATCTGTGCTCAGTGTGCTGCATATATCTGTGCTCACACTGCTTTATTGTGGGGACTGGGGACCACCAGTATTATATAGGAGGAGTACAGTGCAGAGTTTTGCTGACCAGTGACCACCAGTATTATACGTTCTCTGCCTGAAAAACGCTCCATATCTGTGCTGCATTGTAGTATATAGTAGGAGTACAGTGCATAATTTTGCTGACCACCAGTATATAATATATAGCAGTACGGTACAGTAGGCCACTGCTCTACCTACCTCTGTGTCGTCAAGTATACTATCCATCCATATCTGTGGTGCATTTCAGTTTTGCACAGTTTGCTGACCACCAGTATATAATATATAGCAGTACGGTACAGAAGGCCACTGCTCTACCTACCTCTGTGTCGTCAATTATACTATCCATCCATACCTGTGGTGCATTTCAGTTTTGCACAGTTTGCTGACCACCATATATAATATATAGCAGTACGGTACAGTAGGCCACTGCTCTACCTACCTCTGTGTCGTCAAGTATACTATCCATCCATACCTGTGGTGCATTTCAGTTTTGCACAGTTTGCTGACCACCAGTATATAATATATAGCAGTACGGTACAGAAGGCCACTGCTCTTCCTACCTCTGTGTCGTCAAGTATACTATCCATCCATACCTGTGGTGCATTTCAGTTGTGCGCAGTATATATAGTAGTAGGCCATTGCTATTGATACTGGCATATAATTCCACACATTAAAAAATGGAGAACAAAAATGTGGAGGGTGAAATAGGGAAAGATCAAGATCCACTTCCACCTCGTGCTGAAGCTGCTGCCACTAGTCATGGCCGAGACTATGAAATGCCATCAACGTCGTCTACCAAGGCCGATGCCCAATGTCATAGTAGAGAGCATGTAAAATCCAAAAAAATAAAGCTCATTAAAATGACCCAAAAATCTAAATCAAAATCGTCTGAGGAGAAGCGTAAAAATGCCAATGTGCCATTTACGACATGGAGTGGCAAGGAACGGCTGAGGCCCTGGCCTATGTTCAAGGCTAGTGGTTCAGCTACACCTGAGGATGGAAGCACTCATCCTCCTGCTAGAAAACTTAAAAGAGTTAAGATGGCAAAAACACAGCAAAGAACTGTGCGTTCTTCTAAATCACAAATCCCCAAGGAGAGTCCAATTGTGTCGGTTGCGATGCCTGACCTTCCTAACACTGGACGGGAAGAGGTTGCGCCTTCCACCATTTGCACGCCCCCTGCAAGTGCTGGAAGGAGCACCCGCAGTCCAGTTCCTGATAGTCAAATTGAAGATGTCACTGTTGAAGTACACCAGGATGAGGATATGGGTGTTGCTGGCGCTGGGGAGGAAATTGACAAGGAGGATTCTGATGGTGAGGTTGTTTGTTTAAGTCAGGCACCCGGGTAGACACCTGTTGTCCGTGGGACAAATATGGCCATTGACATGCCTGATCAAAATACAAAAAAAATCGCCTCTTCGGTGTGGAATTATTTCAACAGAAATGCGGACAACTGGTGTCAAGTCGTGTGTTGCCTTTGTCAAGCTGTAATAAGTAGGGGTAAGGACGTTAACCACCTAGGAACATCCTCCCTTATACGTCACCTGGACCGCATTCATCAGAAGTCAGTGACAAGTTCAAAAACTTTGGATGACAGCGGAAGCAGTCCACTGACCACTAAATCCCTTCCTCTTGTAACCAAGCTCCTGCAAACCACACCACCAACTCCCTCAGTGTCAATTTCCTCCTTACACAGGAAAGCCAATAGTCCTGCAGGCCATGTCACTGTCAAGTCTGACGAGTCCTCTCCTGCCTGGGATTCCTCCGATGCATCCTTGAGTGTAACGCTTACTGCTGCTGGCGCTGCTGTTGATGCTGCTGGGAGTCGATCGTCATCCCAGAGGGGAAGTCGGAAGACCACTTGTACTACTTCCAGTAAGCAATTTACTGTCCAACAGTCCTTTGCGAGGAAGATTAAATATCACAGCAGTCATCCTGCTGCAACGCGGATAACTCAGGCCTCGGCAGCCTGGTGGTGAGAAACGTGTTTCCGGTATCCACCGTTAATTCACAGGCAACTAGAAACTTGATTGAGGTACTGTGTCCCCGGTGCCAAATACCATCTAGGTTCCATTTCTCTAGGCAGGCGATTCCGAAAATGTACAGACGTCAGAAAAAGAGTCCCCAGTGTCCTAAAAAATGCAGTTGTACCCAATGTCCACTTAACCACGGACATGTGGACAAGTGGAGCAGGGCAGACTCAGGACTATATGACTGTGACAGCCCACTGGGTAGATGCATTGCCTCCCGCAGCAAGAACAGCAGCGGCGGCACCAGTAGCAGCATCTCGCAAACACCAACTCGTTCCTAGGCAAGCTACGCTTTGTATCACCGCTTTCCATAAGAGGCACACAGCTGACAACCTCTTATGGAAACTGAGGAACATCATCGCAGAATAGCTTACCCCAATTGGACTCTCCTGGGGATTTGTGACATCGGACAACGCCACCAATATTGTGCGTACATTACATCTGGGCAAATTCCAGCACGTCCCATGTTTTGCACATACATTGAATTTGGTGGTGCAGAATTATTTAAAAAACAACAGGGGTGTGCAAGAGATGCTGTCGGTGGCCCGAAGAATTGCGGGCCACTTTCGGCATTCAGCCACCGCGTGCCGAAGACTGGAGCATCAGCAAACAGTCCTGAACCTGCCCTGCCATCATCTGAAGCAAGAGGTGGTAACGAGGTGGAATTCAACCCTCTATATGCTTCAGAGGATGGAGGAGCAGCAAAAGGCCATTCAAGCCTATACATCTGCCTATGATATAGGCAAAGGAGGGGGAATGCACCTGACTCAAACGCAGTGAAGAATGATTTCAACGTTGTGCAAGGTTCTGCAACCCTTTGAACTTGCCACACGTGAAGTCAGTTCAGACACTGAAATCCTGAGTCAGGTCATTCTCCTCATCAGGCTTTTGCAGAAGAAGCTGGAGACATTGAAGGAGGAGCTAAAATGGAGCGATTCCGCTAGGCATGTGGGACTTGTGGATGGAGCCCTTAATTAGCTTAACCAGGATTCACGGGTGGTCAATCTGTTGAAATCAGAGCACTACATTTTAACCACCGTGCTCGATCCTAGATTTAAAACCTACTTTGTATCTCTCTTTCCGGCAGACACAAGTCTGCAGAGGTTCAAAGACCTGCTGGTGAGAAAATTGTCAAGTCAAGCGGAACGTGACCCGTCAACAGCTCCTCCTTCACATTCTCCCGCAACTGGGGGTGCGAGGAAAAGGCTAAGAATTCCGAGCCCACCCGCTGGCGGTGATGCAGGGCAGTCTGGAGCGAGTGCTGACATCTGGTCCGGACTGAAGGACCTGCCAACGATTACTGACATGTCGTCTACTATCCCTGCATATGATTCTGTCACCATTGAAAGAATGGTGGAGGATTATATGAGTGACCGCATCCAAGTAGGCACGTCAGACAGTCCGTACATATACTGGCAGGAAAAAGAGGCAATTTGGAGGCCCTTGCACAAACTGGCTTTATTTTACCTAAGTTGCCCCCCCTCCAGTGTGTATTCCGAAAGAGTGTTTAGTGCAGCCGCTCACCTTGTTAGCAATCGGCGTACAAGGTTACTTCCAGAAAATGTGGAGAAGATGATGTTCATCAAAATGAATTATAATCAATTCCTCCGTGGAGACATTCACCAACAGCAATTGCCTCCAGAAAGTACACAGGGACCTGAGATGGTGGATTCCAGTGGGGACGAATTAATAATCTGTGAGGAGGGGGATGTACACAGTGAAAGGGGTGAGGAATCGGACGATGAGGAGGAGGTGGACATCTTGCCTCTGTAGAGCCAGTTTGTGCAAGGAGAGATTGATTGCTTCTTTTTTGGTGGGGGCCCAAACCAACCAGTCATTTCAGTCACAGTCGTGTGGCAGATCCTGTCGCTGAAATGATAGGTTCGTTAAAGTGTGCATGTCCTGTTTATACAACATAAGGGTGGGTGGGAGGGCCCAAGGACAATTCCATCTTGCACCTCTTTTTTCTTTCATTTTTCTTTGCATCATGTGCTGTTTGGGGACTATTTTTTTGAAGTGCCATCCTGCCTGACACTGCAGTGCCACTCCTAGATGGGCCAGGTGTTTGTGTCGGCCACTTGTGATGCTTAGCTTAGCCATCCAGCAACCTTGGTGCACCTCTTTTTTTCTTTGCATCATGTGCTGTTTGGGGACAAGTTTTTAAATCTCCCATCCTGTCTGACACTGCAGTGCCACTCCTAGATGGGCCAGGTGTTTGTGTCGGCCACTTGGGTCGCTTAGCTTAGTCACACAGCTACCTCATTACACCTCTTTTTTTCTTTGCATAATGTGCTGTTTGGGGACAATTTTTTTAATCTGCCATCCTGTCTGACACTGCAGTGCCACTCCTAGATGGGCCAGGTGTTTGTGTCGGCCACTTGGGTCGCTTAGCTTAGTCACCCAGTGACCTCGGTGCACATTTTAGGACTAAAAATAATATTGTGAGTTGTGAGGTGTTCAGAATAAACTGGAAATGAGTGTCAATTATGGTTATTGAGGTTAATAATACTATGGGATCAAAATGACCCCCAAATTCTATGATTTAAGCTGTTTTTGAGGGTTTTTTGTAAAAAAACACCCGAATCCAAAACACATCCGAATCCAACAAAACATTTTCAGGGAGGTTTTGCCAAAACGCGTCCGAATCCAAAACACGGCCACGGAACCGAATCCAAAACCAAAACACAAAGCCCGAAAAATGTCCGTTGCACATTACTAATCATAATATCATCAATAATGTTATGTGACCACCAAAAGGATCTTAATTTATCTACAACACTCTCTAGTATTATTATAGTACAGATATACAATTACCAGATAATTCAGTAGCAATATTGATATTACAATATGTGAAGAATCATAGATTTTAAAAAGATAATACAAATATTAGGGCCTTATAAATTATTTATTTTTATTACTTAGTTTGGCCTGGTTGGCCTAACTCAGTTTAGGCCAGTTGGCCTGTTTCGGATCACATACAAATAAACCCTGTAACCTTTCCTCTCCAGTTACCAAAGTCTTTAAAGATTAACAGTACATTCCATTGTTCTCTTTTCAAGCCAGCTTTCTTCTCTAAGAAATTCAGAGTCTGACGTCCTAGAAGACCTTCTCAAGTTATGGTTCAGGGTCCCAATGCACCAGATCTTAAGATATCATTCTTCAGAGAATTTCCAGACAAACCCGAGTCTAGAGGTTACTTAACCCCCTCTTCAAGGGGTGTACTGTGACGAGCAACCGCTTCTGCTTGTCCCTCCGTTGGGTCCCGGTCATTGCTAGGTGACAGGGACATCATAGGAATTCCACCCGGTGATCTTCACCAGGTGCTTAGTAACTGGGATGCTGGTTGGCTGTCTCCTGGTTACAGGGGACACTGCAGCAGTATGTGCTGCAGCTGCTCAGAGCTTACTTACAGTAATTAGACTTACACTCCCAGACTGGCTCCCCATTGGTTCAGCTATATGTTATAGCTTGTGCCTTGTAGTATAAGCCGCTGGTCCTTGTCTTCAGACCTTGCTACTCTGCCAATTTTCCTGCTCATTCGTGTCCTGGTTCCTGCTCTGCTTGTAATTACCTCCAGCCTGGTGTGTTACCCCTTAATTTGCCACTTCAGTGCACCTGCTATCAGCTGGCAGATAAATACCAACGACACTGTTTCTGCATACCATCTGGACAGGGCCTGCAAGTTCACTGCGCAGTGCCATTTTCCATTCCGCAGTGCTTCATCAACTCTGGCTGAGATCCTCATCCAACTCTGACCTAACCTTTCGTGCTTCTGTGTGTAAACCAAAAGTTTGTTTCTCGTGGTCTCTAGTCTATCGTGTGAGGCCCTACTTCTATAGGTTTAAGTCCAAGTAGGAACCTAAGTACCGGTGTATGCGTCGTATACTTAAGGAACAACGGGGGGCTGTTATTGGCATAAGACACTCTCAGAGGCTCTAGAGGACTCACACTATTAGCACTAGAGTTTCAAACGCACACACACACTTGTCAGTAGACTGATTTACCTTATGCAGATTGATGGCTTATTTAACTAGCAGAATAGACAGCCACTGGAAAACTTTCCTTAGTCATAGAAGGTTGTCAATAGAATGAAATTATACACTTAGGAAGTGCTGAGGAGGGCCTGTGTGGTCATTAGAATGCATAAGCTGTGTATCCTGAGCAGGATGACCATTTGACATGTAGATCTTACATGTCACATGCTCTGTATCTTATTGAAAAGCCCCTCTTCACACTTAGAAGACATATTTCAATTGAAAGAATTATTAATTTGGACATAGGATGAGAAAGGAGCTGGCAATCAGATTAACATCAGACTGTCGCATGTACTAACCAAATGGTCCCTTCGGCTGGAAGGGATCATTGCAAAGGAAATTAGTAGAGATGAGCGGGTTTGGCTCTCAGAGAACCGAACCATACCGAACTTCACCATTCGAGTCCGGATCCGAGCCAGGCTCGGGTTTTCCCGCCTGACTCGGAAACACGAACAAGGAAAAACGTCATTATCCCACAGTCGGATTCTCGCGGGATTTGGATTCCATATAAGGAGCCGCGCGTCCCCGCCATTTTCACTCCAGCATTGGAGAGTGTACAGAGAGGACATGTCTCCAATCTCTCAGTGTCCGTGGCTTGTGCCGAATCTGTCCAGTCACAGTGCTTGTGTCCTCTGCTGCCATATGTCCAGTGCTGTCCAGTGGTGCTGTGTTGGCGTGCATCAGTTCAGTGGTGGTGTGTTGTGCTGCATCAGTCACAGTGGTGGTGTCCTTTGCTGCCATATGTCCAGTGCTGCTGTATAATAAGTCCCTTACAGTGTTGCTGTGTTGTCCTGTTCTGACCAGTGGTAGTGTCCTGAGCATCAGTGAGTCCAGTGACCATTCACAGTGGTGGTGTCATCTTCTGCCATATGCCCAGTGCTGCAGTATAATTATCTGTGTTGTCCTGCATCAGACCAGTGCTAGTGTCCTGTGCATCAGTCAGTCCAGTGACCATTCATTTGGTGGTGTCCTCTGCTGCCATATGTCCAGTGCTGCTGTATAAGTCCCTTACAGTGTTGCTGTGTTGTCCTGCATCAGACCAGTGGTAGTGTCCTGGCCATCAGTCATTCCAGTGACCAGGCATTTACACTGTTATATGCTGCTGCTATATGTCCACTGATACAGTATTATAATAATAATAATAATAATAATAACAACAACAACAAGTCCCTCACAGTGTTGCTGTGTTGTGCTGCATCAAACCAGTGGTAGTGTCCTGGCTATGAGTCATTCCAGTGACCAGGCAGTCACAGTGGTAAACGCTGCTGCTATATGTCCACTGCTACAGTATTATAATAATAACAACCACAAGTCCCTCACAGTGTTGCTGTGTTGTGCTGCACCAGACCAGTGGTAGTGTCCTGGCCATCAGTCATTCCAGTGACCAGGCAGTCACAGTAGTATACGCTGCTGCTATACTGTATGTCCACTGCTGCCACATTATAATAATAATAATAATAATAATAATAATAATAATAACAACAACAACAAGTCTCTCACAGTGTTGCTGTGTTGTGCTGCATCAGACCAGTGGTAGTGTCCTGGCCATCAGTCATTCCAGTGACCAGGCAGTCACAGTGGTATATGCTGCTGCTATATGTCCACTGCTACAGTATAATAATAATAATAATAATAATAATAATAATAACAACCACAAGTCCCTCACAGTGTTGCTGTGTTGTGCTGCATCAGACCAGTGGTAGTGTCCTGGCCGTCAGTCATTCCATTGACCAGGCAGTCACAGTGGTATACACTGTTGCTATACTGTATGTCCACTGCTGCCATATTATAATAATAATAATAACAACAAGTCCCTTACAGTGTTGCTGTGTTGTGCTGCATCAAACCAGTGGTGGTTTCCTGGCCATCAGTCATTCCAGTGACCACACAGTCACAGTGGTATACGCTGCAGCTGCTATATGTCCACTGCTGTCATACTATTATAATACTGTAATAACAACAAGTCCCTTACAGTGTTGCTGTGTTGTGCTGCTACAGACCAGTGGTAGTGTCCTGGCCATCAGCCATTCCTGTGCTGCATATTGTGTTATATAACTCCAGAAACATAATGGAGAACAAAAATTTGGTGGATAAAATAGGGAAAGATCAAGAACCACTTCCTCCTAGTGCTGAAGCTGCTGCCATTATCCATGACATAGACAATTAAATGCCATCAACGTCGTCTGCCAAGGCCGATGCCCAATGGGATAGTAGAGGGCATGTAAAATCCAAAAAGCCAAAGTTCAGTAAAAGTAACAGAAAAAAAGAAATTGAAATGGTCTGAGGAGAAATGTAAACTTGCCAATATGCCATTTACGACATGGAGTGGCAAGGAACGGCTGAAGCCCTGGCCTATGTTCATGACTAGTGGTTCAGCTTCACACGACGATGGAAGCCCTCATCCTCCCGCTAGAAAAATTAAAAGAGTTAAGCTGGAAAGAACACAGAAAAGAACTGTGCATTCTGAAATAGTATCACAAATTCCCAAGGAGAGTCCAAGTGTGTCGGCAAATGCGATGCCTGACCTTACCAACACTGGACGGGAAGAGGTAGCTTCTTCCACCATTTGCATGGTCACTGCAAGTGCTGGAAGGAGCACCCACCGTCCAGTTCCTGATATTGAAATTGAAGATGTCACTGTTGAAGTACACCAGGATGAGGATATGGGTGTTGCTGGCGCTGAGGAGGAAGTTGACGAGGAGGATTCTGATGGTGATGTGGTTTGTTTAAGTCAGGCACCGGGGGAGACACCTGTTGTCCATGGGATGAAGAAACCTGTTGTGATGCCTGGGCAAACTACCAAAAAAGACACCTTCTCGGTGTGGAATTATTTCTCCACAAATCCGGACAACAGGTGTCAGCCATCTGTTGCCTCTGTCAATCTGTAATAAGTAGGGCTAAGGATGTTAACCACCTAGGAACATCCTCCCTTATACGTCACCTGCAGCGCATTCATCATAAGTCAGTGTCAAGTTGTGAAACTTTGGGAAAGAGCATAAGCAGTCCACTGACACCTAAATCCCTTCTTCCTCCTGTACCCAAGCTCCTGCAAGCCACACCACCAACTCCCTCAACGTCAACTTGCTCCTCAGTCAGGAACGTCAGTAGTCCTGCAGGCCATGGCACTGTCAAGACTGAGGAGTCCTCTCCTAACCTGGATTCCTCCAGAGGATCCTTGAGTGGTACGCCTGCTGTTGCTGCCGCTGCTGTTGTTGTTGCTGGGAGTCAAACGTCATCCCAGAGGGGAAGTCGGAAAACCACTTGTACTGCTTCAACTAAGCAATTGACTTTGTGAGGAAGATGAAATATGATAGCAGTCATCCTGTTGCAAAGCGGATAACTGAGGCCTTTAATTTTATGTTGGTGTTAGACTTGCATCCGGTATCTGCCATTAGTGCAGTGGGATTTAGACAATTGATGGAGGTATTGTGTCCCCGGTACCAAATCCCATCTAGGTTCCACTTCAATAGGCAGGCGATACCGAGAATGTACACAGACGTCAGAAAAAGTCACCAGTGTCCTACAAAATGCAGTTGTATCCAGTGTCCACTTAACCACGCACATGTGGACAAGGGGAACAGGGCAGACAAAGGACTATATGACTGTGACAGCCCACTGGGGAGATGTATGGCCTCCCACAGCAACAACAGCAGCGGCAACAGTAGCAGCATCTCGCAAACACCAACTCGTTCCCAGGCAGGCTATGCTATGTATCACAGGTTTCCGTAAGAGGCACACAGCTGACTACCTCTTACGGAAACTGAGGGACATCATCGCAGAATGGCTTACCCCAATTGGACTCTCCTGGGGATTTGTGATATCGGACAACGCCACCAATATTGTGCATTGTTACATCTGGGCAAATTCCAGAATGTCCCATGATTTGCACAAACAATTAATTTGTTGGTGTAGAATTTTTTGACAGGGGTGTACAGGAGATGCTGTCGGGGGCACAAAAAATTGTGGGCCACTTTCGACATTCTGCCACCGCGTGCCGAAGACTGGAGCATCAGCAAACACTCCTGAACATGCCCTGCCATCAATTGAAGCAAGAGGTGTTAACGAGGTGGAATTCAACACTCTATATGCTTCAGAGAATGGAGGAGCAGCAAAAGACCATTAAAGCCTATACATCTGCCTACGATATAGGCAAAGGAGGGAGAATGCACCTGACTCAAGCGTAGTGGAGAATGATTTCAACATTGTGCAAGGTTCTCCAACCCTTTGAACTTGCCACACGTGAAGTCAGTTCAGACACTGCCAGCTTGAGTCAGGTCATTCCCCTCATCAGGCTTTTGCAGCAGTTGGAGAAATTGAAGGAGGAGCTAAGATGGAGCGATTCCGCAAGGTATGTGGGACTGGATGGAGCCCTTCATTCGCTTTGCCAGGATTCAAGGGTGGTCAATCTGTTGAAATCAGAGCACTACATTTTGGCCGCCATGCTCGATCCTAGGTTTAAAGCCTACATTGTATCTCTCTTTCTCTGTGCGGAGGATGATGTACACAGTGTCCAGTGGTACTGCCATTTAATTCCAGTGATTTGGACGTATAATTCCAGTTATTTGGATGTATAATTCCAGTGGAAATTTTTGTGTCGCTGGGCTCAGTCATACAGCTACCTCATTGCACCTCTTCGACATCTTTGCATGAGGTGCTGTTTGGGGCCTAGTTTTTGAAAAATGCCAACCTGTCTGACACTCCTAGATGGGCCAGGTGTTTGTGCCGCACACTTGTGTCGCTTAGTTTGGCCATCCAGCTACCTAATTGCACCTCTTTTTCTTCTTTGCATCATGTGCTGTTTGGGGACTAGTTTTTGAATAGTGTCATCTTGTCTGCAACTGCAGTGCCACTCCTAGATGGGCCAAGTGTTTGTGCTGCACACTTGTGTCGCTTAGCTTAGTCATACAGCCACCTAGGTGCAACTTTTAGGCCTAAAATCAATATTGTGAGGTGTGAGGTGTTCAGAATAGACTGGAAATGAGTGGAAATTAATGTTATTGAGGTTAATAATACCGTAGGAGCAAAATTACCCCTAAATTCTGTGATTTTAGCTGTTTTTATGTTTTTTTTTTAAAAATCCTCCAGATTCAAAACCAAAAGCAAAACACGAAAGGGTGGTTTTGGCAAAGCCAAGCCAAAACAAAAACACGAATGTGGAATTAGAACCAAAACCAAAACACGAAAAGTGCCTGCCGCACATCTCTAGATATTAGTGGTTATTTATTAACAATGGACATCATTTCTCTAGCCACTCACAAAGGAATGTGACCCATGGGATCATCAGGGCACATGTGTCTTAAGACACCCAACAGATACTGTATCTAAACCAGGTCAAAGTAAAATCAAATGGGATATGGTTTATGTAATACAGTATGTCACATAGCTGAGGTGAGTTCGCAGGTGAAGTGCGAATGGCAAACCTCTAAGAAACATTGTTTCAAAGATACTGTATGAAACCTCTTCACTATCCCACATCACAAGCACCTGCTATTTATTATCATATGGTTGCTAAAATAGCAGAGAGTAATATGGACACCCCGGATTTTAGATAATCCTCTTGAGGGGTAAATTATGCCCAAATATGTGAATGTGAGTTACAGTATAAGATATAAGAACAAGTCATGCCTATCAAATCAGCCAATCAGCAAGGCCCAGGTATGATACTCTGATGATAAAAGTTCTAACCACCAATTGTTTATGGCTCAGACTTGGAGATCAATGTCGCAGTTAAGTTTAAACCTACATTTACCCTGCATTTCTTCCGTTTCTTCCTGGGACAGATTAGCTGCATGTTATTCTGTAAATTTGTGTCCTCTTTATTTGAATTTTGCTTACCTGTATGCAGTGGCGGATTGGGATGGAAAACTAGCCCGGGAAAGTTATGGAAGCAGCCGTAAATGGGGCTGGGTCTGTAGAAGGGATGGGGTCTGTTGAGGTGGGTAGGACCACTCCTTTCTGGGCCTGACTCTGAGTTGTATGCAGTTGTGGCTCTCCTCTTTTTCTGCAGTTGTGTCCACAACTTTAGGCAAATGTCGCTACAATGCATTTCCCTGACATACGTCCTTGGATCTGAATATACAAGGACTGTCAGTGTGTCAGCTGCAATCACACTTTGTTCTTCTTTAGACGCCCTGTGAAATTTTAATCAGCCCTATACTAGATGCAGATAATCCGTCTGAGTATGGCCTCCAATATGAGTAATTCAGAGTCTCTATAGCAAACCCCCTGTAATTACCTAGGAATACCTAAAGCATTTGTAATACACTTCTTGGTGCGTTTGTCTGAATCCATACTGCGACTCTGTACAAATGTCATCAGTACTCACTGCCTCCATTGGATTCTAAAAGTGTCTTTTCATTGGGACCCGGACCACTCCCCTGCTGCTATCTGGATCTCCTCTTGCAATAGAGATTCTCTGGGGATTGCATTTGCAAGGACCGGGTAATACTAACACTTACAAATGAACTGATGGCTACATTGAGGATTGAGCCCTAGCCAGAAGCTGTGCACAGTTTATAAATTAAGTGGGATCTAAATGGTCATTTATATGATACTTATTTTGTACTGTCAGAGAGTCACAACACCTTTTATCCTTATTATCTTTTTATATGTATAACAAATTGTTGAGTATTTTATTCAAATTGTTTTATTGTCCCTTTTTTGGACTAACAGCTGGCGCCAGTATATCTTTTATCTTTGGGCTTACATATTTCTAGGGGCTGACCCCCCCTAAACAGGCTGCCGTTGACAGAACACTCATAAAATTTATTTTCTTGTTTAACAATCACCTCTGCTCCTGGGTGACTACTTCTCAGCAGCTTCTGGCTTCCTCCCTTCTCTCCATGGACTGCTGACAGTATAGCACCGCCAACCCAGGGACACTCAATTGATCCGTAAAGAGAGTTTCACATGCCTGCCTCCATCCCTTATTCCTGTTCCACTGACCCCGCTAATCCGGACTGTCCTTCCCTCACTGAGCGGTGCGCTCATTATGTCGGTGATGCTAGGACTGCCCTATCCTGATCATGCAACCTGGCACAGCCAATCACACTACTGCCAGCGGTAGTGCAGCTCTCACTGCACTGTCACACTCAGACCGAAATGATCTGAGTCAGATCATGTAATGGCTGCAGTTGTTTGATCATTCAGCACCTCGCCGTCACTCGGAAGCTGGCGGGGAAGGGGGGAGGGGGCGGGACCGTGAGAGGGGTCCAGTCTGGTCCTCTTGTAAGTGGGGTACTGTTGAGAGAGGGGTCTGGCCCAGTCCAGTCAGACCCGGCCCGGCCCACCAGAAAGTGGCCCAATATCCCGGCAGACCAATCCGCCCCTGCCTGTATGTACTTACAGTATGTAGCTATTTTAATTGTAACATTCTTTTCTAAATAAGCATTGTATCCTTTCTTAATCTCTCACATACTGTATATACTTCCAGGACCAATTTCTTTGAAGAGATTATTAGACCACTTAGTGCATGCTATAAATTTTGATCATTCTCCAAGTAGGGTGCGAAAAACATACTGCGTGAACATCTGTTCGTAGAGCCTAAGGGGGTCATCCGAGTTGATTGCACGCTGTAACTTTTGCAGCCCGTGCGAACAACTAGACAAAGTCTATGGGGGAGTGTATTTTTGCATAGCAAGGCTGCGATCGCATGTGTAGTCCTGCTATGCAAAAAAAGTTTTGTGTAGAACAAGACCAGGGTAAGAGTTACTTACCCTGTTCGATGAATCCAGCATTGCAGGTCCCGGAATTAACGTCAGACATCCGCCCTCCAAAGAGACAGGAATGATAAGGTCTTCAGATCAAAGTGGGATGACATTCTGGTTGAATGCTCCAACAAACTCATCACATTGTTAATAGAGACAAATACAGAACAACTGACACAATTAGATACAGAAATCAATGAATTAGATAGTGAATTAGAACCCCACAAGAATGAACAAGAATTCATTGCATTATCAGATCTGACAGCAAATAGAATACTGAAAGGGGAAACTCTACTCATAGAAACTAAGAAAAACAAGATACTTAGGGACAAATTTGGGATCAAAAAAGTACATAAGGGAAAGAAGGAATTATCCAACACAAAGGACAGGAAGAGAGGCCCAGTACTTCTTCATCCTAGAAACACCACAAGCCAGAACACCCCTATTTACCAACGTCTCAATTTAACATATCAGCAGTATATGTCAAGACTACACAACAATAAGATATACACGAAAATAGGAAGAGAAGAGGTTCCGTCCTTTGATTCAACATCAGAGGAAGACACAATAGAAGACTCCTTTTCAATTCATGAAGTAGAGGAAGAAACACTATACGAAAATATAGCAAGGTTATCACTGGAAAAAGGTTGGAACACAAGCCTTTTAAGAACAGAGGAACAGAGAGAAATTTGGGGGTTAGCACCTGCAGTTACAGGGGATTCAAACACGACTCGGAAAAACAGCACGGTTGAAGAGATACCAAGAACCTATATTGAGGAAGAGACAACATGTGCCACCCTCTCTTTTTTAGGGAAAAGCACCCTCACAACAAGGACGGACATGAATACCACAACTGTAAGGGGGGGGAAAAGAAAATTGGAAGAACAAGAAGAGGTTGCAGGGGAGGAGAAAAAAGCAAAGGTCCTGTTATCACAGGAACACCAGATGTAGGGAAGGGCATATTCAATTTGAGCAACACTACACTCACAGAAGATCACATGAAAGTATTAGACAAAGGCCTGAAGTTTGCCCCCACAATCTCGATGAATAAGTTCAATACATACGTTGACATACACAAATTTGCCCGCAAACTGACTCTTAAAAAGTATTTCTCTACTACAAATCAGGCACAGATACGGAATTCTGAAAATGCAGACCATTTCAATCACACCGGATTGAAACCACCATCAGAGTTCTACCCCACCCACATACAAGGATCCCAAATCAGTGCGTTTGTAAAAATGATGGAAAGCGACACAGAAAAACTAGAGCAAAAGAAGAGATTCCAGAACAATCTAAGCAGAAAAGAACGCGACATGTTACAGGAATTACAAGATAACAACTCAATAATAGTGAAACCAGCAGATAAGGGGGGAGGAATAGTCATTCTAAACAAGTCTGACTACTTAATAGAAGCACACAAGATTTTGGGAGACACCACAACATACAAGGCCCTACAGGGCGATCCCACCACAGCTTTCCAATCAGAGCTTGAACTCCATATACGATCAGGAAAAACTTCAGGAATACTTACAATCATGAATACAAATTCATACAGACTCCACATCCGATCATCCCAGTATTTTACTACTTGCCAAAAATTCACAAAAATCCACACACACCGCCAGGCCGTCCCATTATTTCAGGGATAGGGTCACTCACCGCCAACCTCTCACAGTATCTAGACACATTACTACAACCTCTTGTACAATCATTACCTTCACATATGAAAGACACAACACAAATATTGAACATCCTACAGAACGTGACATGGAACGATCAAATGTGGCTGGTTACCACAGACATAACGTCACTATATTCAGTCATAAACCATGAACAAGGTATCGATAGCATCAGATATCACCTTGACAAAGAAGGACACATCCCACAGACACAACGTAATTTCATACTAGACAGTATCAGTTTCATTCTGAAACACAATTATGTGTGGTTCGAGAACGTTTTCTATTTACAAACGACCGGCACAGCCATGGGTACGAGATTTGCTCTGAGCTATGCTAATCTGTTCATGGGTTGGTGGGAGGACCAACACATTTGGAACCATCATAGCCTTGGAGCAAATCTCGTACTGTGGACTAGGTACATAGATGATTTCTTCTTTTTATGGCACGGGGATGAGTGTGGATTAAAGGACTTCTTGAGATTTCTCAACACCAATAACAATAACCTGATCTTCACTGCAAACTACAGCAAAACGAGAATAGAATTCCTGGACTTGGATATACTCATAGAAGGAGGGAAAATACAGACAAAAACTTACAGAAAACCAGTTGATGTAAACAGCTTCATACTTTCCACAAGTGGGCATCACCCAAATTGGCTCCAGACGATACCCAAAGGACAATTTACAAGACTTAGGAGAAACTGCTCCAGAGTGGAAGACTTCAAAACACAAGGAGAAGAACTCACCACACAATTTTTGGAGAAGAAATATGATGAAGAAATGGTGAAGAAGGCGTTCACTGAAGTAACAGCTTGCAATAGGGCAGATTTATTGAACTACAAGAAACAGAACAAAAAAGAAAACAAGGAGGAGATAGTTTTCATTACAGGTTACTCCAAACAAGCAACACAATTGAAAAAAATCCTAAAGAAAAATTGGCGACTTCTGATGGAGGATGAGATACTAGCAGATAAACTTCCAACTCAACCCAGAATAGTCTTCAGAAAGGCCCCAGACATAAAGAAAACATTGTACACAATCATATCGCCCCAAAACGTCAGAATCAGACGACATTAACAGGTTTAGACCCCAAAAAAGGTTTCTATTACTGTGGCACATGTCTAGGTTGCACCAATGCAAGAAATAGAAGCACAAAACCAACAACACAGTTCACTTCAAGCATCACCAAAAAAGAATATGAAGTGAGGAACAGGATGACATGCAACAGCAAAGGCATCATATATCTATTAGAATGTGACTGTCACAAACAATATGTGGGCAGAACGATAAGGACACTCAAGACACGAATAAGTGAACACATAAGAAACATCAAAAAAGGATCAGAAGAACATAACTTATCAAGACATTTTAGAGAATTCCATGGGAGTGATCCAAGCTCCCTGAGATTCATCGGCATAGAAGAGGTCACACCAAACTGGAGAGGAGGAGACTTTATGAACAAGATCAACAGGACAGAACTTAAATGGATGTACGAACTAAAAACTTTCACACCTCGGGGACTAAATCTAGACAATGAAGTCAGATCCATCATATGTAAGAAGAACTAGACCAAAATAGGTGGCATTTCACCAGGTACCAGGTACCATGAAATAACCATAGCCGATATTTTGAGAAGAGAATGGGATTAACATACAAGAAGAACTGGACCAGAATACCAATCATCATGGAATGAACTTAGACACTTATTTACGAGGGATGTAATATTAATATACAAAAAGATGTTCAGGAGTGCATGGACATTTTAGATATAGGGAAATAAGGACTCACTCAGTTACTTAAATCACATTTCCTATTCCTTATTCCCATATAGCACACCAACCATTCATGCATCTCCATCCCGCACCTACCTCCATATCCCGCTTTCCTCTTTCCATCCCCAATCAATTGGACTCAGGTCCTTCTCTTCTGCTCCTATACCAATTCCCTCCCCTCCCCTCAACATTCGTTTAACCATTCCGTTTGTTCCCTCTCACCTATAGGTGTCGGCGTCTGGCTCCGCCAACACAACATAAGAAATGAATCAATACACTAACAGGATACAACACAATTCTAATACGTTTTGGGACAAATTCAAGACAAACAGATTTTTCATCACTAAGTTTCCTATACTAATTGTCCCCTCTCTCTACAGTTAGTAAGGTAATATGGGGATACATACACATATAAGCTTATCAGAAATAAGGTTAATGATTGTCAGGGTACTTTAGCATATTACGCTGGCACATATAACGGGTGCTAATTTGAAATTATTCCACTAAACGGAAAGGTGGACAGTGTTGCATTATATATCTCATTTATCCAAAGGAATTATAATGAGGCTCATGTATATTTACAAATCCGCAATTGAAACACTGCATCGAATGTAAAAATAAATAACGTTTACATCAAACAGACAGTATCAATTACAACTCAGCGTGTGTTTTAGATTAACTCCCATTTATTCAATCAATTACATCCAATCAGAAATTAGGAGGGACCATATAAGGAGTCCCATACAGCACTAATTGATACACTGCTCCCAGAGGAAGGCCAATTAAGGCTGAAACGCGTTGGAGGAACACGACATGATCTAACATTTATCACCTTTAAAAGATCCGCTGACAGCATCAACCGCTTCCCGATCCTACAGTCTCCTTCACTGGCTAGTGAAGTAGAGCCACCGTCAGTGCTGCAGCGCGCCGGGGACTGAATGCCTACAACAGGCTAACAGTACCCGGAAGTGCCGTAGCCGCCGGTGATCTCGTCATCCCGGAGGTCCGAGCATCGGTGTGCAGGTTGCACACAGAAGTTCTACACCGGCCGGGGAGCGAGACGGAGGGACAAGCAAGCACAGCGTGGGACGAAAGACAAGGACGACCAGAAGAAGAAGGGTAAGTATATGCACCTGAGGGTTACGGGCACTGGCGTGCGCAGCACATTTTATTAGGGGGTGCACTGTTGGAGGGGTGTGTCTAGCACTGCCTTTTGGGCATGTTTAGCACCATCTATTGATGGTCAACGCATATAACATATCTACCTTTGTACCAATCCTAATAAAGCAGATACATTGTCAGATGTGGTGTGCACCAAACACCCCTGATGGCACTCGCTGCAATTACACTGCTCCTCCTCAGCCTGGTCTGGCTCTCCCTCTCTTTCCCCTGCAAGCTGCAGCAGCTTACTTACAAGTCAGTAACTAAACTGACAGTCGCAGACTGGTATTGCTGCCGCTGCTGGAACGTGTCAATGCTGCTGCCATCCGCCTGCCAGTATTGAATTTGTCTTCCTAAGAGGAATGCTGGCTGCATGCTGATCCTCATCAGTGGCTGGCGTTGGCATAGAATAGAAGGAGAGAGGTGTGTATGTGGTGGGTGTGACGGGTGGGCGTGCGAGCAGCATGACGTAATCACATCACATCACACTGTTTTTGTACATGGAGGTGGAGCTGGGAATTTGAAAGCCGGTGGCAGTGGCACTCTCGATTAACCCAGGCGCCTGGTCAGTAATGCATTCCTGACAGGGTGCAGCGCAGAGGAGACAGTAATCAGCCTGCTCTTCGATCGCTGCATCAGGCATGTGAGATCGGGGTGCCGGACATTAGGGGGTGCCTGTGCGCACCAGGCACCCCCCCTGCGCACACCTATGGTTACGGGACGCCGCACCCCCAGAACATATATCCCCCAACGTATACCTGCATTTCTATTTTATACCCAAGAATCTGCTGCGGTTAGCAGGACTAAAGACGGCTCTATCTAGGGCGGAACATCACATCTAACAAGTACATTTGCGATCAGCAATTGAATTCTTTTATTTATTTTTTATTTTTATTTCTATATTTTGTTGATTGGATCATTTGGGCGCATTAACTTTGCGGGCCTATGATAATGGTCAGAGATTATTAAAATTCATTTACAGGAGAAAATTCACGCAATTTGCATGGACAGAATTAACCCTGAACCCATATTATTAACAAAGTGTCTGGGAGGAGCACTGTGACTCCCCAATAAAAGTTTAATTGATACCTTAAGTTATTATTATCTGTTTGACATCAATACAATCTATGATTCACACCTGTGACATAATATTATAATCAAGACTACATAGATAAGGTGAACACTGACACCCCATAAGTTCAATTATCAGGGGCTGAGCGCTGTGTTATACATACTCTGCAATTTTTCTGGTAGGATAGATCACCTACAAACATCAGCAGCTCGCCATACTCATTAGGTAGTTGGCATTGCCTCAGTGCGCAGGTGGTAACCCTCTAAAATCCGCCCTCCAAACGCCTGGACATGCCTGCGTTCGCCGCACCACTCCCAGAAAACGGTCAGTTGCCACCCACAAATGCCCTCTTCCTGTCATTCTCCTTGCAATCGGCTGTGCGAATGGATTCTTCGTGCAATCCATCGTACAGCAACAATCCGTTTTGTAGCCGCACGACACGCCTGCATTGCGGTGCATTCGCATGCGCAGTAGTAACCTGTTCACTGTGCTGCAAAAAACGGCAGCGAGCAATCAACTCGGAATAACCCCCTATGATGTAATTAATTGCTAAAGGTGTTATTAATTGCTGAAACATTAGGCACACAATAATACTTTGTGGATGTCTGTGTTGCTGAGCCTGTGCAAATGGGGATATTAAGAACACACAGTTATAAATTGCCAAATTAGGGAGCGTTGTCCCAGACTCTGTGGGTGTGGATAACTCTAAGCTTTGTGCACAATTGTCATAAAGGTGTTTGGGGACCTGTGACCATTTTTCAGTTTTTTTGGTTTTTTATGTTATTACAGTTGGTGGTAGCCTAATGTGAGATTTACTGCGCCCTGACCAATAGTTAGAGTGCAGGGATCTTTCAAAAAAGTCAGGGATGAAGTGAGATCTCTGACATAGGGCCTAATTCAGACTGGAATGCTGCAGTCTTCTTGGTGTAGAGTGAGCAGGCACAGAAGCCGCACTGCGAATGCGCACACAGTGAGATGCGATGGCATCTCACTTGTGCGATCGCCTCTGCCTAATTGACAGGAAGAGGCAGTCGTGGGGTGGGATGGGGCGTGTCGGTGGTGTTGCGGCGGTGTTGGGGGGCATAGTCCAGACAATGCAGGCATGTCCGGTCCGTTTGTGTGGCGGGGGGCTTGCGGCGGCTGCGTGACATCACACACAGCTGCTGCAACCCTAAACATGGCAGGTAGCCGCCTGCCTTCACAGCTAGCTGCATAGGCAGGGAGCTACTCAGCAGGTGCGAAAGCATCACAGCTGTGTGACGCTTTCTCACATATCTGCAGGGGGCGGGGGCGTCCTAGCATGCGTGACGGACTAGCCCTGTGCTGGGCACCCCTGCACATGTCAGAAATTTTGATTGTAGATGTGTGTTTTTTCGCACATCTAAGATTAGCTCTGAATCACCCCCATAGTACCACCTCTATAGTAGCTGAAAAATGCTGCACTTAATCAATATAGATTGCCACTTTATAGCACGCTCTGGTAATTGTATTCTCTGTATTAATCATTAATAACAGGCATAATGGTATTCTATTGTAATGCTTAGCATGTCAGCATTGACACTGATGAAATATCAAAACGATAAGAATGTTTGCAAAACTGTGTGTCCGTGTGGTGCAACAGCTACACATACCTGGTAGCTGCTTCTGCGCTCAGGCAATGCAGCAGTTTCTTCTGGTTATCTGATCTGACAGCAGTGAGTAAGTTACCCATAACCCTCCATCACAGCCTAACTACCCTAGTGCCTAACAATAAGCCTTCCCTTCCAAAGCTTAACCCTAATCCTCCCCTCCCACAACCTAACTCTAATGCTCCCCTCATGCAAACTCTAACCCTTCATCAGAGGCGTAACTAGGGTTTTCGGAGCCCAGGGCAAGATGGAAATTCCCCCCCTTCCCCCCCCCGAAAAAAAAACATACAAAAAGAATCATGTGCGCGCGACGAAGGCAGAAGGGGTGTGGCCACTGAAAATGGCCCACAGTGCCAGTTACATTGCCCCACAGTGCCGGATACATTGCCCCACAGTGCCGGATACATTGCCCTACTCAGTGCCAGATACATTGCCCCACTCAGTGCCAGATACATGCACCACAGTGCCAGTTACATTGCCCCACAGTGCCGGATACAATGCCCCACAGTGCCGGATACATTGCCCCACAGTGCCAGTTAAATGCCCCACAGTGCCAGGTCCCACTCAGTGCCAGCTACATGCTCCACAGTGCCAGGCCCCACTCAGTGCCAGTTACATGCCCCATTTGGTGCCAGTTACATGCCCCACAGTGCCAGTTACATTGCCCCACAGTGCCAGATACATTTCCCCACAGTGCCAGATATATACCCCACAGTGCCAGGCCCCACTCAGTGCCAGTTACATGCCCCATTTGGTGCCAGTTACATGCCCAACAGTGCAAGATACATTGCCCACAGTGCCAGTTACATGCCCCACAGTGCCAGTTACATTGCCCCACAGACAGTGCCAGATACATGCCCCACAGTGCCAGTTACATTGCCCCACAGACAGTGCCAGATACATGCCCCACAGTGCCAGGCCCCACTTGGTGCCAGATACATGCCACCCGTGCCGCCGGACCGCCCCCCCGTGCCGCCGGACCCCCCCGTCACTTACCGGCCGGTGGCTTCTTGTTGCTATGTGAGGGGAGGAGAGCGCAGCGCCTCTCCTTCCCCTCGCCGCTCCAGGTCTCCGGCGGCTGTCTGGCGCCGGTTCGCTAGCCAATCAGAGCTCGCGGACCGGCAGCCAATCAGGAGCCGGTCCGCAAGCTCTGATTGGCTAGCGCCGGAGACCGGACACAGCCAGCGCTGCTAGTTCTGGCAGCGGCGGTGAGGGGAGGGAGAGACGCTGCGCTCTCCTCCCCTCACATTTAGGGTTGACAGGGGCGAGTGGGGCATGATGCCCTGGACGCCGGCGGCGCCCCCCTCTCCTGGGCCTGCCAAGGCGCCCAGGGCACGTGCCCCACTCACCCTACCCTAGATACGCCTCTGCCCTTCATTTACACAACCTCTTCCTTTCGGCTGTCTGCAGAATATCGACATTCAAATACTGACATTATAAATATTACAGATGTCATACCTACCAACATTGTAGTGTCAATATTATTATTGTCAAAATTTTGAATGTCGACATGGGCCAAAATTTACTAATATTCGTGTTTGTGTCGGTTTGTGTAGTGTTTAAACTCGTCTTGTATCGGGTGTATTTTCATGCAACTTTTTGAAACTATATATGCCAAGTTACTAAGCATTCGAGTTTATTGTTTTCGTGTTTTCCGATGTCGATGCCAGTCGGGGTTTTTTTGGCACATTTACGGCCGTCATTGTCGTTTGCGTACGTGTTTGTGTTGTTTTTGCTGGGTTTTTTTTCTAAGTTAAACGCGGCAGGGTTTTTTTTCTTCCCGCTGCCGCATTTTCACTTTTAGTTTCGGTTTTCATCCCCGTTCGTGATTGGTTGTGTTTCAGATGGTAGGAGTGTCTGTGCGCAACCATATAAATACGCCCCAAACCGTCCGAACCTCATGGGTTTAGTTAGTGGTGAGGAGAGAGGTTGTGCAGTGGAGTTTGGTGAGTAGTGTTTGTTTGGAGGAGTTTTTTTGCGAGTTCTGAGTGTTGTATTGTGTTTGAAAGTAGTTTTGTCATTCTTGTTGTCTTGTATTTTTTGGTTTTGTCTCAATTTTTGTCCTAGTTTTTTTTATTTATAGTCCCTTGTCAGTGTGTGTGTGTGTGTGTGTGTGTGTGTGTGTGATTAGTGTAGTGGTAGCGGAGTAGTGGGTTTTTTTTTTCTGTGTTAATTGTTTAGTCACACAATTATGTGTGACTCAGAGGTAGCTGAGGTGAGTGAGGTGGAGGGTGTTAGTGAGGGGGAGGAGGTCGGTCAGATGGAGGAGGTGAGTGTTAGTGAGGTTAGTGAGGTGGAGGAGGTTGGTGAGGCTGCTGCAGCAGCCTCAAGTGACAGTGATAGTGACAGTCAGACAGCTCCGCAGCCACGCACCACTACTAAGACTGGGCGGAATGTCAAGTTTAGTTATGCAGAAAATGTGGCATTGGTGCGGGAGCTGATGAAGTATCAGAAGCAGCTATTTGGGCCTGAGTCCGCCAAGGTGCCAACACGGAAGAAGACGGTGTTGTGGGCGAAAGTAATTGCTGCTGTAAATAGTGAGGGGGTGGTGAAGCATACGGAGGACACGTGCCGCAAACGGTACTATGACATAAAGCGACGTGTCAAGTCCAAAATGGCCAAGGAGGCAAAGTTGGCTCGCAAAACCGGTGGTGGTCCGCCCTTTATTGCCACATATCTGGACTATGAGGAGCCCATGCGGACTATAATCCCTCCAGAAGTAGTGTCTGCAACCCATGTCCGGGATTCCGATCGCCCCAGGAAGGATGGTGAGCATGTGTATTTGCCTTAACATTCTATGACATTACTTCTGGCTTACTGTATGTTTTAAATGTGTGTCATGTGACGTTGCATATTACTCCCATCTTCAAGTGTGCGTCATCAAATACATTGTTTTGGGTCATGTTTCATACAAAAGTCAATGTAACGTCTTACTTGCTTGTATGTCATGTGGTTTTTGGACGGTACATTTTCCATGTGTAGTTTGGACTTGGTGTGTCATTGAATTGTCCAGCAATAATGTTTTACTTTTGCACATTGTACATTTTGAAAGTTGGACTATGTTTTTTTATTCTGTTATCCGTGTGCAATGTTTCCAAATCAGTGGTTGATATGTTAGAGGCTGGAGTAGTGCAAAGTGTCTTTGAAGGCAGTTACATGTGTAATTTCATTAGTACTCAATGTAATAATGTTTAAGTTAAGGCCACTATTTGCTGGTTCATTTTGAGTCTGTATTTGTACACTGACACAACAACTGCAGACTTAGTTCCCTTACTGTTTTTTTGTTTTGTTTTAATTTTTTAAATTTTTGTTGGCCTCATATTGTGTGAATGTGTGTTTGGAGTGCCACATCACAGACCTATTTCTATATCGCATCTGTATTTTTTTTCCTTTTATTTGAAAATGAAGCTGTGTGTGTTTTAGGGATGTGCACTTGAAATTTTTCGGGTTTTGTGTTTTGGTTTTGGGTTCGGTTCCGCGGCCGTGTTTTGGGTTCGAACGCGTTTTGGCAAAACCTCACCGAATTTTTTTTGTCGGATTCGTGTGTGTTTTGGATTCGGGTGTTTTTTTCAAAAAACCCTAAAAAACAGCTTAAATCATAGAATTTGGGGGTCATTTTGATCCCAAAGTATTATTAACCTCAAAAACCATAATTTCCACTCATTTTCAGTCTATTCTGAACACCTCACACCTCACAATATTATTTTTAGTCCTAAAATTTGCACCGAGGTCGCTGGATGACTAAGCTAAGCGACCCAAGTGGCCGACACAAACACCTGGCCCATCTAGGAGTGGCACTGCAGTGTCACGCAGGATGGCCCTTCCAAAAAACACTCCCCAAACAGCACATGACGCAAAGAAAAAAAGAGGCGCAATGAGGTAGCTGTGTGACTAAGCTCAACGACCCAAGTGGCCGACACAAACACCTGGCCCATCTAGGAGTGGCACTGCAGTGTCACGCAGGATGGCCCTTCCAAAAAACACTCCCCAAACAGCACATGACGCAAAGAAAAAAAGAGGCGCAATGAGGTAGCTGTGTGACTAAGCTCAACGATCCAAGTGGCCGACACAAACACCTGGCCCATCTAGGAGTGGCACTGCAGTGTCACGCAGGATGGCCCTTCAAAAAACACTCCGCCAAACAGCACATGACGCAAAGAAGAAAAAAAAGAGGCGCAATGAGGTAGCTGTGTGAGTAAGCTAAGCGACCCTAGTGGCCGACACAAACACCTGGCCCATCTAGGAGTGGCACTGCAGTGTCACGCAGGATGGCCCTTCAAAAAACACTCCCCAAACCGCACATGACGCAAAGAAGAAAAAAAAGAGGCGCAATGAGGTAGCTGTGTGAGTAAGCTAAGTGACCCTAGTGGCCGACACAAACACCTGGCCCATCTAGGAGTGGCACTGCAGTGTCACGCAGGATGGCCCTTCAAAAAACACTCCCCAAACAGCACATGACGCAAAGAAGAAAAAAAAGAGGCGCAATGAGGTAGCTGTGTGAGTAAGCTAAGCGACCCTAGTGGCCGACACAAACACCTGGCCCATCTAGGAGTGGCACTGCAGTGTCACGCAGGCTGGCCCTTCAAAAAACTACTCCCCAAACAGCACATGACGCAAAGAAAAAAAGAGGCGCAATGAGGTAGCTGTGTGAGTAAGCTAAGCGACCCTAGTGGCCGACACAAACACCTGGCCCATCTAGGAGTGGCACTGCAGTGTCACGCAGGATGGCCCTTCAAAAACACTCCCCAAACAGCACATGACGCAAAGAAGAAAAAAAAGAGGCGCAATGAGGTAGCTGTGTGAGTAAGCTAAGCGACCCTAGTGGCCGACACAAACACCTGGCCCATCTAGGAGTGGCACTGCAGTGTCACGCAGGATGGCCCTTCAAAAAAATACTCCCCAAACCGCACATGACGCAAAGAAAAATTAAAGAAAAAAGAGGTGCAAGATGGAATTGTCCTTGGGCCCTCTCACCCACCCCTATGTTGTATAAACAGGACATGCACACTTTAACCAACCCATCATTTCAGTGACAGGGTCTGCCACACGACTGTGACTGAAATGACGGGTTGGTTTGGACCCCACCAAAAAAGAAGCAATTAATCTCTCCTTGCACAAACTGGCTCTACAGAGGCAAGATGTCCACCTCATCATCATCCTCCGATATATCACTGTGTACATCCCCCTCCTCACAGATTATCAATTCGTCCCCACTGGAATCCACCATCTCAGCTCTCTGTGTACTTTGTGGAGGCAATTGCTGCTGGTCAATGTCTCCACGGAGGAATTGATTATAATTCATTTTAATGAACATCATCTTCTCCACATTTTCTGGAAGTAACCTCGTACGCCGATTGCTGACAAGGTGAGCGGTGGCACTAAACACTCTTTCGGAGTACACACTTGTGGGAGGGCAACTTAGGTAGAATAAAGCCAGTTTGTGCAAGGGCCTCCAAATTGCCTCTTTTTCCTGCCAGTATAAGTACGGACTGTCTGACGTGCCTACTTGGATGCGGTCACTCATATAATCCTCCACCATTCTTTCAATGGGGAGAGAATCATATGCAGTGCCAGTAGACGACATGTCCGTAATCGTTGGGAGGTCCTTCAGTCCGGACCAGATGTCAGCATCAGCAGTCGCTCCAGACTGCCCTGCATCACCGCCAGCGGGTGGGCTCGGAATTCTGAGCCTTTTCCTCGCACCCCCAGTTGCGGGAGAATGTGAAGGAGGAGATGTTGACAGGTCGCGTTCCGCTTGACTTGACAATTTTCTCACCAGCAGGTCTTTGAACCCCAGCAGACTTGTGTCTGCCGGAAAAAGAGATCCAAGGTAGGTTTTAAATCTAGGATCGAGCACGGTGGCCAAAATGTAGTGCTCTGATTTCAACAGATTGACCACCCGTGAATCCTTGTTAAGCGAATTAAGGGCTCCATCCACAAGTCCCACATGCCTAGCGGAATCGCTCTGTCTTAGCTCCTCCTTCAATGTCTCCAGCTTCTTCTGCAAAAGTCTGATGAGGGGAATGACCTGACTCAGGCTGGCAGTGTCTGAACTGACTTCACGTGTGGCAAGTTCAAAGGGCAGCAGAACCTTGCACAACGTTGAAATCATTCTCCACTGCGCTTGAGACAGGTGCATTCCACCTCCTATATCGTGCTCAATTGTATAGGCTTGAATGGCCTTTTGCTGCTCCTCCAACCTCTGAAGCATATAGAGGGTTGAATTCCACCTCGTTACCACTTCTTGCTTCAGATGATGGCAGGGCAGGTTCAGGCGTTTTTGGTGGTGCTCCAGTCTTCTGTACGTGGTGCCTGTACGCCGAAAGTGTCCCGCAATTCTTCTGGCCACCGACAGCATCTCTTGCATGCCCCTCTCGTTTTTTAAATAATTCTGCACCACCAAATTCAAGGTATGTGCAAAACATGGGACGTGCTGGAATTTGCCCAGATTTAATGCACACACAATATTGCTGGCGTTGTCCGATGCCACAAATCCACAGGAGAGTCCAATTGGGGTAAGCCATTCCGCGATGATCTTCCTCAGTTGCCGTAAGAGGTTTTCAGCTGTGTGCGTATTCTGGAAACCGGTGATACAAAGCGTAGCCTGCCTAGGAAAGAGTTGGCATTTGTGAGATGCTGCTACTGGTGCCGCCGCTGCTGTTCTTGCGGCGGGAGTCCATACATCTACCCAGTGGGCTGTCACAGTCATATAGTCCTGACCCTGCCCTGCTCCACTTGTCCACATGTCCGTGGTTAAGTGGACATTGGGTACAGCTGCATTTTTTAGGACACTGGTGACTCTTTTTCTGAGGTCTGTGTACATTTTCGGTATCGCCTGCCTAGAGAAATGGAACCTAGATGGTATTTGGTACCGGGGACACAGTACCTCCAACAAGTCTCTAGTTGGCTCTGCAGTAATGATGGATACCGGAACCACGTTTCTCACCGCCCAGGATGCCAAGGCCTCAGTTATCCGCTTTGCAGCAGGATGACTGCTGTGATATTTCATCTTCCTCGCAAAGGACTGTTGGACAGTCAATTGCTTGGTGGAAGTAGTAAAAGTGGTCTTACGACTTCCCCTCTGGGATGACCATCGACTCCCAGCATCAACAACAGCAGCGCCAGCAGCAGTAGGCGTTACACGCAAGGATGCATCGGAGGAATCCCAGGCAGGAGAGGACTCGTCAGAATTGCCAGTGACATGGCCTGCAGGACTATTGGCATTCCTGGGGAAGGAGGAAATTGACACTGAAGGAGTTGGTGGGGTGGTTTGCGTGAGCTTGGTTACAAGAGGAAGGGATTTACTGGTCAGTGGACTGCTTCCGCTGTCGCCCAAAGTTTTTGAACTTGTCACTGACTTATTATGAATGCGCTGCAGGTGACGTATAAGGGAGGATGTTCCGAGGTGGTTAACGTCCTTACCCCTACTTATTACAGCTTGACAAAGGCAACACACGGCTTGACAAATGTTGTCCGCATTTCTGTTGAAATACTTCCACACCGAAGAGCTGATTTTTTTTGTATTTTCACCAGGCATGTCAATGGCCATATTCCTCCCACGGACAACAGGTGTCTCCCCGGGTGCCTGACTTAGACAAACCACCTCACCATCAGAATCCTCCTTGTCAATTTCCTCCCCAGCGCCAGCAACACCCATATCCTCCTCATCCTGGTGTACTTCAACACTGACATCTTCAATCTGACTATCAGGAACTGGACTGCGGGTGCTCCTTCCAGCACTTGCAGGGGGCGTGCAAATGGTGGAAGGCGCATGCTCTTCACGTCCAGTGTTGGGAAGGTCAGGCATCGCAACCGACACAATTGGACTCTCCTTGTGGATTTGGGATTTCGAAGAACGCACAGTTCTTTGCTGTGCTTTTGCCAGCTTGAGTCTTTTCATTTTTCTAGCGAGAGGCTGAGTGCTTCCATCCTCATGTGAAGCTGAACCACTAGCCATGAACATAGGCCAGGGCCTCAGCCGTTCCTTGCCACTCCGTGTGGTAAATGGCATATTGGCAAGTTTACGCTTCTCCTCCGACAATTTTATTTTAGATTTTTGAGTCCTTTTTTTACTGATATTTGGTGTTTTGGATTTTACATGCTCTGTACTATGACATTGGGCATCGGCCTTGGCAGACGACGTTGATGGAATTTCATCGTCTCGGCCATGACTAGTGGCAGCAGCTTCAGCACGAGGTGGAAGTGAATCTTGATCTTTCCCTATTTTTGGAACCTCAACATTTTTGTTCTCCATATTTTAATAGGCACAACTAAAAGGCACCTCAGGTAAACAATGTAGATGGATGGATACTAGTATACTTATGGATGACGAGCGACTGCCGACACAGAGGTAGCTACAGCCGTGGACTACCGTACTGTGTCTGCTGCTAATATAGACTGGATGATAATGAGATAAAATTAAAATATATATATATATCACACTAGTACTGCAGCCGGACAGGTATATATTATGTAATGACGGACCTGCTGGACACTGTCTGTCAGCACTGCAGACTCCTAAAGTAAGCTACTAGTATCAAGAAGATAGAAAAAAAAAAAAACCACGGGTAGGTGGTATACAATTATGGATGGACGAGCGACTGCCGACACAGAGGTAGCTACAGCCGTGGACTACCGTACTGTGTCTGCTGCTAATATAGACTGGATGATAATGAGATAAAATTAAAATATATATATATATCACACTAGTACTGCAGCCGGACAGGTATATATTATGTAATGACGGACCTGCTGGACACTGTCTGCAGAATGCGTTTATAAAAATACCACACGACGAGTGTTTAACTTTTTCAGGCAGACAATCACAATATACTGGTGGTCAGCAGACAATCACAATATACTGGTGGTCAGTGGTCACTGGTCAGTCACACTGGCAGTGGCACTCTGGCAGCAAAAGTGTGCACTGTACTTAAAATATGTACTCCTGCTATAACTGCTCCCCAGTCTCCCCCACAATTAAGCTGTGTGAGCAGTGAGCACTCAGCACAGTCAGATAATGATATACAGTATTACATATGATGCAGCACACTGGGCTGAGCACAGATATGGTATGTGACTGTGTCACACTGTGTATCGTTTTTTTTCAGGCAGAGAACGGATTAATTAAATTGGTGGTGGTCACTGGTCACTGGTCACACTATCAGCAAGTAGTACTCCGTCCTAAGCAGACAATCACAATATACTGGTGGTAAGTGTGGTCACTGGTCAGTCACACTGGCAGTGTGGCACTCTGGCAGCAAAAGTGTGCACTGTACTTAAAATATATTATTTATGTACTCCTGCTCTAACTGCTCCCCAGTCTCCCCCACAATTAAGCTGTGTGAGCAGTGAGCACTCAGCACAGTCAGATATACAGTATTACATATGATGATGCAGCACACTGAGGCTGAGCACAGATATGGTATGTGACTGTGTCACACTGTGTATCGTTTTTTTTCAGGCAGAGAACGGATTAATTAAACTGGTGGTCAATGGTCACTGGTCACACTATCAGCAAGTAGTAGTACTCCAGTCCTAATATGCTCCCCAAAATTAGTAAATAGTGTCTCTAACTCTCTACTCTCTTCTCTATAAACGGAGAGGACGCCAGCCACGTCCTCTCCCTATCAATCTCAATGCACGTGTGAAAATGGCGGCGACGCGCGGCTCCTTATATAGAATCCGAGTCTCGCGATAGAATCCGAGCCTCGCGAGAATCCGACAGCGGGATGATGACGTTCGGGCGCGCTCGGGTTAACCGAGCAAGGCGGGAAGATCCGAGCCTGCTCGGCCCCGTGTAAAAAAAGCTGAAGTTCGGCGGGTTCGGATTCCGAGAAACCGAACCCGCTCATCACTAGTGTGTATTGGCTTGTTAGTGTATGTTTTTGGAATTGTGTCCTATGTCTGTGTCCTGTATATGATTCCCTGGGGTATATTTACTAAAATTCGTACTTGTACCGATTTGGAGGGAGATTCATCACGAATGACATCGAATGTGTAATTGTGCAACTTTTTGAATTTATTACGACTAATTTACTAAGCTGTCGTATTTTTTTTTTCGTGTTTTCAAATGTCGATGTCATTCGTAGTTTTGTAAGGTAGAATGCGGCCGATTTAGTGGTTTTGCAGCCGTGTTATGAGGTTTTTTACGACTGTGTCACATTTTGGTTACGGCAGTGTTTGTCCGTTCACGGCCGCGTTTTTTTACTAAGTTTCGTTTTTTCACTCGTCCGTGATTGGTTTGATTCGTGATGGAGGGGTGTCTGTGCACATTACTATAAAAATACCCCAAACCGTCAGCACCTCGTGGGTTTAGCTAGTGGAGAGGTGAGAGGAAGGTGTGTTAGGAGTTGGAGAGTTGTTTGGAGTTTGTGGAGGATTTGAGGAGGTTATTTTCGATTGTTGAGTGCTGTACTGTGTGTGTAAGTAGCCTTGTCATACTTGTTGTGTAGTTATTTAAAAGTTTGTTTACTTTTTTGTCATTGTTTTTTATTTAACGTCTATTGTCATTGTTTGAGTGAGTGAGTGAGTGAGTGAGTGAGTGAGTGAGTGTGTGTGTGTGTGTGTGTGTGTGTGTGTGTTTGGTGTGTGGTGTGTAGTGGTAGTGGAGGAGTGTGTTAACTGTTTTTTTTCTCAGTGTTGTTTGTCCTGATTATGTCCCAGTCAGAGGTGAGTGAGGTGGAGGAGGTGAGTGAGAAGGAGGAGGTGAGTGAGGTGGAGGAGGTGAGTGAGAGGGAGGAGGTGAGTGAGAGGGAGGAGGTTAGTGAGGTGGAGGAGGTTAGTGAGGAGGAGGGGGTGGCTGCTGCTGCGGCCTCCAGTGATAGTGATGGTGTTGTGGCTCCGCAGCCACGCACCACTACAAAGACTGGCCGCAATGTCAAATTTAGCTATGCTGAAAATATGGCTTTGGTGCGGGAGCAGATGAGGCATCATCGGCAGTTGTTTGGCCATGATGCTGCAAAGGTGTCGTCACGCAGGAAGAGTGTTCTGTGGGGGAAGGTCATTGCGGCTGTGAATAGTGAGGGTGTGGTGAGGCGGACCGAAGACACGTGTCGTAAGCGTTTTTACGACATAAAGCGCCGTGTCAAGGCGAAGATGGCCAAGGAGGCTAAATCGGCCCGCCAAACCGGGGGTGGACACCCCTTCCGTGCATCTTACCGAGATTGGGAGGAGCCTGTGTGTGCACTCATTCCGCAAGAAGTGGTTGGTGCCACTCATGTCCGGGATTCGGATCGGCCAAGGCAGGATGGTGAGTTATTTTTGTTTTTTTATAAATAATTTAAGCATGTGTGCTTTGTCCTTAGTTGTCTGAAATGTCTTCTAGCTAATTGTGGTTGTCAGTTTGTTCATTCTTCTAATGTGTTGGTGATGTAGTGCAGGCCTGGCCAACCTGTGGCTCTCCAGCTGTTGTGAAACTACAAGTCCCATCATGCCTTGCCACAGTTTTGCTATTAGGGAATGCTAAAACTGTGGCAGGGCATGCTGGGATGTGTAGTTTCACTACATCTGGAGAGCCACAGGTTGGCCAGGCCTGATGTACTGTTTTTTTTTTTCCCAAAAAATATTACTGGTTGCCTTGGAGTTTTTCTGTTGTTGTAAGTCAAAAGTAAATGTTTGTAGTTGTGTTTTCATGCTTTGAAATTTAACATTTTTAAACAAAGGTTTTTTGTAAATACATTTCATATCATTTATGATCATTGTGTGTTGTTATGGCTTGCCTTTTGTGTGCTTGATGTGTTTTTGAATGCATATTTGGTTGTGATGTTTCCAATTTTTACAAGATATTTTTGTCTAGTGTTTTATTATTATTTTCAAAAATTGAGACCACCTTAGCGTGCAATATTGTGGTTGTGTCAAGCTACGACGTTTTGTTTTTAAGTAGTATAATTGTTTGCATTATGCGCCTTTGTGTATTGTATGTTTGGCATAATTTATGCTAATTTAAAGAATACGCACCCAATGACGTCAGGCCGAAAAGCATAAGCATCGTTTAGTTTTATTCTCATCAGGTACCACATATGTTTACATCACAATAAGGAATTTGCAAAAACATATCACCAAAATAGTATGTTCATAAGGACATTCTTCATATTTCTACAGTACGCCAGAGAAGCAGCACAGCCAGGCCACAGCCAACACTGCCAAGAGATGCAGATGGTGGCAATGCCGGTAAGATTTAACTGTATACACATATTCTGCAAACACATAGAAACACAAAATGTTAATGATTATCTTATCACACAGGTTCTTCTTCGGCAAATCCATCTACACTAAGGCGCCCATCAAAGGGCTCGGTTACTGTGGCAACGAGGCCACCCAAGAGACGCCGTCTTGAGGCTCCAGCTCCAGCACCAGCATCACCACCCCAACGGCGCATCTCCGCAGTGTCGGCCGTGCCACCACTAGTTCTATTGGCCAGCCCCCAAAGTGAGGATCCACAATCCCCTCAGTTGTCTGGTGAGTAAACATAACAATTACGTGTTAATAAGTAAACAAACAGTGTTGTCGATTTATTAACCTGGAGAAGGCATAAGGAATTGAAAAAAAACTGATATGTGCAAGGTGATAAAGGCAGCAGTACAAAATAAACACAACTGTTAATGTACATATTGGATCTGTTTGCCTTGTGCCTTTATCACCTTGCACATATCACTGGATTTTCACTTCCTTATGCCTTCTCCATGTTTAGACATCTGCCCCACTGTTAGTACATAGAAAATATAATTAAACTAATCACCAGTCATCCTTGCAATAATCAACAACAATAATCAGATGGTGTTAAGGTATTTTTAGATGGATAATTGTCAGATGTGATGTTGGCCATATCAACACATTTTTTACACATAATTTTTGGAGTTAAAAAGCAACATAAATGTTAAGTCTCATCCAATTGTTTTGCATGGCCAACAACACCACTTCTAAACATAGTGCACCGTAATACTTTTTCTACCATTGTTAATGTGTACATTTTAGGACACTATATTTGTGTACGTTTTTGCCAGACCACTGACTGCCTTGAACAATGTATGAGTGTATTGGTAAACACATTTATTGTATTGTGTGTGTTGTTCCAAAGGAAGGTATATTCCCAATATGTAAATGTAGTAATTTGTATTTGTTCGAGTTCTTCGTGGTCGCACATTAATTATGGCTCAGAGTCCAACAATTGAAAAAAAAAAAATCAACTGAGTAGTGAAGGATAGAAGCAACATATTTATACAAACAGATGAACAACATAGTTAAGTTTATGCCACAATCTATTGATCAATTAAAACATGTATATTAAGAAGAAATGCATGTTGACGTAAAGCTAGAGTAAGACCAATGCTAAAAAGTTACTAAATACTGGCTGTCTTCAACCCCATACAGAACCAGCCATCATGCCCGAGGATGCCCAGCAGGAAAGTGACCAGCAGGATACCTACACTCTTCACCTGCAACCCATAGATGATACCCAGACAACCACGCCGCAGGACATACCCCAAACATCCCACAGACCACAATTGAGCATAACACCAGCCCAGACACAAATGGACACTGAGTTTTGGAGCGGATGGGCCAAACAACAGGTACTGAACTATGCGTGCCTGAAAACCCACAGCCAATACTTGGCAAGTCTGCCCCATCATCTGCCTAGACTGGCTCGAAACTCTAGCAGACTTATCGTTCAAGTGGGAAGAATAGCCAATTCAATGGAACAGATGAGGGCAGACAACTGCCAAATGCAAGCAAATCTCGTACGCATCATGGATGAACAACAGCGCCAACAACAATCCCTAATTCAGATCATCCAACACAACCAAATTATCAATGAAAACATGTCCCGAATAATAGCAAGCCACACTGCAGCTAATACGCAACTCACTGCCAGCCTCAATATACTCAGCCAAAGCCTTAATGCTTTGGCATCACACCAAGTCAGCTCTAGCTCGGGGACAACTACACCAAACCAGACCCCAGTTCAATCCCCAGTCAGACGCTCCAGTAGAACCAGGAGCAACGAGCCAGCACAATCCTCGGCACCCAGCATACAACAAAGAAAAAAATAATGTGGCCTGCAGCTAATTTTTTCTCTATTATAATATTATGTTGAGTTGTTGTGGCAAAAATGCCTTTGTTGTAGGAAATAAATTGCTCACACGGAATATGTGTCTTGTTTAATTAGCTACAGAAACAACCTGTACATTAGTGTCTAGGACCAGATGTGTATTGTTAGAAATATATTGCCTGCCCCTAGGTGTCCTCAGCTCAATGTGTGTCTAATCTATGGCACCCAGAACATTGGCCATGGCCGCAAGATCAGATAAAGCTACCCTGACTGCATGCCACTGTGACTCCTGGGTAGGGAAGCAGAGAGAGGCATGTATGTAGCCATCCAAGGCATCCAAAACCTGAGTGGACAATCCAAAATTAAAGGTGAGTGTCATGACCTGTAATCAATACAATACTGTGTTCTATTACATTACAGAAGCACGACTTAGACATAGACGTGTATTTATGTTTTAACTCACATGAATTAAATATTTATAAAAGGTGGCCTGTGAGATACTAATTACATTGCCAGTCACAGGCTGGAAGCTGCCATTAGCCATAAAGTGCAACACAGGCAGGAGTTTGAGCAGGCCTGAGACAGAGCGAGAGCGTACTGTCTCAGGGTCTAGGTTCAGTTTGACAAGGTCATACAGACGGAAAATGTTAGTTACATTTAGTCGGAGCATCTGTATAACATGGTCATCAGCAAATGTGTTATCGTTTAAACGCACACTAAAAAAACAAGCCATGACCAGCCTACGCGGAACATGTACAACCTGCTTACCCTGTAGATTTTCCTGGCCTGGGTGTATTGTAGCCTCATGGAGCAGTGTCAGGTATCCCCCAGCAAACAAGACAGCAGTACTACACACAGTAGCAGCCATTTCAGATTGAGAGTGATGAAAAATGTGTTGGGGCCCCTTTTAAAGGTCCAAAAAATCAGGTGTGACTAATGTAGAATTGACAACACATGTAAACACGCTTCTCAAAAGCAGGTCTACTTTTTTTTAGGCTTTTTGCACGATTAGTATTTTTTCACGGCCGCACATGCATTTTCACAGTAGAGATTTCAAATACGAATGTTTAGTAAATGACCGTGTTCCATACCTAAACAGCCGCGTTTGACCGATGGTGTATTCATTCATATTTTTTTTCTTGGACTTCCAAAAAAATACGAATGCCCTCATCACTGCCGTGATTTGAGTTTAGTGAATTCCCGAGATGACACTTTGAAGAAAAAACACCATCTCGGTCAAAATCGGGACCTTAGTAAATACCCCCCTGTGTTGCACTTTCCATAGTGCATATGGCTATTGGACAATGTTTTGGGTTTGTTGTTGTGCTTTTTGTGTTTAATGTCCTTATTTTTAGATTCATAATAAAACATCCATTTTTTAAAGATGTAATGTTTATAAGCATAATGGGTGGATGTATTAACAATAGCATGAATAATTTTTTTTTATTTTTTTTGTGATTTACAGTGTTGAAAAAAAGAAGTACTGGTCGTCCTACAGTCACTCCCATCACATCTGATGATGATGACGCTGCGGAAGCAGGTAAAGTGTCCATTGTAGTATAGGTTAGGTTTGTAAATGAATGGCCATAACAAAATGTCACTTTCAATACTAGGTCCATCCAAAGAAGTCTTAAGCAGCAGAAGGCGCACTTCTGGAACACACCACAAAAAACATCTGCCAGCAAAGAAAGCAAGGTCTGATGTCCAGGGCCAACCACAGCAGGCTACCCCGCCACGCAGATTATCTACTGTTTGTTCGGTGCCCCCACTCCAAATTTTGGACACACCTCCAAGACGACAACCACACTCCCCTCATCTTGATTGTGAGTAACAAACTGTGATAACAATTAAAAATGTCAGATCTTTAAAAAACCATTTACTTAAACCCATTAAGTCAATACCCATCAAAATGTGCTATACTTACCCAAGTCAGTAAAACATGAAATGGAAACCAAACAAAATGGCCTACATAACATCCAGTAAAGATATGTATGTCCACTTCAGCCATACAGTATCACATTGTGTGGAAGATGCTGCAACAGAAACTCATGTGTAAGCTTTGCAAATAGTAAGGTTGTTAGAATCATTTACACATGTGTGCTTGTCCTAACATTGCCAACTGCATACAAAAACATTACTATGTTTTGGTTGGAGACACTATAAGGCAACACATTATGGATTACAATGTGTTTTTAGGCAGGAGTATGTCTGATGTACCATACAACTCATGTGTTTGCTTTCAGAATGAAGTAACCAGACACATTTGCCACAAACAGGCATATGTATGTATTTAAGTAATGAGTGATGATGTTGCTAGGCCGGATATCAGAAAGCACCAGTCCATTACATGTGTTCCATGTTTAGTGCTTTGTACCAATGTATTAAACATATGGATAAGTAACGGATAAATGTTTTTAATTTCAGCTTCTAGTCCTGGTACCAGCATCCCTCCGCAACAACAGCAACACAGTGACATGGATGACACAATCATGTTAGAAATGCATCCAGTAAGCGAAGGAATCAGCCCCCCAGCACCAGTGAATACTCCCCCACAGCAAAGCACACCACCAACCCAACACAGCCCAACAACACCAGTAACACAAGGCCCTGATCAAGTGTTCTGGACCATTTGGGCTAGACAGCAGGCCACTAATGAAGATTGCCTGCGTAGGCAGACCCAAATGTTTGCAAGCCTACCATCTCACCTCAGACGAATCAGCAGAAATCTGAGTAGACAAAATGAAACAAACACAAGAATTGCAAATACCATGGAAATCATACGTGCAGACATTACACATGTCATGGGCAACTTACAGCGCATAATGGAAGAACAGCACAGACAACAGCAAAGCTATATAAACATTTTAGAAAGCAATCAAATGTTCAATGAATCCATGTCCAGAATTGTAGACAATCAAAATGCTGCAACACGTGAACTCAATGCCACCTTCAGTAACCTCAATGAAACACTCAGATCCCTGCAGCAACAGCAAACAAGCAGCAGTTCTGGTACGACTACTCCAAATGTAACGCCAGTGTCATCACCACCAAGGCGCTCCACCAGAGCACGCCAACACGACAGTGGTAAAGGCAAAGGCCAGGACAAGCAACCACCCAAATAAACATAAAAAAACCCCACACCCATTTCTTTAAAGAGAAGAGAAAAAAAACACTTACCAAGTGTATGATTAACAGAATATATATAACACTTAGCTCCTTGACAATTTGTACAACATCATTAATTATAACTGGTACAAACAACAAAAGGAATTTTGTACACACATTTCTTCTTTATCATCTTTGTATTTTTTTGTTAGCAGGAAACTGTTGTTTGAGCTGCACATAGATGTTAGCATGCAGAAAGCAGACCACTTGATTTTTTTCAAATCATTACTCTTTCTAGATTCTAATCATTCTTTGAGCCAGCAGACAGACTAATTGGCAGCCAGGCAGATTGTCTTACACAGGCAGAAAGCAGACCACTTGATGTTTTTCTAATCATTACTCTTTCTAGATTCTATTCATTCTTTGAACCAGCAGACAGACTAATAGGCAGCCAGGCAGATTGTCTTAAGCAGGCAGAAAGCAGACCACTTGATTTTTTTCTAATCATTACTCTTTCTAGATTCTAATCATTCTTTGAGCCAGAAGACAGACTAATTGGCAGCCAGGCAGATTCATCCATGACCAATACAATTTACAATGTGAATTGTAACTGTTTTACATTTCTTCTCTAGACGAATTGACAAGAAAAACACAATTGAGTTGGCTAAAAGTGTCCTAATATGTTGGGAGTAATATTAAGATAATTCAGTCCTAAAATGACTGACATTATTGTTGTGCCATGTTTGTGTGTGTTAAAAATAAGTAATCAGATTTAAAAACATGATGCAGAAACAACAATATTTGAAATATTTGAAAGTTGAACACAAATGTGTGTAATAATGGATATATGTTGTTAAATGTGTATTGCCTTACAAATCTACAATTTTTGGCCAGCAAACATAAGGAAATAAATTATTTTGCATGAGAGAAGTTTGTGTCCCTTTTATAGGCATCCTAATTCAGGTTAGAATGATTTGTAAGTGTCAACACATGTAAACAGGGCTGAAAAAAGCAGGTCTATTTTTTTGGCGCTTTTTTTACCGATTCGCAAAAAAATACGACCGCAATTGAGCACTCAGAGACTAACACCTAAATACGAATGAATAGTGAATTCCCGTATTGTATGAAATAACAGCCGCGTTTGACCGATGGTCTATTCATTCGTATTTCGGAACTTTGCCAATCAAACCATTACGAATAGTCCAAACACAGCCGAGATTGGTGCTTAGTGAATTCCCGGATTGGGACTTAGAAAAAAAAACACAAATCGGACAAACTCGAATTCTTAGTAAATATTGGCCATGGTGTCTTTATTCCATGATGACTGCTCTCAGAAGTGGAGTGCTGGGAGCAATGCTGATGCATAGATGCGTCTATCAGAATTTTGGACGATGTGTACATGGGTCAATTGCATTGAGCTCACATTGCATGTTGTGTTTTGGTTCTTTATTTGCAAAACCACGTTCATATGTTTTAGTTTTGCTTTTGACTCTTTTTAATGGTAAAAACAGCTAAAATCATGTAATTTGGGCATGTTTTTATATCTACAGTATTAATAACCCCAATACCATTATTTTACAGTTATTTTGTGACAATTTTGATCAACTCACAGCTCGTAATATTATTTTCACCAATATTAGCAAAAGACTGCAGCAAGCTGGCTGGTTACTAAGCGACAGGGCAGTAGCACAAACACACAGCAGTTTATAGCACATTTTAGAAACAGTGCCACACAGCAGTGGCAGAAAAGAAAAGTGGTGCAAGATGGAACTGTCCCACTCTTATGTTGGATGTTAAAAAGTAAATGCATGCACAGTTTAATAAACCAAGCACTTCAATGACAGGGACAGCCACTTTATTGTTTGGGCACCCACAAAACAAGCTACCAATGGACATAAGGCATCTAACAGTGTTATTTCGCTAATGAGCTCTACAGTGGGAAGATGTTGTCATTATCATCCTCTCCCTCACCCTCATCAGTGTTAACATCACCATCACATAATATTAACTCATCCCTGTTGGAATCCACCATTACATGTAATTGGCAGGAAAGGCATGTAATTCATGTAATTGGCAGGAAAGGTCTTCCTCATGGAATGTGTAGTTCATTTTTATGAACATTATCTTTTTTTTTCACATTTTGAAGAAGTAGCCTTCTAGGATGATCACTCACACAAGGTTCCCAGCTGCGCTAACACACTGGAAGGTGAACTAAACATCACATCGTGAGGGTAAGTTGCACCTGGCAGGCCGGGACGCCGGCCTCCCAGAACACGACCTCCACCTACGATCAATTATTGACAAAAGAACCGCCTCTGGGCACACTGTTTAGACTCACACTGAGGGGAAAGGAAATCCCTTCAGATAAAGACTGACTCCTATATATCTGGAACAAAGACACTCCTTTTCTCACAAGACTTTTTTTTTTTTTTTTTTTCCTAGGATATTCATCAAGCGGCAATACCATATTTTATTTCATCTTGTGTTTAATTTCCCTATACATCGTATGTTCACACAATATGCATGTTACTATAAGGGCATTTATGTGTAATCACAATATCATCAATTATATATGAATTATTGTACCATCTGTTATACTAAGCATTGTGACTTATAAAGGTATTTACAGATCATAGAGATACATCATTTATCACATACAAACACCAAATAGAGGGTGAGCGCAGGTATCCAAAACCTGTACGATAACACTAGCCCTAGAGTCTGGACAACTCTCCTGATACCAGCAGCCCCCTTGAACAAGATACACATACTGTGCGCTCCACGCAAACCCCTTGATTCCACACTGGAAGGTGGGCAGCTTATGTAAAGCATATCAAGTTTGTGCAAAGGGTTACAAATTGCCTTTTTTTCCAGTAGTCAAAGGGACTATCTGACATGCTCTTTTGTATGCTGTCATTAAAATAATCCTCCACCAATCTATGAATGGTTACCATATCAGATTGAGTCACAGTAGAGGTCTCACTAATGTTGGGCAATTCTTTGAGACCTGGCCAGATGTCAAAATGTTGTAGTGCTGAGTGAACGCATCCTCATCACCAGTCTCTGTGAAAAGGTTAGTTTTTTCCTGGCAGCAACCACAAAACTATTACTTGGTTGCTGCTCCTGCTCTTCTATTGACTGATCGTGTTGCATAACAAATCACAGTTAATATATTATCAATGCGGTGACATTGCACCTGCTGAGCATTATTGTAACACATTGCCACTGCTTGGTCCTGAACACACACAGTTTTACAGCAAATTAAAAAAATAAATTTCCGTTTTTTAACAAATGACAACGTGCGACTTACAGCGCTTCTATTTTAAATGCGTTGGCATGGCCTGGCCCTGAACACACCCAAGTTTAAAAAAAAATAAAAAATCAGTTTTTTTACTAATGCCGCTCACAGTGCTTGTATTATTAAAGTGGTGGCATGGCCTAGCCCCTAAAATATACAAGTTATAAAAACAAAAACCCTTTTTTCTGTTTTTTTAACAAATTACTTCACACTGCAACTCACAGTGTTATATTATTAACACAGTGGCATGGCCTTGCCCGGAACACTCACACATATTTTTATTCGTTTTTTCTTTTTTTTATATTTACTTTTTAACTAATGACAACATCTTCACACTCCGACTCACATCGCTCTTAACATACACGGTTTACAAAGAAACAACCTTTTTTATATTTGTTCAACAATTGGCAACTTCACACTGCCATCTAACACACTTATATTATTAACACAGTGGCACGGCCTGGGTCTGAACACACACACTTTTTTTTTTTTTAATATTTTTTTTTTTACACACTGCTGCAAATCACTGTGATTATATTATAGTAAGGGTGGCACACACCAAATACTTTGGCAGCCACCAGTGTGCACCAATAAAGGGTTAATGCTGCCATGTATTAGGAAGTCTGTGCTGCACTGAAGGCAGCAATTAAAACAAAACTGCTGTGCATCAAGGGTTAATGCTGGCCCGGTATTTAGAGTTCTGGGCTGCACTGTGGGCAGTTAAGTTACAACATCAGTGTGACTGTGCAGTGCACCAATAAAAGGTGCCAATGAATGCTGCCCTCTAGGGTTGTATGCACCAGTAAAAAAAAAAAAAGATTATAATGCTACCCTGTATATTAGGAAGAGCTCTGGGGGCTGTGTGAACCAGTAAAAAGAATATAATGTTGCCCTTTCTATTTGGAGGAGCTCTCGGAGCTGTGTGCACCAGTAAAAGAATATAATGCTGTCCTGGCAGTCTAGTAGTGTGTTCTTTGGTAGTAGTGTGTTCCACTGGGACTTGTATTGAATCCAAAACAAGCATTTTGCATTTGGGATGGCCCACACATCCCTACTCTAAATACCAATAAAAGGGTTTGCACATATACAATGGGGAAATGTGTAGATTTATGTTGCATAAATGGACTCATGTTTAATTCTAAATGTGGCCTCAAAAGCTCAGTATAGAATGAGCATACCTCCCAACATTTTAAATTGGCAGAGCATGACTGAAAAGGGGATATGGCCTAAATGAACAGAGGTGCAGCCTCGCAGCAGTGCCATGACCACGAGCCATGCCCCATTTTTTCATCACTGAGGGGGCATGGCTAGTGCTCTATGAGCTACTGGCATTCCCTCAATCCCCCTGTTTCCAGTAAATAGACGCTGTGCGCATGCGCAATGCGTCTATTCACCGCTGCTCTGCTAACAGAGCAACGAGTGACAGGAGCCTCCCAACTGACACCCCCCCAGCACGGAACACTGCGGCCCGTGGTAGAGGGGCATGCGGGGGGGGGGGGGGTTCTGAGTACCCAGAACCCCCCTCCCTCCCCGAACAGACAAATTCTTATTTTCTGAGACAGAGACAGCTATGTCTCTGGTTGCGATCACAGGAGCTGCTGCTGCCGCACGGAGCTCTCGTCGGCAGAGCTCAGACTGTTTACAGAAGCCTGTGGAAATTGCTGCTCTCGCTCCTCACAAATCGATGTTTAGACCGTCAGGGGTTAATTGTTCAATGGGTCAGAAACAGTGTCCCCTACAAGAAACCCTCTCAGCAAAATATCACCCAGATAAAAGAATTAGGTATACATAGTTGTTAAACAAATATTCCTTCCCTGAATCTACAGTCCTGTATATATTAGCGCAAAGAGATATTGTAACTCAGAGGCGTAGCGTGGAGACATGACACCCGGAGCAGGGTCATGTCACGGCAGCCACACCCACCACCACACATACATACATATATACAGTACATAGATTCACACACATTTAGGCACAGGCATACATAAACACACAAATATACAGATATATACTCACACACAAACACACAAATATACACACACAGATATAGACAGACATATACATAAACACACACATATACTCACACATACTGTAAACAAAGATATATATATATATATATATATATACATACACATAAACACACATATACATGTATACACATTAGCACACAGACATTTACACACAAACACATTTACCCCAAAACACAGACATATACACATAAACACACAGTATACACAGTCACAGACATAAACACACAGTATACACACATTAATTCTCACCAAGAGGGCAGCAGCAGAGCAGCTCCTCGTGCCAGCCTGGAGAGGCGGAGCTTCTATGTGATTGACAGGCTGGACCTCCGTGGGTAGAAGGAAAGGACTGAGGAAAGGGAAGGGGTGGCCACCACACTGCCTGCATGTTCCAGATCACTGAATGCAAATCCCTCTTCCCTAACAACACACCACACTGCACTGCACTGCACTGGACTCTCTGTACTGTGCAATCAGGGATATGCAACATGCAGGCTGTGTGGTTGCCACCCCTTCTCTTATCTTCTAGTCATCTCCTCCTACCCCTGCCCGAGTTCCCGGCTCTCAGTTGTGCAGTGAGCCGTCGCCTTCTGTCCCCAGCTCAAGCTCCACTTGGTCCACCCTCCCTACACCCCTGTTGTAACTATATATATATATATATATATATATATATATATATATATACAAACACACACACACACAAATATAAAACCACAGCACTCGCCAACCCAGAAGCTGGGCACACAAGTGCACTCACCACTCATAGAGTGGGGTGCACATAACCTCAGCACTTGCCACCCCAGAAGCGGGCTACACAAGTGCACTTACCACTCATAGGGTGGGGTGCATGTAGCCCATGACCACCCCACCCTATGAGTGGTAAGTGCATTTGTGTATCCAGCTTCTGGGCTGGCGAGTGCCAAAGTTATGTGCACCCCACCATATGAGTGGTGAGTGCACTTGTGTGCCCCGCTTTTGGGGTGGCGAGTGCTGTGGTTTTATATTTGTGTGTATGTTGCGGGGTTAATCTATGGTTAACTCTGATTAACTGTGACCACTAGCTTTCTCATGCACCCTTATGAAGACTTTATTATCCTTAACCTGTGTCAGCTGTTCCTTAGTAATTTATCAGCTAGAGTCAGTTGACTAGTGTTATTTTTATTAATGTGCTGAGGACAAGTGAGCTTGCTATGGTGAGTGCTAGGTTTTCTGTATATATATATATATATATATATATATATATATACTGTATATATTATATATATATATATATATATATATATACACTGTATATATTTTATATATATATATATACTAGGTGATTCATCGCGCCCTACGGGCGCTTTTCACACCGTCGTAAGGGGCTACGCCCCCTTAACCCTTGCACACCCTTGTGGCGTGCAATGTTTTTATTACGTTGCATGTGTAAGCGTCACTGGTACAGGGGGCGTTACGCGTGTAAGCGTCACTGGTACAGGGGGAGTTATCGTGTAAGCGTCACTGGTACAGGGGGCGTTACGTGTGTAAATGTCACTGGTACAGGGGGCGCGCTGCGATGAGGCTGGTTACCTGGTGTGGCTCAGTGGCAGGGGACGGAGCGTACGGGCTGTCCCTCGCGTTCTTTTGCTGTCCCGTTGGCGGCAGCGTCTCCCTGTGTTAGTGGTGGGCCAGCAGGAGGCAGGCATTCCAGTGGCAGCTGCACGGGCTGCCAATCACAGCGCGTCCTGGCGGCGTCTGGCCAATGACGGGCGGAGTGTGCCGGGGGGGGGGGGGGGCTCGACGAAGACTCAACCAATGGCTGGTGGAGTGGGGGGGCTGCATCGGAGTCTTAACCAATGGGAGACTCAACCAATGGCTTGCGAAGGGGGGGGGCGCATCGGAGTCAGGAACAATGGCTGGCGAGGGGGAGGCAAAGCCGCAACGGAGCCTTAAGCTGGTGCTGCTGTCTCTGGGGAGGGGGGTGGAGCTGCGACGGAGGCTTAAGCTGGTGTCCTGGTGCTGCTGTCTCTGCACAATCACGGCCACTCTGCGGTCAGTTATGTATCCTGCTCACATATATTAGGGCAGATCTCCTATGGCTATCTCCTATATATTAGCCCAGATCTCTATGGCTTGACTCCGCCCAGTTATGTGACTCTGCCCAGCGTTAGCAAATGAGGCACAAAGCACAGATCTGGACTAATATATAGGAGATATATGCAGGTTGCAGTTAGATTTGGGTGTGTTATTTTGTTTCTGTGCAGGGTAAATACTGGCTGCTTTATTTATACACTGCAATTTAGATTGCAGATTGAACACACCACACCCAAATCTAACTCTCTCTGCACATGTTATATCTGCCTCCCCTGCAGTGCACATGGGCCCTCATTCCGAGTTGATCGGTCGCAAGGCGTATTTAGCAGAGTTACACACGCTAAGCCTACGCCTACTGGGAGTGTATCTTAGCTTCTTAAAATTACGACCGATGTAATCGCAATATTGCGATTACAAACTACTGAGCAGTTTCTGAGTAACTTCAACCTTACTCTGCCTGTGCGATCAGTTCAGTGCTTGTCGTTCCTGGTTTGACGTCACAAACACACCCAGCGTTCGCTCAGACACTCCCCCGTTTCTCCAGCCACTCCTGCGTTTTTTCCGGAAACGGTAGCGTTTTCAACCACACGCCCATAAAACGCCGTGTTTCCGCCCAGTAACACCCATTTCCTGTCAATCACATTACGATCGCCGGAGCGATGAAAAAGCCGTGAGTAAAAATACTATCTTCATTGTTAAATTACTTGGCGCAGTCGCAGTGCGAATATTGCGATGCGATGAAAAATACCGAGCGAACGACTCGGAATGAGGGCCATGGTTTTGCCCAACTGCTAAAAAATTTCCTGCTGCGATCAACTTGGAATTACCCCCAAAGTCTCTGCGCCTTTAGTGCTGTAATGTGGAGTATTCCCTTAGTGTGAAACTTAATAATTTATATGCGTACCGGAAATATGAATAAAATGTGCCCTTAGTGGTATCTTTATATGGTCACCTCCCTTGTCCTTTTACTCCTTATACGGTCGTCCTCATCAAAGGATTGGTACAATCATATTGGCGGAGAAGGAAGATTTGTGTCAGCAATGATGCTCTTTTTATCATAAAGTGACCAGTGACTTATTTGTGCAAATTTGCAAAAAGTGCAATAAAAAGTGCTGTGTGCCAATAGTGTTTCAGAAACCACTACGCTAAGGTTGTGATTTCTAATGTAAATAGTAATAATCACCCTTGTGATAAAAATAATAAAAAAGGAAGGTGATAACTCACGCCTTTTTAAGAATGCTGCTCCTATGAGGAAATTCTTAGCAATATGCAGTACCTTGGAAAAAATGTTTGTTTTTTTTCCCATTGAAGGGAAAAAAACAGAAAGAAATGGGATCTAATAGTGTGATATAGTTTTTCACAATTTTAATCACACAAACATACATATAGGTGCAGGGGCGTCAGAACGTTTTTAGTTTGGGGGGGGCAAAATATAATCTGAGTTTGGCGCCCCTAGCTTCCCAGAACAGTGTGACAGTGGGTGACATGAAAGGCATATGTGTCGGTGCATCATTATGATTATTAGCATTACCAGCAACATGGTAAACATGGGATTTGGTTTTGATCCCGGCATTTGAAATACCTACTTCGGAATCCCGATACTGCTCGGAATGCTGGCGTTGGCATCCCGAATAGGATCACAATCCCGACGCCGGATCCTAGATGTCTGTGTGATGTGCAACCGGAGAAGTAAGCCGTGGAGGGTGGAAGTGGGGGGAGTTAGGTTTAGGCTGCGGGAAGTGGGTGTTAAGTAGGGATGAGCGGGTTCGGTTCCTCGGAATCCGAACCCGCACGAACTTCAGTTTTTTTCACACGGGGCCGAGCGACTCTGATCTTCCCGCCTTGCTCGGTTAACCCGAGCGCGCCCGAACGTCATCATCCCGCTGTCGGATTCTCGCGAGGCTCGGATTCTATCGCGAGACTCGGATTCTATATAAGGAGCCGCGCGTCGCCGCCATTTTCACACGTGCATTGAGATTCATAGGGAGAGGACGTGGCTGGCGTCCTCTCCATTTATAGAGAAGAGAGTGAGACAGTAGAGAGAGACACAGTAGTAATTTTGGGGAGCATTAGGAGGAGTACTAGTAGTTACTTGCTGAAGTGATAGATAGTGTGACTGTATTATCTGACTTGTGGGGGAGACACTGACAGTGGGGAGCAGTTAGAGTCTGAGAGCAGGACTCAGGAGTACATAATACATATAACGTACAGTGCACACTTTTGCTGCCAGAGTGCCACACTGCCATTGTGACCACACTGACCACCAGTATAATATATATTGTGATTGTCTGCTTAGGAGTACTACTTGCAAGTTGCTGATAGTGTGACCACTGACCAGTGACCTTACCACCAGTTTAATAATCACCACCAGTGAGTTTAATATATATATATATATAATTGTATATAATATATATATATAATATTGTATACCACATACCCGTGGTTTTTTTTTTTTTTCTTTCTTCTTTATACATACTACTATAGTAGCTTACTGTAGCAGTCTGCGGTGCTGCTGAGCTGACAGTGTCCAGCAGGTCCGTCATCAGTCATTACATAATAAATATATATACCTGTCCGGCTGCAGTACTAGTGATATTATATATATATATATTGATTTCATCTCATTATCATCCAGTCTATATTAGCAGCAGACACAGTACGGTAGTCCACGGCTGTAGCTACCTCTGTGTCGGCAGTCGCTCGTCCATCCATAATTGTATACCACCTACCCGTGGTTTTTTTTTTTCTTTCTTCTTTATACATACTACTATAGTAGCTTACTGTAGCAGTCTGCGGTGCTGCTGAGCTGACAGTGTCCAGATGGTCCGTCATCAGTCATTACATAATAAATATATATACCTGTCCGGCTGCAGTACTAGTGATATTATATATATATATATTGATTTCATCTCATTATCATCCAGTCAATATTAGCAGCAGACACAGTACGGTAGTCCACGGCTGTAGCTACCTCTGTGTCGGCACTCGGCAGTCGCTCGTCCATCCATAATTGTATACCACCTACCCGTGGTTTTTTTTTTCTTTCTTCTTTATACATACTACTATAGTAGCTTACTGTAGCAGTCTGCGGTGCTGCTGAGCTGACAGAGTCCAGCAGGTCCGTCATCAGTCATTACATAATAAATATATATACCTGTCCGGCTGCAGTACTAGTGATATTATATATATATATATTGATTTCATCTCATTATCATCCAGTCTATATTAGCAGCAGACACAGTACGGTAGTCCACGGCTGTAGCTACCTCTGTGTCGGCACTCGGCAGTCGCTCGTCCATCCATAATTGTATACCACCTACCCGTGGTTTTTTTTTTTCTTTCTTCTTTATACATACTACTATAGTAGCTTACTGTAGCAGTCTGCGGTGCTGCTGAGCTGACAGTGTCCAGCAGGTCCGTCATCAGTCATTACATAATAAATATATGTACCTGTCCGGCTGCAGTACTAGTGATATTATATATATATATATATTGATCTCTTCTCATTATCATCCAGTCTATATTAGCAGCAGACACAGTACGGTAGTCCACGGCTGTAGCTACCTCTGTGTCGGTAGTCGCTCGTCCATCCATAATTGTATACCACCTAACCGTGGTTTTTTTTTTTCTTTCTTCTTTATACATACTACTATAGTAGCTTACTGTAGCAGTCTGCGGTGCTGCTGAGCTGACAGTGTCCAGCAGGTCCGTCATCAGTCATTACATAATAAATATATATACCTGTCCGGCTGCAGTACTAGTGATATTATATATATATATATTGATTTCATCTCATTATCATCCAGTCTATATTAGCAGCAGACACAGTACGGTAGTCCACGGCTGTAGCTACCTCTGTGTCGGCACTCGGCAGTCGCTCGTCCATCCATAATTGTATACCACCTATCCGTGGTTTTTTTTTTTCTTTCTTCTTTATACATACTACTATAGTAGCTTACTGTAGCAGTCTGCGGTGCTGCTGAGCTGACAGTGTCCAGCAGGTCCGTCATCAGTCATTACATAATAAATATATATACCTGTCCGGCTGCAGTACTAGTGATATTATATATATATATATATATATATTGATTTCATCTCATTATCATCCAGTCTATATTAGCAGCAGACACAGTACGGTAGTCCACGGCTGTAGCTACCTCTGTGTCGGCAGTCGCTCGTCCATCCATAATTGTATACCACCTAACCGTGGTTTTTTCTTTTTCTTTCTTCTTTATACATACTACTATAGTAGCTTACTGTAGCAGTCTGCGGTGCTGCTGAGCTGACAGTGTCCAGCAGGTCCGTCATCAGTCATTACATAATAAATATATATACCTGTCCGGCTGCAGTACTAGTGATATTATATATATATATATTAATTTCATCTCATTATCATCCAGTCTATATTAGCAGCAGACACAGTACGGTAGTCCACGGCTGTAGCTACCTCTGTGTCGGCAGTCGCTGGTCCATCCATAATTGTATACCACCTACCCGTGTTTTTTTTTTTTTTCTTTCTTCTTGATACATACTACTATAGTAGCTTACTGTAGCAGTCTGCGGTGCTGCTGAGCTGACAGTGTCCAGCAGGTCCGTCATCAGTCATTACATAATAAATATATATACCTGTCCGGCTGCAGTACTAGTGATATTATATATATATATATATTGATTTCATCTCATTATCATCCAGTCTATATTAGCAGCAGACACAGTACGGTAGTCCACGGCTGTAGCTACCTCTGTGTCTTTTAGTTGTGCCTATTAAAATATGGAGAACAAAAATGTTGAGGTTCCAAAATTAGGGAAAGATCAAGATCCACTTCCACCTCGTGCTGAAGCTGCTGCCACTAGTCATGGCCGAGACGATGAAATGCCAGCAACGTCGTCTGCCAAGGCCGATGCCCAATGTCATAGTACAGAGCATGTAAAATCCAAAACACAAAATATCATTAAAAAAAGGACTCCAAAATCTAAAATAAAATTGTCGGAGGAGAAGCGTAAACTTGCCAATATGCCATTTACCACACGGAGTGGCAAGGAACGGCTGAGGCCCTGGCCTATGTTCATGGCTAGTGGTTCAGCTTCACATGAGGATGGAAGCACTCAGCCTCTCGCTAGAAAACTGAAAAGACTCAAGCTGGCAAAAGCACCGCAAAGAACTGTGCGTTCTTCGAAATCCCAAATCCACAAGGAGAGTCCAATTGTGTCGGTTGCGATGCCTGACCTTCCCAACACTGGACGTGAAGAGCATGCGCCTTCCACCATTTGCACGCCCCCTGCAAGTGCTGGAAGGAGCACCCACAGTCTAGTTCCTGATAGTCAGATTGAAGATGTCAGTGTTGAAGTACACCAGGATGAGGAGGATATGGGTGTTGCTGGCGCTGGGGAGGAAATTGACAAGGAGGATTCTGATGGTGAGGTGGTTTGTTTAAGTCAGGCACCCGGGGAGACACCTGTTGTCCGTGGGAGGAATAGGGCCGTTGACATGCCTGGTGAAAATACCAAAAAATCAGCTCTTCGGTGTGGAAGTATTTCACCAGAAATGCGGACAACATTTGTCAAGCCGTGTGTTGCCTTTGTCAAGCTGTAATAAGTAGGGGTAAGGACGTTAACCACCTCGGAACATCCTCCCTTATACGTCACCTGCAGCGCATTCATAATAAGTCAGTGACAAGTTCAAAAACTTTGGGCGACAGCGGAAGCAGTCCACTGACCAGTAAATCCCTTCCTCTTGTAACCAAGCTCATGCAAACCACCCCACCAACTCCCTCAGTGTCAATTTCCTCCTTCCCCAGGAATGCCAATAGTCCTGCAGGCCATGTCACTGGCAATTCAGACGAGTCCTCTCCTGCCTGGGATTCCTCCGATGCATCCTTGCGTGTAACGCCTACTGCTGCTGGCGCTGCTGTTGTTGCTGCTGGGAGTCGATGGTCATCCAAGAGGGGAATTCGTAAGCCCACTTTTACTACTTCCACCAAGCAATTGACTGTCCAACAGTCCTTTGCGAGGAAGATGAAATATCACAGCAGTCATCCTGTTGCAAAGCGGATAACTGAGGCCTTGACAACTATGTTGGTGTTAGACGTGCGTCCGGTATCCGCCGTTAGTTCACAGGGAACTAGACAATTTCTTGAGGTAGTGTGCCCCCGTTACCAAATACCATCTAGGTTCCACTTCTCTAGGCAGGCGATACCGAGAATGTACACGGACGTCAGAAAAAGACTCACCAGTGTCCTAAAAAATGCAGTTGTACCCAATGTCCACTTAACCACGGACATGTGGACAAGTTGAGCAGGGCAGGGTCAGGACTATATGACTGTGACAGCCCACTGGGTAGATGTATGGACTCCCGCCGCAAGAACAGCAGCGGCGGCACCAGTAGCAGCATCTCGCAAACTCCAACTCTTTCCTAGGCAGGCTACGCTTTGTATCACCGGTTTCCAGAATACGCACACAGCTGAAAACCTCTTACGGCAACTGAGGAAGATCATCGCGGAATGGCTTACCCCAATTGGACTCTCCTGTGGATTTGTGGCATCGGACAACGCCAGCAATATTGTGTGTGCATTAAATATGGGCAAATTCCAGCACGTCCCATGTTTTGCACATACCTTGAATTTGGTGGTGCAGAATTTTTTAAAAAACGAGAGGGGCGTGCAAGAGATGCTGTCGGTGGCCAGAAGAATTGCGGGACACTTTCGGCGTACAGGCACCACGTACAGAAGACTGGAGCACCACCAAAAACGCCTGAACCTGCCCTGCCATCATCTGAAGCAAGAAGTGGTAACGAGGTGGAATTCAACCCTCTATATGCTTCAGAGGTTGGAGGAGCAGCAAAAGGCCATTCAAGCCTATACAATTGAGCACGATATAGGAGGTGGAATGTACCTGTCTCAAGCGCAGTGGAGAATGATTTCAACGTTGTGCAAGGTTCTGCAACCTTTTGAACTTGCCACACGTGAAGTCAGTTCAGACACTGCCAGCCTGAGTCAGGTCATTCCCCTCATCAGGCTTTTGCAGAAGAAGCTAGAGGCATTGAAGGAGGAGCTAAAAGGGAGCGATTCCGCTAGGCATGTGGGACTTGTGGATGGAGCCCTTAATTCGCTTAACAAGGATTCACGGGTGGTCAATCTGTTGAAATCAGAGCACTACATTTTGGCCACCGTGCTCGATCCTAGATTTAAAACCTACCTTGGATCTCTCTTTCCGGCAGACACAAGTCTGCTGGGGTTCAAAGACCTGCTGGTGACAAAATTGTCAAGTCAAGCGGAACGCGACCTGTCAACATCTCCTCCTTCACATTCTCCCGCAACTGGGGGTGCGAGGAAAAGGCTCAGAATTCCGAGCCCACCCGCTGGCGGTGATGCAGGGCAGTCTGGAGCGACTGCTGATGCTGACATCTGGTCCGGACTGAAGGACCTGACAACGATTACGGACATGTCGTCTACTGTCACTGCATATGATTCTCTCACCATTGAAAGAATGGTGGAGGATTATATGAGTGACCGCATCCAAGTAGGCACGTCAGACAGTCCGTACTTATACTGGCAGGAAAAAGAGGCAATTTGGAGGCCCTTGCACAAACTGGCTTTATTCTACCTAAGTTGCCCTCCCACAAGTGTGTACTCCGAAAGAGTGTTTAGTGCCGCCGCTCACCTTGTCAGCAATCTGCGCACGAGGTTACTTCCAGAAAATGTGGAGAAGATGATGTTCATTAAAATGAATTATAATCAATTCCTCCGTGGAGACATTGACCAGCAGCAATTGCCTCCACAAAGTACACAGGGAGCTGAGATGGTGGATTCCAGTGGGGACGAATTGATAATCTGTGAGGAGCGGGATGTACACGGTGATATATCGGAGGAGGATGATGATGAGGTGGACATCTTGCCTCTGTAGAGCCAGTTTGTGCAAGGAGAGATTAATTGCTTCTTTTTCGGTGGGGGTCCAAACCAACCCGTCATTTCAGTCACAGTCGTGTGGCAGACCCTGTCACTGAAATGATGGGTTGGTTAAAGTGTGCATGTCCTGTTTATACAACATAAGGGTGGGTGGGAGGGCCCAAGGACAATTCCATCTTGCACCTCTTTTTTCTTTCATTTTTATTTGCGTCATGTGCTGTTTGGGGAGTGTTTTTTGGAAGGGCCATCCTGCGTGACACTGCAGTGCCACTCCTAGATGGGCCAGGTGTTTGTGTCGGCCACTAGGGTCGCTTAGCTTACTCACACAGCTACCTCATTGCGCCTCTTTTTTTCTTCTTTGCGTCATGTGCTGTTTGGGGAGTGTTTTTTGGAAGGGCCATCCTGCGTGACACTGCAGTGCCACTCCTAGATGGGCCAGGTGTTTGTGTCGGCCACTAGGGTCGCTTAGCTTACTCACACAGCTACCTCATTGCGCCTCTTTTTTTCTTTGCGTCATGTGCTGTTTGGGGAGTGTTTTTTGGAAGGTCCATCCTGCGTGACACTGCAGTGCCACTCCTAGATGGGCCAGGTGTTTGTGTCGGCCACTAGGGTCGCTTAGCTTAGTCATTCAGCGACCTCGGTGCAAATTTTAGGACTAAAAATAATATTGTGAGGTGTGAGGTATTCAGAATAGACTGAAAATGAGTGGAAATTATGGTTTTTGAGGTTAATAATACTTTGGGATCAAAATGACCCCCACATTCTATGATTTAAGCTGTTTTTTAGGGTTTTTGAAAAAAACACCCGAATCCAAAACACACCCGAATCCGACAAAAAAAATTCGGGGAGGTTTTGCCAAAACGCGGTCGAACCCAAAACACGGCCGTGGAACCGAACCCAAAACCAAAACACAAAACCCGAAAAATTTCAAGTGCACATCCCTAGTGTTAAGGTTAGGCTGCGGGGAGGGGGGTAGGTTAGGTTTAGGCCGCGGGAAGGGGGGGATTAGGGTTATGCACCCCCGGGGAGGGTTACTCTGCGGGGTGGGGAGGGTTAGGCTCTAAGGGGGAGGGTTAGGGTTAGGCTGAGGGGAGGGAAGGTTAGTGTTAGGGTCTCCGGCCCTGTGCTGCCACGTCGTCATGGCAACCGGGAGACAAGTGCTAGTGGAGTAACCTGAGCGCAGCTGATACTCCGGTTCGGGTCTTTTGCTGTGCAGTGGTTATAGGCTCTGTGCACGGCAGGGGATCCGGTGCTGGTTTTTGTGCTCACAGTCTGTGAGGTCTGAGTGGGGCGTGGACAGCACCTGCTTTATAAGGCCTCTTTTCAGGGTAAGCAGATGCTGCTGAATCTTTGTTGGTTAGTCAGTTCATGAAAGTTAGCCAGTACTGTGTAGCTTTGTATTTGTTTGTTGCTTGCTGCAAATAGGCCTGGGGATTTGGTATTACACTCTGCCAATCCAGACCTAGCAGTAAGACTGGAGTCAGTCGTTTAGCTTGCTGGGGTTCTGTTACTACTCTGTGAACTTAGCAAGTTTGCGGCTGTATTCTAAGACTTGCCTGTCTAATCCTGTCTCACTGTGCTAGGTGTCAGGGGTCAGTTTAGTGGCAGTAAGCTAAAACCTGTGCACAGCAAGTGAGAAATAGGATTGTGGAGACTCTCCTTGTGTCTATCATTCCATCTCTGACCAAGGAGTTTACTGCCACACCCGTTGGTAACCCTTTAGAGTTTTGCTGTTGCCCTTAGCAACAGCATTTCGGGTTCTCCACGTATTAAAACACAACATCTTGCTTTTTCCCATCTGTGCAGTTCTTATACAAGGGAGATACCCAGTTCCTTAGCCTCTGGGCTTCTCTGTTCACTTTGTGTGTATTTTGTTACCCTATTACCTTCTGTGTACGTTATGTCATATTCCCCAGTTTGTCTGTGAGTCCATTTGTTTTGCATAACAGTTCAAACACCAGTACATTCCTGCAGACACTGGAGTGCATAACAGTTCTGACACCAGTACTTTCCTGCAGGCACTGGTGTGCATAACATATTCAGCAGCCTAATACTCCTGTTGAAATTTTGTGGGAATATGGAGCATACCCCTCAAAATACGTTGCAACAGGTGGTCGATCAGGTGCAGGTCCTGACTCGACAATTTAATGATTTGTCCATTAAAATGCACACCTCCCAGGCTGCTGGCGGAGCTCCCGCAGCAGCAGCACCTGCAGGGGTTAAGGAGCCGAAAGTAAATCTCCCGGATCGTTTTTCTGGAGATCGCTCGCAGTTCTTTTGTTTCAAGGAGAGCTGCAAGCTATACTTCCGGCTTAGGCCTCAGTCTTCTGGGTCGGAGATTCAGCAGGTGGGCATAGTGATTTCCTTGCTACAAGGAGACCCACAGGTCTGGGCATATGGGTTGCAGCCTGACTGTCCGTCGCTTAAAAGTGTTGATGCTTTTTTTACGGCACTGGGCATGTTGTATGATGACCCTGACAAGACGGCCTCAGCCGAGGCTCAGATTTCGATCCTTAAGCAAGGGCGAAGGCCAGTTGAGGTTTACTGTACGGAGTTTCGGAGGTTGGCCCATGATACCCAGTGGAATGACCCAGCCCTGAGACACCAGTACCGAAGAGGTCTTTCTAACCAGATAAAGGACCAACTGGTACAATATCCCTTGCCTGATAGCTTGGATCAGCTCATGCAGTTATCCATCCGGGTGGATAGACGGCTGAGAGAGCGTAGGCTTGAAAGGGAGACTGAGATTTCCTTCCTTCCCAAGGGAACCTCAGACTCTGAGGAATTTTCTGAGGAGCCTATGCAGATTGGGGCTACCCGCCTCTCCTCGCGTGAGAAGACGCGGAGGAGACAGCAGGGGTTGTGTTTGTACTGTGGGAATAAAGGTCATGTGGTAGTATCATGCCCAGAAAAGCCGGAAAACTTCAGGGCCTGAGGGTGATGGGAAATATCCTGTCAGGCCAGAAGTCAGATTTTCCCAAGAAGACTTTTATCATTCCGGTGACCTTGAAGATCCTCGGTCAAACTGTCAAGACTGAGGCCTTTGTGGACAGTGGGGCCGACGGGGTTTTTATGGACCGCCAATTCGCCCTGAAACACTCTGTTCCCTTAGTACCCTTGGCATCGGAAATTGATATTTGTGGGTTAAACGGGGAACCATTATCCCAAGGTAAAATTACCTCTTGCACTAGCAAGATTTCTTTGTTTATTGGAGCCACACACTCTGAAAAATTGTCCTTTTATGTGACTGTCTGTACTTTTGCCCCATTGGTGTTGGGGTTACCCTGGTTAAGGGCCCACAATCCTCAATTTGACTGGGTCTCTGGGGAGATTCTTAGTTGGGGTACTGATTGTTTCAGGAGTTGCTTGAGCCTTCCAGTCAGGCTCTCGCAGCTAAGTTTGCCAGGATTGCCAGGGTGTTATGCAGATTTTGCGGACGTGTTCTCCAAAAAAGTTGCAGAGGTACTACCTCCCCATCGCCCCTATGACTGTGCCATTGATTTGTTGCCAAATGCTAAGCTTCCCAAGAGCAGGTTGTACTCCCTGTCACGTCCTGAGACTCAGGCTATGGCAGAGTACATTCAGGAGAACTTGGCTAAGGGATTTATCAGACCTTCACAGTCTCCAGTTGGTTCGGGGTTCTTCTTCGTGGGTAAAAAGGACGGTTCGTTGCGACCCTGCATCGACTTCAGGGAATTGAACCGTATCACGATTAAAAACTCATACCCACTGCCTCTCATTTCGGTCTTGTTTGACCAGCTTCGTACTGCCACCATTTTTTCTAAGATTGACCTACGCGGTGCGTACAATCTAATCCGAATAAGAGAGGGGGATGAATGGAAGACTGCCTTTAATACCCACTCAGGGCATTATGAATATTTGGTGATGCCTTTTGGGCTCTGTAATGCCCCGGCAGTCTTCCAGGATTTCATGAATGATGTGCTCAGGGAATATTTGGATAGATTCTTAGTTGTATACTTAGATGACATCCTAATCTTCTCCCATTCCCTGGAGGAACATCGGAAGCATGTACGCTTAGTCCTCCAGAAACTCAGAGACCACCGGCTTGGGGCGAAGCTGGAGAAGTGCGAATTTGAAGTTCAGCAAATCGCATTTCTAGGATATATTATCTCCCCAGAAGGTTTCCAAATGGAGGGTTCCAAGGTACAGGCAGTCCTGGATTGGGTGCAGCCCACTAGTTTGAAGGCGCTTCAGCGTTTCCTGGGCTTTGCGAATTTTTATAGACGATTTATCGCTGGATTTTCGTCTATAGTTGCGTCCTTGGTGGCACTCACTAAGAAAGGGGCGGATGTTGCTCACTGGTCTTGTGAGGCTAAAGCGGCTTTTGCCCGTCTCAAAAGGGCATTTGTTTCGGCCAAGGTGCTGCGACACCCAGATCCAGAGCGTCCTTTTGTGGTGGAGGTGGATGCCTCTGAGATGGGTATTGGGGCAGTGCTTTCTCAGATGGGAGTGTCTGATAATCGCCTTCATCCCTGTGCTTACTTTTCCCGTAAATTTTCGCCTGCCGAGATGAATTATGACGTGGGTAACCGGGAATTGTTGGCTATTAAGGATGCACTCGAGGAGTGGAGACACTGGCTTGAGGGGGCTAAGTTTGTGGTCTCAATTCTCACTGACCATAAGAATCTGGCATATTTAGAGTCAGCGAAGCGTCTCAATGCCAGGCAGGCACGATGGGCTTTGTTTTTTGCTCGCTTTAATTTTTTGATAACATATCGCCCTGGGTCAAAAAACATCAAGGCTGATGCGCTCTCGCGGAGTTTTGCTCCAATCCAGGAGACCACCGAGGAGCCGTTGCCCATTGTTTCCCCATCATGTATTAAAGTGGGCATTACCCAGGACCTCTTATCATTAGTCCTTAGAGCACAGGAGCAGGCTCCTCCAGACCTTCCGGTAGGTCTTTTGTTTGTGCCTCCTAGGTTAAGACAGCGAGTGTTCCTGGAATTCCATGCCAAGAAGTCGGCAGGTCACCCGGGTATTGCCAGAACTCGGGAGTTGCTATCTAGGGCGGTGTGGTGGCCCTCGGTGGCTAAGGATGTGGATCAGTGGGTTCGGGCATGTGACATCTGTGCCCGAAATAAGACTCCTAGAGGGGTTCCTGTTGGCCCATTACATCCACTCTCTATCCCATCTAAGCCATGGACCCACATTTCAATGGATTTTGTGGTGGACTTGCCCAAATCCTCGGGGATGACAGCCATCTGGGTTGTCGTTGACAGGTTTTCGAAGATGGCGCACTTCGTTCCACTGGTTGGGCTGCCATCAGCCAGACGCCTGTCTGAATTATTTATGCTGCATGTTGTGCGTCTCCACGGGTTGCCACTTGATGTGGTCTCTGACCGCGGATCCCAGTTTGTGGCCAAATTCTGGAGGGCATTTTGTTCCGATCTCCAGATTTCTGTCAGCTTGTCGTCAGGCTACCATCCGCAGTCTAATGGGCAGACTGAAAGGGTGAACCAGTCCTTGGAGCAGTTCCTCAGGTGTTATGTCTCCAAGTGTCAGACTGACTGGGTTGCTCATCTGTCCATGGCGGAGTTTGCCTATAACAATGCGGCTCACTCTGCTACAGGGATCTCTCCCTTCCTTTGTGTGTATGGGCATCATCCTAAGGCCAATTCTTTTGACCCCCTGGACTCCACGCCTGGTGGTTCCTCTGTGGTTTCGGTCCTTAGAGGTATTTGGCGGAAAGTGAAGAAAGCCCTTGTGTCTGTGTCATTAGTGACCAAAAGGGTTTTTGATAAGCGGAAAAGACCCTGCAGCTTCAAATTAGGAGACTTCGTCTGGTTGTCTACCAAGAATTTGAAGTTGAGACAGCCATCTCATAAGTTAGGCCCCCGGTTCATCGGCCCTTATAAGATCACCAGGGTTATCAATCCGGTGGCATTTCAGTTAGATCTGCCCCGTTCTTTGGGTATCAATAAAACATTTAATTGTTCCCTTTTAAAACGGGCGATTAGTAATCCTTCTTCCAGTGGAAGACCTTCCCCTCTTCTGATACGTGGCCAGAGGGAGTTTGTTGTTGAAAGGATTCTTGACTCCAAGGTGGTTCGGGGTCGGCTGTCATTTTTGGTGCACTGGAAGGGGTATGGCCCGGAGGAGCGGTCGTGGGTGCGCAGTTGTGATCTTCATGCCCCCAGACTGATACGCTCTTTCTTCTCGCAGTTCCCCGATAAACACGGTGGTAGGGGTTCTTTGACCCCTCGTCAGAGGGGGGGTACTGTTAGGGTCTCCGGCCCTGTGCTGCCACGTCGTCATGGCAACCGGGAGACAAGTGCTAGTGGAGTAACCTGAGCGCAGCTGATACTCCGGTTCGGGTCTTTTGCTGTGCAGTGGTTATAGGCTCTGTGCACGGCAGGGGATCCGGTGCTGGTTTTTGTGCTCACAGTCTGTGAGGTCTGAGTGGGGCGTGGACAGCACCTGCTTTATAAGGCCTCTTTTCAGGGTAAGCAGATGCTGCTGAATCTTTGTTGGTTAGTCAGTTCATGAAAGTTAGCCAGTACTGTGTAGCTTTGTATTTGTTTGTTGCTTACTGCAAATAGGCCTGGGGATTTGGTATTACACTCTGCCAATCCAGACCTAGCAGTAAGACTGGAGTCAGTCGTTTAGCTTGCTGGGGTTCTGTTACTACTCTGTGAACTTAGCAAGTTTGCGGCTGTATTCTAAGACTTGCCTGTCTAATCCTGTCTCACTGTGCTAGGTGTCAGGGGTCAGTTTAGTGGCAGTAAGCTAAAACCTGTGCACTGCAAGTGAGAAATAGGATTGTGGAGACTCTCCTTGTGTCTATCATTCCATCTCTGACCAAGGAGTTTACTGCCACACCCGTTGGTAACCCTTTAGAGTTTTGCTGTTGCCCTTAGCAACAGCATTTCGGGTTCTCTACGTATTAAAACACAACATCTTGCTTTTTCCATCTGTGCAGTTCTTATACAAGGGAGATACCCAGTTCCTTAGCCTCTGGGCTTCTCTGTTCACTTTGTGTGTATTTTGTTACCCTATTACCTTCTGTGTACGTTATGTCATATTCCCCAGTTTGTCTGTGAGTCCATTTGTTTTGCATAACAGTTCAAACACCAGTACATTCCTGCAGACACTGGAGTGCATAACAGTTCTGACACCAGTACTTTCCTGCAGGCACTGGTGTGCATAACAGTTAGGCACTAAGGGGGGAGGGTTAGGCACTAAAGAGGGGCGGGGGGTTAGGGTTCGACTGCGGTGAGGGAGGGTTAGGCTGCGGGGATTGGAGGGTTAGGGTGAGGCTGCAGGTAGGGAGGGTTAGGGGGGTAGAGGGGGAGGGTTAGGACACATAACTCCCAGGTGTCGGATTCTGTGCATGGGGATGCAGCGTTAGGTGTCCTGACAGTGTGCAGGCAGTTGAATAATATATACTGTACCCTGGCTGGTCTCTGTGTCAGCTTGACAGTTCAGCCCCACATACAGTACATAAGTTAATATCTCATAGTGCTTGGTAAGCACTGGCTGCTTTCTGGTATATTGCCAAACTTGCAAAAGCGGGTACCTTGCAGTGGGTGTCCTCTCCTCAATTTTCTGCACTGGGGACGTCATGAGATCAGATGTCACAGTCAGACCTCAGCCAGAAGCAGCACTGTGTCAGCACCAGCGGAGGAGGTCAGAGGAGAGAGGAGGGGATAGAAGGAAACAGAAGCCCCCGGACCACATCCTTCCTCTTTGTCATGTCCTGCAGCCGGCTGCGTACTTGGAGTACTATAATGAGTCAGTTTGACTCATTATTAGTACTGTTCATACTACTGCTGTGGGCCCCTTTGTTGCTTTGGGCCCCGGTGCAGTAGTTCCACCGCTGCGCGGCAGGTATCCAACCGCAGCGCTCCCAGTGCCGGCGTGAGCAGGGGCAGAGGCGCTGGTATACAAGAGCACTATCAGCGGGAGGCAGATGCCAGGCAGAGAGAGAGGAGGGGAGGCAGATGTTGGGCAGAGAGAGGGGGGACAGATGCTGCGGAGAGGGGGGCAGGTGGATGGGCAGGGAGAGCGGGGGGGACAGATGCTGTGGAGAGGACAGATGCTGGGCAGAGAGAGGGGGGACAGATGCTGCGGAGAGGGGGGCAGATGATGGGCAGAAAGAGGGGGAGCAGATGCTGGGCAGAGAGAAGGGGGGACAAATGCTGCTGAGAGGGGGACAGATGCTGGGCAAAGAGAGGGGGGACAGATGCTGCAGAGAGGAGGACAGATGATGGGCAGAGAGAGGGGGACAAATGCTGCGGAGAGGGTGGCAGATGCTGGGCAGAGAGAGGGGGACAGATGCTGTGGAGAGGGGGGGCAGATGATGGGCAGAAAGAGGAGAGCAGATGCTGGGCAGAGAGAAGGGGGGACAAATGTTGCGGAGAGGGGGAGCAGATGCTGGGCAGAGAGAAGGGGGGACAAATGCTGCGGAGAGGGGGACAGATGATGGACAGAGGGGGGGGACAGATGCTGAGGAGAGGAGGATAGATGATGGGCAAAAAGAGGGGTGGACAGATGCTGCGGAGAGGGGGGCAGATGATGGGCAGAGAGAGCGGAGGCAGATGCTGGTCAGAGGGAGGGGGGACAGATGCTGCGGAGAGGGGGGCAGATGATGTGCAGAAAGAGGGGGAGCAGATACTGGGCACAGAGAAGGGGGGACAGATGCTGCAGAGAGGGGAACAGATGATGGGCAGAGAGAGTGGGGACAGATGCTGTGGAGAGGGGGCAGATGCTGGGCAGAGAGAGGGGGGACAGATGCTGCGGAGAGGGGGGCAGATGATGGGCAGAAAGAGGGGGAGCAGATGCTGCGCAGAGAGAAGGGGGGACAAATGCTGCAGAGAGGGGGACAGATGACGGGCAGAGAGAGGGGAGGCAGATGCTGGTCAGAGAGAGTGGGGACAGATGCTGCGGAGAGGGGGTACAGATGCTGCGGAGAGGGGGGCAGAAAGCGGGGGAGCAGATGCTGGGCAGAGAGAAGGGGGGACAGATGCTGTGGAGAGGACAGATGATGGGCAGAGAGAGGGGGGATAGATGCTGCGGAGAGGGGGCAGATGCTGGGCAGAGAGAGGGGAGGCAGATGCTGCGGAGAGGGGGGCAGATGATGGGCAGAAAGAGGGGGAGCAGATGCTGCGCAGAGAGAAGGGGGGACAAATGCTGCAGAGAGGGGGACAGATGACGGGCAGAGAGAGGGGAGGCAGATGCTGGTCAGAGAGAGTGGGGACAGATGCTGCGGAGAGGAGGGCAGATGATTGGCAGAGAGAGGGGGGACAGATGCTGCGGAGAGGGGGGACAGATGCCGCGGAGAGGGGGGCAGAAAGCGGGGGAGCAGATGCTGGGCAGAGAGAAGGGGGGACAGATGCTGTGGAGAGGACAGATGATGGGCAGAGAGAGGGGGGACAGATGCTGCGGAGAGGGGGCAGATGCTGGGCAGAGAGAGGGGAGGCAGATGCTGCGGAGAGGGGGGCAGATGATGGGCAGAAAGAGGGGGAGCAGATGCTGGGCAGAGAGAAGGGGGGACAGATGCTGCAGAGAGGGGGGCAGATGATGGTCAGAAAGAGGGGGAGTAGATGCTGGGCAGAGAGAAGGGGGGACAGATGCTGCAGAGAGGGGGACAGATGATGGGCAGAGAGAGGGGGGAACAGATGCTGCGGAGAGGGGTGGCAGATGCTGGGCAGAGAGACAGGAGGGGAGGCAGATGCTTGACAGAGAGAAAACCATGTAGCAGTCAGAGAGAGAGAGAGACAGCAGCTGCATAGACAGAGAGGTTGCAGAGACAGGCAGGAGCTATGGAGACAGAGGAGTCAGGTTGAATACATTACTCACATTTAGACAAGGGTTGATTCTAGAGATGAGCGGGTTCGGTTCCTCGGAATCCGAACCCGCCCGAACTTCATTTTTTTTTTACACGGGTCCGAGTGACTCGGATCTTCCCGCCTTGCTCGGTTAACCCGAGCGCGCCCGAACGTCATCATCCCGCTGTCGGATTCTCGCGAGGCTCGGATTCTATCGCGAGACTCGGATTCTATATAAGGAGCCGCGCGTCGCCGCCACTTTCACACGTGCATTGAGATTCATAGGGAGAGGACGTGGCTGGCGTCCTCTCCGTTTATAGAGAAGAGAGTGAGACAGTAGAGAGAGACACAGTAGTAATTTTGGGGAGCATTAGGAGGAGTACTAGTTACTTGCTGAAGTGATAGATAGTGTGACTGTATATTATCTGACTTGTGGGGGAGACACTGACAGTGGGGAGCAGTTAGAGTCTGAGAGCAGGACTCAGGAGTACATATAACGTACAGTGCACACTTTTGCTGCCAGAGTGCCACACTGCCATTGTGACCACACTGACCACCAGTATAATATATATTGTGATTGTCTGCTTAGGAGTACTACTTGCAAGTTGCTGATAGTGTGACCAGTGACCTGACCACCAGTTTAATAATCACCACCAGTTTAATATATATATATATATATATATATATATATAATTGTATATAATATATATATAATATTGTATACCACCTACCCGTGTTTTTTTTTTTTTCTTTCTTCTTTATACATACTACTATAGTAGCTTACTGTAGCAGTCTGCGGTGCTGCTGAGCTGACAGTGTCCAGCAGGTCCGTCATCAGTCATTACATAATAAATATATCTACCTGTCCGGCTGCAGTACTAGTGTGATATAATATATATTGATTTCATCTCATTATCATCCAGTCTATATTAGCAGCAGACACAGTACGGTAGTCCACGGCTGTAGCTACCTCTGTGTCGGCAGTCGCTCGTCCATCCATAATTGTATACCACCTACCCGTGGTTTTTTTTTTTTTTTCTTCTTGATACATACTACTATAGTAGCTTACTGTAGCAGTCTGCGGTGCTGCTGAGCTGACAGTGTCCAGCAGGTCCGTCATCAGTCATTACATAATAAATATATCTACCTGTCCGGCTGCAGTACTAGTGTGATATAATATATATTGATTTCATCTCATTATCATCCAGTCTATATTAGCAGCAGACACAGTACGGTAGTCCACGGCTGTAGCTACCTCTGTGTCGGCAGTCGCTCGTCCATCCATAATTGTATACCACCTACCCGTGGTTTTTTTTTTCTTTCTTCTTGATACATACTACTATAGTAGCTTACTGTAGCAGTCTGCGGTGCTGCTGAGCTGACAGTGTCCAGCAGGTCCGTCATCAGTCATTACATAATAAATATATCTACCTGTCCGGCTGCAGTACTAGTGTGATATAATATATATTGATTTCATCTCATTATCATCCAGTCTATATTAGCAGCAGACACAGTACGGTAGTCCACGGCTGTAGCTACCTCTGTGTCGGCAGTCGCTCGTCCATCCATAATTCTATACCACCTACCCGTGGTTTTTTTTTTTCTTTCTTCTTGATACATACTACTATAGTAGCTTACTGTAGCAGTCTGCGGTGCTGCTGAGCTGACAGTGTCCAGCAGGTCCGTCATCAGTCATTACATAATAAATATATCTACCTGTCCGGCTGCAGTACTAGTGTGATATAATATATATTGATTTCATCTCATTATCATCCAGTCTATATTAGCAGCAGACACAGTACGGTAGTCCACGGCTGTAGCTACCTCTGTGTCGGCAGTCGCTCGTCCATCCATAATTGTATACCACCTACCCGTGTTTTTTTTTTTTTCTTTCTTCTTTATACATACTACTATAGTAGCTTACTGTAGCAGTCTGCGGTGCTGCTGAGCTGACAGTGTCCAGCAGGTCCGTCATCAGTCATTACATAATAAATATATCTACCTGTCCGGCTGCAGTACTAGTGTGATATAATATATATTGATTTCATCTCATTATCATCCAGTCTATATTAGCAGCAGACACAGTACGGTAGTCCACGGCTGTAGCTACCTCTGTGTCGGCAGTCGCTCGTCCATCCATAATTGTATACCACCTACCCGTGGTTTTTTTTTTTCTTTCTTCTTGATACATACTACTATAGTAGCTTACTGTAGCAGTCTGCGGTGCTGCTGAGCTGACAGTGTCCAGCAGGTCCGTCATCAGTCATTACATAATAAATATATCTACCTGTCCGGCTGCAGTACTAGTGTGATATAATATATATTGATTTCATCTCATTATCATCCAGTCTATATTAGCAGCAGACACAGTACGGTAGTCCACGGCTGTAGCTACCTCTGTGTCGGCAGTCGCTCGTCCATCCATAATTGTATACCACCTACCCGTGTTTTTTTTTTTTTTTTTTTTTCTTCTTGATACATACTACTATAGTAGCTTACTGTAGCAGTCTGCGGTGCTGCTGAGCTGACAGTGTCCAGCAGGTCCGTCATCAGTCATTACATAATAAATATATATACCTGTCCGGCTGCAGTACTAGTGATATTATATATATATATATATATATTAATTTCATCTCATTATCATCCAGTCTATATTAGCAGCAGACACAGTACGGTAGTCCACGGCTGTAGCTACCTCTGTGTCGGCAGTCGCTGGTCCATCCATAATTGTATACCACCTACCCGTGTTTTTTTTTTTTCTTTCTTCTTGATACATACTACTATAGTAGCTTACTGTAGCAGTCTGCGGTGCTGCTGAGCTGACAGTGTCCAGCAGGTCCGTCATCATTCATTACATAATAAATATATATACCTGTCCGGCTGCAGTACTAGTGATATTATATATATATATATTAATTTCATCTCATTATCATCCAGTCTATATTAACAGCAGACACAGTACGGTAGTCCATGGCTGTAGCTACCTCTGTGTCAGCAGTCGCTGGTCCATCCATAATTGTATACCACCTACCCGTGGTTTTTTTTTTTTCTTTCTTCTTGATACATACTACTATAGTAGCTTACTGTAGCAGTCTGCGGTGCTGCTGAGATGACAGTGTCCAGCAGGTCCGTCATCAGTCATTACATAATAAATTTATATACCTGTCCGGCTGCAGTACTAGTGATATTATATATATATATATTAATTTCATCTCATTATCATCCAGTCTATATTAGCAGCAGACACAGTACGGTAGTCCACGGCTGTAGCTACCTCTGTGTCGGCAGTCGCTGGTCCATCCATAATTGTATACCACCTACCCGTGTTTTTTTTTTTTTCTTTCTTCTTGATACATACTACTATAGTAGCTTACTGTAGCAGTCTGCGGTGCTGCTGAGCTGACAGTGTCCAGCAGGTCCGTCATCAGTCATTACATAATAAATATATATACCTGTCCGGCTGCAGTACTAGTGATATTATATATATATATATATATTAATTTCATCTCATTATCATCCAGTCTATATTAGCAGCAGACACAGTACGGTAGTCCACGGCTGTAGCTACCTCTGTGTCGGCAGTCGCTGGTCCATCCATAAGTATACTAGTATCCATCCATCTCCATTGTTTACCTGAGGTGCCTTTTAGTTGTGCCTATTAAAATATGGAGAACAAAAATGTTGAGGTTCCAAAATTAGGGAAAGATCAAGATCCACTTCCACCTCGTGCTGAAGCTGCTGCCACTAGTCATGGCCGAGACGATGAAATGCCAGTAACGTCGTCTGCCAAGGCCGATGCCCAATGTCATAGTACAGAGCATGTAAAATCCAAAACACCAAATATCAGTAAAAAAAGGACTCCAAAATCTAAAATAAAATTGTCGGAGGAGAAGCGTAAACTTGCCAATATGCCATTTACCACACGGAGTGGCAAGGAACGGCTGAGGCCCTGGCCTATGTTCATGGCTAGTGGTTCAGCTTCACATGAGGATGGAAGCACTCGGCCTCTCACTAGAAAAATGAAAAGACTCAAGCTGGCAAAAGCACCGCAAAGAACTGTGCGTTCTTCGAAATCCCAAATCCACAAGGAGAGTCCAATTGTGTCGGTTGCGATGCCTGACCTTCCCAACACTGGACGTGAAGAGCATGCGCCTTCCACCATTTGCACGCCCCCTGCAAGTGCTGGAAGGAGCACCCGCAGTCCAGTTCCTGATAGTCAGATTGAAGATGTCAGTGTTGAAGTACACCAGGATGAGGAGGATATGGGTGTTGCTGGCGCTGGGGAGGAAATTGACAAGGAGGATTCTGATGGTGAGGTGGTTTGTTTAAGTCAGGCACCCGGGGAGACACCTGTTGTCCGTGGGAGGAATAGGGCCGTTGACATGCCTGGTGAAAATACCAAAAAAATCAGCTCTTCGGTGTGGAAGTATTTCACCAGAAATGCGGACAACATTTGTCAAGCCGTGTGTTGCCTTTGTCAAGCTGTAATAAGTAGGGGTAAGGACGTTAACCACCTCGGAACATCCTCCCTTATACGTCACCTGCAGCGCATTCATAATAAGTCAGTGACAAGTTCAAAAACTTTGGGCGACAGCGGAAGCAGTCCACTGACCAGTAAATCCCTTCCTCTTGTAACCAAGCTCACGCAAACCACCCCACCAACTCCCTCAGTGTCAATTTCCTCCTTCCCCAGGAATGCCAATAGTCCTGCAGGCCATGTCACTGGCAATTCTGACGAGTCCTCTCCTGCCTGGGATTCCTCCGATGCATCCTTGCGTGTAACGCCTACTGCTGCTGGCGCTGCTGTTGTTGCTGCTGGGAGTCGATGGTCATCCCAGAAGAGAAGTCGTAAGCCCACTTTTACTACTTCCACCAAGCAATTGACTGTCCAACAGTCCTTTGCGAGGAAGATGAAATATCACAGCAGTCATCCTGTTGCAAAGCGGATAACTGAGGCCTTGACAACTATGTTGGTGTTAGACGTGCGTCCGGTATCCGCCGTTAGTTCACAGGGAACTAGACAATTTCTTGAGGTAGTGTGCCCCCGTTACCAAATACCATCTAGGTTCCTCTTCTCTAGGCAGGCGATACCGAGAATGTACACGGACGTCAGAAAAAGACTCACCAGTGTCCTAAAAAATGCAGTTGTACCCAATGTCCACTTAACCACGGACATGTGGACAAGTGGAGCAGGGCAGGGTCAGGACTATATGACTGTGACAGCCCACTGGGTAGATGTATGGACTCCCGCCGCAAGAACAGCAGCGGCGGCACCAGTAGCAGCATCTCGCAAACGCCAACTCTTTCCTAGGCAGGCTACGCTTTGTATCACCGGTTTCCAGAATACGCACACAGCTGAAAACCTCTTACGGCAACTGAGGAAGATCATCGCGGAATGGCTTACCCCAATTGGACTCTCCTGTGGATTTGTGGCATCGGACAACGCCAGCAATATTGTGTGTGCATTAAATATGGGCAAATTCCAGCACGTCCCATGGTTTGCACATACCTTGAATTTGGTGGTGCAGAATTTTTAAAAAAACGACAGGGGCGTGCAAGAGATGCTGTCGGTGGCCAGAAGAATTGCGGGACACTTTCGGCGTACAGGCACCACGTACAGAAGACTGGAGCACCACCAAAAACGCCTGAACCTGCCCTGCCATCATCTGCAGCAAGAAGTGGTAACGAGGTGGAATTCAACCCTATATATGCTTCAGAGGTTGGAGGAGCAGCAAAAGGCCATTCAAGCCTATACAATTGAGCACGATATAGGAGGTGGAATGTACCTGTCTCAAGCGCAGTGGAGAATGATTTCAACGTTGTGCAAGGTTCTGCAACCTTTTGAACTTGCCACACGTGAAGTCAGTTCAAACACTGCCAGCCTGAGTCAGGTCATTCCCCTCATCAGGCTTTTGCAGAAGAAGCTGGAGGCATTGAAGGAGGAGCTAAAAGGGAGCGATTCCGCTAGGCATGTGTGACTTGTGGATGGAGCCCTTAATTCGCTTAACAAGGATTCACGGGTAGTCAATCTGTTGAAATCAGAGCACTACATTTTGGCCACCGTGCTCGATCCTAGATTTAAAACCTACCTTGGATCTCTCTTTCCGGCAGACACAAGTCTGCTGGGGTTCAAAGACCTGCTGGTGACAAAATTGTCAAGTCAAGCGGAACGCGACCTGTCAACATCTCCTCCTTCACATTCTCCCGCAACTGGGGGTGCGAGGAAAAGGCTCAGAATTCCGAGCCCACCCGCTGGCGGTGATGCAGGGCAGTCTGGAGCGACTGCTGATGCTGACATCTGGTCCGGACTGAAGGACCTGACAACGATTACGGACATGTCGTCTACTGTCACTGCATATGATTCTCTCCCCATTGAAAGAATGGTGGAGGATTATATGAGTGACCGCATCCAAGTAGGCACGTCATACAGTCCGTACTTATACTGGCAGGAAAAAGAGGCAATTTGGAGGCCCTTGCACAAACTGGCTTTATTCTACCTAAGTTGCCCTCCCACAAGTGTGTACTCCGAAAGAGTGTTTAGTGCCACCGCTCACCTTGTCAGCAATCGGCGTACGAGGTTACTTCCAGAAAATGTGGAGAAGATGATGTTCATTAAAATGAATTATAATCAATTCCTCCGTGGAGACATTGACCAGCAGCAATTGCCTCCACAAAGTACACAGGGAGCTGAGATGGTGGATTCCAGTGGGGACGAATTGATAATCTGTGAGGAGCGGGATGTACACGGTGATATATCGGAGGATGATGATGAGGTGGACATCTTGCCTCTGTAGAGCCAGTTTGTGCAAGGAGAGATTAATTGCTTCTTTTTCGGTGGGGGTCCAAACCAACCCGTCATTTCAGTCACAGTCGTGTGGCAGACCCTGTCACTGAAATGATGGGTTGGTTAAAGTGTGCATGTCCTGTTTATACAACATAAGGGTGGGTGGGAGGGCCCAAGGACAATTCCATCTTGCACCTCTTTTTTCTTTCATTTTTATTTGCGTCATGTGCTGTTTGGGGAGTGTTTTTTGGAAGGGCCATCCTGCGTGACACTGCAGTGCCACTCCTAGATGGGCCAGGTGTTTGTGTCGGCCACTAGGGTCGCTTATCTTACTCACACAGCTACCTCATTGCGCCTCTTTTTTTCTTTGCGTCATGTGCTGTTTGGGGAGTGTTTTTTGGAAGGGCCATCCTGCGTGACACTGCAGTGCCACTCCTAGATGGGCCAGGTGTTTGTGTCGGCCACTAGGGTCGCTTATCTTACTCACACAGCTACCTCATTGCGCCTCTTTTTTTCTTTGCGTCATGTGCTGTTTGGGGAGTGTTTTTTGGAAGGGCCATCCTGCGTGACACTTCAGTGCCACTCCTAGATGGGCCAGGTGTTTGTGTCGGCCACTAGGGTCGCTAATCTTACTCACACAGCTACCTCATTGCGCCTCTTTTTTTCTTTGCGTCATGTGCTGTTTGGGGAGTGTTTTTTGGAAGGGCCATCCTGCGTGACACTGCAGTGCCACTCCTAGATGGGCCAGGTGTTTGTGTCGGCCACTAGGGTCGCTTAGCTTAGTCATCCAGCGACCTCGGTGCAAATTTTAGGACTAAAAATAATATTGTGAGGTGTGAGGTATTCAGAATAGACTGAAAATGAGTGGAAATTATGGTTTTTGAGGTTAATAATACTTTGGGATCAAAATGACCCCCAAATTCTATGATTTAAGCTGTTTTTTAGTGTTTTTTGAAACACACCCGAATCCGACAAAAAAAATACGGTGAGGATTTGCCAAAACGCGGTCGAACCCAAAACACGGCCGCGGAACCGAACCCAAAACCAAAACACAAAACCCGAAAAATTTCAAGTGCACATCCCTAGTGTTAAGGTTAGGCTGCGGGGAGGGGGGGAGGTTAGGTTTAGGCCGCGGGAAGGGGGGGATTAGGGTTATGCACCCCCGGGGAGGGTTACTCTGCGGGGTGGGGAGGCTATTTCGGAGTTGGAGAAGGGACCTTCTGACGTATCTAGGGGAGGAGACACGTCACCAGGGTGAGGAGCTACGGGCGAACAGGGTACCCGAAAAGTACCCTCGCTGGCTCGCTTCGCTCGCCACGCTTCGGGCTCGGTGGCTCGCTCTGCTCCGCTTCGCTCGCCACCTGATTACTAAAGGTAATAGTTGGTGGCGTGGATAGTAGAGCAACTGTCCCGCTAGCCTAGCTCCTCCCCCTTGTGTCGTAACTCCTACCCCTTACGGAAAAGGTCCCTTAGCCCACTTGATTCTAGCATCTACCTTTAGACAAGGGCCATGCTGTGTGACATCCTCCGTGTTCCAGGGGTCAGAGGAGCATGTGACAGCTCCTCCAATCAGGGACTCTTCTAATCAGCATGTGACGAGCTCCTCCAATCACTGCTCGGCACATGTTCTTCTGACCTTATTGCTGATACCAGGGAGGGGAGGAGACGAGTCACCGCAGTGAGTTGCAGGGACTTCCCCTGCTGCTGCTCTCAGTGAGTACAAGCTAACCCCTCCTCCCATCCCTGTGCTGCCAGCGCTGCTGCCTGTCATGCAGTGTGACAGGCACAGCAGCAATCGGCAGCTGCAGAGTAGCAAAGCAGGGAGAGCGCCTCCCTGCTTTGCAGAGGCGCCTCTCTCATGTTTGGGGGGAGCGAGCTGCCCCCTTGCCCCCCCCTATTCCGACGCCCCTGTATAGGTGTAATCGTACAATTTAAAAAATGATAACAAGCTTATCTGTTACAGATGCCGTTGGAGAGGTAGTGGAAGCTGGCCCTATATATATAGAGCAGGATTTATAGTGGTTGTAACTCACCTTGAAAAAGGGGCTACGAGCCCCGAAACGTCGGACGCGCATTTAATACCTAATGCTTGAATACACCACGATTATTGATTCAAGACCCGGAGTGCCGCTGTCTCCTTCTTTGTAGATAGATTAGATAGATAGATAGATAGATAGATAGATAGATAGATAGATAGATAGATAGATAGATAGTGACCCCCCCCCCCCACCCTCAGTAAATCCGCGAAAATCTGGACAGTTGTGAGGTATGGAAAGAGTACAGCATTAAGAAAATACAGTATGTCACATTCATGGATATAACTTTGTCAGTGCATTCTGTGATTGCCAGGGTAACATAACTCCTTAAAAACACAGCTAGGAAATGAAGTTCTACATCATTAGATACAAATCATTATAGCAATGCCTCTTTGGGATACACTGTAGATGGAAGCTCAATCTGAAGCCATTTTGATTTTCCTGGTTTTGAAGCTGGTCCATACTATAAAACATTTACTGACCTAACTTACTTTTTTTTCCATAGTACTTGAACAACAAAGGTGTTTAAATTTTTTATTTTTTATTGTCACAGTGAGTTCAAAGAGGATGTAAAAGCAGGTCTTATTAAGCTCTGTCTCTTGAACCTGTGTTGTTTTATTGCTTGTATATACAAAAAAAAAACACTTTTATTGACCACATTTTATCTCATTGAATGCATTTGTGGTGTTACCATATAGTATTATTCTGCAAACAGTAAGGTGCTTTTATACAAAACAAGGATCTAGGACTTTTCAGTGGTGTAAAAGGCATTTATAAGCAATCAAAATAACCATGTTATTGTGTGATCACATAATGTCCACTCTTGTTGAAGTCACTTTTATAATATAATCATACACTGCTCAAAAATATAAAGGGAACACTAAAATAACACATCCTAGATCTGAATTAATGAAATATTTTATTAAATACTTTGTTCTTTACATAGTTGAATGTGCTGACAACAAAATCACACAAAAATTATCAATGGAAATCAAATTTATTAACCCATGGAGGTCTGAATTTGGAATCACTCTCAAAATTAAACTGGAAAAACACACTACAGGCTGGTCCAACTTTGATGTAATGTCCTTAAAACAAGTAAAAATGAGGCTCAGTAGTGTGTGTGGCCTCCATGTGCCTGTATGATCGCCCTACAACGCCAGGGCATGCTCTTGATGAGGTGGTGGATGGTCTCCTGAGGGATCTCCTCCAAGACCTGGACTAAAGCATCCGCCAACTCCTGGACAGTCTGTGGGCAACGTGGCATTGGTGGATGGAGCGAGACATGATGTCCCAGATGTGCTCAATTGGATTCAGGTCTGGGGAACGGGCGGGCCAGCCCATAGCATCAATGCCTTCGTCTTGCAGGAACTGCTGACACACTCCAGCCACATGAGGTCTAGCATTGTCTTGCATTAGGAGGAACCCAGGGTCAACCGCACCAACATATGGTCTCACAAGGGGTCTGAGGATCTCATCTCGGTACCTAATGGCAGTCAGGCTACCTCTGGTGAGCACATGGAGGGCTGTGCGGCCCCCCAAAGAAATTTCACCCCACCCCATTACTGACCCACTGCTAAACTGGTCATGCTGGAGGATGTTGCAGGCAGCAGAACGTTCTCCTTGATGTCTCCAGACTCTGTCATGTCTGTCACATGTGCTCAGTGAGAACCTGCTTTCATCTGTGAAGAGCACAGGGCGCCAGTGGCGAATTTGCCAATCTTGGTGTTCTCTGGCAAATGCCAAACGTCCTGCACGGTGTTGGGCTGTAAGCTAAACCCCCACCTGTGGACGTCGGGCCCTCATACCACCCTCATGGAGTCTGTTTCTGATCGTTTGAGTAGACACATGCACATTTGTGGCTTGCTCGAGGTCATTTTGCAGGGCTCTGGCAGTGCTCCTCCTATTCCTCCTTGCACAAAGGCGGAGGTAGCGGTCCTGCTGCTGGGTTGTTGCCCTCCTACGGCCTCCTCCATGTCTCCTGATGTACAGGCCTGTCTCCTGGTAGCGCCTCAATGCTCTGGACACTACGCTGACAGACACAGCAAACCTTCTTGCCACAGCTTGCATTGATGTGCCATCCTGGATGAGCTGCACTACCTAAGCCACTTGTGTGGGTTGTAGACTCCGTCTCATGCTACCACTAGAGTGAAAGCACCGCCAGCTTTCAAAAGTGACCAAAACATCAGCCAGAAAGCATAGGAGCTGAGAAGTGGTCTGTGGTCACCACCTGCAGAACAACTCCTTTATTGGGGGTGTCTTGCTAATTGCCTATAATGTCCACCTGTTGTCTATTCCATTTGCACAACAGCATGTGAAATTGATTGTCAATCAGTGTTGCTTCTTAAGTGGACAGTTTGATTTCACAGAAGTGTGATTGATTTGGAGTTACATTGTGTTGTTTAAGTGTTCCCTTTATTTTTTTGAGCAGTGTATATATATATTTTTCTAATAAAGAAACTTCACAAAGTATTGCATTAACCTTCCTAGGGTGTTGCAATCGAGCATACACCTAAGGTGTTCGGGTCAAAAATGACCCATGGTATAATATTCAATATTATGGAATTATAGTCACATTTTATTTAATATTAGTAATTTAATTATTTATTTATTTATTTATTTAGTTATTGGGTTTTTTTCTCGTTTTTTGTATTTGTGTATCATTTAACATTGCCTTACAGGTAAGTTTTCATAACCATAAGGGAGTATGAATTTAATGAACCACTCTGTATTTATGGAATAAAAATGTTGTAATTCAATCATTCACCACTGAAAATCACTGTAAACTGTATATTATTCATTTATTTTCTAAACTAAAATTACACAATACAGACAAAATATTTGTGAAATATTTTGCTTACATCCATCAATACAATTTTAGACATTTGAATAAACATTGAAGGGCAGTCATAGAAAATTTGTAAATTCGTTAGTCTGTAAGTAGCTACGTTATATACAATCGTTACACACTTGAATGAAATGTGCCTTACAAGTGAACTCTCCACATTTAAAACACTTTACAGAACTTGTGTTGTCAGTTTGTGGGCACAAGTGACATCTTCCCCTTTTGCCAGAACTTGCTACACTTCCGAATGCTCCTGGTCAGGGTTCAGGTTGTCCTGAGTTTCAAATACTCACCGCCAATTCTCGGGCTGCCCTTTCTCTTGGCAGATGCTTTCTTCCTTCAATGTGGTGGGAAACCAAAGTCATGCTAAGCTTCTCAATGAAGATTCTCCTTTTGTGAAACGAGGTCATATTCCATGCTGGACTGATCTTGATGAACAATACGAAAGCATTATACATGGAAATGTCTAGGATGTTGGAAAAAACTATGATGGGCCATCTGTTTGTCTTTCTCCAACAGGAATAGTGTGAGGCCAGTTTATCTAATGTGTCTACTCCTTCTTTGTTGCTTTTATAATCCAGAATGATTTGAGGTTTCTTTGTGTCTGTGTCTGCTATTTTTCTATTATGGTGAAGCGTGCTCTACTGGACTATGCACTTGCCTTTCTTCGGGATGGGCGATACAAGAGTCGCATCGTTTGTGAATGCAAACGTTGATGTGTACTTTGGGGCCCCTTTTGCAAGCAACTGCGGAGGAATTGTTGGTTTGTTCTTTCTGATAGTTCCAATCATTGTCAGTATTTTCAGAAGAATCTGTCCAAGGTCATAGGACATGAAAAAGTTATCACATGTTACATTATGTCCTTTCAAGCTTTGAACAAGATCGATCGACAACTTTGAGACCTTGGTTTCATTCCAGTGTAGAACCAGGCTGCTTTCCAAGATACGGCTGTATATTTCAGACATAACTGGTAGCATTGTCACAAAGTCCCCCAAATTTTATACCGTACTTGGCTGGTTTGCTGGGCATGTACTGGCAAATAATATAATGAAAATTGTGGTACTCATACATCCTATGCACTGAAAATTCAACACAGGTCAAAATTGACCCGAACAAATTATGTTTTACAATTTTTACTGTACAAAAACTACCATTTGAAATAAAAAGTTACACATAACTGAATATTTACTATGACTATGAAAACAAAGTAACAAAATATTTTTGAAAAATTCCAAAAAATATAATAGATCTAAAAAGAAATAAATTTGATATTGGTCAAAAAAGACCCAAACATCCTAGAAAGGTTAAGTATTTTATTAAATAATACAAACAAATTGAATTTTTAATTTACTACAATATATTTTTACTTTTCTATTTTTTCTCAAACTATCCAACCTAGCCAAAATTAGTTTTATCAGCAGTTATAGTAGCAACCATTATTATTGACATGGCTAGAATTTAGAAATTATTTATTTTTATTGTCTTTTTTTAAGTAATGTAACTAGGAGGGAAAATAAAATAATTTCCATTAACTTCACCTATCTTGTTTTTTGATACTACATACACTGTCTATAATATGCTTACTATACATATTATTTGCTTGTGGAACACTGATGAATGGTGTACAAGCTATTGTCCCAAGTTATTGTAATACATTAATGCAAGGGGGGGTACACACGGAGCAATCTTTACTTAATTTCTAAGCAATCTGAGTAGATTGGGAGGAAGGGTGGGGGGGGGGGGGCTCTCAGAAAATAGGTGTGGCAGATTACCAAAGAACATTAGATAAGAAAGTTCTACAAAAGAATGTTGTTGTGGATTACCAAGGAACACTAGTTGAGAGCACAGGTTCTCACACTCTGTCCTCAGGACCCCACACAGAGTATGTTTTGCAAGTCTCCTCACATAGGGTGGGATGTACTAATCCTTATTGCAGTAGTAAATACCTGTTTCCGGTCTTGTACTAATAAAGTTTTGTTCACCGCAGTCTCCTCAGCTTCCACATTTCAGTGAAGACATGAGTCTTTTAGCACGTAACATGTTCCCATGGACAGCTAATGGCTAACCGTGGGTCTGTATGTATGAACGTATAGGCACTTTTTAAAATCAGTTTGCTATAACCATTTATTAACGCCTCCTAAGCATGGCGAGTAGTGGGACCCAGAGCTGCGTATCAATAAAATTCCTAATTTTGTCTATTTTTTAGAAAGGTAATTATAATAATGAAAATTTTAATCATGAGTAATCTAATAATTTTAGTATTAAACAGTTAAATTGATGGTTCCAAGCATTTAACAAAGTTGTGTTTTTCTTAACTCACAATTAACAGCTCTATGGTCTTCTCGCTGGTCATCCGTCTGTCTATGCTGAAATCTATATGCTCCACCATGATTTTAATTATTCACTTGTTTACATGAATTACATGTCAAAACGGCCGTATATATCCCAGTCACTACAGCAGATTCTCACCTGCTTAAAAATTATCTATATGCACCTGCATTGACTCCTCCAATTACAGGACACCATGGTGATAAGGGGTACAAAAGGTGTACGGTTTTCAATTGCAGTTATGATCAACAGTATCCTGAAATAGCAGACAAGAAAAAACACGTTAAAGGTGATATAAAGCAATTATTATAATGCCCTGTCATTTTTATTAGTAATGGTAATTGGTAGGGATTAGCGGGTTCGGTTCCCTGAGAACTGAACCCTACCGAACATCACGTCCCAAGCCTGAATCCGAGCCCGGACTTCCCGCCAGACTCGGAAACCAGAATGAGGCAAAACATCATCATCCTGCTGTCAGATTCTCGTGTGTTTTGGATTCCATATAAGGAGCCGCGCATCGCTGCCATCTTCACTCCAGTCCTGGAGGATGTAGCGAGAGGACGTGTCTCCTCAGTGCCTGTGCAGGAAAGTGGCGTGGCAGTCACAGTGGTGGTTTCACAGTGGTGGTATTAGTAATGGTAATTGGTAGGGATTAGCGGGTTCGGTTTCCTGAGAACTGAACCCTACATCATGTTCCGAGCCTGAATCCGAGCCTGGACTTCCCGCCAGACTCGGAAACCAGAATGAGGTAAAACATCATCATCCTGCAGATTCTCATGTGTTGTAGATTCCATATGAGGAGCCGCGCATCGTCGCCATCTTCACTCCAGTCCTGGAGGATGTAGCGAGAGGACGTGTCTCCTCAGTGCCTGTGCTGGAAAGTGGCGTGGCATGTGGGGTGGCGACCTGCTCTTATGTGTCATTCCAGTGCTGTCTTGTGCTGCATCAGTCCAGTGGTGATGTCTTGTGCTGCATCAGTCCAGTCACAGTGGTGGTGTCCTGTGCTGCCATAAGCCCAGTGCTGCTGTATAAGTCCAGTCCAGTAGTGCTGTCTTGTGCTGCATCAGTCCAGTGGTGATGTCCTATGCTGCCATAAGTCCAGTGGTTGTGTCCTGTGCTGCCATAAGTCCAGTGGTGCTGCTGTATAAGTCCAGTGCAGTGTTGCTGTGTTGTGCTGCATCAGTCCAGTGGTGGTGTCCTGTGCTGCAATAAGTCCAGTGGTAGTGACCTGTCCATAAGTCCAGGGGTACTGCCGTATAAGTCCAGGGGTACTGCCGTATAAGTCCAGTCCAGTGGTGTAGCCGTATAAGTTCAGGGGTACTGCCGTATAAGTCCAGGGGTACTGTCGTATAAGTTCATGGGTACTGCCGTATAAGTCCAGTGGTGCTGCCGTATAAGTCCAGGGGTACTGCCGTATAAGTCCAGGGTTACTGCCGTATGAGTATAGTCCAGTACTGCAGCCGTATAAGTTCAGGGGTACTGCCATATAAGTCCAGTGGTACTGCCATGTAAGTCCAGTGGTACTGCTGTATAAGTCCAGTGGTACTGCGGTATAAGTGCAGGGGTATTGCCATATGAGTCCAGTCCAGTGGTGCAGCTGTATAAGTTCAGGGGTACTGCCGTATAAGTCCAGGAGTACTGCCATATAAGTCCAGGGGTACTGCCCTATAAGTCCTGTGGTACTGCCATATAAGTCCAGGCCAGGGTACTACCATATAAGTCCAGTCAGTGGTGCAGGCGTATAAGTTCAGGGGTACTGCCGTATAAGTCCAGTCCAGTGGTGCAGCCATATAAGTTCAGGGGTACTGCCGTATAAGTCCACCAATATTGTGCATGTATTACATCTGGGCAAATTCCAGCATGTCCTATGTTCTGCACATACAATTAATTTGGTGGTGCAGAATTTTTTTTAAAAATGACAGGGGCATACAGGAGATGCTGCTGTTGGCCAAAAAAATTGCGGGCCACTTTCGGCATTCAGCTATTACGTGACACCCCTAGATGGGCCAGGTGTTTGTGCCGCATACCTGTGTCGCTTAGCAAAGTCATCCAGCTACCTCACTGCACCTCTTTTTCTTCTTTGCATGATGTGCTGTTTGGGGACTAGTTTTTAAAAGGGCCACCCTGTCTGACACTGCAGTGCCACTCCTAGATGGGCCAGGTGTTTGAGCCACATACTTGTGTCGCTTAGCTTAGCCATCCAGCTACCTCACTGCACCTCTTTTTCTTCTTTGCATGATGTGCTGTTTGGGGCCTATTTTTTAAAACTGCCATCCTGTCTGACACTGCAGTGCCACTCCTAGATGGGCCAGGTGTTTGTGACGCCCACTTGTGTCCCTTAGCTTAGTCATCCAGCTACCTTGGTGCAACCTTTTGGCCTAAAAACAATATTGTGAGGTGTGAGGTGTTCAGAACAGACTAGAAATGAGTAGAAATGAATGTCATTGAGGTTAATAATACCGTATGATCAAAATTACCCCCAAATTCTGTGATTTTAGCTGTTTTGGTTTTTTTTTTCAAAAATCATCCACATCCAAAACCCGAAAGGTTTTTTTTGGCAAAACCAATCCAGATCCAAAACACGAGCGAGGATCCAGATCCAAAACCAAAGCACAAAACACAAAAAGTGCCCGCCGCACATCTCTAGTAATTGGGTGTGCACAGCATATTCCATTCATCCTCAATTTGTCTACTGCTGAAACCAGGGTGGTCATTCCGAGTAGTTCGCTCGGTAAATTTTTTCGCATCGCAGCGATTTTCCGCTTAGTGCGCATGCGCAATGTCCGCAGTGCGACTGCGCCAAGTAAATTTGCTATGCAGTTAGGAATTTTACTCTCGGCTTTTTCATCGTTCTGGTGATCGTAGTGTGATTGACAGGAAGTGGGTGTTACTGGGCGGAAACTGGCCGTTTTATGGGTGTGTGCGGAAAAACGCTACCGTTTCTGGGAAAAACGCGGAGTGGCTGGAGAAACGGAGGAGTGTCTGGGCGAACGCTGGGTGTGTTTGTGACGTCAAACCAGGAACGACAAGCACTGAACTGATCGCAGATGCCGAGTAAGTCTGGAGCTACTCAGAAACTGCTAAGAGAGGTGTAATCGCAATATTGCGAATACGTCGTTCGCAATTTTAAGAAGTTAAGATTCACTCCCAGTAGGCGGCGGCTTAGCGTGAGTAAATCTGCTAAAAGCAGCTTGCGAGCGAACAACTCGGAATGAGGGCCCAGATTTAAAATAAAGTATGATAATTATTTTTTTTTCAAATAAGTTCTAAATTTAAGCTCCCTTAGATGAATAAGACGCCGAACGTCATCATCCCACTGTCGGATTCTCGCGAGATTCGTATTCTATATAAGGAGCCGCGCGTCGCCGCCATTTTCACTCGTGCATTGGAGATGATAGGAAGAGGACGTGTGCAGCGTTCTCTCAGTTGTGTTCAGTGTGCTGCAAATATCTGTGCTCAGTGTGCTGCAAATATCTGTGCTCAGTGTGCTTGCAAATATCTGTGCTCAGTGTGCTGAAAATATCTACGTTCTCTGCCTGAAAAACGCTCCATATCTGTGCTCAGTGTGCTGCAAATATCTGTGCTCAGTGCGCTGAAAATATCTACGTTCTCTGCCTGAAAAACACTCCATATATGTGTTCAGTGTGCTGCAAATATCTGTGCTCAGTGTGCTTTATTGTGGGGACTGGTGACCACCAGTATTAAATAGTAGGAGGACAGTGCAGAGTTTTGCTGACCAGTGAACACCAGTATTATACGTTCTCTGCCTGAAAAACGCTCCATATCTGTGCTGCATTGTAGTATATAGTAGGAGGATAGTGCAGAATTTTGCTGACGAGTGACCACCAGTATTATATCAGTACGGTACAGTAGTCCACTGCTCTACCTACCTCTGTGTCGTCAAGTATACTTTCCATCCATACCTGTTGTGCATTTTAGTTGTGATGCACAGTATATATAGTAGGAGGACAGTGCATAATTTTGCTGACCACCAGTATATAATATATAGCAGTACGGTACAGTAGTCCACTGCTCTACCTACCTCTGTGTCGTTAAGTAACCTATCCATCCATACCTGTGGTGCATTTAAGTTTTGCGCAGTATATATAGTAGGAGGACAGTGCATAATTTTGCTGACCACCAGTATATAATATATAGCAGTACGGTACAGTAGTCCACTGCTCTACCTACCTCTGTGTCGTCAAATATACAATCCATCCATACCTGTGGTGCATTTAAGTTTTGCACAGTATATATAGTAGGAGGACAGTGCATAATTTTGCTGACCACCAGATTATAATATATAGCAGTACGGTACAGTAGTCCACTGCTCTACCTACCTCTGTGTCGTCAAGTATACTATCCATCCATACCTGTGGTGCATTTAAGTTTTGCGCAGTATATATAGTAGGAGGACAGTGCATAATTTTGCTGACCACCAGTATATAATATATAGCAGTACGGTACAGTAGTCCACTGCTCTACCTACCTCTGTGTCGTCAAGTATACTATCCATCCATACCTGTGGTGCATTTAAGTTTTGCGCAGTATATATAGTAGGAGGACAGTGCATAATTTTGCTGACCACCAGTATATAATATATAGCAGTACGGTACAGTAGTCCACTGCTCTACCTACCTCTGTGTCGTCAAGTATACTATCCATCCATACCTGTGGTGCATTTAAGTTTTGTGCAGTATTTATAGTAGGAGGACAGTGCATAATTTTGCTGACCACCAGTATATAATATATAGCAGTATAGTACAGTAGGCCACTGCTCTACCTACCTCTGTTTCGTCAAGTATACTATCCATCCATACCTGTGGTGCATTTAAGTTTTGCGCAGTATATATAGTAGGAGGACAGTGCATAATTTTGCTGACCACCAGTATATAATATATAGCAGTACGGTACAGTAGTCCACTGCTCTACCTACCTCTGTGTCGTCAAGTATACTATCCATCCATACCTGTGGTGCATTTAAGTTTTGCGCAGTATATATAGTAGGAGGACAGTGCATAATTTTGCTGACCACCAGTATATAATATATAGCAGTACTGTACAGTAGTCCACTGCTCTACCTACCTCTGTGTCGTCAAGTATACTATCCATCCATACCTGTGGTGCATTTAAGTTTTGCACAGTATATATAGTAGGAGGACAGTGCATAATTTTGCTGACCACCGGTATATAATATATAGCAGTACAGTACAGTAGGCCACTGCTCTACCTACCTCTATGTCGTCAAGTATACTATCCATCCATACCTGTGGTGCATTTAAATTTTGTGCAGTATATATAGTAGGAGGACAGTGCATAATTTTGCTGACCACCAGTATATAATATATAGCAGTACGGTACAGTAGTCCACTGCTCTACCTACCTCTGTGTCGTCTAGTGTACTATCATCCATACCTGTGGTGCATTTAAGTTTTGCACAGTATATATAGTAGGAGGACAGTGCAGAATTTTGCTGACCGCCAGTATATAATATATAGCAGTACGGTACAGTAGTCCACTGCTCTACCTCTGTGTCGTCAAGTATACTACAAAAGTTCAGTAAAATGACCCAAAAATCAAAATTAAAAGCGTCTGAGGAGAAGCGTAAACTTTCCAATATGCCATTTACGACACGGAGTGGCAAGGAACGGCTGAGGCCCTGGCCTATGTTCATGGCTAGTGGTTCAGATTCACATGAGAATGGAAGCACTCATCCTCTCGCTAGAAAACTGCAGTGCCACTCCTAGATGAGCCAGGTGTGAGTGTCGGCCACTTGGGTCGCTTAGCTTAGTCACATAGCGACCTTGGTGCACCTCTTTTTTTCTTTGTATCATGTGCGGTTTGGGGACTATTTTTTGAAGTGCCATCCTGTCTGACACTGCAGTGCCACTCCTAGATGGGCCAGGTGTTTGTGTCGGCCACTTGGGTCGCTTAGCTTAGCCATCAAGCGACCTTGGTGCACCTCTTTTTTTCTTTGCATCATGTGCTGTTTGGGGACTATTTTTTTAAGTGCCATCCTGTCTGACACTGCAGTGCCACTCCTAGATGGGCCAGGTGTTTGTGCCGGCCACTTTGGTCGCTTAGCTTAGTCATCCAGCGACGTCGGTGCAAATTTTCGGACTAAAAATAATATTGTGAGGTGTGAGGTGTTCAGAATAGACTGGAAATGAGTGTAAATTATGGTTATTGAGGTTAATAATACTATGGGATCAAAATGACCCCCAAATTCTATGATTTAAGCTGTTTTGCAGGGTTTTTGTAAAAAAAAAAAAACCAAATCCGACAAAATAATTTCAGGGAGGTTATGCCAAAACTCGTCCAAATCCAAAACACGGCCGCGGAACCGAATCCAAAACCAAAACACAAAACCCGAAAAATGTCCGGTGCACATCACTAATCTAAATGTACAATCTAATTTTTGCTAGTCAACATCACTCTTAATAATCTAACATACATACTGTACAGTATATCTTGTGTAGTAGTGGAAAGTGCTTCTTGTTTAGAATACAGTAAGGGAACAATATACATGTTTACAGTGTAATATGGGTTTGTAATGCCTGTGTAGTATAGGGGTACCTAGTGCAGGAATTATAGCACTTTGCGGCTAATGGGTAGCATTAAGGAGGGAACTGTATAGCATGTATAGTATCAGAGAGGAATACATTGCTGAGGTGAATGATAGTCATAGGTATTACATGCAGTGAATGTGTAACATGCACTCACTTGCCATAGCTTTGGAAGGAGTTGCAAGCATAGGTTAATGAGTTGCATCCAGACAGTTCAGATGGGCAATGATCTCTATGTATATAGTATTGGAGGGGATTTAAGCATCATAAAATAGGATTTTAATACCTACCGGTAAATCCTTTTCTCTTAGTCCGTAGAGGATGCTGGGGATGCTTCAAGAACCATGGGGTATAGACGGGATCCGCAGGAGACATGGGCACTTTAAGACTTTAAATGGGTGTGAACTGGCTCCTCCCTCTATGCCCCTCCTCCAGACTCCAGATATAGGAACTGTGCCCAGGGAGACGGACATTTCGAGGAAAAGGATTAATTGTTAAACTAAGGGTGAGATACACACCAGCTCACACCACAAACACGCCGTACAACATGACATTAGCAAAAATCAGCAACAGGCTGACCATAACTGAAACACAACCTTTGTGTAACACAAGCAATAACTATTCAACAAGTACTGCAGATAGTGTCCGCACAGGGACGGGCGCTCAGCATCCTCTACGGACTAAGAGAAAAGGATTTACCGGTAGGTATTAAAATCCTATTTTCTCATACGTCCTAGAAGATGCTGGGGATGCTTCAAGAACCATGGGGTTTATACCAAAGCTCCAGAACGGGCGGGAGAGTGCAGATGACTCTGCAGCACCGATTGACCAAACAAGAGGTCCTCCTCAGCCAGGGTATCAAACTTGTAAAACTTTGCAAAGGTGTTTGATCCCGATCAAATAGCAGCTCGACAAAGCTGTAATGCCGAGACCCCTTGCGCAGCCGCCCAGGATGAGCCCACCTTTCTGGTAGAATGGGCCTTCACCGATTTCGGTAACGGCAATCCCGCCGTAGAATGAGCCTGCTGAATCGTATTACAGATCAGCGTGCAAAAGTCTGCTTGAAAGCAGGAGCCCCAATCTTGTTGGGAGCCCACAGGACAAACAGAGCCTCTGTTTTCCTAATCTGAGCCATTCTGGCGACATAGATTTTCAAAGCTTTGACCACATCAAGAGACTTCGATTCCGCCAAGGCATCCGTAGCCACTGGCACCACAATAGGCTGGTTTACGTGAAACGATGAAACCACTTTTGGCAGAAACTGCTGACGAGTTCTCAACTCCACTCTATCTGCATGGAAGATTAAATAGGGGCTTTTGTGAGACAAAGCCGCCAATTCAGACACCTGCCTTGCGGATGCCAAGGCCAACAGCATGACTACTTTCCAAGTAAGGAATCTCAACTCAACCTTACGTAAGGGTTCAAACCAATGAGATTGCAGGAACTGCAACACCACATTAAGATCCCATGGTGCCACTGTGGGCACAAAGGGAGGTTGGATGTGCAGCACGCCTTTCACGAAGGTCTGAACTTCTGGAAGGGAGGCCAATTCTTTCTGAAAGAAAATTGATAAGGCCAAAATTTGTACTTTAATGGAGCCTAACTTTAGGCCCGCATCCACACTTGCTTGCAAAAAATGGAGCAAACGCCCCAGCTGAAATTCTTCCCTATGAGCCTTCTTGGATTCACACCAAGACACATATTTTCTCCAAATACGGTGGTAATGCTTCGCCATTACTGCTTTTCTAGCCTGAAGTAGTGTGGGAATGACTTCACTGGGAATACCCTTTCGGGCTAGGATTTGGCGTTCAACCGCCATGCCGTCAAACGCAGCCGCAGTAAGTCTTGATACACACACGGTCCTTGCTGTAACAGGTCCTCTCATAGAGGAAGAGGCCAGGGATCTTCTATGAGCAATTCTTGAAGATCCGGATACCAGGCCCTCCTTGGCCAGTTCGGAACAATGAGTATCGCCAGAACCCTTGTTCTTCTTATGATCTTTATCACCTTTGGAATGAGTGGAAGTGGAGGGAACACATAGACCGACTGAAACACCCACGGTGTCACCAGGGCGTCCACCGCTATTGCTTGAGGGTCCCTCGACCTGGAACAATATCTCTGAAGTTTCTTGTTGAGGCGAGACGCCATCATGTCTATGTGAGGAATTCCCCAACGACTTGTCACTTCTGCAAAGACCTCTTGATGAAGACCCCACTCTCCAGGATGGAGATCGAGTCTGCTGACGAAGTCTGCTTCCCAGTTGTCCACTCCTGGAATGAAGACTGCTGACAGAGCACTTGCATGTTTCTCCGCCCAGCAAAGAACTTTTGTGGCCTCCGCCATCGCCGCTCTGCTCTTTGTTCCGCCCTGGCGGTTTATGTACGCCACTGCTGTTATTTTGTCTGACTGAATCAAGACGGGCAGACCGCGAAGAAGATGTTCCGCTTGCAGAAGGCCGTTGTAAATGGCCCTTAATTCCAGAATGTTTATGTGCAGACAAGCTTCCTGGCTTGACCATTTTCCCTGGAAAGTTTCCCCCTGTGTGACTGCTCCCCAGCCTCGGAGACTTGCATCTGTGGTCACCAGGATCCAATCCTGAATCCCGAACCTGTGTCCCTCTAGGAGGTGAGAACTGTGCAGCCAGCACAGGAGAGAGATTCTGGTCCTGGAAGATAGGATTATTTTCCGGTGCATGTGCAGGTGAGACCCGGACCACTTTTCCAACAGGTCCCACTGAAATACCCTGGCATGGAACCTGCCACCATCTTCCCGAGCAACCGAGTGCATTGAACAATCGACACTCTTGACGGTTTCAGAATCTGTTTGACCATGTTCTGTATTTCCAGAGCCTTTTCCACTGGAAGAAAGACTCTCTGTAATTCTGTATCCAGAATCATACCCAAGAATGACAGCCGTTTTGTCGGAACCAACTGTGATATTGGCAAGTTTAGGAGCCAACCATGTTGTTGCAGAATTGTCAGGGAGAGCGTAAAGTTTTTCAGTAATTGCTCCTTGAATCTCGCCTTTATCAGGAGATCGTCCAAGTACGGGATAATTGTGATTCCCTGCTTGCGCAGGAGAACCATAATTTCCGCCATAACCTTGGTGAAAATCCTCGGTACCGTGGACAGACCAAACGGCAATGTCTGAAATTGGTAATGACAATCCTGAACAGCAAACCTCAGATAAGCCTGATGTGGAGGATATATGGGGACGTGTAAGTAGGCATCTTTTATGTCGACCGACACCATAAAATCCCCTTCCTCCAGACTGGAGATCACTGCTCGGAGAGATTCCATCTTGAATTTGAATTTTTTTAGATAGAAATTGAGGGATTTTAGGTTCAGAATCGGTCTGACTGAGCCATCCGGTTTCTGGACCAAGATCATGCTCGAATAAAAGCCTTCCCCCTGTTGTGACGGGGGTACCGTGACAATGACTTGATTTTGACACAGCTTTAGTATTGCAGTGCATACTACCTCCCTTTCTGTAAGAGAAGCTGGCAAGGCCGATTTGAAAAATCGGTGAGGGGGCACGTCTTGAAACTCCAATTTGTACCCTTGGGCTACTATTTCCAATACCCAAGGATCCAGGGCCGAGCGAACCCAGACCTGACTGAAGAGTCGGAGACGTGCCCCCACCGGTGCGGACTCCAGCAGAGGAGCCCCAGCGTCATGCGGAGGATTTGGTAGAACCTGGGGAGGACTTCTGCTCTTGGGAACTTGCCACAGCCTGTGACCTTTTTCCCCTTCCTCTTCCTCTCGCAGCAAGGAAGGAAGACCCTTGTCCTTTTTTGTATTTATTGGGCCGAAAGGACTGCATCTGATAGTGTGGCATTTTCTTTTGTTGTGCAGGGACATAAGGTAGAAACGATGACTTACCCGCGGAAGCCGTAGATACAAGGTCAGCGAGGCCGTCACCAAACAAGTAGTGATGAGCGGGTTCGTTTCCTCGGAAAACGAACCCCCCCGAACTTCACCCATTTTACACGGGTCCGATGCATACTCGGATTCTCCCGTATGGCTCGGTTAACCCGAGCGCACCCGAACGTCATCATCCCGCTGTCGGATTCTCGCAAGATTCGGAATCTATATAAGGAGCCGCGCGTCGCCGCCATTTTTCACTCGTGCATTGGAAATGATAGGGAGAGGACGTGGCTGGCGTCCTCTCCGTTTATTAATGTTGCTGCAAATATTTGTGCTTATTGCTTAATTGTGGGGACTGGGGAGCAGCTGTATTATATAGGAGGAGTGCAGTGCAGAGTTTTGCTGATCAGTGACCACCAGTTTTATCCGTTCTCTGCCTGAAAAACGCTCCATATCTGTGCTCAGTGTGCTGCATATATCTGTGCTCACACTGCTTTATTGTGGGGACTGGGGACCAGCAGTATTATATAGGAGAAGTACAGTGCAGAGTTTTGCTGACAGTGACCACCAGTATATATAGCAGTACGATACGGAAGGCCACTGCTCTACCTACCTCTGTGTCGTCAGGTATACTATCCATCTAGATTCTATACCTGTGGTGCATTTTAGTTTTGCAGTTTGCTGACAGTGACCACCAGTATATATAGCAGTACGGTACGGAAGGCCACTGCTCTACCTACCTCTGTGTCGTCAAGTATACTGTCCATCTAGATTCTATACCTGTGGTGCATTTTAGTTTTGCAGTTTGCTGACAGTGACCACCAGTATATATAGCAGTACGGTACGGAAGGCCACTGCTCTGCCTACCTCTGTGTCGTCAAGTATACTATCCATCTAGATTCTATACCTGTGGTGCATTTTAGTTTTGCAGTTTGTTGACAGTGACCACCAGTATATATAGCAGTACGGTACGGAAGGCCACTGCTCTACCTACCTCTGTGTCGTCAAGTATACTATCCATCTAGATTCTATACCTGTGGTGCATTTTAGTTTTGCAGTTTGCTGACAGTGACCACCAGTATATATAGCAGTATGGTACGGAAGGCCACTGCTCTACCTACCTCTGTGTCGTCAAGTATACTATGCATCTAGATTCTATACCTGTGGTGCATTTTAGTTTTGCCGTTTGCTGACAGTGACCACCAGTATATAGAGCAGTACGGTACGGAAGGCCACTGCTCTACCTACCTCTGTGTCGTCAAGTATACTATCCATCTAGATTCTATACCTGTGGTGCATTTTAGTTTTGCAGTTTGCTGACAGTGACCACCAGTATATATAGCAGTACGGTACGGAAGGCCACTGCTCTATCTACCTCTGTGTCGTCAAGTATACTATCCATCTAGATTCTATACCTGTGGTGCATTTTAGTTTTGCAGTTTGCTGACAGTGACCACCAGTATATATAGCAGTACGGTACGGAAGGCCACTGCTCTACCTACCTCTGTGTCATCAAGTATACTATCCATCTAGATTCTATACCTGTGGTGCATTTTAGTTTTGCAGTTTGCTGACAGTGACCACCAGTATATATAGCAGTACGGTACGGAAGGCCACTGCTCTACCTACCTCTGTGTCATCTAGTATACTATCCATCTAGATTCTATACCTGTGGTGCATTTTAGTTTTGCAGTTTGCTGACAGTGACCACCAGTATATATAGCAGTACGGTACGGAAGGCCACTGCTCTACCTACCTCTGTGTCGTCAAGTATACTATCCATCCATACCTGTGGTGCATTTCAGTTGTGCACAGTATATATAGTAGTAGGCCATTGCTATTGATACTGGCATACAATTCCACACATAAAAAAATGGAGAACAAAAATGTGGAGGTTAAAATAGGGAAAGATCAAGATCCACTTCCACCTCGTGCTGAAGCTGCTGCAACTAGTCATGGCCGAGACAATGAAATGCCATCAACGTCATCTGCCAAGGCCGATGCCCAATGTCATAGTAGAGAGCATGTAAAATCCAAAAAACAGAAGTTCAGTAAAATGATCCAAAAATCAAAATTGAAAGTGTCTGATGAGAAGCGTAAACTTGCTAATATGCCATTTACGACACGGAGTGGCAAGGAACGGCTGAGGCCCTGGCCTATGTTCATGGCTAGTGGTTCAGATTCACATGAGGATGGAAGCACTCATCCTCTCGCTAGAAAAATGAAAAGACTAAAGCTGGCAAAAGCACAGCAAAGAACTGTGCGTTCTTCTAAATCACAAATCCCCAAGGAGAGTCCAATTGTGTCGGTTGCGATGCCTGAGCTTCCCAACACTGGACGGGAAGAGCTTGCACCTTCCACCATTTGCACACCCCCTGCAAGTGCTGGAAGGAGCACCCGCAGTCCAGTTCCTGATAGTCAAATTGAAGATGTCACTGTTGAAGTACACCAGGATGAGGATATGGGTGTTGCTGGCTCTGGGGAGGAAATTGACAAGGAGGATTCTGATGGTGAGGTGGTTTGTTTAAGTCATTCACCCGGGGAGACATCTGTTGTCCATGGGACGAATATGGCCATTGACATGCCTGGTCAAAATACAAAAAAAATCACCTGTTCGGTGTGGAATTATTTCAACACAAATGCGGACAACAGGTGTCAAGCCGTGTGTTGCCTTTGTCAACCTGTAATAAGTAGGGGTAATGACGTTAACCACCTAGGAACTTCCTCCCTTATACGTCACCTGGACCGCATTCATCAGAAGTCAGTGACAAGTTCAAAAACTTTGGATGACAGCGGAAGCAGTCCACTGACCACTAAATCCCTTCCTCTTGTAACCAAGCTCCTGCAAACCACACCACCAACTCCCTCAGTGTCAATTTCCACCTTACACAGGAAAGCCAATAGTCCTGCAGGCCATGTCACTGGCAAGTCTGATGAGTCCTCTCCTGCCTGGGATTCCTCCGATGCATCCTTGAGTGTAACGCCTACTGCTGCTGCCGCTGCTGTTGTTGCTGCTGGGAGTCGATCGTCATCCCAGAGGGGAAGTCGGAAGACCACTTGTACTACTTCCAGTAAGCAATGAACTGTCCAACAGTCCTTTGCGGGGAAGATGAAATATCACAGCAGTCATCCTGCTGCAAAGCGGATAACTCAGCTCTTGTCAGCCTGGGTGGTGAGAAACGTGTGTCCGGTATCCACCGTTAATTCACAGGCAACTAGAGACTTGATTGAGGTACTGTGTCTCCGGTACCAAATACCATATAGGTTCCATTTCTCTAGACAGGCGATACCGAAAATGTACACAGACGTCAGAAAAAGAGTAACCAGTGTCCTAAAAAATGCAGTTGTACCCAATGTCCACTTAACCACGGACATGTGGACAAGTGGAGCAGGGCAGACTCAGGACTATATGACTGTGACAGCCCACTGGGTAGATGTATTGCCTCCCGCAGCAAGAACAGCAGCGGAGGCACCAGTAGCAGCATCTCGCAAACGCCAACTCGTTCCTAGGCAGGCTACGCTTTGTATCACCGCTTTCCATAAGAGGCACACAGCTGACAACCTTTTACGGAAACTGAGGAACATCATCGCAGAATAGCTTACCCCAATTGGACTCTCCTGGGGATTTGTGACATCGGACAACGCCACCAATATTGTGCGTGCCACTTTCGGCATTCAGCCACCGCATGCCGAAGACTGGAGCACCAGCAAACAGTCCTGAACCTGCCCTGCCATCATCTGAAGCAAGAGGTGGTAACGAGGTGGAATTCAACCCTCTATATGCTTCAGAAGATGGAGGAGCAGCAAAAGGCCATTCAAGCCTATACATCTGCCCACGATATAGGCAAAGGAGGGGGAATGCACCTGACTCAAGCGCAGTGGAGAATGATTTCAACGTTGTGCAAGGTTCTGCAACCCTTTGAACTTGCCACACGTGAAGTCAGTTCAGACACTGCCAGCCTCAGTCAGGTCATTCCCCTCATCAGGCTTTTGCAGAAGAAGCTGGAGACATTGAAGGAGGAGCTAAAACAGAGCGATTTCGCTAGGCATATGGGACTTGTGGATGGAGCCCTTAATTCGCTTAACCAGGATTCACGGGTGGTCAATCTGTTGAAATCAGAGCACTACATTTTGGCCACCGTGCTCAATCCTAGATTTAAAACCTACGTTGTATCTCTCTTTCCAGCAGACACAAGTCCGCAGAGGTTCAAAGACCTGCTGGTGAGAAAATTGTCAAGTCAAGCGGAACGTGACCCGTCAACAGCTCCTCCTTCACATTCTCCCGCAACTTGGGGTGCGAGGAAAAGGCTAAGAATTCCGAGCCCACCCGCTGGCGGTGATGCAGAGCAGTCTGGAGCGAGTGCTGACATCTGGTCCGGACTGAAGGACCTGCCAACGATTACTGACATGTCGTCTACTGTCACTGCATATGATTCTGTCACCATTGAAAGAATGGTGGAGGATTATATGAGTGACCGCATCCAAGTAGGCACGTCAGACAGTCCGTACGTATACTGGCAGGAAAAAGAGGCAATTTGGAGGCCCTTGCACAAACTGGCTTTATTCTACCTAAGTTGCCCTCCCTCTAGTGTGTACTCCGAAAGAGTGTTTAGTGCAGCCGCTCACCTTGTCAGCAATCGGCGTACAAGGTTACTTCCAGAAAATGTGGAGAAGATGATGTTCATCAAAATGAATTATAATCAATTCCTCCGTGGAGACATTCACCAGCAATTGCCTCCAGAAAGTACACAGGGACCTGAGATGGTGGATTCCAGTGGGGACGAATTAATAATCTGTGAGGAGGGGGATGTACACAGTGAAAGGGGTGAGGAATTGGAGGATGATGATGAGGTGGACATCTTTGCCTCTGTAGAGCCAGTTTGTGCAAGGAGAGATTGATTGCTTCTTTTTTGGTGGGGGCCCAAACCAACCAGTCATTTCAGTCACAGTCGTGTGGCAGACCCTGTCGCTGAAATGATGGGTTCGTTAAAGTGTGCATGTCCTGTTTATACAACATAAGGGTGGGTGGGAGGGCCCAAGGACAATTCCATCTTGCACCTTTTTTTTTCTTTCATTTTTCTTTGCATCATGTGCTGTTTGGGGACTATTTTTTTGAAGTGCCATCCTGTCTGACACTGCAGTGCCACTCCTAGATGGGCCAGGTGTTTGTGTCGGCCACTTGTGTCGCTTAGCTTAGTCACACAGCGACCTTGGTGCGCCTCTTTTTTTCTTTGCATCATGTGCTGTTTGGGGACAATTTTTTTTGAAGTGCCATCCTGTCTGACACTGCAGTGCCACTCCTAGATGGGCCAGGTGTTTGTGTCGGCCACTTGTGTCGCTTAGCTTAGTCACACAGCGACCTTGGTGCGCCTCTTTTTTTCTTTGCATCATGTGCTGTTTGGGGACTATTTTTTTGAAGTGCCATCCTGCCTGACACTGCAGTTCCACTCCTAGATGGGCCAGGTGTTTGTGTCGGCCACTTCGCTTAGCCATCCAGCGACCTCGGTGCAAATTTTAGGACTAAAAATAATATTGTGAGGTGTGAGGTGTTCAGAATAGACTGAAAATTAGTGTAAATTATGGTTATTGAGGTTAATAATACTATGGGATCAAAATGACCCCCAAATTCTATGATTTAAGCTGTTTTTGAGGGTTTTTTGTAAAAAAAACCACCCGAATCCAAAACACACCCGAATCCAACAAAAAAATTTCAGGGAGGTTTTGGCAAAACGCGTCCGAATCCAAAACACGGCCGCGGAACCGAATACAAAACCAAAACACAAAACCCGAAAAAATTCCGGTGCACATCTCTACAAACAAGACACCACTTTTATACGGCAGAGACTCCATAGCCTACTTAGAGTCAGCATCAGCATTCCATTGATGAATCCACAATGCCCTCCTAGCCGAGACTGCCATGGCATTGGCCCTTGATCCCAAAAGGCCAATATCCCTCGCAGCTTCCTTTAGATAGGCTGTAGCGTACCTGATATGACCCAGTGTCAAAAGAACACTATCCCTGTCCAGAAAATCTATATCAGATGACAACGGCAGGCCTGAGCAGCGCACCTGTAGCGACATAAATGGATTTTAGTGTATTTTCCTGCTTATGATCCGCAGGATCCATTAGGGCTGCCGTGTCAGGAGACGGAAGCACCACCTTTTTGGACAGACGCGATAGAGCTTTGTCCACCGTGGGGGCTGACTCCCACTTTTCCCTGTCCCCAGAGGGGAACGGATATGCCACCGGAATTCTCCTGGGAACCTGTAACTTCTTGTCAGGATTTTCCCAAGCTTTTTCAAAAAGAGCGTTCAGTTCATGAGAGGGAGCAAACATCACCTCAGGTTTCTTTCCCTTAAACATACAGACCCTACTATCAGGAACAGCAGAGTCTTCCGTGATATGTAATACGTCTTTTATCACCACAATCATGTACTGAATGCTCTTAGCCAGTTTAGGATTCAGTCTGGCATCACTATAGTCGACACTGGAATCAAAGTCCGTGTCGGTATCTGTATCCGCTATCTGGGTAAATGAACGCTTCTGTGACCCCGTGGGGGTCTGAACTTGTGATAATGCATCCTCCATGGATTTTCTCCATGTCTGGTTCTGAGACTCAGATTTATCTAATCTCTTATTTAATCGATCCACATTTGCATTCAAAACACTCAAAACATTTACCCAATCAGCCGTCGGCGGTGCCGACACAGTCACTCCCACAGTCTTTTCTGTCCCCACCCCAGCCTCTTCCTGGGAAGAGCACTCAGCCTGAGACGTGTCGACACCCACGTACCGACACCCGCAACCACACTGGGCTATAGGGGACAGACCCACAGTAAAGCCTGTCAGAGAAACACAGAGGGAGTTTGCCAGCTCACAACCCAGCACCTATCTCGGTACTGAAACTTATACACAATGCCTCAGACCTGTTAGCGCTTTTATAATTGTTAGAACAGCACCAAATTTACTGTGCCCCCCCCCCCCCCCCCCCCCCCGTTTTGCACCCTGTTACTTGGACAGTAGTGTAGGAGGCCAGGACCAGCGTTTCTGCAGCTCTGTGAAGAGAAAATGGTGCTGATTAGAGCTGTGAGGGCTAAGCCACGCCCCCTTAATGGCGCGCTTCAGTCCCGCTAATTTTCATATTCTTTATACTGGCGGGGGTCAGGATATAGTGCCAAGGCACTGTATTCCTCTTTTGCCAGGTATTTATGAGTTATTATGCTGCCCAGGGCACCCCCCCCCCCTGCGCCCTGCACCCTGTAGTGCCGCTGTGTGTGTGTGAGCATGGCGCGCTGCGCGGTACCTCAAAGACACTGAAGTCTTCTGCTGTCACTGAAGTTTTCTGATCTTCTTTTACTCACCTGTCTTCTGACTTCTGGCTCTGCAAGGGGGGTGATGGCGCGGCTCCGGGAACGAGCATCTAGGCGTACCTAGCGATCAGACCCTCTGGAGCTAATGGTGTCCAGTAGCCTAAGAAGCAGAGCCTTGAAACTCACAGAAGTAGGTCTTCTTCTCTCCCCTCAGTCCCACGAATCAGGGAGCCTGTTGCCAGCAGGTCTCCCTGAAAATAAAAAAACTAACATAAAGTCTTTATCAGAGAAACTCAGGAGAGCTCCTCAGTGTGCATCCAGTCTCACTGGGCACAGAATCTAACTGGAGGAGGGGCATAGAGGGAGGAGCCAGTTTACACCCATTTAAAGTCTTAAAGTGCCCATATCTCCTGCGGATCCCGTCTATACCCCATGGTTCTTGAAGCATCCCCAGCATCCTCTAGGATGTATGAGAAATTAACTATATTGGAGGGTATTCATGCAACATGTATTGTATATAGTTTAGCAGGATAACGATCTGCTTTTATAGGAGGTGTTTGAGTAGCTGAGGTGAATGACTTTCTTTGTATTTAGTATAGTAGGGGATTGTGATTCATTCTTTTTTTATATATTTTTTAGAAAAGTAATGATCTGCATGTATAGTTCAGTGGGTTAATGATTTGCATCTGTGATAGTGTATCTTGGCATCCTGTGAAGCAGTGCCGTAACTAGGTGTGTGCGAAGTATGCCTTGCACACAGCGCACTCGTGGAGGGAGACTTGGAGAGTGATGGAGACTTGGAGAGCCGGGAGCCAGCACACTGAATGCAGGAAGAAGCAGGTGTCAGAACAGCTCTGGAGCCTGCCCATGCAGCCCCGCCTCCCACTCAACACTCCCATTCACAGTTCTAATGTACCTCTCACAGTTCCAATGTACAGTGATGTCTCCTCCCTCCCCCACCTTCCCAGAATGCTGGTGCGGGCGCTAGGTCTTAGCGCAAGGCATTCTATTTGGGAGCGGACTCGGTGGTGGGAGCGACGGCGCGTGGTGTTCTACACGCAGCCTCCCATCTGCCTACCCGCCCACAAGCATCAGCCAGTGCCAAGCCTGCATCCCGCCTGAGCCCCAGCCACTGACGAGGCGTCCAGCCGGCTGTCACCAACGCAGTGCGGGATCCCGGCAGCAGCACAGCACTCGGCCAGCCTCAGCATTGGAGGTGAGTGTGGATGTTCTCTCTCTCTCCCTTTTTTCCTTCCTAGCAGCGTGATGTATAAAAAAAAGTGGTCTCTGGCAGCGTGATGTGTAAAAATGGGGTCTCTGGCAGCGTGATGTATAAAAAAGGGGTCTCTGGCAGCGAGATGTGTAAAAAAGGGGTCTCTGGCAGCGTGATGTGTATAAAGGGGATTCTGCCAGCGTGATGGGTAAAAAGGGGGATTCTGCCAGCGTGATGTGTAAAAAGGGGGTCTCTGCCAGCCTGATGTGTAAAAAGGGGGTCTCTACCTGCCGTAATGTGTGTAAGTGGCACTACTGTGTAGCGTAATTTGAATAATTGAGACTACTGTATAGCATAATATGAATTTGTATTATTTTGTGGCCATGCCTCTTCTCCATGAAGCCACGCCCCTATATTTTTGATGCACGACCATGGTGCGCACTGGCCCTTTTTTGTATATATGGGGGAAAGGGGGGGCACCGATGCGGTTTCTTGAACACAACGCTAAAATGTGTAGTTACGGCACTGCTGTGAAGTATGCCAAAGATCAGCCATTACTATATAGATTTAAACGGGACAAATGAGGTATCTCCTACAGAATAGGAGGCATTACAGAGAGAAGAAAAAATTTCTGCCTGTCAATCAGGCAGTGGCAGTCACAGTTAATGCAATCCACCCACATTGACTGCTCACGCCTGTGCAGGACAGGACCATCGCATACGCAGAGAGCACTTTTCTCAAAAACTGCACTCGCATTGCGATGCAACCTGAATAAGGCCCTTGGTCCATAAGTCATACCCTGAAATCCACGCAGTGGCAGATCTAGACTTAACTTTTAGGGGGGGGGGCGGTTTAAAAAGTAAGACTCCTCCCCCTAATCATAGCTCCTCCCACTTAGTAATGCCCTTCCCATTCGCTTCTAAAATTTCCTATTGTTGCCATTACTAATAAAATGAGCCAAAATTCACATTATAGCACACAGAATGAGACGAAATTCACATTATAGCACACTGAATGAGCCGAAATTCACATTATAGCACGCAGAATGAGCCGAAATTCACATTATAGAACACTGAATGAGCCGAAATTCACATTATAGCACGCAGAATGAGCCGAAATTCACATTATAGCACACTGAATGAGCCAAAATTCACATTGTAGCACACTGAATGAGCCAAAATTCACATTATAGCACGCAGAATGAGCCGAAATTCACATTATAGCACACTGTATGAGCCTAAATTCACATTATAGCACGCAGAATGAGCCGAAATTCACATTACAGTACACTGAATGAGCCAAAATAATGCAGGCACTGGGGGCAAGGGGAATCCTACCCCCTTATTAACTTACACTGGGGCAGCGAGGAAAAAAACACAGGGGAGCCTGCCCCCTTCTTTACTCCGAGTATTGCAGCGTAAGGGCTTAAACAGTATCTCACCACAAGCTGCGGTCCTGCGGCTCTTTGTCCCAGGTCTCCCTGTCCGAGGTCCGCTTCTGGACTGGAGGTCCTCTGCCAGATCAGTCATGTGTCCCTCCACTCCACTCAAATGGCCGTCGAGCTGTCCCTGTCTTGGAGGGACATGGTGACATACACACTGGGGCTTTGAGGGACATAGTGACAAATACGTGGGCCAGGAGAGGGATTTGGTGACAAACATACTGGGGGAGGAGGGGCATGGTGACATACACACTGGGGCCTGGGACGGTACAAGAGCAGACACACACTTTAGCTGGGGGGGGGGCACTGGGACGGTACAAGAGGAGACACACACTTTAGCTAGGAGAAGAGGGGGGAGACATGGCACACAGATACTTTAGCTAGGAGGGGAGGGGGGGAGACGTGGCACACACACACTTTAGCTAGGAGGAGGGGGGGAGGAACGTGGCACACACACTTTAGTTAGGAGAAGAGGGGGGGAGACATGGCACACAGACACTTTAGCTAGGAGGGGAGGGAGACGTGACACACACACACTTTAGCTAGGAGGAGGGGGGAGACGTGGCCCACACACACTTTAGCTAGGAGAAGAGGGGGGGACATGGCACACAGACACTTTAGCTAGGAGGGGAGGGGGGAGAAATGGCACACAGACACTTTGGCTAGGAGGGGAGGGGGGAGACATGGAACACAGACGCTTTAGCTAGGAGGGGGGACATAATATACACTTTAGTTAGGAGAAGAGGGGGGAGAAATGGCACACAGACACTTTAGCTAGGAGGGGAGGGGGGAGACATGGAACACAGATGCTTTAGCTAGGAGGGGAGACATGGCACACACACTTTAGCTAGGAGGAGAAGGAGGGGTGGAAGATATGGCACACACACACACACACACACACTTTAGCTTGGAGGGGAGTCGGGGGAGGAGACATGGCATACAGTGACACCTACTGTATTTTGGAGTCCGCAGCAGCATGAGGAGACAGAGAAGGGACGGCAGAGGCAGCAGTGTACACAATCACTGTAGCCTGTCCCCGCCGGCCTCTGTTCTGACCACGCCCCCTCCTCCCTGTACGCTCATCAGGACGCTCTCTCTCTTCCCTACCCCCGCCGCGCTCTCCACCCCGATCCCAACACCGCGGTGGGACCCGGCCTCCATCCCGGTGCCGGTATGTGTAGGGGGGGCGTTCCCCCTAATCGCCCCCGCTAAATCCGCCTCTGAACCCACGTTACAGTATATCCTGCAGGTTCATGTTACAGTCAATCCAGCAAACCTGGTCCATCAGTCATATCCTGCAATCCACACTACAGGTTTTCCTGCAAGCCCTCGGAGCAAATGCCTTCACAAATGTTTCCATGATTTGGGTAAAAATAATTCCACATCCAAGTGATATCTTTTTTTTTATCACAGTGGGTTTCCTTTTATCACAGGAAAGAACTGCAGCCACTGGTACAGTACACAAGCAACATCATCAACATCCTCGCTGTCAGATGGTAGCAGTACACATATCCCTCTCATCCTTTTTCACTTGTTTATCTGCACCAAACTTTCCCTTTATTAGAGATCTTTTTTTCTTTACCACTGTATATTGTTTTTTATTTTTTTATTTTAGATGCCCTTGCCAGTGTCGTATCTTGTTTTTTATTTTTTTATTTTAGATGTACTGGCCAGTGGCGCATCTACCATACTGAAGGTGTAGGGGATGCCGCTGCTATGGGGCCAGGGATGCCTGCATGGCCCACTGCTCTCCTGCACCTACAGTCACAATACTGCCCAGTGCAAAACTCTGTACACTGGACATAGTAGTCGCACTCTGGCAAGCACTCCATCCAGCATTTTTTGATCAGGCCCCCAAGACCAGCCAGAGTTGCCGTCGCTGCCAAGGTGTACTCATCGCAGGCTCCAAACAGGCTGCCAAGGTGAACTCCCAGTGGGCTCCAAGAGAGCTACCAATGTGACCTCCCAGCGGGCTCCAAGTGGCTTGGTTCTCGCTACTTCAGTATCAAGGAACTGCACTGTTCACCCCTTCCCCCACCAACCAGCACTCACTGGGCCCTCCATTGCCTTTTCCACACCTGACCCACCCACTGATTTTCTCCTGACTCTCCATTCTTGTAGGTTACTTTATCCAAAGACCTACTCTGGAAATTGAACAGCCGCTTCTCCACCTGTGGCGTGTTCCTCCGGCCCGGGTCTTTCTAGCTGCTTCCATGTCCTTGTTGACTCCACAAAGCTGTGCTCTGGGAGTGTCCCGGATCCTGCCTGTCTCTCCGGGGCCTCATAAAGCCTGGCTTACTTTCTGACCCCTACCATAGGTACCACAGACCATCCACGGGTGAGAACTCTCTCCAATCTGGCTCCGGACCTGCTCGCCGGTTCTGCAATACAGTGGAAGCCAGCTTGTACTGTCATCCAATTCTCCCTTCTGCTCTGGGTATTGATGCACCACTGCAGACCCGATACCGATACCTCTTCAAACTGGGCTTCCTGCCCCGTTGCCCGCTGCATTGGTCCTTCTAGTGCTGAATTTGGCAGCCACCATTTTGGATAGCGGGACATATAGGCGGTAACCGTGGGTGATTGTGCCTTGAGATCCTTGAGGGAGGGGGGGGGGCAGCTCCTAGATCTTTCTCTGCTGTTTGCCCCTCTTCATTAACCACCAGCCTCTGCTACACTCCAACTACCCTGCTCCCATCCCATACTGCATCACCTAATAGAGGCTACTGTATATATAAATAATATTACAATACAGCACACAGTTGTGTCCGTTATTCACATTACAGCGCACAGTAGCATCCATTATTCACACCACACAGTAGTCTCTGTTATTCGCATAACAGCACAAAGTAGTGTCTGTTATTCACATTACACTGCACTGTAGCGTCCGTTACTCACATTACACCACCCAGTAGTGTCCGTTATTCACATTATTCCGCACAGTAGCATCCATTACTCACATTGCAGTACACAGTAGCATCCGTTGTTCACATTAAACTACACAGTAGCATCCGTTATTCACATTACACCACACTGTAACATCCGTTATTCACATTACAGCGTACAGTAGTGTCCATCATTCACATTACACCACACCACATAGTAGTGTCTGTAATTCACATTATACTGCACTGTAGCATCCGTTTTCACATTACACTGCACAGTAGCATCCGTTACTCACATTACAGTACACAGTAGTGTCCGTTATTCGCATTACATCGCACTGTAGCATCCATTATTCACATTACACCACATAGTAGCATCCGTTATTCATATTACAGTGCACATTAGCGTCCGTTACTCACATTACAGCGCACATTAACGTCCATTACTCACATTACACTGCACTGTAGTGTCCATTATTCACATTAAGCCACACTGCAGTGTCCGTTATTCACATTACAGTGCACAGTAGCGTCCGTTATTCCCATTACAGCATACAGTTGTTATGAGCCACGTCAGGATTTCTCTTGCACTTGTTTAGAAGACTCTTGTTGGCCATTGGTGGTGAGTCTTTGTAACTGCAGCCTGTTTTCTATGTGTTAAGCCTCACCTGTCAGATATTTGCTCATTATGTGGTGAGTCTGTGTACTGCAGTCTGGCTCTTGTCTGTGTAGCCTCACCTGCCAGTATTTTGCCCATTACCTTGTGCCTGGCTTCCAGCCATCCTGATTGAGGAGTGCTTCCCTTATTACCCAGCTAGCCCTGCAGTCCAGCGCCGGTGATAGAAGTTTGTTATGATACCTGTATGTTCCAGTTTTTGGTTAGCTTCCTGCAAGCTTGTTCCTGGTCCCTGTCAATAGCTTCCAGTGGAGCCTGTCTTCCTGCCTCTTGTGTGTTCCTGCATCCAGCTTGTGTACTCCAGTGTTCTGTGTCCAGTTTCCAGAGTACGGTCTGAGGGATCATTTCCTGCTGTCCTCCGAGTTTTTCTTCCAGTGGTCTGGTGTCCGAAGCCTCGGGGTTCCGGTCGTTTCCTGCGCACACCTTCCATGGTGTCGTGAGTAGCGGCTCTGCTGCACCTCACGGCTGAAGTCGTATTATTCTAATCATCTTGCCGTTGTGTTTTCTGCAGAGGTTCCGACACTGTTGTCCTTGCTGAACTACGACGGATTCATATTTGGCATTTGGGCAGCGTTACTTTGGTTACGGTTTTTTCTTGGCGGACGCGCTGCACATAAATTAGTTTATTATTTTCTGTGGATTCCCCTTTTGCTTTTGTGTCTGCCTTAGGTTCCCCTTGTTCTCTCTCTGTCTTGGTTAACACTTTGTCACCAACTAAGACCGGGGGGCATCGGAATTCGGGCAGAATTAATCCACCCGTTCAAACACGGCTGCCGTGGGCCCAAGAAACCATAGTCTTGCGGGCATTAACCGACCACTAGGGAAGGACAACAGAGTCAGGGTTTTTCGTTAGGTATTGCTGCGTACCCCAGTTCTGTCGCAGCTTCATGCATCTGTACTTGGAACTCTTCTGCTGCCACCCTATCTTCTGAGTACCAAGTACAAAGAACGTAACAACAGTAGTATCCGTTATTCACATTACACCACACTGTAGTATCCATTAGTTACATTACACCGTACTGTAGTGTTCATTATTCACATTCCAGCGCACAATAATGTCCGTTACTCACAGTGCACAATAGTGTCCATTACTCACCTTACACCACACAATAGAGCATCTTATACACGTTACAACACATAGCAGAGCCGCTTCTACATGTTATGCCAAAGTAGAGCCGCTTATACACGTTACACATTGCTCGCCCCTAGAACCACCACTGACTGGACTGTAATAAGAATGATTAATAGCTGGTTTATAACTATTTTTCAGACAGGGTTCTAGATAAACTACTAATTTATAAATGACAAGAACACTGACACACATACATAGATTGTATAGAGGGCACACTGAACACAGACACACACAGGAACCAGGAGCAGGAGCCCACACTGACACACAAACAGATTGTATATGGGCACACTGACAAACACACACACATTGTATAAGAATCAGGTGCACACTGACACACACACACACACACACACACACACGCATCGTACAGGGACCAGGGGCCCACTGAAACACACAAACACATTGTACAGAGACCAGGAGCACACTGACAGACACACACACACACACACACACACACACACACACATACATTGTACAGGTACCAGGGGCACACTGACAGACACACTGTACAGGGACCAGGGGCACACTCACATACACACACACACACACACACACACACATTGTACAGGGACCAGGAACACACTGACACACACACACACACATACACATTGCACAGGAACCAGAGACACACTGACACACACACACACACACACACACACACACTGTACAGAGACCAGGGGCACACTGACACACACACACCCACACATTGTACAGGGACCAGGGGCACATTGACACACACACACACACACACACACACACACACACACACACACACACTGTACATGGACCAGGGGCACACTGACACACACACACACACACACACACACACACTGTACAGGGAACAGGGGCACACTGACAAAAACACACTCTACAGGGACCAGAGGCACACTGACACACACATACACACACACACACACACTGTACAGGGACCAGGGGCACACTGACACACACACATTGTACAGGGACCAGGGGCACACTGACACACACACACACACACATTGTACAGGGACCAGGGGCACGCTGACACACACACGCACACACATTGTACAGGGACCAGGGGCACACTGACACACACACACACACACACAAACATTGTACAGGGACCAGGGGCACACTGACACAAACACCATCACGCTCTGCCCTGCAGCTGTCCCTGGAGCGGCACCTTTTAATGGATCATTGGGGCCCAGTAGCCAGCAGGTCCATATGTGACCCCTGTAATGCATTAGCCCCGCAGCTCAGTGCTGTTACCTGGTGAATAACCGCAGCCTTAGGGACTAGAGTGAGGAACGCAGAGATCTCAGCACAGGGTTACTCCCCGACCGCATCTGCATATTCAGCGGTGGGGTGGGGACTCCTGCTCATACATAATTAATAGAGCGCTGATGTACAGCGCACACCTACCCACCCCCCATCCCTGGACGAAAAGTACCTCTTGCCTGCAGGTGATCCTGCACCTTCATGCAGGCCACAGGTGCCCGGGAACCATGAGGCAGCAGCGCCAGTTGTGATTTTGCTGACGGCATGAGATGGCTCCCTTGAGGGCATGGCGCTGTGTGTGAATGCATACTTTGCCTAATGGGCCAGCCGGCCCTGCACAGAACACACAAATTAGACAATATATTTTAACTTTTTTTCACTGGCAGCTCATGCTGTATGGAGTCAGACTACTTTTATATGTGTACATGAAGTGAACAAAGCACACTGGGATACAGTACAGAGCATGTGTACAAAATGAAAAAATAATTCTTGTAACTTTTCGGGGGGAAAAATGAATCCCATATAGGGTGTGGATCATTAGATCGATAGTGTCTAGGTCGACCACTATAGGTCGACAGTCACTAGGTCGACATGGTTTGAAGGTCGACAGGGTTTATAGGTCGACATGTTCTAGGTCAACAGGTCAAAAGGTCGACATGAGTTTTTCATGGTTTTTTGGTGTAGTTTTCTCCGTACAGTGACCGGGAAGCCAAATTAGTGCACCGTTGTCCTTCGCATGGCTCGCTTCGCTCACCATGCTTCGGGCAAGGTGTCTCGCTCCGCTACTGCTGCGCTCGGCACAGGTTACTATTCTCAATCGTAGTCCGCGTGGATTGTTAAGTATGAAAAAGTTCAAAAAAAGAAAAAAAATGTGAAAAACTCATGTCGACCTTTTGATCTGTCGACCTAGAACATGTCGACATAGAAACCCTGTCGACCTTCAAACCCTGTCGACCTAGTGACATTTAAATTTTTTTACTTTTTTTTTTTTTACTTTTACTTTTATATATTTTTTTAACTCAGTTTGGTCACACTGCTTATATGTAAATGCAGTGGGTGGGGTTTGGCCTGCGGAGTCAGTGAAGCACCACTTGTGTAACAGAAATTGAAATACTGTAAACTAAGGGGACTGGACACAGCTTGTAGATGGAACACTTGACCACTGTACCTGACATCAGATGTGACCCCACCAGCAGGTGCTTTATCTGACCAGTCAGATAGACAGCATGGAAAGAGAAACTTCCTGCTGCTGCATCTCTCAGAGAGACCGGAAGGTCCCTCTGCCTCCCTGCACCCTCCCCCCAGTGTTTGCCGTGCTGCTGATCACTGCTGATTAGTGATGAGCGGGTTCGGTTCCTCGGAAACCGAACCCCCCCGAACTTCACCCATTATACACGGGTCCGAGGCATACTCGGATTCTCCTGTATGGATCGGTTAACCCGAGCACGCCCGAACGTCATCCTCCCGTTGTCGGATTCTCGCAAGATTCGGATTCTATATTAGCAGCCGCGCGTCGCCGCCATTTTCACTCGTGCATTGGAAATGTTAGGGAGAGGACTTGGCTGGCATCCTCTCCGTTTATTAATAATATTTGTGCTTATTGCTTAATTGTGGGGACTGGGGAGCAGCTGTATTATATAGGAAGAGTACAGTGCAGAGTTTTGCTGACAGTGACCACCAGTATACGTTGTCTGCCTGAAAAACACTCCATATCTGTGCTCAGTGTGCTGCATATATCTGTGCTCACACTGCTTTATTGTGGGCACTGGGGACCACCAGTATATTATATAGGAGGAGTACAGTGCAGAGTTTTGCTGACCAGTGACCACCAGTATTATACGTTCTCTGCCTGAAAAACACTCCATATCTGTGCTCAGTGTGCTGCATATATCCAGGGGCGGATTGGGAACAAAAAGCGGCCCTGGAAAAATTTGTACTAGTGGCCTCACTTGGGCAGCACCAGAGGTGTAAGGTCTAGCCATGGGCCATGGCAGCAGCACCCTCCCCCCAAGACTTTCCATATAGTGGCCATGTCCAGCATCAAGGGGGAAGTTAAAAATAAATAAAATTAAATATTATGAGTACATTATATGATACACCTTTAGAATTTAGGAAACTATATCATTCTTTAGAAAGATATATTTTCTTGCTTATTACACCAAGCGTATCCCAATCACTATTCACTCAATCTTATATGTCAGCCAAGCAAGCAGACAGAGCATACACTAGATCATCTGCAATCACAGGCTAAGTGGCAAAGTCATTTTCATGTATGCAAATTATTTTGCATCTTATTCATTATGTCTATAAAAATGACCACATGTCCTCTAACAAAATAGGCCCCACGGGTGCGTCGGCCCACCGGGAATCTTCCCTGTGAACCCTATGGCCAATCCGTCTCTGCATATATCTGTGCTCACACTGCTTTATTGTGGGCACTGGGGACCAGCAGTATTATATTGGAGGAGTACAGTGCAGAGTTTTGCTGACCAGTGACCACCAGTATACGTTGTCTGCCTGAAAAACACTCCATATCTGTGCTCAGTGTGCTGCATATATCTGTGCTCACACTGCTTAATTGTGGGGACTGGGGAGTAGCTGTATTATATAGGAGGAGTACAGTGCAGAGTTTTGCTGACAGTGACCACCAGTATACGTTGTCTGCCTGAAAAACACTCCATATCTGTGCTCAGTGTGCTGCATATATCTGTGCTCACACTGCTTTATTGTGGGCACTGGGGACCACCAGTATATTATATAGGAGGAGAACAGTGCAGAGTTTTGCTGACAGTGACCACCAGTATATATAGCAGTACGGTACGGAAGGCTGCTCTACCTACCTCTGTGTCGTCAAGTATACTATCCATCCATACCTGTGGTGCATTTCAGTTGTGCGCAGTATATATAGTAGTAGGCCATTGCTATTGATACTGGCATATAATTCCACACCTTAAAAAATGGAGAACAAAAATGTGGAGGTTAAAATAGGGAAAGATCAAGATCCACTTCCACCTCGTGCTGAAGGAGCTGCTGCCACTAGTCATGGCCGAGACGATTAAATGCCATCAACGTCGTCTGCCAAGGCCGATGCCCAATGTCATAGTAGAGAGCATGTAAAATCCAAAAAACAAAAGTTCAGTAAAATGACCCAAAAATCAAAATTGAAAGCGTCTGATGAGAAGCGTAAACTTGCCAATATGCCATTTACGACACGGAGTGGCAAGGAATGGCTGAGGCCCTGGCCTATGTTCATGGCTAGTGGTTCAGATTCACATGAGGATGGAAGCACTCATCCTCTCGCTAGAAAAATGAAAAGACTTAAGCTGGCAAAAGCACAGCAAAGAACTGTGCGTTCTTCTAAATCACAAATCCCCAAGGAGAGTCCAATTGTATCGGTTGCGATGCCTGACCTTCCCAACACTGGACGGGAAGAGCTTGCGCCTTCCACCATTTGCACGCCCCCTGCAAGTGCTGGAAGGAGCACCCGCAGTCCAGTTCCTGATAGTCAAATTGAAGATGTCACTGTTGAAGTACACCAGGATGAGGATATGGGTGTTGCTGGCGCTGGGGAGGAAATTGACAAGGAGGATTCTGATGGTGAGGTGGTTTGTTTAAGTCAGGCACCCGGGGAGACACCTGTTGTCCGTGGGACGAATATGGCCATTGACATGCCTGGTCAAAATACAAAAAAAATCACCTCTTCGGTGTGGAATTATTTCAACACAAATGCGGACAACAGGTGTCAAGCCGTGTGTTGCCTTTGTCAAGCTGTAATAAGTAGGGGTAAGGACGTTAACCACCTAGGAACATCCTCCCTTATACGTCACCTGGTCTGCATTCACCAGAAGTCAGTGACAAGTTCAAAAACTTTGGATGACAGTGGAAGCAGTCCACTGACCACTAAATCCCTTCCTCTTGTAACCAAGCTCCTGCAAACCACACCACCAACTCCCTCAGTGTCAATTTCCACCTTACACAGGAAAGCCAATAGTCCTGCAGGCCATGTCACTGGCAAGTCTGACGAGTGCTCTCCTGCCTGGGATTCCTCCGATGCATCCTTGAGTGTAACGCCTACTGCTGCTGGTGCTGATGTTGTTGCTGCTGGGAGTCGATCGTCATCCCAGAGGGGAAGTCGGAAGACCAATTGTACTACTTCCAGTAAGCAATTGACTGTCCAACAGTCCTTTGCGAGGAAGATGAAATATCACAGCAGTCATCCTGCTGCAAAGCGGATAACTCAGGTCTTGTCAGCCTGGGTGGTGAGAAACGTGGTTCCGGTATCCACCGTTAATTCAGAGGCAACTAGAGACTTGATTGAGGTACTGTGTCCCCGGTACCAAATACCATCTAGGTTCCATTTCTCTAGGCAGGCGATATCGAAAATGTACACAGACCTCAGAAAAAGAGTCACCAGTGTCCTAAAAAATGCAGTTGTACCCAATGTCCACTTAACCACGGACATGTGGACAAGTGGAGCAGGGCAGACTCAGGACTATATGACTGTGACAGCCCACTGGGTAGATGTATTGCCTCCCGCAGCAAGAACAGCAGCGGCGGTACCAGTAGCAGCATCTCGCAAACGCCAACTCGTTCCTAGGCAGGCTACGCTTTGTATCACCGCTTTCCATAAGAGGCACACAGCTGACAACCTCTTACGGAAACTGAGGAAGATCATCGCAGAATGGCTTACCCCAATTGGACTCTCCTGGGGATTTGTGACATCGAACAATGCCACCAATATTGTGCGTGCATTACATCTGGGCAAATTCCAGCACGTCCCATGTTTTGCACATACATTGAATTTGGTGGTGCAGAATTATTTAAAAAACGACAGGGGCGTGCAAGAGATGCTGTCGGTGGCCCGAAGAATTGCGGGCCACTTTCGGCATTCAGCCACCGCGTGCCGAAGACTGGAGCACCAGCAAACAGTCCTGAACCTGCCCTGCCATCATCTGAGGTGGAATTCAACCCTCTATATGCTTCAGAGGATGGAGGAGCAGCAAAAGGCCATTCAAGCCTATACATCTGCCCACGATATAGGCAAAGGAGGGGGAATGCACCTGACTCAAGCGCAGTGGAGAATGATTTCAACGTTGTGCAAGGTTCGGCAACCCTTTGAACTTGCCACATGTGTAGTCAGTTCAGACACTGCCAGCCTGAGTCAGGTCATTCCCCTCATCAGGCTTTTGCAGAAGAAGCTGGAGACATTGAAGGAGGAGCTAAAACAGAGCGATTCCACTAGGCATGTGGGACTTGTGGATGGAGCCCTTAATTCGCTTAACCAGGATTCACGGGTGGTCAATCTGTTGAAATCAGAGCACTACATTTTGGCCACCGTGCTCGATCCTAGATTTAAAACCTACTTTGTATCTCTCCAGCAGACACAAGTCTGCAGAGGTTCAAAGACCTGCTGGTGAGAAAATTGTCAAGTCAAGCGGAACGTGACCCGTCAACAGCTCCTCCTTCACATTCTCCCGCAACTGGGGGTGCGAGGAAAAGGCTAAGAATTCCGATCCCACCCGCTGGCGGTGATGCAGGGCAGTCTGGAGCGAGTGCTGACATCTGGTCCGGACTGAAGTACCTGGCAATGATTACTGACATGTTGTCTACTGTCACTGCATATGATTCTGTCACCATTGAAAGAATGGTGGAGGATTATATGAGTGACCGCATCCAAGTAGGCACGTCAGACAGTCCGTACGTATACTGGCAGGAAAAAGAGGCAATTTGGAGGCCCTTGCACAAACTGGCTGTATTTTACCTAAGTTGCCCACCCTCCAGTGTGTACTCCGAAAGAGTGTTTAGTGCAGCCGCTCACCTTGTCAGCAATCGGTGTACGAGGTTACTTCCAGAAAATGTGGAGAAGATGATGTTCATCAAAATGAATTATAATCAATTCCTCCGTGGAGACATTCACCAGCAATTGCCTCCAGAAAGTACACAGGGACCTGAGATGGTGGATTCCAGTGGGGACGAATTAATAATCTGTGAGGAGGGGGATGTACACAGTGAAAGGGGTGAGGAATCGGAGGATGATGATGAGGTGGACATCTTGCCTCTGTAGAGCCAGTTTGTGCAAGGAAAGATAGATTGCTTCTTTTTTGGTGGGGGCCCAAACCAACCAGTCATTTCAGTCACAGTCGTGTGGCAGACCCTGTCGCTGAAATGATGGGTTCGTTAAAGTGTGCATGTCCTTTTTATACAACATAAGGGTGGGTGGGAGGGCCCAAGGACAATTCCATCTTGCACCTCTTTTTTCTTTCATTTTTCTTTGCATCATGTGCTGTTTGGGTACTGTTTTTGAAGTGCCATCCTGCCTGACACTGCAGTGCCACTCCTAGATGGGCCAGGTGTTTGTGTCGGCCACTTGTGTCGCTTAGCTTAGTCACATAGCGACCTTGGTGCGCCTCTTTTTTTCTTTGCATCATGTGCTGTTTGGGGACAATTTTTTTGAAGTGCCATCCTGTCTGACACTGCAGTGCCACTCCTAGATGGGCCAGGTGTTTGTGTCGGCCACTTGTGTCGCTTAGCTTAGTCACACAGCGACCTTGGTGCGCCTCTTTTTTTCTTTGCATCATGTGCTGTTTTGGGACAATTTTTTTGAAGTGCCATCCTGCCTGACACTGCAGTGCCACTCCTAGATGGGCCAGGTGTTTGTGTCGGCCACTTGTGTCGCTTAGCTTAATCACACAGCGGCCTTGGTGCGCCTCCTTTTTTCTTTGCATCATGTGCTGTTTGGGGACTATTTTTTAAATCTGCCATCCTGTCTGACACTGCAGTGCCACTCCTAGATGGGCCAGGTGTTTGTGTCGGCCACTTGGGTCGCTTAGCTTAGCCATCCAGCGACCTCGGTGCAAATTTTAGGACTAAAATTAATATTGTGAGGTGCGACGTGGTCAGAATAGACTGAAAATGAGTGGAAATTATGGTTATTGAGGTTAATAATACTATGGGATCAAAATGACCCCCACATTCTATGATTTAAGATGTTTTTGAGGGTTTTTTGTAAAAAAACACCCGAATCCAACAAAAAAATTTCAGGGAGGTTTTGGCAAAACGCGTCCAAATCCAAAACACGGCCGCGGAACCGAATCCAAAACCAAAACACAAAACCCGAAAAATTTCCGGTGCACATCACTACTGCTGATTGGTTAGCATGGCAAGACCTCCCAGCCGGCGGCTGCTGACACTAGCAGCCACTGGGCAAGTGCGATGGTCACAATGTCTTTTGATATTCTCGATGTATCATTGTCCTATGTTATAATGTTTCTAAAAAATGATTTATTTATTTTTACAAATATACATATATGTATTTATAAAAATATATTTGGTCTTTTAAAATAAAATAATTTTGGATAACATTAAATACATGTTCTTCACCTAATTTAGTGGGTGATTCCGAACCATTCGCACGCAGCGGTTCTTCGCTGCGGTGTGAATGGGTCTGGAATGCGCATGCGTGGCATGCGCACTGCGCATATGCGTCACTGCCCGGCGCAACAACGCTGACAGAGGAGAAAGCGGTCACAGCGGCGACCGCAAAGAAGATGGGCAGCAAGAGGGCATTCCGGGGCATCAATTTACCGTTTGTTGCCGTTTTTGGGGAGTGGTAAGTAAAACACAGGCGTGTCCAGGCGAACGGATGGCAGAGGTGTGACTTAAAAGCCGGCCCCATCATCGCTGGATCCGTCGCACCATGTAAGTAGGTCTAGGGCTGGTCTTGTTTTGAGTGAAACTTTTTTTAGCATAGCAGGGCTACACAAGTGAACGCAGCCCTGCTATGCTAAAATACACTCCCCCATAGGCGGAGATTAGTTCATCGCACCAGCAGCAAAAAGTTGCTTTGTGCGATCAACTCGGAATGACCCCCTTAGTCATAAAAATAGGATTTTGATACCTACTGTTAAATCCTTTTCCCCTAGTCCGTAGAGGATGCTGTGGAAGACATCAAGACCATGGGGTATAGACGGGATCCGCAGGAGACATGGGCACTCTAAAGACTTTTCATTGGGTGTAAACTGGCTCCTCCCTCTATACCCCTCCTCCAGACCTTAGTTGTAGGAACTGTGCCCAGGGAGACTGACATTTCGAGGGAAAGAATTACTTACACTAGTGGTGAGATATCTACCTACTCATACCCTCAACCATGCCGCACACATGGCATTCAACATAACACACGCCAACAGGCATGGACCAATTGCAGCAACATGCTGAAAACTAAGATAACACAACTTGTGTAATTCTAATAACTAAACTGCAGGTAAAGTACGCACTGGGACGGGCGCCCAGCATCCTCTACGGACTTGGAGAAAAGGATTTACCGGTAGGTATCAAAATCCTATTTTCTCATACGTCCTAGAGGATGCTGGGGAAGACATCAAGACCATGGGGTCTATACCAAAGCTCCAGTACGGGCGGGAGAGTGCGGATGACCCTGCAGCACCGATTGACCGAACTTGAGGTCTTCATCGGCCAAGGTGTCAAACTTGTAGAATTTAGCAAATGTGTTTGACCCTGATCAAGTAGCTGCTCTGCAAAGTTGCAATGCCGAAACCCCCCGGGCAGCCGCCCAGGATGAGCCCACCTTCTTAGTGGAATGGGCCTTCACCGACGTCGGTAACGGCAATCCAGCCGTAGTATGAGCGTGATGAATCGTACTTCTGATCCAACGCGCAGTAGTCTGCTTGGAAGCAGGACACCCAATCTTGTTGGGAGCATACAGGACAAACAAAGACTCTGTTTTCCGTATTCGAGCTGTTCTAGCGACATAACTGTTCAAAGCCCTAACCACATCTAGAGACTTTGACTCAGTGAACGTGTCAGTAACTACTGGCACCACAATAGGTTGGTTTATGTGGAAAGATGAAACCACCTTCGGAAGAAAATGTTGACGAGTCCTAAACTCTGCCCTATCTTCATGGAAGATCAGGTAAGGGCTCTTGTGAGACAAGGCCCCCAATTCAGACACCTGCCGCGCGGATGCCAATGCCAAAAGCATCATCACTTTCCAAGTGAGAAACTTCAACTCTATCTCTTGTAGAGGCTCATACCAATCTGATTGAAGGAACTGCAACACCACGTTAAGGCCCCATGGTGCCACTGGAGGCACAAATGAGGCTGGATGTGCAGAACCTCTTTCACGAAGGTCTGAACCTCTGGAAGAGAGGCCAATTGTTTTTGGAAGAACACTGACAAGGCCGAAATCTGGACCTTGATTTATCCTAATCATAGGCACGCCTCCACACCAGCCTGCACAAAATGGAGAAAACGTCCTAACTGAAACTCTTCCATAGGAGCTTTCTTGGATCCACACCAAGACACATATTTTCTCTAAATCCGGTGGTAATGTTTCAACGTTAATCCTTTCCTGGCCTGAATAAGGGTGGGGATGACTTCCTTGGGAATACCCTTTCGGGCTAGGATCCGGCGCTCAGCAGCCATGCCGTCAAACGTAGCCGCTGTAAGTCTTGAATCACTCACGGCCCCTGCTGCAGCAGGTCCTCGCAAAGAGGAAGAGGCCGAGGATCTTCTATGAGCAACTCCTGAAGATCTGGGTACCAAGCCCTCCTTGGCAAGTCTGGGGCAATGAAGATTGCTCGAACTCTTGTTCTTCTTATGATCCTGAGCACTTTTGCCATCAGCGGAAGTGGAGGGAAGACATACACCGACCGGAACAAACACTGGGCCACCAGCGCATCCACTGCTATTGCTTGAGGGTCTCTCGACCTGGAACAATTTTTCTGAAGGCTCTTGTTGAGATGAGATGCCATCATGTCTACTTGAGGAACTCCCCAAAGACTTGTCACTTCTGTGAAGACTTCTTGGTGTAGGCCCCACTCTCCTGGATGGAGATCGTGTCTGCTGAGGACGTCTGCTTCCCAGTTGTCTACTCCCGGAATAAAAATTGCCGACAGAGCCTTTACATGTCTTTCTGCCCAGAGGAGGAACTTCATCACCTCTGCCATTGCCACTCTGCTTTTCGTTCCACCCTGCCTGTTTATGTACGTGACTGCTGTTACATTGTCCGACTGGATCTGCACGGGATGATCTTGAAGAAGATGTACCGCTTGTTGAAGGCCGTTGTAAATGGATCTCAATTCCAGCACGTTTATGTGAAGGCAGGCTTCCTGACTTGACCATTTTCCCTGGAAGCTTTCTCCCTGAGTGACAGCTCCCCAGCCTCGGAGGCTTGCATCCGTGGTTACCAGGAGCCAGTCCTGAATCCCGAACCTGCGTCCCTCTAGTAGCTGAGAACTGTGTAGCCACCACAGGAGCGAAATCCTGGCTTTTGACGACAGGATTATCTTCCGGTGCCTGTGTAGGTGGGATCCCGACCACTTGTCCAACAGGTCCCACGGGAATACCCTGGCATGGAACCTGCCAAACTGTATGGCCTCGTAGGCCGCCACCATCTTCCTCAAAAACCGAATGCACTGATGGATCGACACACTCGATGGTTTCAATATCTGTTTTACCCTTTTCTGGATTTCCAGAGCCTTTTCCACAGGAAGAAATACTCTTTGAACTTCTGTGTCCAGAATCATCCCGAGAAAAGACAATCTTGTCGTCGGTTCCAACTGTGACTTTGGATAATTTATGATCCAACCGTGTTGTTGGAGTATTGACAGGGAGAATGTGATGTTTTGTAACAACTGCTCCCTGGATCTCGCCTTTATCAGGAGATTGTCTAGATAAGGAATTATATTGACTCCTTTTTGACGCAGAAGAACCATCATCTCCGCCATCACCTTGGTGAATACCCTCTGCGCCGTGGAGAGACCGAAAGGTTAACGTCTGGAATTGGTAATGGCAATCCTGAACCGCGAATCTCAGATAAGCCTGGTGAGGAGGATAAATGGGAACATGCAGGTAAGCATCTTTTATGTCTACTGACACCATGTAGTCCCCCTCCTCCAGACTGGATATCACTGCCCTCAGTGATTCCATTTTGAACTTGAATCGTTTTAAGTAGAGATTCAGATTTTTCAGGTTTAGGATCGGTCTGACCGAGCCGTCCGGCTTCGGAACTACAAAAAAGGCTTGAATAAAACCCCTCCCCTTGTTGTGACAAAGGTACCAGGACTATGACCTGATCCTGACATAATTTTTGGATTGCCACTGTTACTGCTTCCCTTTCTGGAAGAGAAGCTGGAAAAGTCGATTTGAAAAATCGGCATGGGGAAACATCTTAAAACTCCAGCTTGTATCCCTGGGACACTATTTGCAACACCCAGGGATCCAGGTCAGACAGAATCCAACCTTCGCTGAACAGTTTGAGACGTGCCCCCACCCAAGCGGCCTCCCGCAAAGGAGCCCCAGCGTCATGCTGAAGATTTGGCAGAAGTAGGGGTAGACTTCTATTCCCGGGAATCTGAAGCTGCTGTGGACTTCTTTCCCTTTCCCCTTTCCCTACCCGCAAAGAAAGGGGAATCTCTCGCTTTTTTGTATTTATTGGGCCGAAAGGACTGCATGTGCGGGTGATATGTCTTTTTTGCCGATGCAGGCGCAGAGGGCAAAAATGTTGACTTACCTGAAGTAGCCGCCGAGACTAACGCATCCAGTCCATCGCCAAATAAGGCCTCACCTTTATATGGGAGAGCCTCCATATTTCTTTTGGAATCTGCATCCGCGTTCCACTGGCGAATCCACAACGCCTGCCGAGCCGATACTGCCATGGTAGCGGCTTGTGAACTCAAGAGTCCAATATCTTTCATCGCTTCTAGCATGTATGCGGTGCGTTTTTGATATTCCCTAACTTAAGGAGTATCACATCTTTATCAATCATGTCAATTTCTGATGACACGCATTCTGACCATTTTTCAATAGCGCGACTCACCCACGCGCAAGCAACTGTGGGCCTGAGCAGCATACCATTGGCAACATAAATGGATTTCAATGTAGTTTCCATCTTTTGATCTGCCAGCTCTTTTAGTGAAGCCGTGCCAGGTGCAGGGAGAATTACCTTCTTTGTCAACCTGGACAGTGCACTGTCTAACACAGGGGGTGATTCCCATTTTTTCCTGTCCTCCACCAGGAAAGGATAAGCTATCTGAATTCTTTTGGGAATACGAAATTTATTTTCGTGATTCACCCACATCCCTTCAAAGAGTGTATTAAGCTCATGGGAAGGAGGGAAAGTGACCTTAGATTTCTTTTCTTTATAGAAATAAGCCTTCTCCTGAGGTACAGGAGTGGCTTCCGTGACTGCCAGAACTTCACTTATAGCCACAATCATATATTGTATATTTTTTGCCAATTTATGATCTATTTCCCTGGAGTCACTATCGTCGACACAAGAATCAGTGTCCGTGTTGGTATCAATATTCACAATATTTGCAAATGGTCTCTTCTTATGTGACCCAGAGGGGTCGCCTGCAGATGGAAGGACAGAGCCCTGAAAAATCACATCCTCCACAGATGTTTTCCAGCACTCAGCATGAGATTCAGACTTATCTAATCTCCTATTGATATGATGCACACTATCACGTATTTCTTTCACCCACGCAGGCTCTTGGTGTGCAGGCAGCGTCACCACATTACACTTCTGTGTCCCTAAAATGGTTTCCTCCGGGGAGGAACTCCCTGCCTCTGACATGTCTTACACACGTGTACAATACACACACAGACACACTGGGACTTATTAGGGGACAGACCCACAGTAAAATCTGTCAGAGGGACACAGTTTAGGACCAGCCAGTTCACAACCCCAGCGCCAGTATCTAATGCCTGTGAACACAGAATGCCCACTGACATGCAGCGCTTTTTACACAGTAAAACACACTTGTAAAGCACCAAATTCGCTTGTGCCCCCCCTGTTTTGCACCCTGATACTTGTAGTCAGTAGTGAAGGAGGACCAACGATTTCTCTGCAGCCTGAGGAGAAAGAACATGGCACTGAGCAGTGTGCTAGCTGCCTGAGGAAGAAGCTCCGCCCTTTTTGCCTCAGAAACTTTTCATAATATTAATACTGGCGGGGGTAGGGCTGTGCCTGGGCATCTTATGCCCCCTTTTTGCCAGTTTATAGAGGTGTTTTTGCTGCCCAGGGCAACCCCCCCCACACGCCCTGCACCCTGCAGTGCCTGTGTGTGTGGGCAGCAATGGCGCGCTGCCCTCCCACCAGCCGCGCTGTACCTCAGCCGTCACTTTTCTTGATAGAAGATCTGTCTTCTTCTACTCACCTGTCTTCTGACTTCTTGCTCTGAGAGGGGGGTGACGGCGTGCTGTGGGAGTGAGCATCTAGGCACGGCTAGCGTTCAGTACCCTTCAGGAGCCAATGGTGTCCTGTCAGCCAGAAGCAGAGCCATGAAACTCTTCAGGAAGTTGGTTCCTACTTCTGCCCCCTCAGTCCCACGAAGCAGGGAGTCTGTTGCCAGCAGTTCTCCCTGAAAATAACAAACCTAACAAGTCTTTTCAGAGAAACTCAGTAGAGCTCCTCAGAGTGCATCCAGTCGACCTGGGCACATTTCTAAAACTGAGGTCTGGAGGAGGGGCATAGAGGGAGGAGCCAGTTTACATCCAATGAAAAGTCTTTAGAGTGCCCATGTCTCCTGCGGATCCCGTCTATACCCCATGGTCTTGATGTCGTCCCCAGCATCCTCTAGGACGTATGAGAAAACACAACTATTTCTGAGTGGTTTTTGGGAAGAAAAAAAAAGTCTGTTAAGTGGTTTTACACAGCACAGCCACTCCTGCATGGACATCTTACAGCCACTTTAAGTATAATCTAATAGCACAGCCACTTGTGGATATACGCAGTGACAGCAGCACAGCCACATGTGGATGGATACAGTGACAGCATCAGCACAGCCACTTCTGCATGGACATCCCATAGCACTGCACAGCCACTAAACGTTGCGAATGGACATCAGAGCACAGTGCAGCACTGGACTGGAGTGAAATGGCACCGAGCCACAGCTGTACTCCATGATAAAGTTGAACACCAAAGTGTTTAATCAAGTATCAGGATACAAAAGTGACGTTTCTCAAGGCACATAGCTGCACGAAATGTCACCTTTATATCCTGTAAACACGATAGATAGATAGATAGATAGATAGATAGATAGATAGATAGATAGATAGATAGATAGATAGATAGATAGATAGATAGATAGATAGCAGGGACGTGGAGGCAATGGAGGTATAGCCTCACCTGTCATGCTCCCTATCATACTCACAGTGCTCACTATAAAAATGATTGGGATAACACAAAGAAGATATATATAACTCATTAGTATCTTCTTTGTATTAATGCAGTCATCTTTATAGATAAAACTTACCAGGGTTGCAGGGCTCCTGGAACTGCAGGGAGAGAAAGAGATGAGGAAGCAGAAGCTCAGCCTCATCTCTCACACTGTCGGGCACTGCCTGTACAGATGGACAGGGCTACACAGTGGCCAATCAGACCGCATAGAACAGAGAAATGTGAGGCATGGTGTGTGTGGGCTGGCTCCATCTCTGTGTTTCTCTGAAAGGTCTTGTGGAAAAACTGTGTCTGACATTTTCCTGTGTGAGTGTGGTGTATGTTTCTCACATATCCATGTCCAGGGACTCTGTGTCTTATGCTGCAGAGGATATTTCTTCTCCAGAAGAATCCATTCCATGTACCCAGGAATGTAATGAATTGTCTCAGATTCCTATTAATGAGCCAGAATGGCTAACTTCTATTAAGGGAATAATATCTCAGATCTCTACTAGGGTAGCTCATACTGAGACAAACTCAGGTTTTAAATAATTCTATGGCTGTTTGGTCAGGTCTGTTCCTATTCCTTCTCAATCCCCTAACATATTACCAAAGAAACATGTACTTGCCCAGATTATACAAGATGACACGGATACCGACTCTGACACTTCAGACGGTGATGGGAAAATGCTGAGGGGGGCGTCATCCCTGGCTAAGGGGGTGCAGCTCATAATTGAGGCCATTAGAAATGTGTTAAACATTACTGACACACCACCAGAGCAGGTTGAGGAGGCTTACTTCACAGACAATAAGAAAGCCTCGCTAACCTTCCCTGCATCTAAAGAATTAAATGCTTTATTTAAAAAATCCTGGGAAACCCCGGAGAAAAAATTCCAGATCCCCAAGAGGGTTCTGGTTGCTTTTCCCTTCCCTGAGGAGGATAGAAAAAGATGGGAAAACCTACCCATAGTTGACGCTTCTGTCTCCAGACTGTCAAAAAAGGTGGTTTTACCTGTCCCTGGATCTACCGCGTTAAAAGAACCGGCTGATCGTAAGATTGACACTACGCTCAAATCCATATACACTGCTTCAGGGGTGGCATTAAGGCCTACTATTGCCTGTGCATGGACCTCAAAAGCTATAGTAAAGTGGTCAGGCACGTTACTAGAAGACTTAGATACAATGGATAGAAGTGACATTGAAATGTTTTTACGTAACATACAGGATTCTGCGGGGTTCATGGTGGAATCCATGAAGGACCTGGTACGCTGAATGCACGGATATCTTCCATGTCTGTCTCAGCTCGCAGAGGACTCGGGGTACGCCAATGGTCGGCGGATGCGGAATCCAGGAGAAGTGTGGAAAACCTACCATACACAGGTCAGGCTCTGTTTGGGGAAGCATTGGATGCGTGGATTTCCAAGGCAAATACGGGTAAGTCACTGTTTCTTCCCTCAGCTACGTGTTCTTCATCCACATCGCAGTCCTTTCGGACCGCTAAGACAAAAAAGTCCAAGCCCCCTACCACTTTCTTTAGAGGTGGGCGTGCAAAAGCCAAAAAGCCCGCACATGCAGGCTCACAGGACCAGAAGCCTGCTTCGTGTTCCTCCAAATCCTCAGCATGATGGTGGACCGCACAGCCTGGAGGACGGTCTGGTGGGTGCGAGGCTCAGACGTTTCAGCCACGTCTGGGTATCGTCTGGCCATCGTCTGGCCTGGACCCCTGGGTACAGGATATTGTTTCCGAGGGGTACAGACTGGAGTTTCAAGAACTCCTGCCTCACCGATTCTTCAAATCAGGCTTGCCAGCATTACTGACAGGCAAGGCTGTCCTACAGGAAGCCATTCAAAGGTCAGCGGTCATCGTTACAGTTCCACCGCATATGCAAAACAAGGGTTACTCTTCGAACCTTTTCGTGGTACCAAAACCGGACGGTTCGGTCAGACCGATTTTGAATTTGAAATCGGTAACCCCTTATCTGAGGGAGTTCAAGTTCAAAATGGAGTCTCTGAGAGTAGTGATCTCAGGTCTGGAGGAGTGGGAATTTCTAGTATCCCTGTATATCAAGGATACGTACCTCCACATTCCGATTTGGCCGCCACACCAGGCTTATCTCAGGTTTGCACTGTTAGACAGTCACTATCAGTTTCAGGCACTGCCATTCGGTCTCTCCACGGCACCGAGGGTGTTCACCAAGGTGATGGAAGAGATGATGGTTCTCGTCCGCAGACAGGGAGTGAACATAATTCCATATCTAGACGATCTGCTGATAAAGGCATCGACCTGGGAGACCTTGTTGCAGTCCATTGCTCTCACGACTCGTCTGCTCTGGGAACATGGTTGGATCCTGAACCTTCCAAAGTCACGTTTGGAGCCAACAAGGAGATTGTCTTTCCTGGGGATGATCCTCGACACGGAAGTGCAGATGGTGTTTCTACTGGAGGAAAAAGCGTTGGTGATGTAAACAAGGGTCCAAGATGTCCTGAAGCCAGCCCGGGTATTGGTTCATCAGTGCATTCGCCTTCTTTGGAAGATGGTTGACTCCTACGAGGCTCTACAGTATGGAAGATTCCATGCTTGATAATTCCAACTGGATCTCCTAGACAAGTGGTCGGGGTCTCACCTACATATGCACCTGAGGATACATCTATCGCCGGAAGCAAAGATTTCACTTCTCTGGTGGCTGCAAATGTCTCACCTTCTGGAGGGCCACAGGTTCGGGATTCAGGACTGGATCCTTCTAACCACGGATGCAAGTCTCCGGGGTTGGAGCGCAGTCACTCAAGGGGAAACCTTCCAAGAAGGTAGTCAAGTCTGGAAGCCGGCCTGCCGATAAACATTCTGTCTACAACGGTCTTCTCCAAGAGGCCCATCTTCTGAGAAATTGGCCATTCAAGTGCAGTCGGACAATATGAAAACAGTGGCTTACATAAACCGACAGGGCAGAACGAAGAGCAGAGCTGCAATGGCAGAGGTAACAATAATCAACCTCTGGGCAGAAAAGCATGCGTTGGCACTGTCAGCAATCTTCATTCCAGGAGTAGGCAACTGGGAGGCGGACTTCCGCAGCAGACAAGATCTCCATCCAGGGGAGTGGGGTCTCCACCCGTAGGTGTTCAAGGAGGTAACAGATCTTTGGGGCGTACCTTAGATCGACATGATGGCCTCTCATCTCAACAAGAAGCTTTGGCGGTATTGTTCCAGGTAGAGGGACCCGCAAGCAGTGGCGGTGGACGCCCTAGTGACTCCGTGGGTGTTCCAGTTGGTGTACGTGTTTCCTCCACTTCCACTCATCCCAAGAGTTCTAAAACTCGTAAGGAGAACAAGGGTTCAAGCGATCCTTATTGCTCCAGACTGGCCAAGAAGGGCTTGGTATTAAGATCTTCTGGATCTACTGCAAGAAGAGTTGAGGCCTCTTCCTCTTCGGAAGGACCTGCTGCAGCAGAGGCTGTTTGCCTATCTAGACTTACCGTGGCTGCGCTTGACGGCGTGGAGGTTGAACTCCAGATACTAGCTCGGAAGAGCATTCTGAACAAGGTTATTCCTACCCTGATACAGGAAAAGGAGTAACGTCTAAACATTACCATCATATTTGGAAAAAATATGTATCTTGGTATGAGTCCGAGAAGTTTCCTGTGGTGGAGTTTCAACTGGGATGTTTTCTCCTCTTCCTGCAAGCAGGTGTGGATATGGGCCTGAGGTTGGGATCCATAAAGGTGCAAATTTTGGCCCTAACCATTTTCTTCCAGAAACAGTTGGCTGCCCTCTCTGAGGTTCAGACTTTTTTGAAGGGAGTTCTGCACATCAAACCTCCCTTTGTACCACCTATGGCGCCCAGGGATCTTAACATGGTGTTGCAATCCTCCAGTTGGACTGGTTTGAGCCTCTACAGGAGGTTGAGGTCAAGTTTCTCATGTGGAAGGCTGCCACTTTGTTGGCCTTAGCTTCTGCTAGATGTGTGTCGTAGTTGGGGGTGTTGTCATGTAAAAGCCCATACTTGATCTTCCATGAAGATAGAGCTGAGCTTCAGAAATGTCAGCAATTTCTTCTGAAGTTCAGTCAATCAGTTCTGCAGGAGCCTCTGCACTCTCCCTCCCGTTCTGGGAGCTCTGGTACATCCCCATGGTACTAATGTGGACCCCAGCATCCTCTAGGACGTAAGAGAAAATAGGATTTTGGTTACCTACTGGTAAATCCTTTTCTCGCAGTCCGTAGAGGATGCTGGGCGCCCGCCCAGCACTTTGTTTTCCTGCTTTCATTATTTGGTTCAGTACAACGTCGTTTTAGTTGAGTACTGGATTGTTACTTGGTAAGTAATGTTTCAGCGGTTGCTGAGTTTTCAAGCTAAGTTAGCTTGATGTGCTTTGTATGTGTGAGCTGGTGTGAATCTCGCCACTATCTGTGTTACATCCTTCTCTCGAAGATGTCCGTCTCCTCGGGCACAGTTTCTAGACTGAGTCTGGTAGGAGGGGCATAGAGGGAGGAGCAAGCCCACACTCTCAATCTCTTAAAGTGCCAATGACTCCTGGTGGACCCGTCTATACCCCATGGTACTAATGTAGACCCCAGCATCATCTACGGACTACGAGAAAAGGATTTACCGGTAGGTAACAAAAATTCTATTGTTTGAAAAATCCTGGGCGAACCCGGAGAAAAATTTCCAGATCCCAAAAAGGGTTCTCCTTGCTTTCCCTTTTCCTGAAGAGGACAGAAAGAAGTGGGAAAACACCCCTATAGTAGTCGCTTCCTTATCTAGGTTGTCAAAAAAGGTGGTTTTACCTGTCCCTGGTTCAACCGCTTTAAAAGAGCCGGTTGACAGCAATATTGAGACTACGCTCAAATCACTATACATAGCTACAGGCATAGCTTTAAGGCCCACCATTGCTTGTGCGTGGATTTCTAAGGCCATAGTAAAGTGGTCATGCATGTTACTAGAAGAGTTAGATACTATGGATAGGAGTGACATTGAATTGTTTTTGCATCACAGACAGGATTCTGCAGGTTTCATGGTGGAGGCCATGAAAGATCTTGGCATGCTGAATGCAAGGGCTACTTCCATGGCAGTCTCGGCATGCAGAGGACTCTGGCTACGCCAATGAACTGCAGATGCAGAATCCAAGAAAAGTGTGGAGAACCTACCCTTCACAGGTCAGGCTCTGTTTTGGGACGCTTTGGATTCGTGGATCTCCACTGCAACTGCGGTTAAGTCAACCTTTCTTCCCTCAGCAGCACCACCAGCTTGGAAATCTTATCCTACATCAACACTGCAGTACTTTCGGACCACAAAAGTTAAAAAGTCCAAACCCCCTCCACTTTCTTTGGAGGAATTAAGGAAAAATCCAGAAAACCTGCACCAACAGGTTCTCAGGAACAGAAACCAGGTTCTGCTGCCTCTCAGTCTTCAGCACGACGGTGGACCTCCCAGCCTAGAGGCAGGACAGGTGGGGACAAGGCTAAAGAATTTCAGTCACATCTGGGCATCATCAGGCCTAGACCCCTGGGTAAACAAGATTGTTGCCCAGGGGTACAGACTGGAGTTTCAAGTGCTCCCACCTCACAGATTCTTCAAATCAGGCTTACCAGCTTTGCTGATAGAAAGTGCTATCCTGCAGGAAGCAATTCAAAAATTGGTTCAAACAAATGTCATTGTTCCAGTTCCACCTCACCTATTACACAAGGCTAATTACTCAAACCTGTTTGTGGTCCCAAAACTGGATGGTTCGGTGAGGCCGATATTAAACCCCTACTTGAGGGAATTCAAATTCAAGATGGAGTCTCTGAGAGCGGTGATCTCAGGTCTGGAGGAGGCGGAATTCCTGGTATCCCTGGATATCAAGAATGCGTACCTATACGTTCCGATCTGGCCGACTCACCAGGCTTATCTATGATTTGCGCTGCTGGACTGTCACTATCAGTTCCAGGCGCTGCCATTTGGCCTCTCCACAGCACCGAGGGTGTTCACCAAGGTCATGGCAGAGATGATGCTACTCCTCCACAAGCAGGGAGTGAACATAATTCCATATCTGGATGATCTGCTGATAAAAGCATCTTCCAGGGAGAAGCTGAACAGAGCATTACTCTCGCAACTCGACAACTCCAGGATCATGGGTGGACCCTGAACCTTCCAAAGTCACATTGGGAGCCGACAAGGAGACTGTCCTTCCTGGGGATGATTCTCAACACGGAAGTGCAGTGGGTGTTTCTACCGGTGGAGAAAGCATTGGTGATCCAATAAATGGTCCGGGATGTCCTGAAGCCAGCCCGAGTATTGGTTCATCAGTGCATTCGCCTTCTGGGGAAGATGGTTGCCTCCTATGAGGCCCTACAGCATGGAAGATTCCATGCACGGTTCTTCCAACTGGATCTCCTTGACAACTGGTTGGGATCACATCTTCATATGCACCAGCGGATACGCCTATCGCCGAAAGCCAGAATTTCACTCCTCTGGTGGCTGCAAACTTCTCACCTTCTCGAGGGCCACATGTTTGGGATTCAGAATTGGATCCTTCTAACCATGGATGCAAGCCTCAGAGGTTGGGGAGCAGTCACCCAAGGGGAAAACTTCGAAGTAAAGTGGTCAAGTCTGGAATCAATCCTTCTGATAAACATTGTGTAACTAATGGCCATATACAATGGCCTTCTGCAAGCGGCACATCTTCTGCAAGATCAGGCCATTCAAGTGGACACACTGGTGACTCCGTGGGTGTTCCACTCAGTGTATGTGTTCCCTCCACTTACACTCATCCCAAGGATTCTCAAACTAATAAAAAGAGTTCAGGCGATCCTCATTGCTCCGGACTGGCCAAGGAAGGCTTGGTACGCAGATCTTCTGGAATTATTCCTGGAGGATCCATGGCCTCTTCCTCTTAACGAGGACCTTCTTCAACAGGGGCCGTTCGCTTATCAATACTTACTGCGGACCGCGGCTATGTTTAATGGCATGGAGGTTGAACGCCAGATCTTAGCTTGGAAGGGCATTCCGAGGAAGGGCATTCCTACCCTGATACAGGCTAGGAAGGGAGTAACGTCTAAACATTACCATCGGATTTGGAAACTGTATGTGTCTTGGTGTGAATCCAAGAAGTTTCCTACGGTGGAGTTTCAACTGGGATGTTTTCTCCTCTTTCTATAAGCAGGGGTGGATGTGGGCCTACGCTTGTGTTCCATTAATGTCCAGATGTCGGCCTTGTCCATTTTCTTCCAGAAACAATTAGCTGCTTTTCCTGAGGTTTAGACATTCCTGAAAGGGGTTCTGCACATCCAACCTCCCTTTGTGCCTCCCACGGCACATTGGGATCTTAAAGTGGTGCTGCAGTTCCTGCAATCGGATTGGTTCGAGCCTTTACAGGAGGTGGACATCAAGTTTCTTACTTGGAAGGCGGTCATACTGTTGGCATTGGCATCTGCTAGACGTGTGCAGGGCCGTTTCTTGGGGCAGGCGAGCAGTGCAACCGCACTGGGCGCCCGCCGCGGCACTAACTGTGGCTCCCTGCTTCCCCCTCCTAATTCTCCCCGAGTAACCCGCTCGGGGGGCGGAGTTTCACGGAATGACGCGGTTGCGTCGTTACGTCACGACGCAACCCCGTTACTCCGCAAAACTCCCCCCCCGAGCGGAGTACAGAGGGGGATCCAAGTTAGGAAGAGGGAAAGGCCAGCGTGAGGAGCGACTGGTGAGGTGGGCCGAAGAGCAGTAATCGCCTCTGTAAGTATTCTCTCTCTCTCTCTCTCAATGTGTAAAATGGGGACACCTGCCGTAATGTGTGAAATGGGGACTCTTGCCTGCCGTAGTGTGGGGATTAAATGTATCAAGGGCATAGCGGTGTGTGGCATAATATGGTGCAGGGGGCATTACTGTGTGGGGCTTAATATGGTAGAATTTTTTTTTCTGTGGTGGTCGTGATCTGTTGGAGCAGGGTCAAAAATTGGATTGTGAGGTAGTCTTTTCAGACGATGCCATGCCCATTTAAATGAGGCCACACCCATTTAGATGAGGCCACGCCCCTTTCCGGGTGCGCGCGCAAGTTTTTTTTTTCCATCTAGGTGTGTGTGTGTGGGCGGGCACATTTTTTTATGTCACGGGGGGGGGGGGGGGCGCATTTTTAAATCTCGCACTGGGAGCCAAATTGGCTAGAAACAGCCCAGGACGTGTGTCAGAATTGGAGGCATTGTCATGAACGAGCCCCTACTTGATTTTCCATGAACATAGAGCTGAACTCAGAACGCTTCAGCAATTTCTTCCAAAGGTTGTGTCAGCTTTTCATATCAACCAACCTATTGTGGTGCCAGTGGCTACTGACTCCTCAATTACCTCAAAGTCCTTGGATGTTGTGAGGGCTTTGAAAATATATGTGAAGAGAACTTCTCGTCACAGGAAGTCGGACGCTTTGTTTGTCCTCTATTCCAACAAGGTTGGGTGTCCTGCTTCTAAGCAGACGATTTCTCGCTGGATCAGGTGTACTATCCAGCATGCTTATTCTACGGCAGGCTTGCCATGTCCAAAATCTGTTAAGGCCCACTCTACTCATAAAGTGGGTTCTTTCTGGGCGGCTGCCCGGGGTGTCTTGGCTTTACAGCTTTGCCGAGCAGCTACTTGGTCAGGGTCGAACACGTTTGCAAAGTTCTACAAGTTCGATACTTTGGCCTCTGAGGACCTACAGTTTGGTCAATCTGTTCTGCATGAACCTCAGCACTCTCCCTCCCGTACTGAGAGCTTTGGTACATCCCCATGGTACTAAATGGAACCCCAGCATCCTCTTGGATGTAAGAGAAAATAGGATTTTAATTACCTACCGGTAAATCCTTTTCTCGAAGTCCGTAGAGGATGTTGGGCGCCTGCCCAGTGCTTCGTATTCCTGCATTGTTTCTTGGTTAAGTATTGTTGGTTCAGTCGTTGCTGAATCATTTCAAGTTGGTTAGCTTGGCTTTCCTTTTGTTATCTGTGAGCTGGTGTGAATCTCACCACTATCTGTGTATTTCCTTCTCTCGAAGTATGTCCGTCTCCTCATGCACAGTTTCTAGACTGAGTCTGGTAGGAGGGGCATAGAGGGAGGATCCAGCCCACACTATTAAAATCTTAAAGTGCCCATGGCTCCCAAAGGACCCGTCTATACCCCATGGTACTAAATGGTATCCCAGCATCCTCTATGGACTACGAGAAAAGGTAGGTAATTAAAATCCTGTTTTTTCCTTCATAAAAAATATTCATAATGTAATATTTTAAAAAAATAATAATTTAAGCTTCAGCAGGAAACCATTTACAAATAATAAACTTTGTCTTCTGTACAAAAAAATAAGTGATTCACTTTATAACAATAAATTAGTTTCAATCCTAAACTATTATGAATTGTTTATATACATAATATAACACATTAGGTTGATATTCTGTATTGGCAAGAAGGAAATTTAATTAGTACAACATAATGTGATTATGTAAATGCAAAAAGAAAGCTTGACACATAATGGATTTTAAATTCATTTAAAGCACTATTTAGCCTATTCAGCAATGTTTAAATTATTCCTGCTATAGTTTCAATTAGTCAAACTGGACATTAAAAATATGTGCAGTTTTAGTGCTTCACAATAACTAACTGAATTTGGTTACTGACATGATAATGTATGAATATATGATGTAGCCTTACAACACCCAGTGGCGTAACTAGAAATGTATTCCCTCAAGCCAAAAAATTCTCTGGCGCCCCCCCTCCCCCCCATAATTGGCACTATAAAAGTGATGAATTTGTGCGCGCCTGATTCATGCCCCTTACATTATTTGTCATTTTTCCTCCTTATAGTAATGCCCCTTACACAATATGCCACACACTGCAATGGCCATTAGACATTATGCCACATACCATAATGCCCATTGCACAATATGCCACACACCATAATGCCCCTGACACATTATGCCACACACCGTAATGCCTGTGACACATTATGCCACACACCGCAATGCCCCTGACACATTATACCACATACCCTAATGCCTGTGACACATTATGCCATGCATCATAATTCCCGTTATACATTATACCACATACAATGCCTGTGATACAGTATACCACACACCGTCATGCCTGTGACACATTATTACACACACCGCAATGCCCTTTATACATTATGCCACACACTGCAATCCTCCTGAGACATTATACCACATACCACAATGTCCGTAATACATTATGCCACACACCGCAATGACCATGATACATTATGCCACACATTGCAATGCCCGTGATACATTATGCCACACATCGCAATGCCCATTAAACCTTATGCCACACACTGCAGTGTCTGTGATACATTATGCCACACACTGCAATGCCCATTACACATTAAGCCCTACAGTAAGGCATCTAAATTAACTACTTGTTTCCAGGGATTTCATGCTCTTGGTTCCATGCTCAGGGTGTCATGCTTGTTGCCAGAGGTTTCATATATATATATATATATATATATATATAGATACACAAATCCGGCACTCTGAGGACAGTGTTACCTCCTGCAAACTTGCTGGTGTGCCATCCAAGAGAAAATTTCCCATAGATATTGAAAAACACAGGCGGCACTCCCAGACTGATAAAAGTGAAAAACTTTATAACAATTAGTTATAAAGTTTTTCACTTTTATCAGTCTGGGAGTGCCGCCTGTGTTTTTCAATATATATATATATATATATATATACAGTTGTGCTCATAAGTTTACACACCCTAGCAGAATTTGTGATTTTCTGGCCATTTGTCAGAGAATATGCATGATAACTCACAAACTTTTCTTTCACTCATGGTTAGTGGTTGGGTGAAGCCATTTATTGTCAAACAACTGTGTTTACTCTTGTTAAATCATATATATGTTAAATCATATATATTAGAGATGTGAGGCTGGCTCTTTTTGTGTTTTGGTTTTGGTACTAATTCCACTTTTGTGTTTTGGTTTTGCCAAAATCACCCTTTCGTATTTTGGTTTTGGTTTTGGATCTGGATGATTTTTGACAAAAAACATAAAAACAGCTAAACTCACAGAATTTGGGGGTAATTTTGATCCTACGGTATTATTAACCTCAGTAAGATTAATTTCCACTCATTCAGTCTATTGTGAACACCTCACACCTCACAATATTGTTTTTAGGTCAAAAGGTTGCACCGAGGTGGCTGTATGACTAAGCTAAGTGACACAAGTGTGCGGCACAAACACCTGGCCCATCTAGGAGTGGCACTGTAGTGGCAGACAGGATGGCAGATTTAAAAAATAGGCCCTAAACAGCACATGATGAAAAGAAGAAAAAGAGGTGCAATGAGGTAGCTGGATGCCTAAACTAAGCGACACAAGTGTGCGGCACAAACACCTGACCCATCTAGGAGTGGCACTGCAGTTACAGACAGGATGGCACTTAAAAAAACTAGTCCTCAAACAGCATTATGCAAAGAAGAAAAAAAGGTGCAAGATGGAATTGTCCTTGGGACTTCCCTCCCACCCTTATGTTGTATAAACAGGACATGCACACTTTAACAAACCAATCATTTCAGCGACAGGGTCTGCCACACGACTGTGGCTGAAATTACTGGTTTGTTTTGGCCCCCAACAAAAAGAAGCAATCAATCTCTCCTTGCATAAACTCTACAGAGGCAAGAATTCGACCTCATCCTCCGATTCCTCATTCCTTTCACTGTGTACATCCTCCTCCACATAGAGTACTAATTCGTCCCCACTGGAATCCACCATCACAGGTCCCTGTGTACTTTCTGGAGGCAATTGCTGGTAAAGGTCTTCCCAGAGGAATTTATCATTCATTTTGATGAACATCATCTTCTCCACATTTAGTGGAAGTAACCACCTACGCCGATCACTGACAAGGTTACCGGCTGCACTAAACACTCTTTCGGAGTACACACTAGAGGGGGGACAACTTAGGTAAAATAAAGCCAGTTTGTGCAAGGGCATCCAAATTGCCTCTTTTTCCTGCCAGTATAAATAGGAACTGTCTGACATACCTACTTGGATGCTGTCACTCATATAATCCTCCACCATGGTGACAGAATCATATGCAGTGACAGTAGACATGTCAGTAATCATTGGCAGGTCCTTCAGTCCGGACCAGATGTCAGCTTTCGCTCCTGACTGCCCTGCATCACCGCCAGCGGGAGGGCTAGGAAATCTTATTTTTTTCCTTGCAGCCCCAGTGGCGGGAGAAATTGGGAGGAGCTAATGACGGGTCACATCTGGCACACTTGTGTCTGCCAGAAAGAGAGATACAACGTAGGCTTTAAACCTAGGATCGAGCACAGTGGCCAAAATTAAGTTAGCTGATTTCAACAGATTGACCACCCTTGAATCCTGGCAAAGTGAATGAAGGGCTCCGTCCACAAGTCCCACATACTTTGCGGAATCGCTCCATCTTAGCACCTTCTTTAATTTCTCTAGCTGCTTCTGCAAAATCCTGAAGAGGGGAATGACCTGACTCAAGCTGGCTGTGTCTGAACTGACTTCACATGTGGCAAGTTCGAAGGGTTGGAGAACCTTGCACAAGACGGAAATCATTCTCCACTGCTCTTGAGTCAGGTGCATTACCCCTCCTTTGCCTATATCATAGGTGGATGTATAGGCTTGAATGGCCTTTTAATGCTCCTCCATCCACTGAAGCATATAGAGTATGGAATTCCACCTCGTTACCACCTCTTGCTTCAGTTGATAGCAGGGCAGGTTCAGGTGTGTTTGCTGGTGCTCCAGTCTTCGGCATGCGGTGGCTGAATACCAAAAGTGGCTGGCAATTTTTCGGGCCACCGACAGCATCTCCTGCACACCCCTGTCATTTTAAAAAAAAATCTGCACCACCAAATTAATTGTACTGTATGTGCAAAACATGGGACATGCTGGATTTTGCCCAGATGTAATGCACGCACAATATTGGTGGCATTGTCCGATATCACAAATTCCCAGGAGAGTCCAATTTGGGTAAGCCATTGTGCAATGATGTTCCTCAGTTTCCATAAGAGGTTGTCAGCTGTGTGCCTCTCACGGAAAGAGGTGATACATAGCTTAGCCTGCCTAGTAACGAGATGGTGTTTGCGAGATGCTGCTACTGGTGTCGCTGCTGTTGTTGTTGCGGGAGGCCATACATCTACCCAGTGGGCTGTTACAGTCATATAGTCCTTAGTTTGCCCTGTTCCACTTGTCCACTTGTCAGTGGTTATGTGGACACTGGATACAACCGCATTTTGTGGGACACTGGTGACTCTTTCTGACGTCTGTGTACATTCTCGGTATCGCCTGCCTAGAGAAGTGGAACCTAGATGGGAATTGATACCGGGGACACAGTACCTCAAACAATTCTCTAAGTCCCACCGAAGTAATGGAGGATATAACACCAACATAGCTGGCAAGGCCTCAGTTGTACGCTTTGCAAAAGGATGACTGCTGTCATATTTCATCTTCCTCACAAAGGACTGTTGGACAGTCAATTGCTTACTGGAAGTAGTACAAGTGGTCTTCCGACTTCCCCTCTGGGATGATAAATGACTCCCAGCAGCAACAGCAGCAGCAGTGGCAGCAACAGCAGGCTTACCACTCAAGGATCCTCCGGTTAGGAGAGGAATCCTCAGTCTTGACAGTGAAATGGAACAAAGAACTGCTTATACAGCGCCTCAAATACAGAAGGCTAATAGTCAGATTCCCCTGATACATGCGCGGCTGAAAAACACTATGTGGGTGTTTGATAGGGGACAATAAAAACAGAAAAAATCAGCTGCGCAAGGTATCAGGGAAAAAAGGACAATACAAATTATAGGAGAGCCGATGTATATATATAAATATTATATTTTATTAGCTGAAAATAAAATAAAATTAGCAATAGCTAATGATGACAATAAATATTAGATATTAAGAGAGCACACCTTGACTCAGTATATCCGTTTAAACAGACACCAGCTGTGTCAGTTCTCTAAATAAAAGTCCACAAGAAGATGTGAAGTCCAGCTGTTATTTGAAAGCAATAAGTGGTAATAGCCGTGAAGCTGGATACTGAAGATACAGTGAATAATCAGTGGAATAGATGTCCCATATCATGAGTTAGTGGAATAATCCAGTGTTAGTTACTGATTATATACCTCTCCTTGGGTGGGCTGGTCCAGAGCCGAGCGTCCTCGGCGATGTATCCTGCAATGCCCACTGTGCGAGTGCCGCAAAGGAGAGGGAGCCGTGGATTCACTGTGAAGTGGGAGCCGTGTGCTGGTATGAGCGGCTGACAGAGAGCCGTGTATTGATGTAGATGGCTCAGAAAATCAGGTCCGCGGCTGTTCTGAAATCTCTATGGAGATGTAAGACGGCTGGCGGGGAGAACAAACCCGCTATTGCTTTCAGGTTGGATACCTTGGCAGGTGTGCAAAACAGGAGGCGTGTCCTAACGAGTTTCGTCACGTGACCCGTGACTTTCTCAAAGGAATATACCAGCCTCAGTCCAGATCCATTTTTAAAGCAAAATAATTAATTATGCACAGGTGTGAACATTTATTAAATCACTCCTAATTAATTACATACATCGGCTCTCAGGGGATACAAAGCTGATACAAATGTCCAGCTATGCTGAATTATAATCACAGCACTTTAAAAGTACTAAAAGTGTATCTACATTATTATTTATTCAATACAATATAAAACCGCTCAGAGAATAAAGTTAATACCATAATAATAATGAAACATAATAGACATAATAAAATAAAACAAAATAAATTAAAATAAAACAACAGGGAATGAGGCCAAAGGGCGCAAGTGAAAATAGTATTTAGCCAGGGAGTCCAGAATTATATTAGTGAAACTATGTAATAATTATACATTATACAAATATGTATTATACAGATACAAATGGAGAAAGTAAGAACGGTAACATAATATAAATGTAACATTGATCGAGATATTAATCGCGGTTCAGACATGGAATCGAACCAGGATGGCTTGAATTCACCACAACAGAGAATAATACCACTGTGCCACAGAGACTGAGACAAAGGATTATCAACATTTGAAGGATGTAATGATAACATATTCATAGAGGAGTCATGAAGTATAATGGACCTCCTAAGATTGAGCATTAGCGTTGGCGCTGACATGGAGAAAGATTAGTAATGAGAGAGGAGGGAGTTAAAGGAAGAGTTGTTGAAAGTAGCTCATAAAATTACTTAAGGATCGAATTCAATAGACTCATTGAGCCCTTCGGGAACAAGGGTTCTGAGCTTATGGATCCAATAATTTTCCCTAAGGCAAAGTTTTTTATATCTGTCTCCCCCTCGCACAGTGGGTAAGATTGTTTCAATGCCTATTAAATGAAGGTCGTCAGGATTCTTCTGATGAAATTCAGAAAAATGTCGAGACACACTATGAAAAAGGAAGCCCTTTTGTATATTACGTCGATGTTCTAAGAATCTAATCTTTAACTTGCGAGTAGTTCTTCCCACATAATAAAGTTTGCATTTGCAAATCAAAATATATATTACATATGAGCTATTACAATTGATGAAGGACTTAATTTCAAACTGTGTCTGGTCCAAAGAACTGAAATATTTGCAATTGTTCTGGATGAAAGAGCAGGTGATGCATTTATTAGCACCACATTTAAAGCACCCTTTGGTTCTTGTGAGCCACTGAGAGGTTTCTATCGAAGTGGCAGGTGCAACCTGATCTCTTTTTTCCGTGAAAAGACTGGGGGCTAAATAGTGTTGTAAATTAGTTGATTTCTTAAAGATAACCAAAGGTGTCTCTTTCAATTCTGTTCTGAGTGTTTGATCTGTAAGTAATATAGGATAATTGGTTCGTATAATGTTCCTAATTTTTGAAGAAGCAACATTATACTGTCACATAAAAACTGGTTGATTATCATCAAATTTATGACGTCTTGTTTTATAAGCAAGAAGGTCATTCCTATCCAATAGATCAGCCTTCTGTCTAGCCATTTTAATAAGGGCCATAGGGTAGCCTCTATGCATAAATGATAAAGAAAGTTCATCTGCTTGTTGATGGTAATCAAGAGGATTACTACAATTGCGTTTAATACGCCTGAACTGACCAAAAGGAATATTATCCAACCATGGTTTATGATGCGAACTACTATAATGTAAATAATTGAGGGTATCAACCTCTTTCCGAAAGGTCTTTGTGGAAATTTTGCCATCAATTATAGACAAGGTTATATTGAGGAAAGTAATAAAGGATCTATGTGAAGTGCTCATGAAGGTTAAATTAAATTCATTAGTGTTAAGCATGGAAACAATATTGGAAGAAAGTGAAATATCACCGTCAAAGATGAAAAACATATCATCTATATAACGGCCATAGAAGACGAGGCCCGCTCCAAAATCGCGCCCCCACACATGGGAGTCTTCAAAGGCCCCCATGTAGAGGTTGGCGAAACTCGGCGCGAACCTCGTCCCCATGGCCGTCCCAAGTATCTGTAAATAATAATTTTTATTAAATATGAAAAAATTATGAGATAATATAAAAGAAATGGAGTCCAATATAAATTGCTGTAACTCAGATTGAATGGAATTGGACTTCATAAGGAAGTCGGCTATAGATGATAGGCCCCTCCGATGTGGGATATTAGAATATAAAGCCTGTACATCACAGGTCATAAAGAAAAACGAACTTTTCCAGTCAACTTTAGAAATAGCATTAAGAAAAAAAGTGGTGTCTTTTATATGTGATGGAAGAGAAGAGGCAAGTGGCTGTAAAAAATAATCAACAAAGTGTGATAAATTAGAAGTGAGGGACCCTACACCAGAAATAATAGGTCTCCCAGGAGGTGCAGTGAGTGATTTATGAATCTTAGGAAGGTGATAATATGTTGGAGTGATAGGGTGAGCAGGTATCAGATATCTAGATTCTTCCCTCGTTATAATACCTTTAGCAGCTGCTGCTTGTACTAATAAGGTTAAAGCTTTATGAAAATCCGATGAGGGGTTTGAGGACAATTTAGTATAGACGCTGGTATCATCCAGCTGTCTCAAGGCCTCAATTAAATAATCATTAGTATCCTGAATGACAATGGCCCCTCCCTTGTCCGCAGGCTTGATGACAAGGGAGGGGTCACTCGTCAATCTCTGAAGGGCCGTCCTTTCTTGGACAGATAAACTCTGTCTGAATTTAAATTTCTTATGAGCTTTCAAACACAACTTATTCATATCATCAAGCGTCTTTTTGTAAAAGATCTCAATGGGGGGACTCCTATGATGTTGAGGAAAAAATTGGGACTTATTTCTAAACATCAACCCACGATCACCAGAACGTTCGTGGTTGTAAACCTGTACAGTTTGATTAGATGAATCACTTTCCAAAAGTAAAGATTCCAACATATCCAGACCTATTCTATCATAATCATCCAGGAGGATTGGTGTGCCCTCAATTTTCCGTTGAGCCAATTTTTTCGTGGCAAAATATCTTTTGCGCGCCAAAGTGCGAACATAGGTATTTAATTCTACAAATAATTTAAAGAAAGCAGGAGGTTTTGAGGGAGCAAATTTAAGACCTTTGGTCAATAGTAAAGTTTCAGATTTCCCAATTTTTACAGAGGATAAGTTGAATACTTGGGTCTGTTTTAAGTTCTCAGATCTCGTTTTTTTTCCTTGTAATTTGCGCCCTCCTCTACATCCTCTAGATTTTCTTCTCTTGCTCTCTTTGGGGAGTCTGTCCTGAGTTGTTCGTATCGATTTTGTGTGTGATATGGAGGTCTCGGTTTGTAAAACCTCTGATCCTTCTCCAAAAAATGCGTGGTATTGGGGGTATTAACAATTTGTAATGTATCAACTGTGTGGATATTCCTCTGTGTGGGAATTTTTGGTCGTACTGAAGGTTCAATTGGAGGAATATTCTGTGAAGAATGGAGATCACTGTGGTTAATATATGCATGGGCAGGTTGTGAATTCTTTTTATGCTGATATTTAGAATCGCCAACCTCTACATGGGGGCCTTTGAAGACTCCCATGTGTGGGGGCGCGATTTTGGCGCGGGCCTCGTCTTCTATGGCCGTTATATAGATGATATGTTTTTCATCTTTGACGGTGATATTTCACTTTCTTCCAATATTGTTTCCATGCTTAACACTAATGAATTTAATTTAACCTTCACGAGCACTTCACATAGATCCTTTATTACTTTCCTCGATATAACCTTGTCTATAATTGATGGCAAAATTTCCACAAAGACCTTTCGGAAAGAGGTTGATACCCTCAATTATTTACATTATAGTAGTTCGCATCATAAACCATGGTTGGATAATATTCCTTTTGGTCAGTTCAGGCGTATTAAACGCAATTGTAGTAATCCTCTTGATTACCATCAACAAGCAGATGAACTTTCTTTATCATTTATGCATAGAGGCTACCCTATGGCCCTTATTAAAATGGCTAGACAGAAGGCTGATCTATTGGATAGGAACGACCTTCTTGCTTATAAAACAAGACGTCATAAATTTGATGATAATCAACCAGTTTTTATGTGACAGTATAATGTTGCTTCTTCAAAAATTAGGAACATTATACGAACCAATTATCCTATATTACTTACAGATCAAACACTCAGAACAGAATTGAAAGAGACACCTTTGGTTATCTTTAAGAAATCAACTAATTTACAACAATATTTAGCCCCCAGTCTTTTCACGGATAAAAGAGATCAGGTTGCACCTGCCACTTCGATAGAAACCTCTCAGTGGCTCATAAGAACCAAAGGGTGCTTTAAATGTGGTGCTAATAAATGCATCACCTGCTCTTTCATCCAGAACAATTGCAAATATTTCAGTTCTTTGGACCAGACACAGTTTGAAATTAAGTCCTTCATCAATTGTAATAGCTCATATGTAATATATATTTTGATTTGCAAATGCAAACTTTATTATGTGGGAAGAACTACTCGCAAGTTAAAGATTAGATTCTTAGAACATCGACATAATATACAAAAGGGCTTCCTTTTTCATAGTGTGTCTCGACATTTTTCTGAATTTCATCAGAAGAATCCTGACGACCTTCATTTAATAGGCATTGAAACAATCTTACCTACTGTGCGAGGGGGAGACAGATATAAAAAACTTTGCCTTAGGGAAAATTATTGGATCCATAAGCTCAGAACCCTTGTTCCCGAAGGGCTCAATGAGTCTATTGAATTCGATCCTTAAGTAATTTTATGAGCTACTTTCAACAACTCTTCCTTTAACTCCCTCCTCTCTCATTACTAATCTTTCTCCATGTCAGCGCCAACGCTAATGCTCAATCTTAGGAGGTCCATTATACTTCATGACTCCTCTATGAATATGTTATCATTACATCCTTCAAATGTTGATAATCCTTTGTCTCAGTCTCTGTGGCACAGTGGTATTATTCTCTGTTGTGGTGAATTCAAGCCATCCTGGTTCGATTCCATGTCTGAACCGCGATTAATATCTCGATCAATGTTAAATTTATATTATGTTACCGTTATTACTTTCTCCATTTGTATCTGTATAATACATATTTGTATAATGTATAATTATTACATATTTTCACTAATATAATTCTGGACTCCCTGGCTAAATACTATTTTCACTTGCGCCCTTTGGCCTCATTCCCTGTTGTTTTATTTTAATTTATTTTGTTTTATTTTATTATGTCTATTATGTTTCATTATTATTATGGTATTAACTTTATTCTCTGAGCGGTTTTATATTGTATTGAATAAATAATAATGTAGATACACTTTTAGTACTTTTAAAGTGCTGTGATTATAATTCAGCATAGCTGGACATTTGTATCAGCTTTGTATCCCCTGAGAGCCGATGTATGTAATTAATTAGGAGTGATTTAATAAATGTTCACACCTGTGCATAATTAATTATTTTGCTTTAAAAATGGATCTGGACTGAGGCTGGTATATTCCTTTGAGAAAGTCACGGGTCACGTGACGAAACGCGTTAGGCCATGCCTCCTGTTTTGCACACCTGCCAATGTATCCGACCTGAAAGCAATAGCGGGTTTTTTCTCCCCGCCAGCCGTCTTACATCTCCATAGAGATTTCAGAACAGCCGCGGACCTGATTTTCTGAGCCGTCTACATCAATACACGGCTCTCTGTCAGCCGCTCATACCAGCACACGGCTCCCACTTCACAGTGAATCCACGGCTCCCTCTCCTTTGCGGCACTCGCACAGTGGGCATTGCAGGATACATCGCCGAGGACGCTCAGCTCTGGACCAGCCCACCCAAGGAGAGGTATATAATCAGTAACTAACACTGGATTATTCCACTAACTCATGATATGGGACATCTATTCCACTGATTATTCACTGTATCTTCAGTATCCAGCTTCACAGCTATTACCACTTATTGCTTTCAAATAACAGCTGGACTTCACATCTTCTTGTGGACTTTTATTTAGAGAACTGACACAGCTGGTGTCTGTTTAAACGGATATACTGAGTCAAGGTGTGCTCTCTTAATATCTAATATTTATTGTCATCATTAGCTATTGCTAATTTTATTTTCAGCTAATAAAATATAATATTTATATATATATGCATCGGCTCTCCTATAATTTGTATTGTCCTTTTTTCCCTGATACCTTGCGCAGCTGATTTTTTCTGTTTTTATTGTCCCCTATCAAACACCCACATAGTGTTTTTCAGCCGCGCATGTATCAGGGGAATCTGACTATTAGCCTTCTGTATTTGAGGCACTGTATAAGCAGTTCTTTGTTTCCTTCTTTAGTCCTTTTTGTGTATATCTGCTTAGCTGCCTCTTTATCGCTCACATTTTTTACAATTTTTATAATTTTCATAATTTTTATAATTTTTCTTTTTAAACATGGTTGATTTGACTTGTTTATCGGAATGTGCCAAGAGGCGTTTACATTATGAGGCCAGCTTCAATGAAGATTCTGGCACCAATTTTTTACCTCCCACCCAAAATGACCATGAGAGAGAATTTAATTCTCTGTTTTATAAACTAGAGGATCTTATGAAAGCAGAGACCCACCATTGGTGGGACATGGTCACCTTACAGAAATATATTAAAACTAAAAAAATTCCTAGGGGTCTCAGAATCTTCAAGACGCTGTCCTTTGTTGATGATCCCCTATTAAAGGAAAAATGGGATTCTTTACTAGATAATTGTTCCTTTTCACTTATGGAACTACTTGTGAATTACCGTAAAGAAAAAACTGTGCTATTAGAACAGGAAATTGAGTCCACTAGGAAATTACTTAATCCTTTTTCTAATCATCCACAATTCCAGTTCAATGATCATAAATTAAACCGTAAATTAGAACAGTATGAGAAAGAGGTTATTGAGGGAAAAAATAAGAAATTTAGTAGAGACACTGATGATTATAATCAGAATAGAGTCCGCAGGTTTAATAAGGGTACTAATCCCCTTAATAGAGGAAGATCCCGCAGTACTTCCAATTGGAGATATACTAGAACCCCCTCTCAATCTAAGAGATTTGATAGAGCTGATTCTAAATATCAGCATAAAAAGAATTCACAACCTGCCCATGCATATATTAACCACAGTGATCTCCATTCTTCACAGAATATTCCTCCAATTGAACCTTCAGTACGACCAAAAATTCCCACACAGAGGAATATCCACACAGTTGATACATTACAAATTGTTAATACCCCCAATACCACGCATTTTTTGGAGAAGGATCAGAGGTTTTACAAACCGAGACCTCCATATCACACACAAAATCGATACGAACAACTCAGGACAGACTCCCCAAAGAGAGCGAGAGAAGAAAATCTAGAGGATGTAGAGGAGGGCGCAAATTACAAGGAAAAAAAACGAGATCTGAGAACTTAAAACAGACCCAAGTATTCAACTTATCCTCTGTAAAAATTGGGAAATCTGAAACTTTACTATTGACCAAAGGTCTTAAATTTGCTCCCTCAAAACCTCCTGCTTTCTTTAAATTATTTGTAGAATTAAATACCTATGTTCGCACTTTGGCGCGCAAAAGATATTTTGCCACGAAAAAATTGGCTCAACGGAAAATTGAGGGCACACCAATCCTCCTGGATGATTATGATAGAATAGGTCTGGATATGTTGGAATCTTTACTTTTGGAAAGTGATTCATCTAATCAAACTGTACAGGTTTACAACCACGAACGTTCTGGTGATCGTGGGTTGATGTTTAGAAATAAGTCCCAATTTTTTCCTCAACATCATAGGAGTCCCCCCATTGAGATCTTTTACAAAAAGACGCTTGATGATATGAATAAGTTGTGTTTGAAAGCTCATAAGAAATTTAAATTCAGACAGAATTTATCTGTCCAAGAAAGGACGGCCCTTCAGAGATTGACGAGTGACCCCTCCCTTGTCATCAAGCCTGCGGACAAGGGAGGGGCCATTGTCATTCAGGATACTAATGATTATTTAATTGAGGCCTTGAGACAGCTGGATGATACCAGCGTCTATACTAAATTGTCCTCAAACCCCTCATCGGATTTTCATAAAGCTTTAACCTTATTAGTACAAGCAGCAGCTGCTAAAGGTATTAGAACGAGGGAAGAATCTAGATATCTGATACCTGCTCACCCTATCACTCCAACATATTATCACCTTCCTAAGATTCATAAATCACTCACTGCACCTCCTGGGAGACCTATTACTTCTGGTGTAGGGTCCCTCACTTCTAATTTATCACACTTTGTTGATTATTTTTTACAGCCACTTGCCTCTTCTCTTCCATCACATATAAAAGACACCACTTTTTTTCTTAATGCTATTTCTAAAGTTGACTGGAAAAGTTCGTTTTTCTTTATGACCTGTGATGTACAGGCTTTATATTCTAATATCCCACATCGGAGGGGCCTATCATCTATAGCCGACTTCCTTATGAAGTCCAATTCCATTCAATCTGAGTTACAGCAATTTATATTGGACTCCATTTCTTTTATATTATCTCATAATTTTTTCATATTTAATAAAAATTATTATTTACAGATACTTGGGACGGCCATGGGGACGAGGTTCGCGCCGAGTTTCGCCAACCTCTACATGGGGGCCTTTGAAGACTCCCATGTGTGGGGGCGCGATTTTGGCGTGGGCCTCGTCTTCTATGGCCGTTATATAGATGATATGTTTTTCATCTTTGACGGTGATATTTCACTTTCTTCCAATATTGTTTCCATGCTTAACACTAATGAATTTAATTTAACCTTCACGAGCACTTCACATAGATCCTTTATTACTTTCCTCGATATAACCTTGTCTATAACTGATGGCAAAATTTCCACAAAGACCTTTCGGAAAGAGGTTGATACCCTCAATTATTTACATTATAGTAGTTTGCATCATAAACCATGGTTGGATAATATTCCTTTTGGTCAGTTCAGGCTTATTAAACGCAATTGTAGTAATCCTCTTGATTACCATCAACAAGCAGATGAACTTTCTTTATCATTTATGCATAGAGGCTACCCTATGGCCCTTATTCAAATGGCTAGACAGAAGGCTGATCTATTGGATAGGAATGACCTTCTTGCTTATAAAACAAGACGTCATAAATTTGATGATAATCAACCAGTTTTTATGTCACAGTATAATGTTGCTTCTTCAAAAATTAGGAATATTATACGAACCAATTATCCTATATTACTTACAGATCAAACACTCAGAACAGAATTGAAAGAGACACCTTTGGTTATCTTTAAGAAATCAACTAATTTACAACAATATTTAGCCCCCAGTCTTTTCACGGATAAAAGAGATCAGGTTGCACCTGCCACTTCGATAGAAACCTCTCAGTGGCTCACAAGAACCAAAGGGTGCTTTAAATGTGGTGCTAATAAATGCATCACCTGCTCTTTCATCCAGAACAATTGCAAATATTTCAGTTCTTTGGACCAGACACAGTTTGAAATTAAGTCCTTCATCAATTGTAACAGCTCATATGTAATATATATTTTGATTTGCAAATGCAAACTTTATTATGTGGGAAGAACTACTCGCAAGTTAAAGATTAGATTCTTAGAACATCAACGTAATATACAAAAGGGCTTCCTTTTTCATAGTGTGTCTCGACATTTTTCTGAATTTCATCAGAAGAATCCTGACGACCTTCATTTAATAGGCATTGAAACAATCTTACCCACTGTGCGAGGGGGAGACAGATATAAAAAACTTTGCCTTAGGGAAAATTATTGGATCCATAAGCTCAGAACCCTTGTTCCCGAAGGGCTCAATGAGTCTATTGAATTCGATCCTTAAGTAATTTTATGAGCTACTTTCAACAACTCTTCCTTTAACTCCCTCCTCTCTCATTACTAATCTTTCTCCATGTCAGCGCCAACGCTAATGCTCAATCTTAGAAGGTCCATTATACTTCATGACTCCTCTATGAATATGTTATCATTACATCCTTCAAATGTTGATAATCCTTTGTCTCAGTCTCTGTGGCACAGTGGTATTATTCTCTGTTGTGGTGAATTCAAGCCATCCTGGTTCGATTCCATGTCTGAACCGCGATTAATATCTCGATCAATGTTACATTTATATTATGTTACCGTTATTACTTTCTCCATTTGTATCTGTATAATACATATTTGTATAATGTATAATTATTACATAGTTTCACTAATATAATTCTGAACTCCCTGGCTAAATACTATTTTCACTTGCGCCCTTTGGCCTCATTCCCTGTTGTTTTATTTTAATTTATTTTGTTTTATTTTATTATGTCTATTATGTTTCATTATTATTATGGTATTAACTTTATTCTCTGAGCGGTTTTATATTGTATTGAATAAATAATAATGTAGATACACTTTTAGTACTTTTAAAGTGCTGTGATTATAATTCAGCATAGCTGGACATTTGTATCAGCTTTGTATCCCCTGAGAGCCGATGTATGTAATTAATTAGGAGTGATTTAATAAATGTTCACACCTGTGCATAATTAATTATTTTGCTTTAAAAATGGATCTGGACTGAGGCTGGTATATTCCTTTGAGAAAGTCACGGGTCACGTGATGAAACGCGTTAGGCCACGCCTCCTGTTTTGCACACCTGCCAAGGTATCCGACCTGAAAGCAATAGCGGGTTTGTTCTCCCCGCCAGCCATCTTACATCTCCATAGAGATTTCAGAACAGCCGCGGACCTGATTTTCTGAGCCGTCTACATCAATACACGGCTCTCTGTCAGCCGCTCATACCAGCACACGGCTCCCACTTCACAGTGAATCCACGGCTCCCTCTCCTTTGCGGCACTCGCACAGTGGGCATTGCAGGATACATCGCCGAGGACGCTCGGCTCTGGACCAGCCCACCCAAGGAGAGGTATATAATCAGTAACTAACACTGGATTATTCCACTAACTCATGATATGGGACATCTATTCCACTGATTATTCACTGTATCTTCAGTATCCAGCTTCACGGCTATTACCACTTATTGCTTTCAAATAACAGCTGGACTTCACATCTTCTTGTGGACTTTTATTTAGAGAACTGACACAGCTGGTGTCTGTTTAAACGGATATACTGAGTCAAGGTGTGCTCTCTTAATATCTAATATTTATTGTCATCATTAGTTATTGCTAATTTTATTTTATTTTCAGCTAATAAAATATAATATTTATATATATATACAGACGGCTCTCCTATAATTTGTATTGTCCTTTTTTCCCTGATACCTTGCGCAGCTGATTTTTTCTGTTTTTATTGACAGTGAAATGGCCTGCAGGACTACTGACGTTCCTGACTGAGGAGGAAGTTGACGTTGAGGAAGTAGGTGGTGTGGCTTGCAGGAGCTTGGGTACAGGAGGAAGAAGGGATTTAGGTGTCAGTGGACTGCTTACGCTCTTACCCAAAATTCCACAACTTGACACTGACTTATGATGAATGTGCAGCAGGTGACATATAAGGGTGGATGTTTCTAGGTTGTTAACATTCTTACCCCTACTTATTACAGACTGACAGAGGCAACAGATGGCTTGACAGCTGTTGTCCGGATTTGTGGAGAAATAATTCCACACCGAAGAGGTGGCTTTTTTGGTAGTTTGCCCAGGCATCACAATGGACTTCTACATCCCACGGACAACAGGTATCTCCCCCGGTGCCTGACTTAAACAAACCACATCACCATCAGAATCCTCATTGTCAACTTCCTCCTCAACTCCAGCAACACCCATATCCTCATCCTGGTGTACTTCAACAGTGACATCTTCAATTTCAATATCAGGAACTGGACTGTGGGTGCTCCTTCCAGCACTTGCAGGGGGCATGAAAATGGTGGAAGGAGCCACCATTTCCCGTCCAGTGTTGGGAAGGTCAGGCATCGCAACCGCCAACATTTGGACTCTCCTTGGGGATTTGTGATACCATCTCAGAACGCACAGTTCTTTTCTGTGCTCTTTCTAGCTTAACTCTTTAAATTTTTCTAGTGGGAGGATGAGGGCTTCCATCGTCATGTGAAGCTGAACCATTAGTCATGAACATAGGCCAGGGCCTCAGCCGTTCCTTGCCACTCCGTGTCATAAATGGCATATTGGCAAGTTTCCGTTTCTCCTCAGACCATTTAAACTTCTTTTTTTGGTTCTTTTTACTGAACTTTGGCTTTTTGGATTTTACATGCCCTCTACTATCACATTGGGCATCGGCCTTGGCAGACGACGTTGATGGCATTTCATCATCTATGTCATGGCTAGTGGCAGCAGCTTCAGCACTAGGAGGAAGTGGTTCTTTCCCTATTTTATCCTCCAAATTTTTGTTTGCCATTATGTTTCTGGAGTTATATAACACAATATTCGGCACAGGAATGACTGATGGCTGATGGCCAGGACACTACCACTGGTCTGATGCAGCACAACACAGCAACACTGTGAGGGACTTGTTGTTATTATTATTATTATTATTATTATTATTATAATACTGTAGCAGTGGACATATAGCAGCAGCGTATACCACTGTGACTGCCTGGTCACTGGAATGACTGATGGCCAGGACACTACCACTGGTCTGATGCAGGACAACACAGCAACACTGTAAGGGACTTATTATACAGCAGCACTGGACATATAGCAGCAGAGGACACCACCACTGTGAATGGTCACTGGACTGACTGATGCCCAGGACACTACCACTGGTCTGAATAAGGACAACACAGCAACACTGTAAGGGACTTTTTATACAGCAGCACTGGACATATGGCAGCAGATGACACCACCACTATGAGTGGTCACTGGACTGACTGATGCCCAGGACGCTACCACTGGTCTGATGCAGGACAACACAGCAACACTGTAAGGGACTTTTTATACAGCAGCACTGGACAGATGGCAGCAAAGGACACCACCACTGTGACTGGTGCAGATCAACACACTACCACTGAACTGATGCAGCACAACACACCACCACTGGACAGCACTGGACATATGGCAGCAGAGGACACCACCACTGTGACTGATGCAGCACAACACACCACCACTGAACTGATGCAGCACAACACACCACCACTGGACAGCACTGGACATATGGCAGCAGAGGACACAAGCACTGTGACTGGACAGATTCAGCACAAGCCACAGATACTGAGGACACTGAGAGAACGGAGACACGTCCTCTCTGTACACTCTCCAATGCCGGAGTGAAAATGGCGGGGACACATAGCTCCTTATATGGAATCCAAATCTTGCGAAAATCCAACATCGGGAGGATGACGTTTTGCCTCGTTCTGGTTTCTGAGTCAGGTGGGAAAACCCGAGCCTGGCCCGGATCCGGACTCGATTGGTGAAGTTTGGTACGGTTCGGTACTCTGAGACCCATACCCGCTCATCTCTAATATTATACGGGAGAATGGAAAGAATCCCTAATTTGGTGTTTGGGGGGGGGGTGGACTTGGATGGGATGAAGGGGGGGGAGACCAAACAAAGCATTTTGTTGCACCTGGGCCCACCGCTCGCTAGTTCCGCCACTGCCAGACTTATATATATCTGCACTTAAAACGTGATCATCCCACATAAATATATAAAACTATAGTCATCTTCCCACTGGAAACACATAGAAAACAGTCCCAGGTATATATATCTGTGCTTAAAACTTTATCATCCCATGTAATGTAAATAAAAACTATATAGCCATCCTCCCACTGGAAATACGTAGAAAGCAGTCCCAGGAGCAGGGCCGGATTGGCCATTATCCCCACTGGGGAGAATCTGGGGGGGGGGGGCGATTGGTGTGTGAGGCCGCATGCCATCTGTGGCACCACCCCACCCCCCACCCGCACGTCTTCAACTCAATGTACAGCGCCTCGTGCGCTGCTTCCGCCGCCGGGGCCGCCAGCTGCTAACAGGAGAAGAGGTCCCGCTCCAACCCCATCCAGCTGTCGGACATCATTCGTTGATGTCATCGTGCAGACCTCAGAGGAAGAGACGGTGCGGCCACGATGCATACAGCAGGAGAGGTGAGTATGAGTCTTCTCTACTCTCTCTAACCTCTGCCTGCAAATGCAGTACTTGTATTCTGTCTGTGATGGTGCACTGATATACTACTGTAAGTTCTGCAAGTCTAATCCATTTATTATCACATTTTAATTCTCTCCATTCCCTCATTATGCTGCACATAAATACTACTGTAACTTAAACTGCTCCACAATCGACCCTCTGTGTGGGGTGTAATATGAGTAACGGATGTCGCTGTGCATTATAATGTCAGTAACGGTCATCACTGGGTGGTGTAATGTGAGTAACGGATGCTGCTGGGTGGTGTAATGTGAGTAACGGAGGCTGCTGGGTGGTGTAATGTGAGTAACGGAGGCTGCTGGGTGGTGTAATGTGAGTAACGGATGCTGCTGTACGGTGCAATGTGAGTAAAGGATGCTGCTGGGTGGTGTAATGTGAGTAATGGATGCTGCTGGGTGGTGTAATGTGAGTAACGGATGCTGCTGGGTGGTGTAATGTGAGTAACGGATGCTGCTGGGCGGTATAATGTGAGTAACGGATGCTGCTGGGCGGTGTAATGTGAGTAACGGATGCTGCTGGGTGGTGTAATGTGAGTAACAGATGCTGCTGGGTGGTGTAAATGTGAGTAACAGATGCTGCTGGGTGGTCTAATGTAAGTAACGGATGCTGCTGTGCGGTGTAATGTGAGTTACGGATGCTGCTGGGCGGTGTAATGTGAGTAATGGATGCTGCTGGTTAGTGTCATTTGAATAACGGACGCTGCTATGCGCTGCAGTGTGAATAATGTGACACCACTGTGCGCTGTAGTGTGAATAATGTGACATCGCTGTGCGCTGTAGTGTGAATAATGTGACACCGCTGTGCGCTGTAATGTGAATCATGTGACACTGATGTGCGCTGTAATGTGAATAATGTGACACCGCTGTGCTCTGCAATGTGACACCAATGTGCGTGTAATGTGAACATGATGCTGCTGTGCGGTGTAATGTGAATTGCAACTATTCTGTGGCCAAAACCCCATATTTTTTCCGCGCACCTCAGGTGCGCTCCATCAATGTTTTTAGTTATGTGGGGTGCAGTGCCAAAGAAAACTTTTACCCTGTGAGTTACAGGATAGGATATCCAATTCATTACAGCACAGTGAATTACAGGTCATCGGTGCGGAGGAGGAGTATTTCAATATTTTAGTATAAACTTAATGGGATTCTCCTAGGTTAATTAAAGCAAATCACAAATGAGGACATAATTTGAATTTCCTGCATAGGATCTTAGATGTTTATAAGACATACATTTACAGGGGTGTAGTATGGTATGCCGGCGGCCGGGCTCCTGGCGACCAGCATACCGGCGTCGGGAGCCCGACCGCCGGCATACCGACAGCGTGACGAGCGCAAATGAGCCCCTTGCAGGCTTGCTGCGCTTGCAATGCTGCGGGCACGGTGGCGCGCTACGCGCGCCACGCTATTTTAATATCCCTCCAGGGGGGTCGTGGACCCCCACGAAGGAGAAAAGTGTCGGTATGCCGGCTGTCGGGATTCCGGCGCCGGTATACTGTGCGCCGGGATCCCGACAATCGGCATACTGGAGACCACGCCATTTACAGTGCAGTGCCAGTCTGGAGGCACATGAAAACAAACATTTTAATTCTAAGTACATCCTAGGCACATTAATGGTGCTGTCCCCAGGGCCCTTTCATGGTGGCACTACTCGCAACCCATATTTATGGCCCTGTGTACTGATCCCGCCTACTTTGGTGATGGGTCTGCCTACCATTGATTTGGTGTCGCCCACATGGGGACACTTCTAGAGATTTTTCCAGGGCCACTTTTAGTTCCCAATCCACCCCTGCCCAGGAGTATATATATCTTAGTTATATCTTATATAGTTTCCTTATTCAATTATATAGTCTTGTTATAATTCAGTGCAGATATGGTATCTAAATGCTATAGCTTTTTTTTACCTCTAAATATAATAAAACCTTTATGTGCTTGATGTAGTTTATAAATTCTCAGTTTAAGTTAAAAAACATAGTGACATTATAGGAACTGCAGGCAATCATCCGTATCGTCCCTTTTTGTGATAATCCTTTTAGTACAACCTCCAATAAGATAGTTTACATGTGGGGTGACATCATTCAATGGAAGACACTAGTTATCAACTTCTGTCTTCTACGAGAGAATCTCTTTGTGACATTTGTCTATTGATCTCTATTATTTACACTGTTTTTTTTTCTTTTTAAATACATTTACTGTCATTGATATTAGATACAACATTGTTCTAGTAACATTTTATTATTGTTAATTACTCTTTATTGTTAATTTCATTATTGTTAATTACTCTTAAAAGTGAATCCAATTTTTTTTTTTTTTACTATTTGAATATGAATGTATGAGGGAATCGGAACCTGTAGTTGGTTAGCTCTGTGTTACCTCCGTGTAACTTTTTTAATCACTTTTGATCTATTTTTGTTTCTTAAGGGAGAGACTGGGAACATTGGGGGTCATTCCGACCTGATCGCTCGCTGCAGTTTCTCGCAGCACAGCGATCGGGTCTGTTAGGGTATTTTAACCTGTTCAGGTCTGGTCTATTAACTCTCTTCAGTAATCAGTCAGAATTCTGTTCCTTTAGCAACCGGTTGGAGGTCAGTGAATGAAAAGATGACACAGGATTATGTGTAACCTAAGCAGACCATTAGCTGACCTGCTTTAGGGGCCGTTACAGGTTTATTTTTATAGCTTAAAGACAAAAGGAATCATGCTTGCCAATACATTTAGCCAATCAGAATACACCATGTATGTCTCAGAACCTGAAATACATCAATTGTCATACAAGATTCTAATTAGCAATTAGAACATTCTTGAATATAGTTTATTGCTTTGTGATTATCAGTCTCTCGGACATATGCTGAAAACATTCTTCAACATTCTTTCCGATCTTCCTTGGATACATCTGGCGTTGTATGTCCTTGAACAATTCATGCTTTAGACAAGATATTCGGAGTATATAGTTTTCTGAATATCTGTGCAATATTTAAGGATACATGAACACGTTTTGTGATTAACAGTAAATATCTTAATCAATGCGAAAAAGCTTGAATCAATATATTTGCTATACTGCGGAAGCTCCTACACCATAATTTCCCCTCTTTTTGATTCCACTTTTTCTCCCTATTCTACCTACACTAGGCCTGAACTATCCCCTTTCAGTAAACCAGTCCCCTGGACTTATAGCCCAAACCTTGGGGATTACCCTTAACAACAACCAAAGGATAAGCAACTTCATTCTTCTGGTTGGAGAGTCACTGTCAACTTCTTCGAGTGGGAGGCGTGTAATCAGGTATCACGACCTTTCACCTTAATTTGAGGTAGGCATGGTTAGCAGCACTTGATATGGACCATCATATCTTGGTTCAAAGGTCTTTCTCACATGTCTCTTTAAATAGACCCAATCTCCTGGGTTTAGTTTATGCGTAGCTGATCCTTCTGAGTCTGGAATGGAAGAAAACACTCGGCAATGGAGGTTAGTCAATGTTTTACAGACCTCCTGTACATAACCTGTTAAATCACCATGATTATGTTGTAACTGTTGTGGATAATAACAACCTGTTCTTGGAGCTGACCCAAACAATATTTTATATGGAGTCAGCTTACTAGGTCTCATAGGTGTGGTCCTAATATTGAACAAGACTATAGGTAGGCATTCTGGCCAAGTTCTTTTGGTTTCTGTCATCATTTTCTGTAGTTTTAGCTTAAGGTCAAAGTTCAGATGTTCCCCCCTCCCACTCGCCTGGGGACGGTAAGGCACGTGGAAGGCCTGCTGTACCCCCAAATCTTTCATTATATGCTGCATGACTTCTCCTGTGAAATGTGTACCTCTATCTGATTCTATAACCTCAGGTACCCCAAATCTACATACTACTTCTGCTATCAGTTTCTTTGCAGTGGTTTTTGCTTACTGGCCAGGCTTCGGCCCAGTGACTAAACATGTCCGTTGCTACTAGTACATATTCATATGGACCGCTTTGTGGCAACTGTATATAGTCGATTTGTAGTCTTTGAAATGGGTAAGAGGCTTTGGGTATAGTTCCTAGAGGTGTCTTAGTTCTGTCCTGGATTGCTGATTCCACAGATCCAGCATCCTGCTACAAAGTTTGTTGCAGCTTTATTGAAGCCTGGAGCTATTCAATGCTCTTGTACTCTATTCACCATGGCTTCCTTTGAATGATGTACTTGTCCATGAGCTACTTGTAACATAGGTGGAAATAGAGCTGCTGGTAGACAGTACTTCAATTCTCTTGACTTCCAAAGTCCATGTTCATCTTCTTCTGCCCCCGATCGTGTCCATTTTTCCTTTTCTCCTTGTGATGCTTGTTGTTGAATTTTGATCAACTCCTCTTCACTGGGCATTTGCTTCACATCTTGAGCTACTAAGACTTGCTCAGGTTCTTTTGATTGTAAGGCAATTCTCTTGGCTTCTGCATCTGCAAATGCATTTCCTTTAGCTTCCATGGTTTGGCTCTTAGTATGTGCTTGTACCTTGATTATTCCAATCCTTTTAGGTAGTTTCAATGCTCTGAAGAGTTCCATAATCAAACTGGCATGTTTGATGGGTTTTCCATTTGCACCTTTGAAGTCCCTACTTTTCCAAATAACAGCGTAATCCTGGGACACCCCCCAAGCATAACGTGAATTCGTGTAGATGTTAGCTGTCATGTTTTCAGCATGTATGCAGGCTTTGGTCATTGCTATGAGTTCTGCTTCTTGTGCTGACATGCTTGGTGACAATGGTCCAGAATTTATGACTTCAGTTTCAGTTGTTACTGCATATCCTGTCCTTGGGGATCCATTATCATAATATCTTGATCCATCGACGAACAGGTTCATGTCTGGATTGTCCAGTGGTGTATCTTGGACATTAGGAAGAGGTAAAGTCTCTAATTCCATGAGGGCTAGGCAATCATGTGGAGATGTTTGTGTTGTATTTTCTGCGTTTGTAGCAGCATTTTCCTACTCATCTGACGATTCACCATCATTACCATTTCCCCCTCTCCTCCCCTCTTTTGAATCGTTGATGGGAAGAAGTGTAGCTGGGTTTAGTACAGTGCATCTTGTGATGGTGACATGGGAGGCGCTTAATAGTGCTACTTCATATTTGGTAAGTCTGGCTGCAGAAAGATGCTTGGTTTTTGCTTGACTTAGTATTTCTGTTACAGCGTGCGGTACTTGTATACACAGTGGATGATCAAGCACAATGTCTGCCACCTTTTCCTTGAGTATTGCTGCTGCTGCTGCCACTGCTCGGACACAGGATGGTGCTCCTCTGATAATCGGATCCAGCTGGGCTGAATAGTATGCCACTGGTCTTTGTTTTGGTCCGTATTTCTGGGTGAGCACCCCTAAAGAATGCCCTCTGTTTTCATGGCAGAATAGGTTAAAAGGTTTTTTATAATCAGGCAATCCCAATGCTGGGGCTGTTATTATGGCTTGCTTTAGTTTTCTTACTGCTTCTTCAATGGTGTCCCTGTTTTCTGCTGACGCCTCCTTTTTTGTTAATTCATATAGAGGTTGCATCAGTAATGAAGCTGAGGGTATCCATTCTCTGCAATAACCAATAAGGCCCAGGAAAGCTCTGATTTCTTTTAATGTTCTTGGGGGGTTTTTCTTGAGTTATTGCTTTTGTTCTTTCATCAGTAAGATGCCTTGTTCCTTGGGATATGCAGTGTCCTAAAAAGATAACTTTTTTCTGTACTAGCTGTAGTTTGTCTTTTGACACTCTGCAATCTTCTTCTGCCAAAAAGATGAGTAGTGATGCTGTTTCCTTTTTGCACTTCTCTTCTGTCTGTGCAGCAATAAGCAGATCATCGACATATTGAACTAACTGGGTGTCTGTAAAGTGCGGTCTCCATTTCTGCGGGATTAATGCCATTGCCTCTGAGAAATCTGATGGACTGGTTGCTTTCCCCTGGGGTAATCGTGTCCAACAGTATTGTTTACCTTCGTGAGTGAATGTTAGAAACTTCTGGCTTTCTTCTGTAATGGGGACTGAAAAAAATGCGTTCGCGAGATCGATTGTCGAAAACCATGCAGCTTCAGTCGGAATCTGATTGAGTAAAGTGTGAGGATTGGGTACTATTGGAGTATTGACAATCAGTCTTTTATTGATTTCTCTTAAATCATGAACAAGCCTATATTGAACTTCATTTGTATTAGTTCGTTTTTCAATGGAAACAAAGGAAAATTAAAAGGGGATCTGCGTTCTTTAATAACCCCCACCTTCTTGTATTGTTCCACTTGCTGGGTTATGGCTTTTGATTGTGCTTCTGTAAGAGGATATTGTCTGATTGATACTGGTTGCGTTCCTGGTTTCAGCTGTAGCTGTACTGGCTGAACCCGCATGTCCAACATCATTCTTTCCTTTGGACCAGAGTTTTTCTGGTGCTGCCTTTAACCAGTCAGGTACATCAGCCAAATCTTGTTTTGGTGCTGGGTTGGAATCTTGTCTTATATGATATATCTGTATGGCTGCTTCCATCTGTTGATGAACCTTCTCTGGTAATTTACTGGAAAATTTAATTCCTTTTGGTGTGTACTGTATGCAGGCTTGAATCAACTTTAGAACATCTGCTCCTAATAAGTTTACTGGGCAAGTACTAGAGGTGAGGAATTGGACCGGAATGGGAGTTTTGACGTCTTCAATGGTTAATACCATAGGTTTACTTTCCTTTAATTTCACTGTAGTTCCTTCTAAACCAAAAAAACGAAAATGATATAAATATATCAGGGAGCGCTTTTTAATCAAATATCATTAATTTATTAAGATTTATTACTTAACAATACATATGCCAAATAGTACAAACATATGGCTATTAAAATAATTCTCAACTATGTCTGTATAAAGTTCCATAAAATGGTATTGCACACTGATATTGTTACTTTAGGGAGTCTTGGTACATCGGCACTTAATGCATTTATACTCCTTATGTCAGTCTGATGGCAACGTGAGGATCTTTAAGGCAAGCAAGCCAATTAGCAGTGTTTCCTCCGTGTTGATATGCCTAGCAACAGGAACAGCTGGAGGGAGGGCGCTGATCTGATGAAATCTCAGCGCTATGCTACACCCCCGTCTGTTCTATGCTGACAGTCTCCAAAGACGGACTTCGCAATAAGGGAAGGATACTTCTTACCGGACTATACGTGACATGTCTTGCATGGATCTGTTTATCAGCAGATTGTCATCTTTGTCACAGTTAGATGATGTCCGAGGTAGTATCGTGCAATAGTCCTTAAATGTGGAGCTTGAGCATCTCCTAGTGCCGTCCGGGTATTTCAACACCGGCTCCCAGTACAAGTGTGCAGCCGCAGACAGGTTGATGTATGGGTCTGTAAATACGGTCCTTACGCGTTTCTCCGCCCTCTTCTCACGGCGGCTGCACACTTGTACTGGGAGCCGGTGTTGAAATACCCGGACGGCACTAGGAGATGCTCAAGCTCCACATTTAAGGACTATTGCACGATACTACCTCGGACATCATCTAACTGTGACAAAGATGACAATCTGCTGATAAACAGATCCATGCAAGACATGTCACGTATAGTCCGGTAAGAAGTATCCTTCCCTTATTGCGAAGTCCGTCTTTGGAGACTGTCAGCATAGAACAGACGGGGGTGTAGCATAGCGCTGAGATTTCATCAGATCAGCGCCCTCCCTCCAGCTGTTCCTGTTGCTAGGCATATCAACACGGAGGAAACACTGCTAATTGGCTTGCTTGCCTTAAAGATCCTCACGTTGCCATCAGACTGACATAAGGAGTATAAATGCATTAAGTGCCGATGTACCAAGACTCCCTAAAGTAACAATATCAGTGTGCAATACCATTTTATGGAACTTTATACAGACATAGTTGAGAATTATTTTAATAGCCATATGTTTGTACTATTTGGCATATGTATTGTTAAGTAATAAATTTTAATAAATTAATGATATTTGATTAAAAAGCGCTCCCTGATATATTTATATCATTTTCGTTTTTTTGGTTCAATTGATTGGTATTCCAGCAGTACCTATTTTGGGAGCAGCTATAATCAAAATATTTTATTGAAAAAACGAGCAGAACGTTTGAATATACAAGCGCTAGGAATTGTATATATTGTCCTTCTAAACCAGTTGCTAGAAGTGTCTCAGTGGTCATTAATTCACTTGGTACCTCCTGCTGCTGTAAAATTGTTCGGCTTGCTCCCGAGTCTATAATGCATTGATATTGGTGACCTGTTGGCAGTACAAGGGTCACTTGATAATTTTCTTGTTCAGATGGTGTTTTGGCAGGGAGGTACCTCGGGAAGCCACTTCTTCATGCTTTAGGTTTTTCTTGCTGGTTTTCACACCATTCTTTGTATTTCCTGCAATTCTTTTTGAAATGTCCTTCTTGCTTGCAGAAATAACACTTTCTGTCACCTTGCTTGGTTCCTTCTTTTGAGTTCCTTCCGGTGGCCCCTTATGATGGGCTTCTGGTCTTCCACTTGCTTTGTACAACGTGTACTGTTACCTTCGGTATTGCATTCTTTTCTTTGGCTTTTCTTATTTTTTAATTCTCCCTTTCCTCCATTCCTTCTAGCACCTGAACTATTGCGTCAAGTTCCATATAAGAGGTTTCTGGCCTGACCTGGAACAACTGAGTTCTGTAGACTTCTGACAACCCATTTAGGAATTTAGTTTTTAACAGTCTTTTATGTTGAAGGTTATCCGTTGCATAACCTTCATCAGTGTGTCGTATAGTGACTTTATCATAGTAAGTTCTGATGGACTCAGTCTTTTCCTGTTTCAAATCTGGGGCTGCTGGTGCTCTGAGCTTCTGTGCATGACACCATCTCTTAAGTCTTGTCATGCACATCTGTCCACTCTCAAACGTTGTTCTATTTTCCTCTGTCGGAGCGTCCGCTATGGCTGGGCAATCATCTACTGCATCTGCTTTTAACATGGTGCTTACTGTTTGGGCAGTTCCTGGTCCCAGTATAGCCTCACACAACAGGTGGTAGTCGACCCATGCCGGTGTCCATATGGTTTGAATTCTTTCCATATAGGCATAAAATGCTGCTGGATTTTTTCTAGGATCTGGGGACTTGGCAACTATACTTGCGAGGTCGTTGCCATACCATGGTTTGTGGTGTTGACTCTGTACGATATATGGTTCGTTCGTCATGGCTACATCATCTGGGTTGCGTATTCTCTGTACTTGTACTGGATACAGAGAAACAGGCAATGATGACCGTCTTTCAGCATTTCTAGTTGCATAGATATCTTGGCATGGTGGTTCATGGGGTGAAATCCAGTTTCCACAATTTGGGCAGTGTTCATATCCTTCTGGAACGCAAAACTGACATACCGGACACAATCTTTCTGGAAAATATGTCACTTTATTCTGTACATTATGTACCTGGGCATGAAAAGCTGTAGAGGCTGTGTCATGACCCCTTGCTTCTCCTCTCCACCTGATTTGCACCCTTTCGCCTATAGTTCCTGATTGTGGACTATTGTTTACTGGACTCATAGCTTGATTCCAGGTGTCCACCACTTGTTTAAACTTGAGGGGAGCTTTAGGTGGCCAGTTTCTTTGGTTTGATCTTGTTGGGGTTTCTTGTGATAAAGTATCAGGACACTGGGGCATACTCTGTACACATAGCTCAGGTAAATCATTCGGATTTTCAACCACAGATCCTTTCAAGATAGGGCTGATTATTCGCCACTCTTTTCCTGGCTCATCTCTTTTCAATTTTACTGTTAGTGAGCTTGTAGATGACTCCATTCTGTTCATACTATGGGTACCTTGGTGTGCATGCATGTCTGAGTATAGGGGTGGGGTATAGTGTGCAGGTGCTGTTGCTGAAATTACAAGCAGTGAGTTTAACGCTGGTTGTGGTGCTATTGGGTACTCTGGTACAATGGGGAAATCATTTTCCTCATCTCTTCTTCTATTTTCTGCTTCTAATTCTTTTGCTACAGTGATCCAGATGGATACTTGATCTCTACAATTATGCTTAATTATCCAACTCTTGTTATAGGAGGCAAATTTTTCCCATTTCTCTAAGTCTAGTGTCCCTTCTGACGGAAAACCTGCTCTTTTGAAAATTTTACTTATTCCTTTCAGAGCTTTCCTCCCCTCCCTGTTACTAACAATATCCACGGGTTTGTCAGGCCCTGACATCTTTACAGACCGCGCTCCCATGCCTGGGTGTGTGTGCGCGGAACCCCTCCTGATGTGGTATTTTAGTAACCCCTTATGAGGGACTTAAAATCTCCTTTCAGAGCTTTCCTCCCCTCCCTGTTACTAACAATATCTACGGGTTTGTCGGGCCCTGACATCTTTATAGACCGCGCTCCCATGCCTGGGTGTGTGTGCGCGGAACCCCTCCTGATGTGGTATTTTAGTAACCCCTTATGAGGGACTTAAAATCTCCTTGTGAGACGCTGACTCTGAAGAATCTCTTCTATCCTTGTACCTAAAGAGCTCCTTAAATCCGTCTGTGGACAAATGACTGGGGTTGTAGTGTTGCTCCTTCCTCCCTGTATTGGTGGAAAATCTATTAGTACTGCTCCCCAAGTGAGACCTGCATAATAGATTATTTCTTCTGGATCACTGAGAGGTGTCCCTAATATTATTGCTAAGTCACTCCAAGGGTCTATCCCCCTGCCTATATAGACTCCTGCTTGTACCAGTACCCCTGTTGTTCCTTGTGCTTCCTTTCAGACAGTAGCTGTTCTTTATTACTGACCCAATCCTACCCCTTAACTGTCTTGCATAGGGACATACAATATATACAGTACAATGTGTGCAGGAGAATCTAGTTACTGGCACTGGTTCCATTGTTTAGCAGACACCCGACTCCCCCCACCTTTTCAAAAGCATATTGACAGAGTACATACAACAGTGCAAGGATCCAAAAACAAGGATGACAATAAGTGCTATATCTGACACTCTCGACCACCTCTTATATCTGGTTTTTCTGTCTTCTGGATACCCTCTTACTGCTATGTCTGTTATGTGTGTGCACGGCAGCTATTTGAGTCTGTACGGGCAAATGGGTCTTAGACCTGGGATTATGTGGTTCCTAGGCCAATAGGTTATGATGTTAGACCAATCATTCTCAATGTAATGTTCCAACAATTCCCTTTTTTAAATGACAACCTATTGTACAATAAAATTCATCATCATTTTCCACATAACCAAATGAGACTTCAGTGCTTGTAATTGCCACCAATCTCGGTGCTACGGACCCTTTGTATTTTCTTAACACAACAACACAGGTACAAGATTTGCATACACCTCTTTGGTTATTTATCAATTCAAACTGTTTATCAGCATTAAAATACACCTTGGCCATACGCCACCTTTTAAAAATGTAAAAGTTTCCTGGATATTTGATTAATTCCCCCTGTACACTTGTGACAAATTAGCTGAAGATATTTACTCACAATTCAACAATATGACATAAATGTATGGTACCTTAAAAAATTACTTCTGACTGACACTGGGCTCTTTAAGATATTCTCTGATCTTCCCAACTGGACTTCCCCAGATCCATTCAAGAAGCGCTGAGTCAAGTGAGCAGGTAGAAATCTACACATTAAATCTCACTTACCGGTTTTTTTATCAGCGGTTCCTGAAAGATCAGAGGATTTGTTGCCAGTGGAGGAGATGCTGGAAAATCCCGGACGAGCCCCCAAAAATGTTAGGGTATTTTATCCTGTTCAGGTCTGGTCTATTAACTCTCTTCAGTAATCAGTCAGAATTCTGTTCCTTTAGCAACCGGTTGGAGGTCAGTGAATGAAAAGATGACACAGGATTATGTGTAACCTAAGCAGACCATTAGCTGACCTGCTTTAGGGGCCGTTACAGGTTTATTTTTATAGCTTAAAGACAAAAGGAATCATGCTTGCCAATACATTTAGCCAATCAGAATACACCATGTATGTCTCAGAACCTGAAATACATCAATTGTCATACAAGATTCTAATTAGCAATTAGAACATTCTTGAATATAGTTTATTGCTTTGTAATTATCAGTCTCTCGGACATATGCTGAAAACATTCTTCAACATTCTTCCCGATCTTCCTTGGATACATCTGGCGTTGTATGTCCTTGAACAATTCATGCTTTAGACAAGATATTCGGAGTATATAGTTTTCTGAATATCTGTGCAATATTTAAGGATACATGAACACATTTTGTGATTAACAGTAAATATCTTAATCAATGCGAAAAAGCTTGAATCAATATATTTGCTATACTGCAGAAGCTCCTACACCATCAGGTCGGAACTGCGCATGCGCCAATGCCATAGTGTGCCGGCGCATGCAAGCCGTCGTTGCCTAGCGATCGCCTCTGAGGCAGAGGCGGTCGCTGGGCGGGAGGGGGCTGGACGGCGGTGTTTAACCGCCATTCGGGGGGCGCGGTCCAGCCAATGCAGGCGTGTCCGGACCGTTGGGGGGGTGGGCCGCGGCGGCTGCTTGACGTCACACGCAGCTGCTGCGGGCCAGGGAGCAATGACAACGAGTAGCTCCCAGCCACGCTAAAGCTGCGCTGGTCGGGAGCTACTCTTGAAGTGCAAAGGTATCGCCGCTGTGCGATGCCTTTGACTTCTGCGGGGGGGCAGGCACTGACAAGCGGGGCGTTATAGCCCTGTGCTGGGCATCCCTCGCAGGTCAGTGTGAATGATCGTAGCTGTGCTAAATTTAGCACAGCTACGATCAACTCGGAATGACCCCCATAGTAATCTAATGTAATGTGTCCTGTGTATGTACTACAGGTTGAGTATCCCTTATCCAAAATGCTTGAGACCAGAAGTATTTTGGATATCAGATTTTTCCGTATTTTGGAATAATTGCATACCATAATGAGATATCATGGCGATGGGAACTAAGTCTAAGCACAGAATACATTTATGTTTCATATACACCTTACACACACCGCCTGAAGGTCATGTTATTTAATATCTTTAATAACTTTGTGTATTAAACAAAGTTTGTGTACATTGAGCCATCAGAAAACAAAGGTTTCACTATCTCGCTCTCACTCAAAAAATTCAATTTTTTTGTAATATTTGGATATGGGATACTCAACCTATATCATATATAAGTAACAGCCTTTTAAAGCATCTGCCACATTCACATTCAAGTCATGTAACAGGTTATAAACTGAGTGTTTTACTGAGTTTTCTATGATACATAACGACACTGATTACTGAAACGTATTATGTGATTATCAGTACAAATGTTGCATTGTAACTTATAGGTGTTTTTCTGATGTGGATGCAATGAGTGGATAGATTGGATTGGGGCCGGAATCCCAAGTGTGAGCGCAGAGAGTTCGCTCACCAAACATAGGGCCCAGTGGCGAGCTTCACTCCCCACACTATTCTATTTCACCTCGGGTGTTGGCGTGGTAATATGCGCCGACGGTCAGCATTTCACCAGCAGTCGGGATTCTGGTGTCGGTCTCCTGACCGCCGGGATTTCAGTTGCATCCCACTAGATTATGACAGCGCAAATTGTGTTTCATGTAAGGCAGCATAACATGACAGCTCCCACAATAATGGTCTGTACTGTAAGACTTTATTATATAAGAGATAATATTATAAATAAAGATAGAAGAGCATTTCCCATGGATGTGTCACGTGGGTGAGAGGCAGGAAGGATTCCGTCCATCAGTGCAGGCGGTGTTGGCTCTGGCAGTGTCATGGCGCGGCGTCTAATGATAAATACAATTATTATTATTATTATTATTATTATAATATATAAAACATACACACATATATGTTACATACAACTCATACACACACGTTTTCGCACAGCGGGCGATCAGGCATTAACTGCTCATGCGTATGCACCGCAATAAGCACGCACGTCGGCCAACAACAACAGACATCGCCGGTCAGCGAAAGGTTGGTGCGAAAATTCTAATTGCACAGCCATTCGCATGCTGATTGACAGGAGGAAGCCGTTTGTGGGTGGTAACAGACCGTTTTCAGGGAGTGTCAGGGAAAATGCAGGCATGCCCAAGTGTTTTCAGGGAGGTGTGTAATGTCAGTTCCGGCCCCGATCAGCCCGTTCTGATCGCTCTGTAGGAGTAAGTCCTGAGCTGCGCAGGGACTGCACACACATGTGAAAATCAGCTACCGGTGAGTGAGGTGTGAATGGACTTGCAGCTGTCCGCTGACTGAGTTTTTTTTTAGCAGCTCTGCGTACACGTGATCACACACTTGCGCTGTGAATATACACTCCCCTTGGGCGGCGACTATCTGATTGCAGGGCTACAATTTTAGCAGCCTAGCGATCAGATCTGAATCACCAGCCATAGAGCACAGATACTGTATCCACACACATAGAACACATAATCATACATATATACACTCACACAAAAAACACATACCATAGATACATACATAAACAGGCAAACATACATATGTCAAATACACATAAACACTTACTTTTAAAGCCTGGCTTGGTGGATGAAGTTACTGCAGGATGTCATTGATGGGTGGTAGGTATTGGCACTTTTCATCATTATGCCAATATGACATGATTCACCTGTCTCTGCTGTCTCATACCCTGCCCAGCCACCCCACCTGGCCCCGCCGCCTCTTACCTTGCCCAGCAACTCCACCTGGCCTCGCCGCCTCAAACCCTGCCCGTCCACCCCACTTTTCCCCGCTGCCTCTTACCCTGCCCAGCCACCCCACCTGTCCCCACCAATTCTTAACCTATTCAGCCACCCCACCTGTCACCGCCGCCTCTCACCCTGCCCAGCCACCACACCTGCCCCTGCCGACTCTTACCCTATCCCCGCCACCTCTTACCCTGCCCAACCACCACACCTCTCCCCGTCAACTGCCCAGCCACCCATGTCTCCGCCACCTCTCACCCTGCCCAGCAACCCCACCTGGCCTTGCCACCTCTCTCCCTGCCCTGCAACCCCACCTGTCCCCGCCGCCTCAAACCCTGCCCAGCCACCCCTGTACCCACTGCCTCAAATCCTGCCCATCCGCCCATGTCCCCGCCGCCTCTCATCCTGCCCTGCAACCCCACCTGTCCCTGTTGCCTCTCATCCTGCCCATCCACCCCACCTGGCCCCGCCGCCTCAAACCCTGCCCATCCACCCCACTTGTCCCCGCCACCTCTTACCCTGCCCTGCCACCCCACCTTGCCTCGACGCCTCAAATCCTGCCCAGCCACCCCACCTGTCCCCACTGCCTCTTAACCTATTCAGCCACCCTACTTGTCACCGCCGCCTCTCACCCTGCCCAGCCACCACACCTGTCCCTGCCGCTTCTTACCCTGTTCCCACCACCTCTTACCCTGCCCAACCACCACACCTCTCCCCGTCGACTCAAACCATGCCCAGTCACCCATGTCTCCGCCACCTCTCACCCTGCCCAGCAACCCCACCTGGCCTCACCACCTCAAACACTGCCCAGCCACCCCACCTGTCCCCACCACTTCAAATCCTGCCCATCCGCCCATGTCCCAGCCGCCTCTCACCCTGCCCAGCCACCCCACCTGTCCCTGTTGCCTCTCACCCTGCTCAGCACCCCACCTGTCCCCGCCGCGTCTCACCCTGCCCAGCCACCCCACTTGTCCCCACTGCCCCTCACCCTGCTCAGCCACCCTACCTGTCCCCGTTGCCTCTCACCCAGCACAGCCACCACTCCTATACCCGCTGCCTCAAACCCTGCCCAGCCACCCCTGTCCCAGCCACCTCAAACCCTGCCCAGCCACCCCACCTGTGCCTGCCGCCTCACCCTGGCACAGTCACCCCACCTGTCCCCGTCGCCTTTCACCCTGCCCAGTAACCCTACCAGTCACCACCACCTCAAATCCTACCCAGCCACCACTGCCCCGACACCTCAAACCCTGCCCATCCACCTCACCTGGCCCTGCCCCCTCTCAACCTGCCAAGTAACCCCACCTGACCTCGCCGCCTCAAACCTTGCCCAGCCACCCCACTTGTCCCCACTGCCTCTTACCCTGCTCAACCGCCCCACCTGTCCCCGCTGCCTTTCACTCTGCACAGCCACCACACCTCTACCCACTGCCTCAAACCCTGCCAGCCCTGTCCCTGCCAACTCTTACCCTGCCCAGCCGGGCCCACCTGTCCTTGCCGACTTAAACCCTGCCCAGCCACCCATGTCCCCACTGCCTCTCACCCTGCCCAGCAACCCCACGTGGCTTTGCCGCCTCGCCCAGCAACCCCACCTGGCCTCGCCTCCTCAAACTGTGCTCAGCAACCCCACCTGGCCCCGCCACCTCTCACCCTGCCCAGCAACCCTCCCTGGCCTCGCCGCCTCAAACCCTGCACAGCCACCCCACTTGTCCCCACCGCCTCTTACCCTGTACAGCCACCCCACCTGTCCCCGCCGCCTCTCACCCAGATTTACCACAAGGTTACCAAAGCACCCACCCGGGCTCCACAAAATCCATTCCTAAAGTAGCACTGTGTGTGCAGTGGATGTCATTCCATCTTTGGCTCTCTCTCTGATGACTTCTTTCCAACGGTCAGTGTATCCCTTTTCTTCCGGTGGCCGGATGTCTCCCGTCTGCAACACAAGATCCTGTATATCTGTACTACCCACGCTGCCTGCTAAAGCCTCCTTCAGGGCCCACTGCCACTAATGCAAAATAAATATAGGTGGCTATTTATGTATTTACAGTATATAACACAATAAGCATTATAAGTCATAGTAATATTTGTTGATGAACTGTATTAAATGTATTTATATGTGGCACCACTAAAGGGGTCTCACAGAAAGCCAAAAGATCATGTTTCACGCCTCCAAAGATTCAAATGTTTAGATGTATTCAGTATGGGATCCCGGCAACCACGAGACCGAAACAGTAATCTCGTCAGCGAGCGCTGTGGGTCCCCTCACTAGGTCGCTATGCTCGCCGCACTTCGAGCCCGGTGGCGAGCTTAGCTCACTCACCACACTATTTTATTCCCCTTTGGGTGGTGGTATGGACCACCACCCAAGTGGGAATACTGGGTTTGTGTCAGGATTCCGTTCACAGGCATTTCCCCGGCTGTCGGGATTCCGGCGTCTGTATCCTGACCGCTGGGATCTCGACAGCCAGTATGTTAATCGCTAGCTATAGATCTCCCTATTCAAGAACTCAGTTGCAGAAATACAAGTAGTTACGCACAGCTCAGGACAAACATATGTCTGATAAAACGAACTTGTGTCGCAAGTTTTGCAGCTGCATCTGATTTAAGCCCAATGTGTGGTGTATAAAGTGAGCGGTTATCTAAAGGACAAACTTCAAAGGAAATCTATGAATTTAAACCACTAGGGTTAACTCTCCATCCCAATTTGCATATATAGGGGTATAGAAACTGTTCCCTGTATTGAGCAGTGATTTGCTAACCTACACGGCAGCCTGACACGAACTAGTGTAAAGAACGATGTGCCTCTAACAGGCCAAATAATTCATACCACATGAATTGCGGAGCCTGGACATCAGGTTGCAACCTTAAATATTTTGACCAAAATATAAAGTATTGCATCATGAGTTCACCTTGCTACAGTCATGCAGACCTGCAGAGGTAAGGACAAGCGCTGACCATTGCCTTCTGACTCACTGAATTGTAATAATGAGGAAAAAATTGTCCTTCCCTTCCATTTTCTATAATCTTAGAGTTACTCGGCCTCAGGCAAAGTCAATTGAAAAAATGATGAGGCCAATGCACCTAGGATGATCTGCCTAATGAGCAGCCTTATATTTGGCCAGTCACTAACCTTATGTGAATAGCTTTTCCGGTTATATCGCCTACTGCTGGTGAGCTTGTGTTTGCCAGGGCTCTGCAGGACTATGAGACAGAGTAGCAACAGCAATGTCCTGGTATAGGCAGTTGTTACCATTATGACATCACAGCATGACCTCACAGACAGAGCGGACCAACAGACACACAAACAGACCAATGCATTTTCTATATGCAATTTTGTGGTTGGGGACCTGGATTTCTTCACTTGAATCCCTGCCAGGATCACATCTGCCCCATTATCATATAGATAATATGTGGCAGCATTTATGTCAATGACTAGATTCTGATGTATTACATGGCTGAAATAAAGACCTCATATAACTCAGTTCTGGTGCTAGGGTTTCAGGTAAAGTCCAATTTTGCCCCCCCCATTATTTCAACTGCTCTGTGTGTGGCATCTATTTATTTGAATGAGAGAGAGCGCAGCAGGCAGAGCTTTCATTTGCTGTAAAGACACAGACAAATCAGATTTCAAGACAGTGTAAAATTGGAGAATCTTAAACTGACATTTCATTGTATTTAAGAATGAATATATATATATATATATATATATATATATATAAGTGATGTGCACCGGACATTTTTCGGGTTTTGTGTTTTGGTTTTGGATTCGGTTCCGCGGCCGTGTTTTGGATTCGGACGCGTTTTGGCAAAACCTCACCGAAATTTTTTTGTCGGATTCGGGTGTGTTTTGGATTTGGGTGTTTTTTACAAAAAACACTAAAAAACAGCTTAAATCATAGAATTTGGGGGTCATTTTGATCCCATAGTTTTATTAACCTCAATAACCATAATTTTCACTCATTTCCAGTCTATTCTGAACACCTCACAATATTATTTTTAGTCCTAAAATTTGCACCGAGGTCGCTGGATGGCTAAGCTAAGCGACACAAGTGGCCGACACAAACACCTGGCCCATCTAGGAGTGGCACTGCAGTGTCAGGCAGGATGGCACTTCAAAAAAATAGTCCCCAAACAGCACATGATGCAAAGAAAAAAAGAGGTGCACCAAGGTCGCTGTGTGACTAAGCTAAGCGACACAAGTGGCCGACACAAACACCTGGCCCATCTAGGAGTGGCACTGCAGTGTCAGGCAGGATGGCACTTCAAAAAAATAGTCCCCAAACAGCACATGATGCAAAGAAAAAAAGAGGCGCACCAAGGTCGCTGTGTGACTAAGCTAAGCGACACAAGTGGCCGACACAAACACCTGGCCCATCTAGGAGTGGCACTGCAGTGTCAGGCAGGATGGCACTTCAAAAAATTGTCCCCAAACAGCACATGATGCAAAGAAAAATTAAAGAAAAAAGAAGTGCAAGATGGAATTGTCCTTGGGCCCTCCCACCCACCATTATGTTGTATAAGCAGGACATGCACACTTTAACGAACCCATCATTTCAGCGACAGGGTCTGCCACACGACTGTGACTGAAATGACTGGTTGGTTTGGGCCCCCACCAAAAAAAGAAGCAATCAATCTCTCCTTGCACAAACTGGCTCTACAGAGGCAAGATGTCCACCTCATCATCATCCTCCGATTCCTCACCCCTTTCACTGTGTACATCCCCCTCCTCACAGATTATTAATTCGTCCCCACTGGAATCCACCATCTCAGGTCCCTGTGTACTTTGTGGAGGCAATTGCTGCTGGTGAATGTCTCCACGGAGGAATTGATTATAATTCATTTTGATGAACATCATCTTCTCCACATTTTCTGGAAGTAACCTCGTACGCCGATTGCTGACAAGGTGAGCGGCTGCACTAAACACTCTTTCGGAGTACACACTGGAGGGAGGGCAACTTAGGTAGAATAAAGCCAGTTTGTGCAAGGGCCTCCAAATTGCCTCTTTTTCCTGCCAGTATACGTACGGACTGTCTGACGTGCCTACTTGGATGCGGTCACTCATATAATCCTCCACCATTCTTTCAATGGTGAGAGAATCATATGAAGTGACAGTAGACGACATGTCAGTAATCGTTGGCAGGTCCTTCAGTCCGGACCAGATGTCAGCACTCGCTCCAGACTGCCCTGCATCACCGCCAGCGGGTGGGCTCGGAATTCTTAGCCTTTTCCTCGCACCCCCAGTTGCGGGAGAATGTGAAGGAGGAGATGTTGACGGGTCACATTCCGCTTGACTTGACAATTTTCTCACCAGCAGGTCTTTGAACCTCTGCAGACTTGTGTCTGCGAGAAAGAGAGATCCAACGTAGGTTTTAAATCTAGGATCGAGCACGGTGGCCTAAATGTAGTGCTCTGATTTCAACAGATTGACCACCCGTGAATCCTGGTTAAGCGAATTAAGGGCTCCATCCACAAGTCCCACATGTCTAGCGGAATCGCTCTGTTTTAGCTCCTCCTTCAATGTCTCCAGCTTCTTCTGCAAAAGCCTGATGAGGGGAATGACCTGACTCAGGCTGGCAGTGTATGAACTGACTTCACGTGTGGCAAGTTCAAAGGGTTGCAGAACCTTGCACAACGTTGAAATCATTCTCCACTGCGCTTGAGTCAGGTGCATTCCCCCTCCTTTGCCTATATCGTGGGTAGATGTATAGGCTTTAATGGCCTTTTGCTGCTCCTCCATCCTCTGAAGCATATAGAGGGTTGAATTCCACCTCGTTACCACCTCTTGCTTCAGATGATGGCAGGGCAGGTTCAGGAATGTTTGCTGGTGCTCCAGTTTACTGTATGCGGTGGCTGAATGCCGAAAGTGGCCCGCAATTCTTCGGGCCACCGACAGCATCTCTTGCACGCCCCTGTCGTTTTTTAAATAATTCTGCACCACCAAATTCAATGTATGTGCAAAACATGGGACGTGCTGGAATTTGCCCAGATGTAATGCACGCACAATATTGCTGGCGTTGTCCAATGTCACAAATCCCCAGGAGAGTCCAATTGGGGTAAGCCATTCTGCAATGATCTTCCTCAGTTTCCGTAAGAGGTTGTCAGCTTTGTGCCTCTTCTGGAAAGTGGTGATACAAAGCGTAGCCTGCCTAGGAACGAGTTGGCGTTTGCGAGATGCTGCTACTGGTGCCGCCGCTGCTGTTCTTGCTGTGGGAGGCAATACATCTACCCAGTGGGCTGTCACAGTCATATAGTCCTGAGTCTGCCCAGCTTCACTTGTCCAGATGTCCATGGTTAAGTGGAGATTGGGTACAACTGCATTTTTTAGGACACTGGTGAGCCTTTTTCTGAGGTCTGTGTACATTTTCGGTATCGCCTGCCTAGAGAAATGGAACCTAGATGGTATTTGGTACCGGGGACTCAGTACCTTAATCAAGTCTCTAGTTGCCTCTGAATTAACGGTGGATACCGGAACCACATTTCTCACCGCCCAGGCTGCCAAGGCCTGAGTTATCTGCTTTGCAGCAGGATGACTGCTATGATATTTCATCTTCCTCGCAAAGGACTGTTGGACAGTCAATTGCTTACTGGAAGTAGTACAAGTGGTCTTCCGACTTCCCCTCTGGGATGACGATCGACTCCCAGCAGCTACAACAGCAGCGCCAGCAGCAGTAGGCGTTACACTCAAGGATGGATCGGAGGAATCCCAGGCAGGAGAGGACTCGTCAGACTTGCCAGTGACATGGCCTGCAAGACTATTGGCTTTCCTGGGTAAGGAGGAAATTGACACTGAGGGAGTTGGTGGTGTGGTTTGTAGGAGCTTGGTTACAAGAGGAAGGGATTTAGTGGTCAGTGCACTGCTTCCGCTGTCACCCAAAGTTTTTGAACTTGTCACTGACTTATGATGAATGCGCTGCAGGTGACGTATAAGGGAGGATGTTCCGAGGTGGTTAACGTCCTTACCCCTACTTATTACAGCTTGACAAAGGCAACACACGGCTTGACACCTATTGTCCGCATTTGTGTTGAAATAATTCCACACCGAAGAGCTGATTTTTTTTGTATTTTGACCAGGCATGTTAATGGCCATATTCGTCCCACGGACAACAGGTGTCTCCCCGGGTGCCTGACTTAAACAAACCACCTCACCATCAGAATCCTCCTTGTCAATTTCCTCCCCAGCGCCAGCAACACCCATATCCTCATCCTGGTGTACTTCAACAGTGACATCTTCAATTTGACTATCAGGAACTGGACTGCGGGTGCTCCTTCCAGCACTTGTAGGGGGCGTGCAAATGGTGGAAGGCGCAAGCTCTTCCCGTCCAGTGTTGGGAAGGTCAGGCATCGCAACCGACACAATTGGACTCTCCTTGGGTATTTGTGATTTAGAAGAACGCACAGTTCTTTGCTGTGCTTTTGCCAGCTTAAGTCTTTTCATTTTTCTAGCGAGAGGATGAGTGCTTCCATCCTCATGTGAAGCTGAACCACTAGCCATGAACATAGGCCAGGGCCTCAGCCGTTCCTTGCCACTCCGTGTCGTAAATGGCATATTGGCAAGTTTACGCTTCTCCTCAGATGCTTATAATTTTGATTTTTGGGTCATTTTACTGAACTTTTGTTTTTTGGATTTTACATGCTCTCTACTATGACATTGGGCATCGGCCTTGGCAGACGACGTTGATGGCATTTCATCGTCTCGGCCATGACTAGTGGCAGCAGCTTCAGCACGAGGTGGAAGTGGATCTTGATCTTTCCCTATTTTAACCTCCACATTTTTGTTCTCCATTTTTTAATGTGTGGAATTATATGCCAGTAACTATCAATAGCAATGGCCTACTACTATATATACTGCGCACAACTGAAATGCACCACAGGTATATATGGATAGTATACTTGACGACACAGAGGTAGGTAGAGCAGTGGCCTTCCGTACCGTACTGCTATATATACTGGTGGTCACTGTCAGCAATCTGCAAAACTAAAATACACCACAGGTATAGAATGTAGATGGATAGTATACTTAATGACGACACAGAGGTAGGTACAGCAGTGGCCTTCCATACCGTACTGCTATATATAGTATACTGGTGGTCACTGTGTCAGCAAACTGCAAAACTAAAATGCACCACAGGTATAGAATGTAGATGGATAGTATACTTAATGACGACACAGAGGTAGGTACAGCAGTGGCCTTCCGTACCGTACTGCTATATATAGTATACTGGTGGTCACTGTGTCAGCAAACTGCAAAACTAAAATGCACCACAGGTATAGAATGTAGATGGATAGTATACTTAATGACGACACAGAGGTAGGTACAGCAGTGGCCTTCCGTACCGTACTGCTATATATACTTGTGGTCACTGTGTCAGCAAACTGCACAACTGAAATGCACCACAGGTATAGAATCTAGATGGATAGTGTACTTAATGACGACACAGAGGTAGGTACAGCAGTGGCCTACTGTACCGTAATGCTATATATTATATACTGGTGGTCACTGGTCAGCAAAACTCTGCACTGTACTCCTCGTATATAATATTATACTGGTGGTCCCCAGTCCCCACAATAAAGCAGCACACTGAGCACAGATATGGAGTGTTTTTCAGGCAGACAACGTATACTGGTGGTCACTGTCAGCAAAACTCTTCACTGTACTCCTGCTATATAATACAGCTGCTCCCCAGTCCCCACAATTAAGCAGTGTGAGCACAGATATATGCAGCACACTGAGCACAGATATGGAGCGTTTTTTTCAGGCAGAGAACGGATAATTGGTGGTCACTGATCAGCAAAACTCTGCACTGTACTCCTCCTATATTATACAGCTGCTCCCCAGCCCTCCCCACAATTAAGCAATAAAGCACAATCAAGTTCAACAATAACGGAAAGGACGCCAGCCACGTCCTCTCCCTAACATTTCCAATGCACGAGTGAAAATGGCGGCGACGTGCGGCTGCTTATATAGAATCCGAATCTCGCGAGAATCCGACAGCGGGATGATGACGTTCAGGCGCGCTCGGGTTAACCGAGCCATACGGGAGAATCCGAGTATGGCTCGGACCCATGTAAAAAGGGTGAAGTTCCGGGGGGGTTCGGTTTCCGAGAAACCGAACCCGCTCATCTCTAGTGATGACGTGGACAGATAAACTGCCAACCAATTCTCATTTTTCAAACAGCCTGTAACATGGCGGTTAGGAGCAGATTGGCTGGTACTTTATCTCTCTCTCAAAGGCTTAGTACATCTGCCCAATTTGTAAACTACAGTTTAAATTAGTCCATAGAATGACCTACTGTGCCTGGGTTACTGGAATCCTTCTATGTAATACCCCCTTTTCCATCAAAATCCTGAGTCTGACCCAAAATTTGGAACATCATTCCAAAGCAGGACAAACCCCTTTTCACGGAGCACTGATCTGGGTTATTCCCAGATGGATGCCGTTCACACTGCACGTCCTGGCGAGTGGAGATGATATCATAGACTAATAACAGACAGTTGATTTTACCTTCTAGACAACATTCTATTCCCTAAAACTTCATTATGATGCCTATAAAAGTAGAGATGTCGGGCGCTATGACGATGTTTTTTCAATTAAGCACCCAAACGGGTCACTTTGTGCATTTCAGCTCGCCACCCCCAGGGGTGCAAGCTGAAAATGCTGATGCTGGCAGCCATCGTGCCCAAAATGACTTACAATTGAATAGCTCGTTGGGCGCCATCTAGTGGCTGCCGGTGGACAAAAAAATTTGAATTCCGCCCTATATGTTAATAGTTGCACAGTACAGAGAAAGGAAAATACTGTAAAAACACAATAGTAACCTTGATCCCAACATCACTAACCGGGACTGAGAAAGTGAACTGTCCTAGAAGTGGAGCTGCTAAAGGTAAGTACGCAATTATATCACTGCAAGTCTCATTTAACTAAAGTCTACAATTATTTGGGAAGAGTTTACACAAACATGGGGTATATTTACAAAGATTTGTGTTTTTGCCGTTTTGAAGGGTGTTTGAACTCGAATGGTATCGGGTGCATTTTACTGCAACTTTTTGAATCCTGATACGATCATTCACTAAGCTGCTGACTTTTCCCAATTCATATTTTCCGATGTCGATGTGATTCGTAATGTTAGGCAGTGTTTTATGGGAGTGATGAGTAAAACACTGCCTGACAAAACACAAGTAATCCCGGCCAGATCTGTGAGATCCGTGCAGGGCTTCATTGTGTACCTTAAAAAGGTGTTTACAGTTGTTAAAAATCAGAAAAAAATTGCGTGGGGTCCCCCCTCCTAAGCACAACCAGCCTAGGGCTCTTTGAGCCGGTCCTGGTTGACAAAATATGGGGGAAAAATGACAGGGGTTCCCCCATATTTCATCAACCAGCACCGGGCTCTGCGCCTGGTCCTGGTTCCAAAAATACAGGGGACAAAAAGCGTAGGGGTCCCCCGTATTTTTTAAACCAGCACCGGGCTCCACTAGCCAGGTACATAATGCCACAGCCGGGGGACACTTTTATACTGGTCCTTGCGGCCCTGGCATTACATACCCAACTAGTCACCCCGGCCGGGGTACACTGGAGGAGTGGGAACCCCTTAAATCAAGGGGTCCCCCCTTCCAGCCACCCAAGGGCCAGAGGTGAAGCCCGAGGCTATCCCCCCCATCCAAGGGCGGCGGATGGGGGGCTGATAGCCATGTGTAAAAAATGTGAATATTGTTTTTAGTAGCAGTACTACAAGTCCCAGCAAGCCTTTCCCGCAAGCTGGTACTTGGAGAACCACAAGTACCAGCATGCGGTGGAAAACCTGGCCCGCTGGTACCTGTAGTACTACTACTAAAAAAATACCCCCAAAAAAACAGGACACACACCGTGAAAGTATAAGTTTATTACATACATGCACACCTCCAAACATACATACTTACCTATGTTCACACGAGGCTCGTTCCTCTTCTCCATGTAGAATCCTTGGGGGACCTGTGAAAAAAATTATACTCACATAATCCAGTGTAGATTGTGTCCATATTATAATCCACGTACTTGGCAAAACGAAAAAACGGAAACCCGACCACGCACTGAAAGGGGTCCCATGTTTACACATGGGACCCCTTTCCCCGACTGCCAGGACCCCCCCTGACTCCTGTCAAAGAGGGTCCCTTCAGCCAATCAGGGAGCGCCACGTCGTGGCACTCTCCTGATTGGCTGTGTGCTCCTGTAGTGTCTGTGAGGCAGCACATGGCAGAGATACAATGTTGCCTATGCGCTCCATTGTAGCCAATGGTGGGAACTTTGCGGTCAGCGGTAAGGTTACTTTCGGTCAACTGCGATGCGTGTCTTGTGTTGCGTGAAAGATAATGGGCAAACAGACAACCAGATCAAAATTGGGATTGCACCTCAAGTGCAATATCAGTAGACAATCCCACCAAATATATTTATACACCCTCAACTGCCTGCGCTGCCTCCAACATAGTTGCTGAAATTGAAGGGTATATAAAATACATTTTTTCAGGGACCAGGTATCAATGCAAATACATTTTGTAGGAATTTTCATTGATGCTGGAAGTAATGGAAATTTTGGAGACCCATTGCCTTTTCTCTGACCAATCTAACTCCTGCAGAGATTTACCCAAATCCTGCTCCCAGGCCTGTTTGAGAGGAACTTCAAAAGTAGTGGGTGGAGTGACCAAAAGGAAATATATAAAATTGAAATAGCACCACTACAGCCCGTGTCATAAATGAACAGTCACTTAAATGAATAAAGTCAGTGATTTGGAGAAAATCCACTGACTGCAATCTAATCATTCTCAATGGACACCAATTTCTTGTGTGCCATGAAATAATGTGGCTTAATTGGGTGGCAGTAAAGTTGCATTCAAAGATGGGAAGGCCTAGACCTCCATTGAAAGCTGATTTAGCTAAAAAGTCTCTACATTGCCTGGGTTTTTTATTATACCAAATAAACCTGCCACACATGGACTATACCATCCGAAGAAAAGAAGCCAGGCTAACTATAGAAAATGTTTGGAACAGGTAGAGCAACCTGGGCAATATATTAATTTTAACTGAATTCTGCCTGTAAGTTAGGCAGCGAGGTCAGTTGGGATGATAGTGTTAATAGCTCATCATCAGCAAATAAGGATATTTTATACTGTTTCCCCTGGACTGAGATTCCTTTAATGGCACAGTTACCCCTAATTTTGTCTGCCAAAGGTTCAATACAGCAAGGGTGAAAGCAAACACCCACTGCCCTGGCTGAACACCGGTGAAGATTGGCCATTAGTGAAAACTGAGGTTGTGGGGTCACGATACAAAGCCTGAATTGTCGACAAGAAGCCACCACAGAAGTGTAATGACTGTATATTGTTAAACATAAAAGACCATGACAGGAAGTCAAAAGTCTTCTCTGCATCTAGCACTAACAACATTGCTGGCATTTTAAGCTTATTGATGTGTGTGATGAGATTTGCCATATGCCTAGTGTTATCTAGGGCCGATCTCATTGATATGAATTTGACCTGGTTGGCCTCAATCAGTTAACCACACATTAATTCAGTCTATTGGCCAAAACCTTTGAGAAAAGCTTTATGTCTGCGTTAATCAAAGAAATAGGCCTGTAATTTGTACATCAGGTAGGGTCTTTCTGGGGCTTGGGGATTACTGTGACTGTGACTTCAAAGAAATAACATGAAACCACTCACCATGCAATATTTTGTTAAAGACAATAACCAGGTGGGAGAGCAAAAGACCAGAAAAAGTTTTGTTGTATTACATGGTTAAACTATCTGGCCCTGGGGCTTTGGACCGCTTCTGCGATTTTATCGCCAGCTCCAGTTCTCTGACTGAAATGGGGGAATTGAGTTAAGTGATGTCTAAGTGAGACAGCTAGGGAAGATTCCAAGTAAACCTGAGTAACTGAAGTGGGATGGTTAGGCCCTGATCTGCTTTCCTGAAGGTAATGGAGGAATTTATATTAATCATACATTTTTTGTTAATAAGCAAAAGGTCGTATTGGATAGCACCTTTTTTTAATCTCTAATGGCAAAGATAGTCTGGGAGACCGTATTAGTCTGTAGCCTGGATGCTAGCAAAGTGTCTGACTTATTCTCTTTCTCATAAATTTTTTGGTTGAGACTTTGGAGTGATTTTTCTGTCTACTCAGCCAAAAGGGACTGGAGCTTCCCCTGAACACTTTGAATCTGTTGAAAAATGCATGGGTAATGTGTACATTTATGAATTTTCCCAAGTTGCTCCTGCTGTTTAGTAAAGTTGGCTATTTACTCTGACTGCTGTCTTTTTCTGTGCATGGCATATTTAATCACAGCCCTCTAATGACCACCTTATGAGCCTCCCATATTGTGGGGTAGGGAACTTCATCAGTGTTGGTATCAACATATTCCTGGATCTGAGTGCAAAGGTACTCCTTGAATTGGGGGATTTGTAGGAGGGCCTCATCGAGTCTCTGAGAAGGGTGACCCCTGTGGGGTTGCAGTAGGATTGTAGAGTCAATAATCATAGAATGATCCAACCAAACTGTGGGGATGATGTCTACTTTGAGCAGGGTGATCAACAAGAATAGTGTAATGGTTAGCGTTACTGCCTCACAGCAGTGGGGTCATGGGTTTGATTCCCACCTTGGCCCTAACTGTGTGGAGTTTGTATATCTGTCAGTGCTTGCATGGGTTTCCATTTGGTACTCCAGTTTCCTCCAACAATCCAATAATATACCGTTAGGTTCATTGAATACTGACAAAATGTAATCCTGGTGTGTAAGTGTGTGCGTGAACATGTGGTTGTTAATGTAGATTGTATATTCTCTGATAAGAGAATGCAGAATGTGCGTGCACTATATAAATAACTGGTAATAAATAAATAAATAAATAAATAATAATTAATATATAAATACGTTTACCACTACTATCCAGAAACATGTTGATGAGAGTATGTCCCAAGTGGGTGCTGTAAAAGGTATAAACTCTAGAGGATGGATAGTGTGTGTTTCACAAAAGTTTCCATGTAAATGATGGTGACAAGGTGAAGAGCGGGGACCACTTTTATTGAGGTCTATAGACAAAATTGTATTGAAGTCCCCAGTAGGCACCTGGGTGGGACTGTTAGGCGCCGAGGGTCCGCCCGTCAGTGCGGCCCGGCGCCTAGCAACTAGGGACGCCGCAGGCAGACAGCCGCCGGCTCCCTAGCAACGCTAGACGCCGGGCGCACGGAGCCGCTCAGACCCTAGCAACGGGGACGCCACGGTCAGACCGCGTTCCCCGTTGCTGGGTCTTAATTAATCAGTGCTTGTGTATTCTGGCCGTGCAGCATGCAGCTGCACGGCATCATTATGTGATTACCCTGTCTGGATCATGATTGGAGGGCTCCCAAATTTAAGCACTCTCAGGACTTCTCACAGACGCCGGTGATAGCTTCCTGTTTGCTGTGTCAGTTACAGAGAGTTTCCAGTCCTGCTCAACCCGGTTGTTCCTGTCCTCAGTGATCCAGTACTCGGAATTTGTCATCTATTCCAGGAGTCCGACCGAGCACCTTTAACATCCTGTGGTGTTCGTGAGTCGCGGCGTAGCCGTGTGTTGCGGCTTGACCGCTTACTATTTATTATTTAGTTTATTGTGTTCTGGAGCTTTTGCGGAGGATTCCGCTCCCACAAATCCACTCTGGTATCCAGCGGTGCTGGATAGGAGTAACGGATCAGTGGATCTTTGGTTGTCCTTTTCCCTGGCGGTTTGTCCGCACATACTTTTGGTTTAAGTTAGATAGCTTGTAACCCCTGGCCTGGTTGCTTAGTCAGAGGGCCCCTTGTTATCACCCTGTCTCGGATTTCCCTTTGTCTCCCATTAAGACCTGAGGGGGCATCGGGGTTGGGCAGACATAATCCGCCCTTCGAACGCGGCTGCCATGGGCTCAAGCAACCATAGTCTCGCAGGGGATTTCTGATAACACGGGCGAGACAACGGAGTTAGGGCGCCAGGGGTTACTAGGCTTTCCTGCTCCCGTACCAGCATATCCTTCCAGTACTCAGACCTCTGCCATAAAGATCTCCTCTGGTCTGGAGTACGGGAATCATAACAGGGACAAAGGATTCTTCCAGAAAAGTATAGATAATCAATCCACAGCCACATTGTAAAAGGCTGACCCGCCTGTCTGATGTCATCAATTACATCACTCCCAACCAATGGGCATGCTACAAACATCCAAGGTAACAGGTAGAGGAGGAGGGGAAAACATGGAGTGAGGGATTCTGTCTGCGAGACTGGAGGTGAGAGGTAGCTCTTACCCAGTTCTAGAGAAATCTGGTAAGAACCTGTCTGGGAAGGACTTGAGCAGCCAAAGCAGTAGGTAAAGCTGCTGTACCCCAGGAGTTGGACCCAGTAAATATCAGGAGACAGCAAGCAGAGGATTTTAAGCAGCTGTATACAGTGCCATCAGGACAATAACCTGGGTGAGACTGGACATATTTGCAGTAACTGCCACTGATGTTTTGGGACTCTGTAGGGGCTGTTAAAGGGACTGGTAACTACCTGGCTTGTTATTAAATTGGTTACAATATGTAATGGTTATGAACATTATTGCACTATTTATGTTTTCTAAACAATAAAGTGTCTATATATTTCTCTCCTCCCTACCTGTGTGATTGCCGAACCTAAGGATCTGGGCATACTTAGGTTCGGCAATACCTGGTACCCTCACACATATTAGCAGTGAATATCTGTCATCTCAGGCACAAAAAACCACTGCTAATATTTAACAAATCTGAATAGTTAAAAGGAAACTATAATGCAATTACATGCATATATTTCATATTGTGTATAAATTACATACAATTGAAGTTTGAATTATAAGGGTTTTGAAGCTATTATTGAAGTGGAATGTTATTTGATGAAGACAATAGGGCACAATAGGGATCATTGACATTTTCAGAACAAGCTGCCATACCCAGTTTTTTAAAGCACTCAACATAAACACCAAATATACAGTGTAAATTACATTTAAACAAAAAATGGGAATCTAAAACTCTTGTGTAACAATAGGGCATCAACCCTACTGTGACATGTACAGTATTACACCATCTGTCCATCTACATTAGAACAAGCAGTAATATAAATCCCATGAATAGTAAATATGACAGTAACCACAGGAGTGTACAGGATACTTGAAGAGAACCACATTTTGTAATTACAACCTGCTAAATAGCCACATTATTTATTTTAATATACTGTAATTCATCAACGCAATGATCAAAACACTCACCTTCCTTTTTTAGCACACATAAATGAAAAATGCAGAGAAAGCATGGTTTTCATATCCCAGTAACACTCCATCTACTGTATGTCATACAGTAGATTACCATTCAAATATAATCAAAACATTAACTTTAGTTTAGAATTCCTTGAACTATACTGGAACCCTACCTCTCTTTCAAAGATTTAGAGAACACCAAAGGGGGACCAATCCATCTATCTTCATATATAAATAGGGGAATGAAGCTTTATTGCAAAATATACATTATCTCAGATCTATGGAATAATTGTTCTTTGTCCTATTATAATTTAAAAAGTTTATTTATTTGAGTTACAACTAAACAGATGCATAACAGGAAGTACACATGAAAGGTTAGTGAGCACAAAACTTCCTGGTATGTATAAAACTCCAAAAATGTATCCCACACTCTTCTTCAATATATATTTAGATCAATAACTGGCACTCTTATATTCATCAGCAACTCAATGCTGTTTCAAAAATAGGATTATAAAATAAATTGATCATTTATTTTAAACAAAACAATTCCCAGCATAAAAAGCAAAGTCGATCTGACATGATAATTCTCTAAGAGCACAATGACAGTTGGATTTAATATGACAAAATGTCACAATTCTTATGGAATTAAATGGTAATAAACTGATACCCATACATTTAAAAGCAAGGATGTTTTTTTTAATACAACAGAAACTAAACACACTTACTGAGTGAGGAGCACCTATCTATACCACATCCTCCACCTTGTTCAGATCCTTGGTTGCTATGGACACTTCTGAGCAGTGAAATGTGAAAATGGAATGTTAATGTGAGCAAGGTACTAGGAGCCTCCTGACCATACTTGCCTACCTGACCCTCTCCATGAGGGAGAAAATGCTCTGTTCCTGGAGTTACCTGGTAATGTATGATTGCCATCACCTGTGGTGAGCTAGTTAATTGATAAGAAAGGTGTTTCACCACAGGTGATGGCAATCATACATTACCAGGAAAGTCCAGGAACAGAGCATTTTCTCCCTCATGGAGAGGGTCAGGTAGGCAAGTATGCTCCTGACTGTCTCATTGCTCTTTATAGTGCAGGGAGCATAGTACTGCTGCAAATTATATGGGCTGTCATGTAGTTTCTGTGGGATACCTGCTTTCAGTATACATTATCTTGTATTGTTTCTGGTTCTGTCATTTGCTTAGGTCCTTGACTATCCTTTTGATTTCTGCCCGATCTTTAATTTGTTTTGGCTTCCAATTGCACTTGGGACCAAGGCCTGCTCAGATTACTAATCCTAAAACTGGGCATACACTATACAATAATCTGGCAGATTACCTGCCAGATCTGGCTGGTTGGAATGAAAATCTGGTAATGGATGAGAGCAACTGACAATCGACCATTTGTTCCCAAATACTGGAAAATGGACAAATACTGTTGTTTATACAAATTGATTAAATCAAGGATTTAGACAATTTGTTGGAATGACAGATTTTCTCCATTTCCCAGTGTCTGGGAGCAATTGCGGCTCCAACAGTCAGTCTCCAAAGTTAAACTAGGGGAGCCACACCTAATGACACCATCTGCCATCCCAAACGGACTCACTGGCAGTAGGTGTGGCTTCCCTATTTGAACTTTGGACTGCGCTGCAGGCCGACCTCTATAGCAGCCATTGTTTGGGAGCAAATGGTCGATTGTCATTTGTTCTCATCCATTACCATATTTTCATTCCAACCAGCCAGATCTGGCAGATGATCTTCCAGATAATTGTATAGTGTATGCTCAGCTTTAGTAGTTGCCTGACTAAAGGTATAGTTTAAGGCCTATGTGTATATCTGATATTCTTGTTTATAACACAGTATCACATGAATGTTGTCTTCTATATCTCCAGTGTTAGATTTTATTCCAGCATATGTGTAAAACAAAGGGTGAGATTCAAATGATATAACACGCCCAATTTCCTTTCTAAAATTATCCCCGTTATCGCACATATTGCTCCCATAGTGATCAGGTTTAGCTGTGTAAAGGGTTTGGTGCCTCACTACTCCGGGGGTAGCGAGCTGAAATAATGATACAACATCCCTAAGGGCAGAAACAAAACAGGTGTAGAAAGGGGTGAAAAGAATTGAATCCCGCCCTAAGTGTAATAAACTAAAAGGTAATGACTTTCCACTCTGTGGGAAAAAAGGGCTGATATAAGTGAAAACCTTGCCTGGTGCAAGGACACAATGGGCGGTATTCAAATGATTTATCACGCCCAATCTCTTTTCTAAAGTGACCCCCGTTATCGCGCATATCATGCATAAAGGGTTGGGCGCCCTCGCTACTCCGGGGGTAGCGAGCTGAAAGGATTATACCACGCCTGTCAGCAGAAACAGAACGGGTGTGTAAGGGGGTGAAAAGAATTGAATACCGCCCAATGACGGCACCAGAGATGGGGCTGCAACACAGTCCAAAATTCAAATAGGGAAGCCACACCAACTGCCACCCCAAACGCTGGCATACATTGCCGGCTGGGACTCACTGACAGTTGTTGTGGCTCTCCTATGTGGATTTAGGACTGTGCTGCAGCTCCACCTCTGGAGTTACCTTGGTAGATCTGGGCTTACAACACAGAAACAACTGTTTTTCATAATATGCTCTTTAGGGGAGATTTAAAAGCATGTGCAATTTATCAGTAGCTTTTAAACGTTTAACTTTTTTTAGAGATCACTGAAGCTTGTGTGTTGATATACAAATCTGTTTTACAACTGATTATTGCCCTACTGTGTAGGAACTGTTCTAATAATGGATTCTTAAAATGTGTACGTTTACTCCATTGTGGAAAGGAAAGATGATTTTGTTATACCTAAGGGAGGTACATCTTCTTAATAGGTCCCTCATATGGCATGTATTTTTCATTGACATGTCAGCCATTTTGGGTAAATTCAGAGGTTACAGATTTATACAGAGTTCTTCATTAACAAGCATTAGAAAGAGTATTGCTTTGATCCATTCTGTATACTATATGGAAAATATATTGAACTTCGTTGACCAAGATTTTTAACCAATCTGTAAAGACACTGCACTTGGAACTCGTAAATAAAAAAAGTTTAGTGTTCTTCTGCAAGCAGGGCATCTTTCAGTGAATAATCAGGGTAAGGTGTCAAAAGGTAGACCTCTAAAATGTATTTTTCCTTCATAAGAATACATTAGCATCTGTCAAATCAATTCATACTCTATACTAGGGTTAGAAAAATAGGCTATAAACATATATAGTAGGACAATAAAATATGATCATTCTGCAACCCTGCTGATTGTAGAAAGAAAAAGGAAATGTTGTCCGCACCAGCCTAAATAACAAACCCAATTGACGATAATTGTGAATTTAAGGACAATCACCAAATATGTGACACTTATACCCCAATATGTATATGTCGTGCAATTTGCATGCTTTTGATCTAATTTAAGGATATTGGGGGGTGCTCCCTGAGAGTTAAGTTAAATTGTTTAAAAAGAATTACCAAGAGGGGTAAAGAAAGGAACTCTCCTATAACGGGGCACTCAAAAGATGTCGTAGTACATGTGCACCAGTGTAGGATTATGCAGGTGGGAAGTCAAAACAGAACAATACTAACAACATACTAATACTTAACTTTTATTTATGGATCAAATTTAAAATGGTGTATGGAGATAGAAATCTCTGTACTAAAAAGGCAAAATATAGACAAAAATACATACAATACAACATGTAACAATTTAAAAGGTACAGGTTGTGAATAAACTCCACCAGGCCTTAGCTCTATTGATGGGAGAATCACTTTATGAATATTGAATAGCAGCACAGAAAGACAAGACCTCAGGGCATATTTCGTGGTTCTGCTGCCTCGTATGTGCTACAGCATTGCATACGTGGTGAGAGACCCTTACTTATGCCAGTCTCTAGAGTCAAAGACAGTGCCAGACCATCCACGGAGAGTGTCTCATTCACTTCTACTTTTGGTTGATGACTAAGTCAGCGCAGCCAATGAGAGAGCTACTGACACTCTACCTGCTCTGGTGTTGAAAGAATAAACTGCAGAATAGTGACAGTGTGTTTACACTTTAGAAAGAGGCAGAAACTCTAGAGAGGCAAGACTATAGCAGACTTTGTGGTTCTGCTGCCACGCATGTGCTATTGCATTTATATGCGTGTTGAGAGACCGTTACTGATGCCAGTCTTTGGAAATGCAGACTAGGCCAGATCAATACGCATTGTGTCCCATTCGCCTCCAGCCCTGGCTGATAATCATGTGATCAGTGCAGCCAGTTTGGGGGTTACTGATACAATGCTTGTTCTGGTGTTGAAAAAAGTATAGAGGGTATTATTTGATTCCGTATTGAGATGAAGGATGTCACAATAATTTGTTCTATATATATGTGCTGTGTTATACACAGCAACCCAGCCCCATCTCAATGAAAAAAGTTAATTGGAATCCTATCTAGGATTCCAATTAACTTTTTTCATTGAGATGGGGCTGGGTTGCTGTGTATAACACAGCACATATATATAGAACAAATTATTGTGACATCCTTCATCTCAATACGGAATCAAATAATACCCTCTATACTTTTTTCAACACCAGAACAAGCATTGTATCAGTAACCCCCAAACTGGCTGCACTGATCACATGATTATCAGCCAGGGCTGGAGGCGAATGGGACACAATGCGTATTGATCTGGCCTAGTCTGCATTTCCAAAGACTGGCATCAGTAACGGTCTCTCAACACGCATATAAATGCAATAGCACATGCGTGGCAGCAGAACCACAAAGTCTGCTATAGTCTTGCCTCTCTAGAGTTTCTGCCTCTTTCTAAAGTGTAAACACACTGTCACTATTCTGCAGTTTATTCTTTCAACACCAGAGCAGGTAGAGTGTCAGTAGCTCTCTCATTGGCTGCGCTGACTTAGTCATCAACCAAAAGTAGAAGTGAATGAGACACTCTCCGTGGATGGTCTGGCACTGTCTTTGACTATAGAGACTGGCATAAGTAAGGATCTCTCACCACGTATGCAATGCTGTAGCACATACGAGGCAGCAGAACCACGAAATATGCCCTGAAGTCCTGTCTTTCTGTGCTGCTATTCAATATTCATAAAGTGATTCTCCCATCAATAGGGCTAAGGCCTGGTGGAGTTTATTCACAACCTGTACCTTTTAAATTGTTACATGTTGTATTGTATGTATTTTTGTCTATATTTCGCCTTTTTAGTACAGAGATTTCTATCTCCATACACCATTTTAATTGTGATCCATAAATAAAAGTTAAGTATTAGTATGTTGTTAGTATTTTTCTGTTTTGACTTCCCACCTGCATAATCCTACACTGGTGCACATGTACTACGACATCTTTTGAGTGCCCCGTTATAGGAGAGTTCCTTTCTTTACCCTTCTTGGTAATTCTTTTTAAACACCCTGCTGATTGTGTCAGTACAGTCCAAAACAGGTCTGGTCACTTATCTTACAGACATGCAGAAATATTTGGTAACTATTCATAACTAGAATTACACTGGGCCTGATTGCTAATATTAGCGCAGTAGAGCAATCACCGTTCAACTGCGCATGTGTCCCTATAGCACTGTGCACGTGCTAAGGTATTTATGCAAGGATGTTCTAAATGAAGAATCAGTCAGAAATGGTTGACAGGAGGAGGCCATTTTGTGGGAGGTAACAGGTGTGGCAGCAAAAATGCATTCATGTCATGGCCATTTGCGGGGTGTGTTTCTGCCTACGTCTGCAAACTCATATGCAAAAAACAGGGTGTCAGTGTTTTAATTTATGTGGCCATTTTGTGTGACCATAAAGTCACTGACATAGTTAATTCTCGAGGAATCACCAACCACCACTGCATGTGTGTACACAGTTGCTGATATTAGTGAGGCCGCCAGTTGCCGTTTCTCTACATTTGCATTCGGTGGTAGCATTAGCATATTTGCGCACATTAAGCTGCATTTGGAATCACAACAGTGATTGCATTTCTGTCCGCTTCTGAATCAGGCCCACTGTTTCATAAGCATAGGGGGTAATTCCAAGTTGATCGCAGCAGGATTTTGGATAGCAATTGGGCAAAACCATGTGCACTGCAGGGGAGGCAGATATTACATGTGCAGAAAGAGTTAGATTTGGGTGGGTTATTTTATTTCTGTGCAGGGTAAATACTGGCTGCTTTATTTTTACACTGCAAATTAGATTGCAGATTGAACACACCACACCCAAATCTAACTCTCTCTGCACATGTTATATCTGCCTCCCCTGCAGTGCAGATGGTTTTGCCCAATTGCTAACAAAAATCCTGCTGCGATCAACTTGAAATTACCCCCATACAGGGCCGGATTAATAATGGGGCTGATGGAGCTGCAGCTCCAGGCCCATCAGCAAAATAGGCCCACAGTAACTGCATACTCCTGTGCTGCTGTAAACAGGAAAAAATATTTCCTGCTACAACAGCCTGCCAGTGACGCTGTGGTCTAGTGGACACAGCTGGAGAACCACCCCACCTGCACCTCTATTTTCTGCCGGCTGCAGGGCACTGGGATGATCCAGCGGCTCTAGGACCCAGCAGCACTTCTCTGCTGCTGCCGGCACCACCGCAGTGTAGAGATCGTGGGAGGGTACCAGGGCCAGCCCTACTATTATACCGCGTACGTGGCTGATACAGCAGAGAAGGGCGCTTGGCAGACTGTTCCACGCCCCCAGATTGACCAGAAACCTATGCTGCATCCCCGGCTCTGGCGGCGGATTCCGCTGTGTTCCTTTCTCAGCCGCGGCTCCCGTTTAGATGCCGGGTGGGCAGGCCGCGGCTGTGCGGTGAGTGACGGTCGCAGAAGGCTGGGTCTCCCTGTTGTTCCCGTGCCGATAGGTCAGTTACCCGGAGGTCCCTATTCCTGCATTACCGGAGCTGCCAGTGACAGGTAATATACAGAATACCTGCATTATGTAGCAGCACAAGTGAAAGTTCATCCAGCAATTCCCCCTGTCACCAGACTAATCCCCCCTCCTCCCCCTGTCACCAGACTAAACCCCCCTCCTCCCCCTGTCACCAGACTAATCCCCCCTCCTCCCCCTGTCACCAGACTAATCCCCCATCCTCCCCCTGTCACCAGATTAACCCCCCCCCCCCACCAGACTAATACCCCCGTCACCAGGCTAACCCCCTCACCAGACTAATCCCCCCTCCTTCTGTCACCAGGCCAACCCTTCACCCCTCACCAGACTAATTCCCCACCCCTCCCCCTGTCACCAATCTAACCCCCCCCTCACCAGACTAATCCCCCCTCCTCCCCCTGTCACCAGGCTAACCCCCCTCACCAGACTAATCCCCCCCCTCCCCCTGTCACCATGCTTACCCCCCCTCGGCAGACTAATCACCCCCCTCACCAGACTAATCCCCCTCCTCCCCACTGTCACCAGGCTAACCCCCCCTCACCAGACTAATTGCCCCCTCCTCCCCCTGTCACCAGGCTAACCCACCCCCTCATCAGACTAATCCCCCCCTCTTTCCCCTGTCACCAGGTTAACCCCCCACCAGACTAATCCCCCCTCCTCCCCCTGTCACCAGACTAACCCCCCTCCTCCCCCTGTCACCAGGCTTACCACCCCTCCACAGACTAATCACCCCCCCTCACCAGACTAATCCCCCCTCCTCCCCACTATCACCAGGCTAACCCCCCCTCACCAGACTAATTGCCCCCTCCTCCCCCTGTCACCAGGCTAACCCACCCCCTCATCAGACTAATCCCCCCCTCCTTTCCCTGTCACCAGGCTAACCCCCCCACCAGACTAATCCCCCCTCCTCCCCCTGTCACTAGGCTACCCCCCATCACCAGACTAATCCCCCCTCCTCCCCCTGTCACCAATCTAACCCCCCCTCACGAGACTAATCCCCCCTCTTCCCCCTGTCACCAGACTTTCCCCCCCTCCTCCCCCTGTCACCAGGCTTACCACCCCTCAGCAGACTAATCACCCCCCCTCACCAGACTAATCCCCCCTCCTCCCCCAGTCACCAGGATAACCCCCCTCACCAGACTAATCCCCCCCTCTTTCCCCTGTCACCAGGCTAACCCCCCACCAGACTAATCCCCCCTCCTCCCCCTGTCACCAGACTAACCCCCCCTCATCCCCCTGTCACCAGGCTTACCACCCCTCCACAGACTAATCACCCCCCCTCACCAGACTAATCCCCCCTCCTCCCCACTGTCACCAGGCTAACCCCACCTCACCAGACTAATTGCCCCCTCCTCCCCCTGTCACCAGGCTAACCCACCCCCTCATCAGACTAATCCCCCCCTCCTTTCCCTGTCACCAGGCTAACCCCCCCCCACAAGACTAATCCCCCCTCCTCCCCCTGTCACTAGGCTACCCCCATCACCAGACTAATCCCCCCTCCTCCCCCTGTCACCAATCTAACCCCCCCTCACCAGACTAATCCCCCTTCCTCCCCTGTCACCAATCTAACCCCCCTCATGAGACTAATCCCCCCTCTTCCCCCTGTCACTAGACTAACCCCCCCTTCTCCCCCTGTCACCAGGCTTACCACCCCTCAGCAGACTAATCACCCCCCCTCACCAGACTAATTTCCCCTCCTCCCCCAGTCACCAGGCTAACCCCCCTCACCAGACTAATCCCCCCCACCTCCTCCTGAAACCAGGCTAATCCCCCCTCCCCTCTTCTCCCCCCCCAACCACCACCACCAGTAGGCTAATCCCCCCTCCTCCCCGTCACCTGTTTTATCCCCCCCCCACCAGACTGTTCTTCCCCTTTTCTTCGTCCCGCCTTCCATTGTTCTTTCCCATATCTTCTTCCCTTCTTCCTCCCATCTAGCCTCTGTTCTTCCTCCCATCCCCTGTGTGCCTCCCATTTTCCCCTATTCTTTCACCTGTCTCCTTCCCTTCTTCCTGCCATCTTCCTGTCTCCGTCCCATCTCCTACTATTCTTCCCCCTTTCTCTCTCCCGTATTTCTCCTATCTAGACCCTATTCTTCTCCCTCTTCTCCCAGAGCCTGATTAAAGGTTCCAGCCACCCTAGGCTAATACAGAAGTTTCTGCCCACCCCACCCTTCTCCATCTCCCACCACCAATGTTTTTCGCTTAGATTTTTGTTGCTCATATTTAGATAAAAATCTTTAATTATGTGTCAAAATTGGGGGAACCTCTATCCCCGGCACTGGTTGTGGAGTAGCCGCAGGCACTCTCAATCTCCAATGATCCACACTCCAACTCTGGCACTCTAGACTTACACGCTACCTACCTCTAAAAATGTTTAAGCACAGCTGAATGGCAGAAGAAATTCCTGCTCACTCTATTTACTAAAATCAGGACATTTCCTCCCTAAATCCTAATCACCTTGAAATACTGGCCAACCCACTTTTACCTACTTCTTCTCTACCACCAGCAGTGATGTTCATCCCCTCCTCTCATCCTCGACCCTCTCTACCTGGCCCCTCTACTAGATTCCCTCCTACCATCTCCACTCCCTCTCTCTCAATGCTTTCTCCCACATTGTATACCTCTTTAATCTCTCGCTCTGTGATATTGTTGCTTCTTCCTCCTCCAAATATGCCCTTGTGACACATAGACCTGCAGAATGCTTCAGATGGTCTCCGCCCCCCTCCTCAGTCAGTGACAGCCGGTCCACAGCGCTGGTGCCGGTTGGGGAGTCGCCGTGGCTGATCCTTTCCTGGGCAGGGCCACTGTACTCAACAGCTGCGGGCGCTGGCGGGTGACATCATGATGCACCTGACATCCGCACCCGCTGCGCCTCCCCCAGGACCCAGCACTCCAGGCTGCGGCCTGATCAGCCTTAGGCCCTGCTCTCTCCTGTCTTCCTCCCCTCTAGACTCTGTTCTTTCTCCTGTCTTTGTCCTTTTTTCCTCCCCTCTTAATAAAATAATTATTGTAATATATAATTTAAGTGCTGAAAGTTTCTGTTCCAAACACATACATACATACATATATACATGCACACACACATATATATATATATATATATATATATATATCGCTGGTCACACCCCCATACCAGTAGCCACACACCCTCCATGCTGGTCACACCCCTTGTGGCAGCACACAATAGGCCCTTCATGAATTTCAGCTCCAGGCCCATGAAGTCCTTAATCTGGCACTGCCCCCATAGTACACACTGGAAAGCATAGTAGAATTATTAAGACCTAATAAGAAATAATAAATTCTTGTAACTGGGAAAGGTTCCTAATTGGACAGATATTAATTTTTTTATGAGCAGTAAAACAATTTTTTCTTCAGTGGTGAATACAAAATCCTATAAACCTTCTCTTTCTGGAAAACATCCCAGCATCACAGTGAAAATTGTAATAATGCTCATCTCAGAAAAAGAATCTGCCACTGAACTGTCTGAAAAGGGAGATTGCAGAAGTGTTCTTATGACAATTGAGACTGAGCCAAACACATTGATTTGATGGAGCCTCCTTATTAAAGATATAATTTTGCAAGGATTTGGCATAAGTGCAAAGGGCTATGCTTTGGCAGGGAATAACCTATTTATCCTATGCATGCCGAAGCAGAAATGAAATACTGTGTGCGAGTTACAAAGAAGGTTGGTAATGACACTTTATTTCTCCAATAAGACCAAGAAGGTTATAGTTTGCAAGATCATTGATCATGTTATTGCAGTTAAACACTTCTCTTTAATGGAAAGTAAATACAGGACTTTTGTCACAAGAATTACAAACTACACGCCTGCTAATAAGAGCTTGCACTTTCATTTTCAGGTTTATAGTATACTAGGAGAAAACAGCAGCATGTTAGCTGGTCTACAACAAGAGATGTGTCTTGACAGTGTAAGAAGTAAATGTTAAATCATATTACTCAATTTTATACTGTAAAATTAACAAATAAAACTGTAGTGAAGTATCAGGGCAGTGTTGTTAATAAATGCAAAGTCATATTTACCATGTAAAATACAATTATATCAGGATTGCCTACCCTCCTGCATTTAGCAGTAGGCTCCCATTTTTTAATTTAGCCCTCCACTGCCCCGCAATCTTTGCTAGTCCTCCCAGTTTTTCACTGTAACTCCAAGCTGGGAGGTGGAGCATGCACGGGAGACGCCATGTCACTTAAAATCCTGAGCTATGTCCCCTACGGGATCCGGTCTGAAGATCGACAGTGTCTAGGTCGACAATGTTTAGGTCGACCACTATAGGTCGACAGTCACTAGGTCGACATGGATGGAAGGTCGACAGGGTTTCTAGGTCGACAGGTCTAAAGGTCGACATGAGTTTTTCACTTTTCTTTTTTTTGGGATTTTTTCATACTTAACGATCCACGTGGACTACGATTGGAACGGTAAAGTGTGCCGAGCGAAGAGGTAGCGAAGCGAAGGCACCATTCACTCGCCATGCGAGGGGACGCGGTGCACTAATTTGGGATCCCGGTCACTCTACGAAGGAAACAACAACAACAAAAAAATCCTCATGTCGACCTTTAGACCTGTCGACCTAGCACATGTCGACCTAGAAACCCTATCGACCTTCCATCCATGTCGACCTAGTGACTGTCGACCTATAGTGGTCGACCTAAACATTGTCGACCTAGACACTGTCGATTTGATGAACCACACCCATCCCCTACTACTGTGAAGGAAATATGTTGCTGTGCCACAAGATGGATGCAAATGCTCAGCTGCTGCTGCCAGTGTGCAATTCTTCTGCAACTCCTCCTTACTCCTATAAAATCACAGTGGAGAAATGCGTAGAGGGAGCGCTTCTGTGTGCACACTTGCCCCGGCTATTATGGTTGAATTGTAGCTGCACCTACCACCTCCCCGCAGTGGATGCCCTCCTGTGACCACCAGCTCTGTGGACCTAGTGCCGCGACTGCCAGCTCTGGTAATTTTACCTCTTTCTGAATTTCCTGCAATGGATACTTAATCAGGATCACCAGCGTGTACGAAATGCTGCTAAGTCTCAATTGATGCCGCCAGCACGCTAAGGTATTTCTACCTCATTAGATCCATACGGTGGAAAGCTGAACTCCTGAGTCCCACAAGAGGTTTCTGGATAATATCCTTGTTTAGTCACCAAGGGTGAGAAATTTCCACATAACATCGGGGTTGTATTGCTAATTAACCGGCTTTTTGTTTAAATGAACTGACATCTATTTTCTGAACTTTCCGGAATCAGCACTGTGCACACGTGTGAGCTTATTTTAATATCAGCCAATTAGAAGTTATTATCAGAGGTCACTTTATTCTGATGAATTTTTATCTTGTTATTGTTTATTAAAATATTATGTATTTTTAATTATCAAGCACTTCTTATCATTGGTTCTATTAGTATCAATGTTTTCATTTACCTGCTTAAATTGACATCCAGGGGTAAATTTACTAAGATGGGAGTTCTATTTAAGATGGGATGTTGCCCATAGCAACCAATCAGCTTCTACTTCTTATTTATCTAGCACATTCTAGAAGATAATACCTGGAATCTGATTGGTTGCTATGGGCAACATCCCATCTTAAATAGAACTCCCATCTTAGTAAATTTACCCCCCAGACTGTCCTGTAGGAGCTGCTTAACTCAATTTCACCTTTGAACTATATATCATTTTTTTTTGTTTTTTGGTTTAGGCAGTGCTAATTTGATAATTTAATAGTGCACCCGATATGTTATCATATGTGTTCAAGTAACACTGAACATACTTGAAAATTATTATCTAAATTTGTCTGATTTACCATTCTCATCTGTTTTTCAGTGTTTGGGAGCAAACCCCCTGAACGCCCCCCCAGAGGAGGTAGTCATAATGTTAGCAAGTATGACTAAAGGCCCATATAGACAGGCCGATGCAGGAAGAGATGTGTGCTGAGCGAACCGCTCAGCACACATCTCTCCCGCCGCTCAGCACAGCGCGATCTGTGCTGAGCGTGCGGGGGGAGATGGGGGGCCGCTCACTTCACCCAGCGGGCGAAGTGAGCGACCCGCTAGATTGGCCTGCATGCAGGCCAATCTAGCAGCAGCGATAGCGATGTGCGGGGCCGCGCATCGCTATCGCTGAGGTGGCTACACACGGAGCGATCATGCTGATATTCTAAGCAATCTAGTCAGATTACTTAGAATATCGCTCCGTGAGTACCCCCCTTTAGTTGGAAGAACCAAGTCCAAACTGAACTAGTCATCTCTATGGTACAGCAGTGCAGAGATCAGGCTGACATTTATAGAGCTACACATCTTTACAACAAGATCAATAATGGTACTGGACTAATATATCAGGCTGAAACAGAAAAAAGTCAGTAGGGTAAAGAGAGACATAGTGGTGGGGGGGGGGGCAAAAGAGAGACAAGGCAAAGGGGAGAGATAGATGGGGGGAAGACGAGAGAGGTATTTGGAAAGGGTGGAATGAGGAAAGCCAGATAAGGCATAGAATAGGAGGAGAGAGACTGTGAGAAGGGGGGAAAGAGGGATGCACACGGAAAGGGAAGGTATATAAAAAAGAAACAAAAGTAAATGCAAACCACAACAGTTAGCAACAAGGGGGGTCATTCCGAGTTGATCGTTCGCTAGCAGTTTTTAGTAGCCGTGCAAATGCATAGTTGCTGCCCACGGGAGAGTGTATTTTCGCTTTGCAGAAGTGCGAATGCCTGTGCAGCCGCGCGGCAGCAAACACATTTTGTGCAAAACAAGACCAGCCCTGTAGTTACTTATTCTTTGCGATGATTGCTGCAACGAGCGACATGGTAATGACGTCAGATACCCGCCCAGCAAACGCCCGGCCATGCCTGTGTTTTTCCAAAAATTCCCAGAAAAAGGTCAGTTGACACCCATAAACGCCCCCTTCCTGTCAATCTCCTTGCGATCGGCTGTGCGACTGAATGCGTCGCTAGAACCTGTGCAAAACCACGATGCTCTTTGTACCCGTATGTCGCGCATGCGCATTGCGGTGCATACGCATGCGCAGGTTAGCCATTTTTTTTCACTGATTGCTATGCAGCGAACAACGTCAGCTAGCGATCAACTCAGAATGACTCCCCAGGTATGCACACTTACTACTCCTAGCAGCCGCAGCAAGAATATGAGACAGAAAAGAGAGCAGGATAAGGACAAAAAGAAAGAGGGGAAAGATGTGAAGGAAACCAATAATGAGGTAAGAAAAGTGTAAACACAATTGTAAAAAGGGGTAACAGGAACAATAGGGAGAGACGGGTAGAATAATAGGAAGACTAGGGAGAGATGGGAGGAATAGGTTTAAGAACAGGGGGAGACAGGAGAAATAGGGGAAGATGGGAGGAATAGGAGGAGACGGGTAGAATAGAAGGAAGAATAGGGGAGATGGGAGGAATAGGTAGAAAAATAGGAGGAGACGGGAATTACTGCAGATGAAAAAATTGAGTATCTAATTGGAATAATTGTGTCATTAGTGCTGGGTTGATTTACAATCGGCGCTGTGTGTGTATGGGGCGGTCGGCCGACCGCCCGTACACATGCTGCGGCGGCCGGTGGTGATTGACAGCTGAACTGGGCGGGCGTGTGTACACGCCCGCCCAGTTCATGACGTCAGTCCCCGACGGATCGGCCAGTGTGTATGCACAGCACACTGCCCGATCCGTCCATAGATATATCTGCAGATCAATTGATCTGCAGATATATCTATTAGTGTGTACCCACCTTAAGTCTGTGCATGTGCTGTATGTGTTTTTGGGGAAGACTAGACGGGCCAAGTGGCTCTTATTTGTCATCAGTTTCTCTGTTTACACTGGCTAGGGAAAATGATGCATGAACATTCCTATGAATAAGAGTGTTTGTTTTTCAGTTACTTATAGTGACAATTTTGTTTATTCTTACTCTGTCAACATATTAGATAATTGATAAAATGTACAGCAAAAACAAGAAGGAGGCTGCGGATAATAGAGCACAATTTCCTCAAACGGTGAACTGCCCAACCTCCCACTGGACTCTCACCTATATACAGGAACATTGGGGGTAATTCCAAGTTGATCGCAGCAGGATTTTTGATAGCAATTGGGCAAAACCATGTGCACTGCAGGGGAGGCAGATATAACATGTGCAGAAAGAGTTAGATTTGGATGGGTTATTTTATTTCTGTGCAGGGTAAATACTGGCTGCTTTATTTTTACACTGCAAATTAGATTGCAGATTGAACACACCCCACCCAAATCTAACTCTCTCTGCACATGTTATATCTGCCTCCCCTGCAGTGCACATGGTTTTGCCCAATTGCTAACAAAAATCCTGCTGCGATCAACTTGGAATTACCCCCATTGTTGCTTGGACAAAGTTATTTTGATACAGGGGAATAATATTGGAATGGACTCAATCAGCCACGTAATACTCAGTTCCTGACCTACCTATTGGGTAACAATAGCTTAACATATTTGTATGAATTCATATTTTTTATTCTATGTGATATGCACGCAATTTTATGCTTTATTATTATTTTATACATACATTTTTGCAGTATTAAATTGTACAATTAGAGTAATTTAAATCGCTCTTGGACATCGTTCATTCTATTGTTGCATTCTAGCACAGCCTCCTTCTTGTTTTTGCTGTTTTTTATGTATACTGTTTGAGTGACTTCCCCAATTTTTAGAGGCAGCTGCTAAGTAAGACATCCCAGGCGGGATTCAAATCTCTGTCCCTCCCTCCCGCCCCCATCACGCCTGCCGGCAGTATTCAAATGTTGCTGCCGGTGGGTGCGATATCAGCATTTCAGCTCGCCACCCCCAGGGGTAGTGAGCTGAAATGCGTGAAAAGTGACCCATGTGGACGCCTAAATGGGACTTTCCACAATCGCGCCCATGACTTTAGTCGGGTTTAGCCGCTTTACGGGCGCTATCAGCGCTATAATGGGGGTCAATAGAATATCGCCCCACAATCTCTCATCACTGTAGATGGGAGATTGTGGGAAATAAAACATTTGAATCTCACCGCCCATGTCCTAAGCGCCCGAGTACACCTTGGTATAACTATCTCTTGCATATTGACATAATGGGGGCTATTCAATTGTTTGAAAAGTCAGTTGGGTGTCTGACTTTTCAAACATTTGAATTCCCCACAATGTGTTAGTATTAGTAATGTTAGGGATACATTTGATGGGGTTCATCGTTGTGAATGAGCACACATTTTTGGCCAAACATGCTAAGAACAACATATTCATTTATACTCCATGTTAGTTGTAGAGTTTATCATAAATATTTTGTCTATCAGTAGTCTTAGTGCTTACAGTATGCACTTGCATTTTCTTTTTCCTGTATGGTACTACAAGTCTAATCATGGTAACACCACTTATTATGTTTTAAATTTGGGTATAATGTTCCCCCTTTTCTAATACTCTTCTAGAAAGTATATAATGTACAGCTACAAGTTTTCTTCAAGTCAATTTTAAACTGGGAAATTTTTATGTTCTTCCTATGTTTGCTTGGGTGTCCCTTGGTTTCTTCCCACATTCTAAAACACACAGCACCATCTACTGTAAGTAAAATGACTCATGTTTGTGTACATAATTTTTATTATAAGTATAAATACGGCAGCGTCTAATGTGAATGACTACATAAAATATTTCAGCAAGTTGAGATCTCAGTAAAGGATATAGTTGTGATATCAATAAAGGATAAACAATAAATAATTAATGTATCACAACAGAGTTAAGGGAAAAGATAGTGCATTGTAGTGAGCTGCAGGTAATTATCATGAATTTACATTTTACAATGAGAATAAAATCCAATATCATTTTTAATTTAATGCAATTAAAACAATCCACAGGTATCTAATTATTTTCGCTTTCATTTGTCCATGACTGAAAGACGCCTAGATAAATATCTAAAAATGTGTATATATTTGAGAGAGATTTATGTACAGAATTCTGTACTGTAGAGAACAGTCAGCTAATTACAAATCTTAATTAAAGAAGTGATGTTTTGATATTTCTGCTCTATGCAGGTAACAGATTGGTCAAATTAATCTCACTTTTCTCTTAATATTTGTAAAAATATTAAAATTAATGACAACCTGTTTTCTGAGTTCAGGGAATTGACAATGAGTTATAATTTTGTTTGCTGCACATTGTCATTATGTTAATGATTATAGTTGAAATTTACATTATTTCTATATGTTTTAATGAAATTATAATTAATGTGCAAACATATTCAAATAAATAAGTGTTATTCTGAATTAGGATAATTCTAATGGATTGGGCACAGGATAAACAGAAAAGGCAATTTTCTAGAGTACAGTATAATAATAATTCAGAATAAATTTGTCATGTATCAGTTTGGATGAATCACAGTTTTTCTGAGTGTTTTTGGGTGTGAAAACTGCATTGTAGTATTGGGCTTCACCATGGGGAAGCTACAGGTTATGCTCATCCTGATCATCTCATTAGAAAGTTGCTGACTATCACAAATGTGGTCAGAAAGTAGGCTGAAGATTGTCATATCCTATAAATAAGTAGGACACGGCAAAAATCAGTGTTTGTGCATGGCAAATGGAGTTGAGATCAAGATCACTGGTAGGCAAACATAGTTAGGACAAGTGGGACAAAGACAATTGGACAATATACAGTATAGGTAAACAATGTCTGTCACAGATACCAGATCCCAAATCACAATTGAATAGCTGCAAGAGAAAATTGCACGCAGAGGTTCTCATAGAGGAGTACTTGTGAGAAGCATGGTAAATGGATACTCCAATACATAAACTGGCAAAGTTATAGGTTTGTTGCAGTGGCTTGTTATTCTGTTTTCTACAGTAGTTAAAGTTCTTACTCTGCTACCCTTTGATCATTGAGTATTCTTATAAAGGGTTGAGATGAGCAGTTTGCTTTGTATCCAGAAACTGTATTTCTTAGTCCAGTAATTGGCTTAGTTTTGCAAAGCTGGGTACACGATATTCAATTATTGGGCAGATCTGCTGAAATTTGTATGATCAGCCTGATAATTGCATAGTGTATACATAAGAGCTTTAGCCAATAGATGGCTTCAAACGATACTGCAATGGTCGGATCAGGAGGTTAAGATTTTATGTCCTGCTCAAAAATTGCAATCTCTGAAATTCTAATCTCATTGAAGAAAACATACAATGAGCTCAAAATAGCTCAATGTATACAAAGCGCACGATTGGGTAATCGCTTCGGGGATCGGAGCATTTACCTTATCTTCAGATAATAGTTCCGAGGATTGGATTGATTATATGATTTTCAGATAATGGCTCAGGGGATCAGAGCATTTATCTGATCTTCAGAATTGGTCTGAAAATGTCTACTTAATTAAAGACACTAGCTTTTTTTTCTGTTGTACTGGGAAGTTCAGTAACCTGTCAGTTATGTTAGAAATAGAAAACGTATGTAATTTGTCTTTCTTTTTTTTCTTACTAAACAAACAGAGAAGATGCATGCATACAGTACAAAGGAATTTTATTGCATAAAGTCAATGAAACTCCACAGTATCAAGTGACAACATAAAAGGACGGTCAACAAGATAAATTGGGTGAAGCAGTGTTTATCTGAAAGAGTTTTGATCCAATTTAATAAAACAAAGTAAAAATAAAATGGTGATAAGCATCACAAACATTACTCAATGAAACAGTTGGTCATGCCTATCTCAGTTCCATTTACAATGGCATTGTCAATTATACTATACAAATTATACTATACAAACAAAACATGATCACGTCAGGGAGCTACAGTAGCTTAGCATAGCAGTACATAGCATGGAAATTACTTATTAACAAACACTTAAAAAAAACAGAAAAAATCCTGACAAAGAATCAGTATCTGCATCTAAGAAATGAGATGGAATAAAGAATGCTTTCTGAGTATTTTTCACATTCTGTCCATGTTCAGTCTATATATGCTTCAATTTTTTTAAAAAAAATTAGCAAAAAATAAATAAATATGCTAATGTGCAATAAATACTTACTCAGCATTTACATTTTTAACACATTCAATACTCTTTCTATAAAAGTGTAGTATTTTGAACATCCTTTGCCATTCTAAAGAAAAAAATCTGTTTTACAATCTTTTATTTATTTTCCATTACATAAATGTGAAAACAGATGAAAGTATTTATTTTATGACCGACTAAAAACTTAAATGTATTTCAAATTACCAAAACCCACCCTACAGCTATATGATATGACTATTAACCAGCATTGAAGCCCAACATTCCAACAACAAACCAACAACAAACTTCTCATTCAACCCTCACTCAAACTAATTAAACATCTATTCACACCAATGTCCTAACAAACTATGGGGTCTATTTTCTAAGCCTTGGATGGAGATAAAGTGGACGTAGATAAAGTACCAGCCAATCAGCACCTGCCATTTTTCAAACCCAGCCTGCAACTTGGCAGTTGGGAGCTCATTGGCTGGTATTTTATCTCCGTCCACTTTATCTCCATCCAAGGCTTAGTTAAGAATAAGAATAATTTATTGTCATTAACAAGACAAATGAAATGTCAAAGAAATTTTGCAATAAACATCTTGCACAATAAAACAAACAAAACAAGTCTTACTTATAAATTATCTCATTCGTTAAGCCATTTAGTGCATGGATAGTTTTGTATGCGTACGTACCCCTCTAAAACGTTTTTGTGATGGTAATCTTTCAAAAACTGAGTAATTAGGATGACTAGTATCTGCCAATATGTTTCTAGCTCTTTTTAACACTCCCTTTTCATAAAGATCATGTATACATGGAAGGAACACACCAATGACCCTGCCTGCAGTTCTGACCACACGTTCCAAGGAAATCTTCTCAGCCACAGTACAGTTTCCATACCATACTGTTACAGCGTAAGTCAGAACACTCTCTACTATACTGCAATAAAACTTAAACAGCATATCTGTACTCAAGCAAGCAGCTTTAAGACGTCTTAAGAAAAAAAAGGCGCTGCTGCGCCTTCTTAACTAAGAAGGTACAGTTTAAAGACCAGGTTAGGTCTCTGGAAATATAGATGCCCAAAAACTTGAAAGAATCTACCTCCTCAATTTCCATGCCATCCACAAAAACAGGGAGTAGCGGTCTTTGACTACCTCGCCTAAAATCAACTACTTACTCCTTCGTTTTAGATGTATTTAAAAGCAAACAATTTTCCTTACTCCATTTTAACAATCTAAAAACCTCCTGTCTATAAGCATCCTCATCATTTTCGCTAATCAAACCAACTGCCGCTGTATCATTGGCAAATTTCACTACCTTAACAGATTTGACAGCTGAAAAACAATCATGTAAATATGGAATATAATAATGGGCTCAGGACACACCCCTGAGGCACACCAGTTTTTAACTGCACCTCCTATCGGAGAAAAACTATTTTGCAAACCTTAAAGATAATAGGTTACTTTACTATAGATGTAGCCATGCTCATCTTGACTGCAATTTGCCATATTCGCGACAAGCCAGGCATGGCAAGTGTGCCCACAACTAGGATGCGTACATCTATAGAAATTACATGGGCTCTGTACTAAGACGCAGCTCAGCGTACCCAAGGCGCATGTGCCTATGCAGGCATTCCGCAAACTGGATGAATGTAGCAACATCTGTATAAGCACCCTGGCCCTGATGTTACAAGTGAAGGTAGAAGAGCACAGATGAGTGATTTTCCTACTCTCAGTGAAAATCCTGAGAATAATTACCAATGTTACACTATCTGTAAATGTTATTAAGGTAACAGATGACATCCAAAATGCCATAATAGTAAGAAGAATATACTCAAAGTTGCAGAGTCTTACTATATATTGTACAGTATGCAGTTTAATAAGATTTCTGTTTTCAAACTGAACATTGCCATTTGTTAGAAAAGTTTATTTTACTAAAATAAAAGTATTTGACAAATGTTAATCAAAACATGCACAGCAAGCTGGTGCAGTGAAAACAGGCATCCAGGAGCATAACATAGAATAATGAAATACCGACTGGTGGACAGCCAAGCTGTGAGCAAGTACAATCCTTGCCCAAGTCTCTCTACATCAGGCATTCCCAACCTCCATCCTCAGGGCACACTAACAGTGCAGGTTTTAGTGATACCCAGGCTTCAGCACAGATGGATAAATTCAAATAACTGATATATTAATTAAGTCACCTGTGCCTAAGCATGGATATCACTAAAACCTGGACTGTTAGTGTGCCTTAAGGACCCAAGGTTGGGAATGCCTGCACTACATAGTAGATTATAACGTTAGGTGTGAGAAACTAAACACACCACCAATGATAAAACTATCTTAAATGTATATAATGGATAAAAGCAAATTGACATAAATTAATACATGAAAATAACATGTAAAAGTGTATACATTTATATTTTAGTAATGTTTTACTGTTTTGTTTTGTTTTTTCAATAGAAATGTATTCAGTTAATTTAATTTTTCCTTATTGTTGTTTTTATAAACCAGTCTTGTGAATATAAACTTTTTTCGTCATTTGCCTTTTGTATTGGTTTGGATATTAGAAAGGTCTCTCACATAGTTAGCTAGAACATGCTGATAAATCTTTTCCTTGCAGTAAGTCCTCAATCAATCTGTTTAGGCTTTTTCCAAGAGCTGTATTTCATAGAGCATATTGTATATTAAGATGAAAGTCATTCCTCTGTGCCTCTCAAAAGTGAATAGTGTGCCATAAGGATTAGCAGCTAGCACACAACATTTTTACTCTATGAATTATAGGCTCTTCACTACAATATATAAACATTCAGTTCTTCTGAACTGACAGTGTAATCTGTAATCTTAAATTATTATAAAGATGAAGCTATGAAAGAAAATGCCTCCAATTCAAATGGATGAACATAACGTTTAAGGGCTTATATAGCTTTTGCAACATTACTTGCTCATTGGTGTTTTTGAAAGACCAGTTTGGTACATAAATATTCTGTAGCAATGCATTATTTTTTATTTTTTACAGTTTCTGAAGAATAAAAATGCAGCAAATTTCTGAAGATGTCTTTTTATTGCAAAGTGACATTTTTCCACTTACTTGTTTTTCAAAATAGCCCACTGAAAAGCAAATGCATAAAAGGTAGAAGGGATATATTGATATTTGACCTGTCTATTATACATGCACATAAACAATTATTAATGGTGTTAAATATAATGGAATTGGCAAAGTGTTTGAGTAAAAACTAACCTGTCATAGAAAGAAAATAAGCTGCCATGCACTTTTTCTGAGTTTTTCTGAAAGTTATTGTAAAATTTCAATATAGAGTAGTGAATTAGACGAACAGTCAATAACTACTTACTTGATCTGATATGAAAGTAGACAGAGAGAAGTTAATTTCTTGCAATTAGATTATCTAAATTAAATTGCTGAAAACTAAAATTACAATTTGGTTGCATTTGGAAAATTATTTAAGATAGTTTAATTTTGCATAAATTGTGCCAAATTATATTTTCCTATCAAACCTTGACGTCTTTAAAACCTGCGAGGTAGCACACAAATGTCCATTATTTGACTGTCTTGCAGTGTGATTAAGTACCGGTATATGTAACATATTAGGATGATATGCCACCAATTGCTACAGTATCAGTTGTTCTACAGTATATAAAGTTAAGCAGCAGCAGACACTGTCAATTGCTCCAATCATTGTGTTCTGTAGTTTGTCAAAACAGCTTAGGTACATTCAAATACAAAAATAGTTTCCTGTTGATTTAGATGGTGGTGATATGTACAAAGAAGAAAAATTGTAGCATTTATTGGTATTTGGGAAATTAATGAATTTACTGTCCTTGTGGTAAGTACAATTACTCCTAATTACCAAGAGATCATGCACAAAGAAAATTAACAATTCTACTTTTTAGCCTTGTCCTTTTTAACCACTTGTCTGGCATGGTTGCATCAGATGCGAGTAAGCCAGGCTGGGCTTGCCCTGACATGGAAGCATCTGATGTGACCAGTCAGAAATGCCCACTTGGTTGCTGCTGGAAAGGAATCTTCCTGCAGCTACCTCTAACAGAGGGACCTGATTTAATAGTCCATAATATATGACTTTTTCAGGGTATATTATTCTGTGGGCACAAGTACAGAGATGCATAATTGTAGAGTAGCATCCATTGGGAGCACTACTCGCATGTAGTGATGTTTTTAACCTGATGGTTAGTGGGCAACACATACTGTAATGTATGATGACCACTATTGCATACATTTTCCATTCTCCAGTGGCTTATATTTTGTAAAATAAAGACATCTTTCTGGTAGCAAGTATACAATGCAGACCTTTACTATATTATACAAACCCCAATCTTTGGTGGATATTACATAATGCAAAGCCTATACAGACTGCTGGTGGCTATTGTATAGTGCAGATCCAATATGGCCCACATTCTTTGACGCCTATTATGTTATGTCAGGCATAAGGGCATAATTAATAATTATTAGAACCTAGGCCTGATAATTATAATCTCTTATCAACACTATTTGTGGCAACAAGATATTTAGTTACACCCAGATGTATCTATCAGATCAGATGTTACACACACATGCTAGAATGGGCTTGGATAGAATCCTATCTCTGCAATGTGTAACAGCAAAGAGACTCTACTTTTAATTTCATGGTGCTGCCGTTCTATTATGCATATGCTATCTGCTGTTTTTTGCAAAGTGTAGCTTATAAGCAACTAGAGATATGCCGCGGGCACTTTTCGTGTTTTGGTTTTGGATCTGGATCCTCGCTCGTGTTTTGGGTTTAGGTTTTGGTTTCGTATCGGGATGATTTTTGAAAAAAAACACAAAAATGGCTAAAATAACAGAATTTGGGGGTATTTTGATCCTACGGTATTATTAACCTCAATAACATTCATTTCCACTCATTTCCAGTCTATTCTGAACACCTCACACCTCACAATATTGTTTTTAGGCAAAAAGGTTGCACCGAGGTCGCTGGATGACTAAGCTAAGCGACCCAATTGGGCGGCACAAACACCTAGCCCATCTAGGAGTGGCAATGCAGTGGCAGACAGGATGGCACATTTAAAAACTAGGCCCCAAAGAGCATATAATGCAAAGAAGAAAAAGAGGTGCAATGAGGTAACTGGATGTCTAAGGAAGCGCCCCAAGTGGGTGGCACAAACACCTGGCCCATCTATGAGTGGCACTGCAGTGGCAGACAGGATGGCACTTTTAAAAACTAGGCAACAAAGAGCACATAATGCAAAGAAGAAAAAGAGGTGCAAGATGGAATTGTCCTAGGGCCCTCCCACCCAGGGCCCTCCCACCCACTCTTATGTTGCATAAACAGGACATACACACTTTAACAAACCAATCATTTCAGTGACAGGGTCTGCCACACGACTGTGGATGAAATTATTGGTTTGTTTGGGCCCCCACAAAAAAAGAAGCAATTAATCATCCCACCAAAAAAGAAGCAATTCATCTCTCCTTGCACAAACTGGCTCTACAGAGGCAAGATGTCATCCTCATCCTCCCATTCCTCAACCCTTTCAGCATGTACATCCTCTTTCTCACAGCGTATTAATTCGTCCCCACTGGAATCCACCATCACAGGACCCTGTTTACTTTTTGGGGGCATTGCTGGTCAAGGTCTTCCTGGAGGAATTTATAATTAATTTTGATGAACATCATCTCCCCATTTTGTGGCAGTAACCTCCTACTCCTATCACTGACAAGGTGACCAGCTGCAGTAAACACTCTTTCAGAGTACACACTGGAGGGGGGGGGGGGGCAACTTAGGTAAAATAAAGCTAGTTTGTGCAAGGGCGTCCAAATTGCCTCTTTTTCCTGACAGTATACGTACAGACTGTCTAACATGCCTACTTGGATGCTGTCACCTATATAATCCTCCACCATTCTTTCAATGGTGACAGCATCATATCCAGTGATAGTAGACATGTCAGTAATCATTGGCAGGTCCTTCAGTCCGGACCAGATGTCAGCACTTGCTCCTGACTGCCCTGCATCACCGTCAGCGGGTGAGCTCGGACATTTTATCCTTTTCCTCGCAGCCCCAGTTGTGGGAGAAAATGAAGGAGGAGTTGTTAACGGGTCACGTTCCGCTTGAGTTGACAATTGTCTCACCAGCAGGTCTTTGAACGTCTGCAGACTTGTCACTGCTGGATAGAGAGATACAACGTAGGCTTTAAACCTAGGATCGAGCACGGTGGCCAAAATGCAGTCCTCTGATTTCAACAGATTGACCACCTTTGCATCCTGACAAAGCGAATGAAGGGCTCCATCCACAAGTTCAACATATTTTGCAGGATCACTCCATCTTAGCTCTTCCTTCAATTTCTCCAGCTTCTTCTGCAAAGGTCTGATTATGGGAATGACCTGACTCAAGCTGGCAGTTTCTGAACTGACTTGTGTGGTAAGTTCGAAAGGGTTGGAGAACCTTGCACAAGACGGAAATCATTCTCCACTGTGCATTCAGGTGCATTCCTCCTCCTTTGCCTATATCGTAGGGGGATGTATAGGCTTAAATGGCCTTTTGCTGCTCCTTCATCCTCTGAAGCATATAGAGTGTTGAATTCCACCTCGTTACCACCTCTTGCTTCAGGTGATGGCAGGGCAGGTTCAGGAGTGTTTTGCTGGCGCTCCAGTCTTCGGCACGCAGTGGTTGAATGTCGAAAGTGGCAAGCAATTTTTCGGGCTACCGACAGCATCTCCTGCACACCCCTGTCATTTTTCAAAAAATTCTGCACCACCGAATTAATTGTATGTGCAAAACATGGGATGTGTTAGAATTTGCCCAGATGTAATGCACGCACAATATTGGTGGCATTGTCCGATATCACAAATCCCCAGTAGAGTCTAAGTGGGGTAAGCCATTGTGCGATGATGTCCCTCAGTTTCCATAAGAGGTTGTCAGCAGTGTGCCCCTTACGGAAACCAGTGATACACAATGTAGTCTGCCTAGGAACAAGCTGGCATTTGTGAGATGCTGCTACTGCTGTCGTTGCTGCTGGAGGCAATACATCTACCCGGTGGGCTGTCACAGTCATGTAGTCCTTAGTTTGCCCTGCGCCACTTGTCCACATGTCCATGGTTAAGTGGATAGTGGGTAAAACCACATTTTTTAGGACACTTTTCTTAATGTCTCTGTACAGTCCGGGAATCGCTTTCCTAGTGAAGCGGAATCTAGATGGGATTTTGGTACACTACCTCCATCAATTGTCTAAATCCCACTGCACCAATGGCGGATACCAGATGCACGTCTAACACCAACATAGCTGTCAAGGCCTCAGTTATCCACTTTGCAACAGGATGACTGCTGTCATATTTCATCTTCATCGCAAAGGGCTGTTGGACAGTCAATTGCTTAGTTGAAGTAGTACAAGCGGTCTTCTGAATTCCTCTCTGGGATGATGATCGACTCCCAGCAGCAACAACAGCTGCGGCAGCAGCAGTAGGCGTACCACTCAAGGATCCTCCAAAGGAGTCCCGGTTAGGAGAGGACTCATCAGTCATGCCAGTGACATGTACTGCAAGGCTACTGACATTCCTGACTGAGGAGGAAATTGACGTTGAGGAGTTGGTGGTGTGGCTTGCAGGAGAATGAGTACAAGAGGAAGAAGGGATTTAGGTGTCAGTGGACTACTTACGCTCTAACCCAAAGTTTCTGAACTTGACAATGACTTATGATGAATGAGCTGCAGGTGACGTATAAGGGAGGATGTTCCTAGGTGGTTAATGTCCTTACGCCTACTAATTACGGATTGAAAAAGGCAACACACGGCTTGACACCTGTTGTCCGGATTTGTGGAGAAATAATTCCACACTGAACAGGTGGCTTTTTTGGTATTTTGCCCAGGCATGACAATGAGCTTATTCATCCCACAGACAACAGCTGTCTCCCCCCGTGCCTGATTTAAACAAACCACATCACCATCAGAATCCTCCTCGTTAACTTCCTCCTCAGTGACAGCAACACCCATATCCTCATCCAGGTGTACTTCAACAGTGCCATCTTCAATTTGAATATCAGAAACTCCTTCCAGCACTTGCAGAAGGCATTCAAATGATGGAAGGAGCCACCTCTTCCCATCTAGTGTTGGGAAGGTCAGGTATCGCAACCGCCAACACACTTGGACTCTACTTGGGGATTTGTGATACCATCTTAGAATGCACAGTTCTTTGCTGTGCTTTTGCCAGTTTAACTCTTATCATTTTGCTAGCAGGAGGATGAGGGATTCCATCGTAATGTGAAGCTGAACCACTAGTCATGAACATAGGCCGTGGCCTATGTTCATGACTAGTGGTTCAGCTTCACATTAGCCGTTCCTTGCCACTCTGTGTCGTAAATGGCATATTGGCAAGTTTAAATCTTTCCTCAGACCATTTACATTTTTTGGGGGGTCATATTACTGAACTTCGGCTTTGTGGATTTTACATGCCCTCTACTATGACATTGGGCATTGGACTTGGCAGACAACGTTGATGGAATTTCATCATCTATGTCATGACAGCAGCTTCAGCACTAGGAGGAAGTGGTTCTTGATGTTTCCCTATTTTATCCTCCAAATTTTTGTTCCGCATTATTTTTTCTTGAGTTATATAACACAATATGTGGCACAGGAGAGCATACCCCTACACCACACAGGGCAAACCCTGAAAAAAATATTTTGATTAAATATTAATAACCCCTTTATTTGGAGTAAATATACAGTACAGGACGACACCACTGGACTTATATTGCAGTACCACTGGACTGGACTTATACAATAGTACCACTGGACTTATACAGCAGTACCACTGGACTTATATGGCAGTATCCCTGGACTGGACTTATACGGCAGTACCACTGGACTGGACTTATATGGCTTTTTCACTGGACTTATATGGCATTACCACTGGACTGGATTTATATGGCAGTACCAATGGCCATATAAGGCAGTATCACTGTACTTATACAGCAGTACCCCTGGACTTATACGGCAGTGTCACTGGACTTATATGGCAGTACCACTGTACTGGATTTTTACGTCAGTATCACTGGACTTATACAGCAGTACCACCTGGCTTATACAATAGTACCAATGGACTTATACAGCAGTACCACTGAACTTATATGGCAGTACCACTGCACTGGATTTATACAGAAGTACCACTTAATTTATATGGCAGACCACTGGACATATACGGCAGTATCACTGTACTTTTTTGTCAGTACCACTGGACTTATACGGCAGTATCACTGGAATTATATGGAAGTACCACTGGACTTATACGGCAGTACCACTGGACTGTATTTATCGGGCAGTACCACTTTATTTGTACCGCAGTACCACTGGACATATACAGCAGAATCAATGGAATTATACGACAGTACCACTGGACTTTACAGCAGTATCACTGGACTTATATGGCAGTACCACTGCACTTATATAGCAGTACCACTAGACTGGATTTATACAGAAGTACCACTGGACTTATATGGCAGTACCACTTGACTTATATGGCAGTACCACTGGACTTATACGGCAGTACCACTGGACTGGATTTATATGGCAGTACCACTGGATTTATATGACAGTTCCACTGGACATATACGGCAGTATCACTGGACTTGTATGGCATTACCACTGGACCTATACGGCAGTACCACTGGACTGGATTTATACGGCAGTACCACTGTACTTATACGGCAGTACCACTGGACTTAAATTTCAGTACCAATGGACTTATACGGCATTACCACTGGACTGGATTTATACGGCAGTACCACTGGATTTATACAGCAATACCAATGGACATATATGGCAGTGTCAGTGGACTTATATGGCAGTACCACTGTATGGATTTTTGCGGCAGTATCACTGGACTTATACGGCAGTACCACTGGACATATACAGCAGTATCACTGGACTTATAAGGCAGTATCACTGGATTTATACAGCATTATCACTGGACATATATGGCAGTATCACTGACTTATGCAGCAGTATCACTGGACTTATACGGCAATACCACTGGACTTATATGGCAGTACCACTTGACTTGTACAGCAGCACAGGGACACCACCATTGGACTGATGCAGCACAACACAGCACCACTGGACTGGACTTATACAGCTGCACTGGACATATGGCAGCAGAGGACACCACTACTGTGACTGGACTGATGCAGCACAAGACACCACCACTGGACTGATGCAGCACAACAAAACACCACTAGAATGACACACACAAGACAGAGCTGGTCGCCTCCCCACTTTCCCGCACAGACAGACACTGAGGAGACAGACACGTCCTCTCGTTACACTCTCTAGGACTGGAGTGAAAATGGCGGCGATGCGCGGCTCCTTATATGGAATCCAAAACCCGCTAGAATCCGACAGCGGGATGATGACGTTTTGCCTCGTTCTGGTTTCTGAGTCTGGCGGGAAGTCCTGAGCCGGGCTCGGATCCGGGCTCGGGACATGATGTTTCGGTAGGGTTCAGTTCTCAGAGAACAGAACCCGCTCATCTCTATAAGCAACAATTGTTAATGCTATCTTCAGATTACGTTACCTATTGGGGTCGAGCTCCAGAATGTTAAGCACTCCAGAGCTTGGTAAATATGGGAAGATAGCAGCCACCCTAGGTTTCTATGGGTACTGCTTTTTTGGTTAAATAAAAAAGGGTCACTGCAGGAAATATTGTAGATAAGTGGAGCCAGTGTAGTTTTGCTATAGGAGATAAAATGGATTAAAGCGGGGATGGATGGGGGAAGAGAATGTTAGATTAGATGAGGCTTAAAAGACAGAAAATGATGGTTTACTTCAAGTTATCATTACTCAAATAACATGTAAAATAGATATGTATCTTTTATTAAACAAATCCAAAGGCAAAAAAGATTCAATAGAAATCACAAAGACCAAATTATTAAATTAAGTTTAATACCTGTATATGAAAATACTCAAAATGCTTAAAAGATGCACACACAAAAAATATTTCATAAAACTGACATACAGAGATAGTCTTAGGCAAATAATGGTCTTTCAAACAAAAAGGAAGAATTTACACAAATGTTTCACTTATATACTGTAATTCATAACTATTTGGGGGTAGATGCAAGTTGTCTAGAGCAATTTCCAAAATCAGATTGGCTTCCACAAATTTAACAAAGTGTTGTACAGTATATAGGGCATGATATTTATCCCTGTGCAATGGACCCCCTTATGGCAAATTGTGGTCTGTTTAGGTATTACAACTGTTCATGAAGAGCAAGTTTAAAGCAACTAACTTAAGTTGTAAAAACTTCAAACATATTATACAGTATCTCTGCATTAATACATCAGAGAAAGATAATATTAGATTCAAATAATACAGTGCCTTATCATGAACAAATAGATGGGATACATGATAACATTGTAATGTAGTCTTCAAAGGTTATTATATTGCCCTATTTATTTTTATTTTCTAAAGAGAATTGAATCTGAATGGTGTGTTATTTTCAGTAAAGTTTTACAGATCTTCAAGGAATTTGGAGCAATTTAACATGTCATAAGAAAACTGACATACTGGCTATGACTTTATGATAAGTAGTTTGCATTCAAAAAAGGTAAAAACCAAAACAAACAGTGAGCTAGATTTATTAAGCGACAACTTGTGCAAGCTGACTATTCATTGCAGGTTTGATGTAAAATGGTATGTCCTGCATTTAATATTATTGCCATTTTCCATATCAAGCAACCAATAAACATAGGCTTGGAAATGCTGCTGCGTTGCAAATCTAGCCCAGCATCTACAATGCAATGTGGCAAGTTTCCTGGATGAGAGCATATCACATTACTGTTTCCTAATGTCAGTTTTAATTCCAAGGACATTTTCTTTAGAAAAATCAAACATACTGTATGTAATGTATGCCATAAACGAATGGCTGATACTTATTTCTTTATGGATGATGTAATATACCGCACTTAAGAGTTTATATTTATCATGCACATTTTATGAGATTTTCTTGGCAAAAATACAAAAAATCTGAAAAGATATGCTTAACATTAAAATATTGATTCAACACATAAACATATACTTTTATAATATATAGTACGTGTATATATTTGTATCTGGGGAGACTAAAATAAGCTTATCTCTAGTCAATCTTTACATATATCTGTGAAATAAAATATAAACATGTAAATTTAAATCAATCTTCAGCACAGTACTGTATATCATTTTTATTTATTTGGTAGCGGGCAACATGTATGGGTTATGGCTTCTTTCAAAGAATGCTGCCTTTTTGTTCCCTTTCAGTTGTAGGCACATGTTTTCTATTTAAGGTTAGCTTGTATCAAACTGTAATTCTAAGTATTATAGCTTTTTTTGTTTGACTAATGATTTTAACTTTTATTCACAAAATAAAATATCTTGAACTACTGTATATATAAAAAGGCATAAATTAGAATATTAAATATTAACGTATAATAAGAGCTATGCTAGATCAAATACAGGTTGAGTATCCCTTATCCAAAATGCTTGGGACCAGAAGTATTTTGGACATTGGATTTTTCCGTATTTTGGAATAATTGCATATCATACTGAGATATCATGATGCTGGGACCCAGGTCTAAGCACAGAATGCATTTATGATTCATTTACACCTTATACACACAGACTGAAGATCATTTTAGCCAATATTTTTTATAACTTTGTGCATTAAACAAAGTTTGTGTACATTGAGCCATCAGCAAACAAAGGTTTCACTATCTCACTCACAAAATCCTGTATTTCGGAATATTTGGATATGGGATACTCAACCTGTATTATTTAGCATAAAAAGCATGGAAGATGGTGCATAAATGACACTGAGGTTTACAGTATTTCTGCCACGCAGGTGAAACACAGACATTGAAACACTTATATGCACAATGCAATGACATGGCTTTGTTTGTAAAAATGGTAGTACTTGGAGGGAATTTTGGTAATGCTACATCTTACTTTGCAGTACAGTACATTAAGATAAATGGATGAGAATGCAGCAACAAAAAAATAAGTTGAACTTATCAAGCATTTGACATGAGAAAATGTTCTTTGGTTCATGAAACAAACTGGTGACATTCTACTTTCAGATTATCAGTGTACACATCTTTTATTTCTCGATCCAACAAAAAGTCAATTTCAACTATAAAATTTTAAAAGCTAGTTTTCCTAGAATATCATATTGATGTATCATTTTGCTCGTCTGTAATAAAGATCCTGTGAGAAGAATAACTCATCCTTGGCCCAACTACATTATATTCCACAGACCATGTAAATCAAAAGAATTTTGAATGTAATTTAAATGATAATTGTTATTTCTGATGGGCAGGATTTATCATAAAATAAAGAATTACTAGTGAGAACAATGGACAGCCTGCTGTTCTCACAATTCATTCATTTTAGATTCAGATTTGTGTGACCTTTCCGCAGTTCAGGACCTGGAATTACACTGTTGTTGTCAGTGAACCACAAGACGTCACTTAAAGGGATTTCCACTATGAAATGTATTTTATTTATTAGCTTGTACATACTCTTATGCTACCTTTTCTAAATAGGGTTCTATATTTAAAAAATGAATAATAATAGTTCATGCGCAATCCTAAAAAACTATTAAGTCCATATATTAAATCCACTTTTTACGTCTCCAGCAATCGCTGCTCCCTTCTTCACCCTTCCTCAAGGGTATTTGCATCACTATAGTAACAATAACAAAAGGTGGCGCAGATAGTGTGATAATGTTTTTAAAAGGACTCAATTTTACTTCAAAGTTAAACGTACATTAAAAAGATTATAAACAGCTTATCACAAAAGTCATCACCCAGGCAGAGCACAACAATGAGCATGTGGAAATAGCGGTACTGGATCCCCTCCGCTCAGGGCTCCGGCTCTTTCACCTCCGCGTCCCAGCTCGTGTCTCCCGGCTTCTGGTCTCGACACCGTGCAGACTTGTGCAGGCTGTAATGGTGGCTCAGTGTCTCTGAGAGGAGGAGATCCGGGACAGCTATTGCCGCATGCCCATTGTTGTGCTCTGGTGGTGTTGCAGGTGGTGCTTCCTATGCATTAATAGTTACCAGCTTTTCGCATGAGGAAATGTTTAGATTGAGTTTTAGAGAATCCACTGATGTCATTATGTACGACAATGTCTTTTATGTTTCTACCATGATTACAAGAGGGGAGAACTGTTGCCCCCTGTAATGCAGGAAGGTTGAGATCAGTGGACACAATGGACACAATTCCCTTAGCTGCTTTCATCAGTTTGTTACTAGCTGTGGTGTATTGCTGGGTCCATACCAGTCAATTCTCTTGATCACTGGAGATAATCTTAGTAAGAGCCTCCATTCTGGAAATAAAGGAAGCTTTATTTTTTGCTATCATCAAGGTTTTTGAGTAACATATTATTGATTTGCAAGATTGCGCCAGTTGGATCACTGCATATATGTATGATTCTTAAAAATTGAGAAAATGGCAATCCATGTTTCGATGATGGTGGATGATGACTATCTGCTCTGAGAACTGTGTTCTGATCAGTCTTTTTGTAATACATGGAAGTATGTAGAGTATGATCATTTGCTTGGTATACAGCTACATCCAAATAGTGGATACTTGCAAAGCTAGATTTACAGGTGAACTTGATTGGGAATTCCTTGGAGGTAATCTAACATAGTAACATAGGGGGTAATTCAGATATATATGCAGGGAAAGGCAGATATAACATGTGCAGAGAGAGTTAGATTTGGGTGGGGTGTGTTCAAACTCAAATCTAAATTGCAGTGTAGAAATAAAGCAGGCAGTATTTACATTGCACAGAAACATAATAATCCAACCAAATCTAACTCTCTCTGCACATGTTATATCTGCCCCACCTGCAGTGCACATGGTTTTGCCCAACTGCTAACAAATTTGCTGCTATGATCATATCTGAATTACCCCCATAGTAACATAGTTTCTGAGGTTGAAAAAAGACAATTTGTTAATCGCAGAACCAAAAAATTACTGTTTTGCGCTAAAATACTAAATGGTGCATATATGAATGAAAACTCCTGTATAATATATAACCATCTGATTTATTTATTCAATAAAATATATATATATAAAAAGACTGGGTAACGTTCTGCTTTTACTATATAGAATTCATGTGTACAAGTCATCAAATACTTTTCCTAATTGCTATAACAATGGAAGACATTTGATATATATTACCACATGTAGTATGAATACTTATGCACACTCTAGATAGTATCCAATCTTAAGAATACATCTTTCATAAAAAAGTGCAATTTAACTTTAAAATGTTGGCCCTCATTCCGAGTTGTTCGCTCGGTATTTTTCATCGCATCGCAGTGAAAATCCGCTTAGTACGCATGCGCAATGTTCGCACTGCGACTGCGCCAAGTAACTTTACTATGATGAAAGTATTTTTACTCACGGCTTTTTCTTCGCTCCGGCGATCGTAATGTGATTGACAGGAAATGGGTGTTACTGGGCGGAAACACGGCGTTTCAGGGGCGTGTGGCTGAAAACGCTACCGTTTCCGGAAAAAACGCAGGAGTGGCCGGAGAAACGGTGGGAGTGCCTGGGCGAACGCTGGGTGTGTTTGTGACGTCAACCAGGAACGACAAGCACTGAAATGATCGCACAGGCAGAGTAAGTCTGGAGCTACTCTGAAACTGCTAACTCGTTTGTAATCGCAATATTGCGCGTACGTCGGTCGCAATTTTAAGAAGCTAAGATTCACTCCCAGTAGGCGGCGGCTTAGCGTGTGTAACTCTGCTACATTCGCCTTGCGAGCGAACAACTCGGAATGAGGGCCGTTATCCATATAGATACTGTAGAAACAACTGTGTTTAAAGATGCTGTTACCACTCATATGCTGTATGCACACAGCTTATTGTTCCATGATATATATGTTTATTAAAATGGTATGAAAACTTTTGCACACTAGTATGCTTTTCTGTTTTAAGGTGCAGTCTCTTGTATATACAAGCAGTGGCACTAAGTATGGTGTCCCACGTTATGTGCAAACGATCCTGAGAGCATTTGTCCCGTAATGTGATTGCTGCTTATGTGCCGTGTATGGCAGCTTACCACTGCAGCCCAACTGGCTGTTTTGCGGGATCTTGCGCTGCACTCAGAGGTGTGTGGTGCTGTCTCTCACCCGTCTACGTACGCTCAACAGAGCATGGGAAGCTGGAGCCGCTTGTATATGGACGGCTGTGCAGATCTGACTCTCCCCGTCAGCTGGTTGGCCGCGTCCTCGTTGCAGAAGACCCAGCCGGCGGGTTCTGATTTAAGGAGTCACGTTTGGCCATCCTTGGTTCCCAGCTTATGGAACAGATCACCATCAGTTGTAGGAATTTGTAGAATGATCAGCAAATTCTCCCTCTAACTAGTTTCGCACCTGGTTGCTTCCTCAAAGAGTAAAGACAAACATCCCATACTCTCAATTCCATTGAGTACAAAGAAACTGTAGCCTAAAAGAAGACCAGGACCATCAACTTCAACTGTATGCTGAAAGATTTAAGGAAAGAGAGTACCCTGAAAGAACGATTGTAAGAGCCCTTGAAAAAATTAAAGAGACTCCACAACCGAAAGACCAAGGGGAAACTAATCAGGCTAAACTATGTTTTTCAACTCCTTTCATTACGACTTATAGCTGTCATGAAGCAAACATCAGACAGTCCTTGAATAAACATTGGAATATTCTCATGATGGACCCAGTCCTCAAAGACGTTTTACCCCCTCGACCACAAATCGTTTACAGGAGAACCAGCAATCTTAAAGAAATCTTAGCACCGAGCCTACTAAAATCCAATACATCGATCCCTACAAAGAAATGCCAGGGTACTTACAAATGCGGAAATTGCAATATCTGTAAACTGGTCCATCGAAATCGCAAGACCTTCTCTAACAATGAGAATTCACGTGAATATACCATTAAGGATTTCATCAACTGCAACTCCACTATGGTCATCTATCTTCTGGAATGCACCTGCGGTCTAAACCAAAAGATGCACCTGCGGGAAAACCAAGAGATGTTTAAAACTATGTATCCAAGAACATGTAAGAAATATAAAAAACAAAGTACATACACATGCGATTTATAGACATTTCCATGAAAAACATGGCTCCAACCCCGAGGACCTTACTTTCAAAGGTATTGAAGTACTGAACCTTGGAGAACAGGGCGGAGACATCCTGAATAAACTTTCAAAGAGAGAAATGTTCTGGATATTTGAACTAAGAACACTGGCACCCCTTGGATTCAACGAAGGTTTCGAAAACTGCACCTTTTTTTATAAGTTTTCTTCACTTTTTTAGTATACTCTGCAGTAATCTAATTTTGTAAAGTAATGGGACACTATAATAATAAAAAATTAAACTATTCACTCTTCCCTTAAGTAATTACTCTTCCATAGTACTTTTAGTCACTATACCATAAATATGCACTTATTTAAAAATTAATTATCTGTATTTATATAATATAATATATATATATATATATATATATATATATATATTCACATTTTTATTCACTCCTCCAAAAGCACTCCCGGTCACTGTATCCTAAATATGCACTTTTGTATATATATATATATATATATATAAAAATAAAATCTATATCTATAATACATAACTCTTTATATATTCATTTCCACCTTTTAGTTCACATAGAGCCTAATATAATATTTACTCAAATATAATATATTTCATAATGGTAAAATGGCTGTGCATTCCAGGATTCTAATAAGAATGTGCATTACAAAAGGAAAAGGATAAGAAAGATGGTTGTGCGTGTCAAACACCGGACATACATCGGACAATAGCCGAACCAGGAAGTGACGTCCTCCTATTTACATCAAGAGGAGGAAGTGACTGTGCGATTCACCTTGCGCCCCACCGCCGGCTATCGATGGACGGAAGTGACATTCAGCCCCATCTCTATACGTGTCAGCACCATAGCCAAACATCCCCTTAGGTGGAAGTGACGCAATGCGTTCCACCGCCGCTCTGTCTCACCAGTCTCCCTCTTTTGTTTACTTACCCTCTCCATTTTACACCCTAATATTGCTCCCTTTAATATATATCATTTTATTAATAACTTCTAGGTGTTGTTAAGTTGTTTTCTCTATACAAATTAGTTGTTTTAGATTATTAGACAGGAAGTGATGTCATATCCATTAGTCCACATGTGACCACTCACCAGCACCATAAATATCCTGCATTGCCCACACTGAACATCCCCTTGATGAAGTCCTCACGCTAGGACAAAACGTGTTGGGACAGGGACTTGATGCTCACCCTTGGATTTCCCATAAGCGGACAGATAAGCTGTTTATATCTTTTAATCTTGTACGTTTGATACCTGCATTTGTGGCAGGACTGTTCCTAATTTTTGAGCCTTTGTAAAAGCACTTTTAAAACAGTACACACTATGTTGCTTTTATCTCTCTTTTTACATGTCCTGCATTTAAGAGTCATCAGCCTGAAGATTTTTTAAGCTAAGTTGCTACTGTACCTATCTTAAATATCGTTACACCCGAATTCACAGGGTATCTTCACTGAATTATATATTATACACTAGTAGGTGCTTTTATTTACTTCATTTTCTAAATATATATATATATATATATATGGTAATATGATGACAATAGGTGCTAAACCTTCTCTCTAAATGTGTAGTGGATGTTAGTCCTAATAAAGTCTTTAAGTACACTCCCTCTTTGTTTCTCTCATTGTTTTTTTCCGGGGTGGCTGCCCTTTTTTCCAATGGCCTGCTTTTCCAACAGGCCTAATGATCTAAAATAACAAATGAAAATAGGCGCCTCCTAGTGTATTACTATGACAATTTATATATATAGTCACAGTACACCCTTTTGTTTCAAAAACTGTGCAGGAAATGGGAAAACTGAATACTCCAGTAAGGTATGGGTGAGGTGGACTATCTTTTAGGATATGTACCGAACATGGGTGCCATCTTGAAATCGGCCATCTTGAATCTAAGACAGTTTTTACAAAAGGGGTCGTGTAACATGTCAATCAACATCAGAATTTGCTGAAACGTTTATTGCTGCAGATTTGAAATAGAAGTTATGGTTCAAAAGGTACAAAACTTTTTTTGTTGGAATTACAGGTTAAACTGTTCTCCATAAAGGACAATCATTTAATACATGGGCGTTGTGCTGCATTGTGGGCTCTTCACGAAGGATGACAAAACCATTGTTGAGGTTATCTTGTCAGTAGCACTTTTTGGACGAACACTCCGTGACTTGTCAGCCACAGTCCAAGTTTCTTGGAATTTTGAAATTAGGCACCTGACAGTGTTATGTGAAATTGCAGGTCTTTCTGGGTGCCGGTTGTTAAAATTTGCAGCTATGATATGGAAACTTCGTTCTCCTGACATCAAAATGTAAGTTTTGAACTATAACTTCTATTTCAAATCTGTTTGCAGCAATAAAGTTTTCAGCAAATTCTGATGTTGTTTGACTTTTTACCTATTTTGTTACATTACAACCTGTAATTTATTTATTTATTTATATTAATCTGAATTTTATGTAGTGGATCTGCACAAAATAGTCTAAGTTGGTGACGTGAAATGAGAAAAATGTATATAAATTTTTTTTTATAAATAAAAATTTTAAAATTGGCATGTGCATATGTATTCACGCCCTTTGCTATGAAGCTCCTCAAAAGTTCTGGTGCAACCAATTACCTTCAGAAGTCACATAATTAGTGAAATAAAGTTCACCTGTGTGCAATCGAAGTGTCACATGATCTGTCAGCATAAACGCACCTTTTCTGGAAGGCCCCAGAAGCTGCAACACCACTAAGCAAAATACTTCACACCATGAAGACCAAGGAGCTCTCCAAACAAGTCAGGGACAAAGTTGTTGAGAAGTACAAGTCAGGGTTGGGTTACAAAAAAATATCCAAATCTTTGATGATCCCCCAGAGTACTATGAAATCCATCATCTTCAAATGGAAAGAACATGGTACCACAACAAACCTGCCAAGAGAGGTCTGGCCACCAAAACTCACAGACCAGGCAAGGAGGGCATTAATCAGAGAAGCAGCACAGAGATTAAAAGGTCACCCTGAAGGAGCTGCAGAGTTCCACAGCAGAGACTGCGCATGTGACCACAATAAGCCATACACTTTATAGAGCTGGGCTTTACGGAAGAGTTGCCAGAAACAGCCATTACTTAGCGTTAAAAATAAGAAGGCACATTTTGAGTTTGCCAAAAGGCATGTGGACGACTCCCCAAATGTATGGAGGAAGGTGCTCTGGTCAGATGAGACTAAAATTTAACTTTTTGGCCACCAAGGAAAATGCTATGTCTGGCGCAAACCCAACACATTCCATCACCCCAAAAACACCATCCCCACAGTGAAACATGGTGGTGGCAGCATCATGCTGTGGGGATGTTTTGTAGGTAGCAGGGACGGGGAAACTGTTTCGAGACTAGGGAAAGATGGATGGTGCTAAATACAGGGATATTCTTGAGCAAAACCTGTTTCAGTCTGCCTGTGATTTGAGACTGGGACGGTGGTTCACCTTCCAGCAGGACAATGACCCAAAAGCAACACTCGAGTGGTTTAAGTGGAAACATTTAAATATGTTACAATGGCCTAGTCAAAGCCCATATCTCAATCAAATTGAGAATCTGTGGTCAGACTTGAAGATTGATGTTCACAAGCGGAACCATCCAACATGAAGGAGCTGGAGCGATTTTAACTTGAGGAATGGGCAAAAATCCCAGTGTCAAGATGTGGCAAGCTCATAGAGACTTATCCAAAGTGACTTGCAGCTGTAATTGCCGCAAAAGGTGGCTCTACAAAGTACTGACTTTAGTGGGGTGAATAGTTATGCACGCTGAAGTTTTCTGATATTTTGTCCTACTGTATTTGTTGTTTGCTTCACAATTTAAAAAAAAAAAACATCTTCAAAGTTGTAGGCATGTTCTGTGAATGAAATGATGCAAACCTACAAACAATCCATTTTCATTCCAGGTTGTGAGGCAACAAAACATGGAAAATGCAAAGGGGGGTGAATACCTTAGCAAGGCACTATATGTGTGTGTGTTTGTATATATATATTATTTTATATATATATATATATATATATATATATCCTGACACTGTACAGCTGTTCAGGCATGTAATGCATTGTTAACAAATAATCTAAACTAAGGGCTGCACTCTCTGGGAACACAATCAATGATATAAAAAGAATTAGTAATGTGGTTTTATAATCTCCCTGCTTACAAAGCTGAACTTGCAAATTTAAAGTTCACATTTTCTGAAATGACTTGACTGGGTTTGTCAACTTCAGCAGAAATTAAAATGCTATAATGCATTTAGGAGTGTGTGAGTTTTCTAAACCAAACATGCATGATAAATTGTAGATTTTGTTTATGACACATGAAGCACAATTACACTGTCTTGTTTATTTTTGTCATTATTTTTATGTACAGTTTATGAATTATAAAATAATTGTTTATAGCCATACTGTATGTTGGTTGTTTAAAATATCACCAGAAAATAACTACTGATCTGGTGCACCATTCGAGGAGATTACCCTCTTTCATAGCAGGATAATTCCATGTGTGTGAGGGCCAGTCTAGCTGACATATTGAACAATGTGCCCTTCCCTCATTTAAGGATGGTAGATATGTCCAGGTGCTTTGACATAATATAGTGTGATTATTATTTTTTTTAAGGTTTACTTTTAATTTTTATATTATATTTTTCAAAATGATGTCATTATTATAATTTTTTTATGAGAGTCTTACAAATTATGAATATATATACAGTATATGCCATTATTAGAGTCATCGTTTTTAGGCAAAGATTTGCACCCAGTCACTAAATTCCGGGTGTAGTATGGTATGCCGGCGGCCGGGCTCCCGGCGACCAGCATACCGGCGCCGGGAGCCCGACCGCCGGCATACCGACAGCATGGCGAGCGCAAAGGAGCCCCTTGTGGGCTCGCTGCGCTCGCCACGCTGTGGGCATGGTGGCACGCTACGCACGCCACGCTATTTATTCTCCCTCCAGGGGGGTCGTGGACCCCCACGAGGGAGAATATGTGTCGGTATGCCGGGTGTCAGGATTCTGGCGCCGGTATAGTGTGCGCTGGGATCCCGACATTCGGCATACTGAAGACCACCCCTAAAGTACCAGTTCAGCCAATCATTAGTGTTTACAGACAAGCCCTTGGAAGTACATACAAGAAGAGCATCATCATAGAGTTTTGTGGGCTCATTTATCAATGAGTAATACATTTCACTGTGAGTGCTAAATTACACCAGCCAATCAGCTTCTAACTGTCATTTTTTAAACACTGTCTGTAACATGGCAGTAAGCAGCTGAATGGCTGGTGCAATTTATCATTCACAGTAAAATGTATCACTCATGGATAAATGAGACCATAAATTAGATATTTAACTCCAATTTGAAATTGCTATTATAAGTCTGAGGAAGCGGGCAGTGTGCCCATGATACACGTTACTAATTTTCACATGTATCTCACTCTGATGAGCCATGTATCTGATGACCACTACCCCTTCATGTCAATATATGAAATATTTCAATACATTTAAGATAAAGACACAACTGGGATTTTTTTATTCATTAAAAATGTAAATTTCAATTGCAATTTAAAGATAGGGGTGACGATGCCTAAATAAAAATAATTGGTCTTTAGCTAGAAAGCTACACATCTTCTCATTATATAGACATAACTTGGATGCCAAACCATTTTTAAATTACAAAACAAATTTGAGGGTAGGGGGACAAATGAGGAGAGGGTACATAGGAAAGCCAAAAACCCACCACTTTGGATATTATGATAGGCCACCATGTAAAAGGCATAAAGGGGATAGAAGTGAGAAAAATAATGGTGGAGAAAATAAACATAAGAAAAGAAGATGGGGTAGAATAAACTCCAAAAAGCTGACATGACATTACTGAGGAGCCAGCAGGCTCAACAGAGGGAAGGGTGAGTAGAGAAGGAGTGGAAACCACAGGAGAAAATGTGAAAATGGTAGAGGGATACAGGACCAGAGTAGCTGGAACAGTGAAGAGCATAAAGAAAAAAAAGGAAAGGCTGCTGAGAATAGCCAAGGAGAAGGAATAACTCTAGGAACACAACACAGTAGTAGCACAGTAGTAATGAAGTTATTACAAATAGGCAGGTCTAGAGAGGTATTACACCATACAGGGCAAACAGTACTACACAAGAGTTCCAACTATAAAACAAATACCTCCAGAGTAGGACCATTAAATAGAAAAGAACATTATGAAAATGGCATAGATGTAGATATCAACAATGAACCAGCAATGAAACCATGGAGGCCTATGGGATGGTAGACTGCAGCAAGTTGGATTTCAGTAACAGAGCAATATATATTAGACCTGTCTCCAATCATGGGGAGATACATGCCTGGACTCATCAGAGATGGAGACTGGAGATTGTGGAGAGGTTAAATGGGTGTTGCTTATACCAAGCTTCTCCAAAATCAGGGCCCTCTTCTTTGGGCCCTATGGCAGGCCCCCTGCTTTGGCCACACACCTTTCTTATCCAGTTCAGCTCTTTCAATCTGAGTTCAGTCTCTTCAGTTGTAAGGATGGTGCACACAAGTTTATTTATTTATTAAAAGTTTTTTATATAGGGCAGCAAATTCCATTGCGCTTTACAAGTTGCATATGACTGCTATTGTATTCCACCTCTCTACACAATTCAGAAAAAACTTATATTTAATTAATTAACCTTAACAACCAAAATAAGCAATCTTACTGGATAAATACACCTTTCTTTTTTTGCTTTATATGCAGTGAGATGCATGAGACAGCTTAGACGCTCTGTAATTGGTAGTGATTCCCAGACATTTTTTAACATCTTATTTGCATTATAGCTGTGTACAAAGTCACATATAGTTCACTAGGAACTAGAATTAGTGTTATTTTGTAAAGAAAATTGGTACAAAGATGCAGATTAAGCACAATGATACTTTGTGCAAAGCATGGTCACATGTGCCTGACCTCTATCTTTTACATATTTACACAGATTAACATCTGAATCCCAAACAGCAGAGCCAGTACCCATGCATTGTAATTTTTTTCACACTAGTGAAGTGACTAAGGCCCTCATTCCGAGTTGTTCGCTCGCTAGCTGCTTTTAGCAGCAGTGCAAACGCTAAACCGCCGCCCTCTGGGAGTGTATCTTAGCTTAGCAGAAGTGCGAACGAAAGGATCGCAACACGGCGGCAAAAATTTTTCATGCAGTTTCTGAGTAGCTGCAGACCTACTCCTACCTTGCGATCACTTCAGTCTGTTTAGTTCCTGTTTTGACATCACAAACACGCCCTGCGTTCGGCCAGCCACTCCCCCGTTTGCCCAGGCACGCCTGCGTTTTTATCTGACACGCCTGCGTTTTTCAGCACACTCCCGGAAAACAGTCCGTTACCTCCCAGAAATTCCCCATTCCTGTCAATCACTCTCCGATCAGCAGTGCGACTGAAAAGCGTCGGTAGACCTTATGTGAAACTGCATCGGCTTTTGTGAAAGCACTTCACGCGTGCGCAGTGCGCACCATACGCATGCACAGAAGTTCCGATTTTTTGCCTGAACGCCGCGCTGCGAACAACGGTAGCTAGCGATCAACTCGGAATGACCCCCTAAGTTGTATATTTAGTGAAAAAGTCTGTGGCCCTTTGCATGGTGCAGCTTAGTTGCAAAATATGCGTGGCACCAAATATAGCTGCTTGGCGTAATTTGAGGATAGCTGTGACACATCTGTATGCAATCAGTGGGTGAAAATTAGTCTTATGTATCAAACGCCTATTTTGCTTTAGAGTGTAGGCTTGCAAGAAGGTCCCTGTTACCTATTTGTCTGTTAGGTAATAACCTGTCGTAATGTAATACTGTTTTTGTTCCCAATTGTAAAGTGCAATAGAATATGCTACTGTAATTTTTTACAACCCAACAATCCAACATTTATCAAGACAGCCCCAATTTTGAAGGACAGGCTGGGTTCAAGATGATGGTGATGGTCGGGGGTGGGGGGTGATGGGAAGTGATGCAGTGCTGCACATTGTGGAGGCATGTTTTTCCACAGCGTAATACAGAGCTTCCCAAATTCCACCATTGCAGTCCAAGTTTTAAGAAAATCCATGCTCTAGCACAGTTGACTTAATTAGTACCTATGTCAATTTATTTAACCTTCTGGGTTCAAGCATAGATATCCTTAAAATGTGGCTTGTAGTGACAGAGTTTGAGAACCTCTGAGGTAATGCATACAAAAATTGGAATTTTCTTTTAAAAATAATGCCCAAATATGTGTGTTTAATCCCACTGGAAGCATGGCAAGCCCCTAGTGTGCTATGGCTATGCTCCTCCTTTAGCTGTTAGACTTTCAATACATTTTTATACTTTCCACCATGTCCAATACAGCTGGAGCCACATTTATGAAAAATCAAGTGCATAATGATTTAACAGTGGCCATTAACAATAGTCTAATGTGAATGAGAGCTCATGGTGTGTGGTGTGAACAGATAAACACATCTGAGCATAATGAAATCATATTTTTTTTCAGTTTGTAAAGGACACCCTACATTTTTATAAACAAGTGCATACGAATGACTGGGTTTATTTTCCTTTTTACATTTCTGCCATTGTTTGATTTATTTATTCTCTTTAGTTGTGCTGCATGTCTAGTAATAACAGGTGTACATGAGCATGCACTTCTAGCCATTCATATAGTGACTTGTCAAAAGGAAACGTGTATTACTATGTTAGGCTTTTCAGGTTAACCCAGTTCAGTAGGAAACATGTTGTTAAGTGTTTGCTCGCTTTTCAGAAAATAACAAAATGAGCAATGTCAACAATCAGACATGACAGATGTGAAGTCTAGATATGACAGTAGCCAGTGAGCTTCCAGCTGCAGTTTATTGCTAGAAAATAAAAACTGTGCACATGTCACAGTCAATTAAAGCCATCTTTTACCAGCAATTCTGGATGACAATGTCAAAAAATCTAAAGGTTCATGATGGATCAAGCTTGGAAACTGAAATGTGACAGTTTGTAAATGTAACTTGGAAACTCTGGCTTTTCATTTACAAAAAAACAGAAGGTACAATAGTTCTATATGGGGTACAAAACATGATTTATTTAAGTAATCTGTGCCCAGCTGCGTTTTTTCAGCCTACGGATTTGCTAATTATCGTGAGTGAAGCTACTGCCCAGAAAAGAATAAAACCGTCCATCTGAGCCATCGCAAAGTCCTCAGGAACGGCGTACACCTACTGTACACAGCATCGATGCAATAATGAGGAACATCGACTCCTCGAGTGAGTCTACAGTAACACAGAATGACTGCAGCAGTAGGGATGCTGGTACCATGTTTCCCTACTTACATGATTGCAGATGGAGGCAGATACACACCCTGAATTTTTGCTGCCACTCCCTGTAAACTCTACCTAATGATCCATTACTGTCAACCACTCTGTAAAACTTCACTGAGAGTGATAACGCAAAGGTACCTTGAAAACATATCGACCTAGTGACTGTCGACCTATAGTGGTCGACCTAGACATTGTTGACCTAGACACTGTCGATCTTCTGACCGGATCCCCATTTTGTTCACCCTACTGAGAACCCTCACAACAATAAAAAATTACATATGTAAATCTACAATAAGGCGGAGATACAGTATATATCTTTTTTTGTACTTGAAAATAAACATGAAGTCTAAATAGAGATGTACAGTATTCATTACCCAAATCCTATGTCATCACCAACTTAAAAGAATGGAGGACAAAAATATCTTATGAATTAGAGATTCTTGATCAACAATAACATCAGTCATATGAATTGATGGATCAGAGAAATGTCTCCAGATTTTACTACTGGAAGCATTGGTATGGTAGGTGTGTGTTCATAAGCTGGTGAGTTTGTACATGTGTTATCACTAATACTGTAAAAAAGGTATATTGCTACAACAGTAGTAGTATGAAACAAGGTATTTTAAATGCAATACCACATTTAGGGCCTAATTCAGAGTTGATTGCAGCAGCAAATTTGTTAACAGTTGGGCAAAACCATGTGCACTGCAGGTGGGGCAGATATAACATGTGTAGAGAGAGTTAGATTTGGGTGGATTATTTTGTTTCTGTGCAGGGTAAATACTGGCTGCTTTATTTTTACACTGCAATTTAGACTTCAGTTTGAACACACCCCACCCAAATCTAACTCTCTCTGCACATGTTATATCTGCCCCCCCCCCCTGCAGTGCACATGGTTTTGCCCAACCGCTAACAAATTTGCTGCTGCGATCAACTCTGAATTATGCCCCTAATATCCTGCAATCATCATACATCTCTTAGAAGTTATAATTCACTCTTAAACTCATATCATCCGTGTCTTCTCTCTAAACTCTCAATAAATAGTAATAAGAATGATGGGGTAAATTTACTAAGATGGGAGTTCTATTTAAGATGGGATGTTGCCCATAGCAACCAATCAGATTCTATTTCTCATTTATCTAGCACCCTGTAGAAGATAATATCTGGAATCTGATTGGTTGCTATGGGCAACATCCCATCTTAAATAGAACTCCCATTTAGTAAATGTACCCCTATGTATGGTAATTTTATTACAGATAATTATGTATCAGATAGTTGCCACCAAACTTCTGCTTCTCATATGTGTGAAAGCCGTGAACATCTGAGTGAGAGTACAGGGAAAGACAGTGAGATTGTGATGAAAAATAGCGAGAGAAATTGGATCTACTTTTGCAGCGATGTACGCACCTGTCACCCCTGTTAGTATAAATCAGTGCAGAAGAGACACCGGGCTAGCACAGCAATGAGAGTCCAATATTGGAAAACATACAGATAGATGGGTAGCATGTTAGGGGTATTCAGAGATTTGTACTATAGTATAGCAGGTAGCTCTCTTGTCAATGATTCTGCCAGCTTCTTGTTCAATGCTACAAAGTATTTATCACATTATTGCTGTATTTTTGACTCAGCAATCTTGCATCAATAAATACATGTAAATACAGATACCACGAGCTGTGTTGTGGTCCAGCCAGTATACTGAGTGGAAACATTGTACCCTTACTGGATACGTGTTTTGCCTTGGTGTGCCTTGCTCACCATATTAGTATATACAGACATGTACAATCAAGAGTGTCCCAGAAAAAGAGTCTCCTTTTCTCTCTTGTTGTTTGCAATAGATTGATAATGTAAATACAGGTAAAGTAAAATAAAACACAATTTCTCTTGAGATATTAGATAATTCATTTACTCTGATATGCCAGGTGACAGCACAGACTTTCTCTCCTCAGTTTCAGCCATCTACAATCTCTATGGGTGCAGCAGGTTGCACAGTATAGTGGGGCTGATATTTAATTGCAAAGAAATCAGTTTTTGCATACAGCACATGAACCGAACAAGCTGATGCATTACTGCGTATCTCAAGTGCACTTCACTGGACCTGTCTCTCCTTGAAAATAGGGATTTTCAGTGCAGGAATCTGCAGTGGCATAGAGATCATATGGGACAACCCTGATTTGTCAGCATCAAAAGCTCCATTTACTTCTGAGCAGGGGCGGATTGGGAAATAAAAGTGGCCCTGGAATTTTTTTTAGAAGTGGCCTTATGCGGGCAGCACCAAATCAACTGTAGGCGGAGCCAATACCAAAGTAGGCGGGGTTACTACTTCAAAATGTAACGTAGGCGAAATTACACCAACAAAAGGCAGAGCATGTCATAGTAGCTGAACCTAACACATTAAAAAGTTTAGATAGTATTGTGTTGTAGCAGAAGCAGTTAAGAAATTATAACTGGGGTGACATTTCATCCTCTGCACTCTCACTAAATACATTTTAAAGCAAGCATAGCTACTTCATGCTATACTCTATTACAGTTTTTCTCAACCTCAGTCCTCAGGACCCCAAACAGCGCACGTTATCTAGGCCACCCGGCATGCACATTTCAAAAGATGCACAGGTGGAACTAATTATTTCACTTGTGACTGTGAGGAGAACTGGAAAACATGTACAGTTTGTGGTCCTGTGGACCGAGTTTGAGAACCTTTGCCCTAGGGTGCCATGATACAAAGAAAGTTTAGGAACCACTGTGTTAAGTCATGTAAAGCCTGCCATAGGCGTTCATACTGTATATAGAAATAGATTAGATAGATAGATAGATAGATAGATAGATAGATAGATAGATAGATAGATAGATAGATAGATAGATAGATAGAATGAATGTGATTGGGAGAGAACTGACAGTCCTGATGTATAGATGGCTATACCAGCCGGGATGATTAATAGGTAACCTTTGCTGGTATCTTCTCTGCAGTTAGGCTCTCCTCTCCCACATTTGTGATACGGTGTGCAGTGGTGATGGTACAGCTCCTGCTGCATTTGCTCTGCCTGACTCCGCTGCATGCTTCCTGGTTGCTGGAACGCACTGTGGAGCACACAGCGGCTACTTCCAGAGTTCGGGGTTTACAAAGTCTTTATTTGCTTTTAATAAGTTCATGTACTTAATTTGAGGACCATTATTTGGCACTGCATTATTAAAACAATAAGGCGCTGCAGTCCTGGTTTTTGTTCTCTTTGTTCCCGGAGCCCTTGTGAACTTCGGGGCCCAGTATAGATGTCCCTTTCACCCCCCATGTTGCCGGGCCTGAAAATAGATCATCCTCTCCCTCTAGAACTAAATAACTCCCCTCAAACAGATCATCTCCCTTAGCATAGAATATTCCCCTTAGACAGATCATCTCTCACCAGCACAGAATAACCCCTCCCCCCGCAGAACCCCATGTCCCCTATCAGCCAGTGCAGTTCTACATGCAGCCTGTCAGTCTTTACAAAAAAAAATGTCATGCAAGCTGCAAGACATTTTTTTTTTAAAGGAATGACTGCAGCAGGTATCGACGACAGTGAAATCAGATTCACTCAGTGTCTGCTTCTCCCGTCCTGCCCCGATATCCCCTACTCTGTCACCACTCCCAGTGCCAGATTAAGGTCCATAAGGGCCTGAAGCTGAGATTTAGGAAGGACCTATTATGTACCGTCGCAGGTTGTGTGATCAGTGCCTCAGAGAAGTTATTCCGGGTGAGAAGAGTGGGTGTGGTGACATACTACCTCCCCACACTACATCACTGAGCTAACTTCCAAACTGCATCACTGCGCTACCTTCCCGCACCACATTACTGCGCTAACTTCCCGCACCACGTTACTGTGCTACCTTCCCGCACATCATTACTGCACTTCCATCACACACCACTGTTCTACGCCACCTTGCCATACCACATCACTGCGCTACCTTCCCTCACCACTGAACTGCATTAACATCCCACACCACCGTACTACGCTACCTTCCAGCACCACCAAACTGTGCTACCTTCCAATACCACCATACTGCATTACCATCCCACACCTCCGTTCTACGCCACCTTCCCATACCACATTACTACCTTCCCGCACCACCGTACTGCATTACCATTCCACACCACCGTGCTACGCTACCTTCCCATACCACAATACTGCACTACCTTCCCATACCACAATACTGCGCTACCTTCCCGCACCACCGTACTGCATTACCATTCCACACCACCGTGCTACGCTACCTTCCCATACCACTATACTGCACTACCTTCCCATACCACAATACTGCGCTATCTTCCCACACTACATCACTGCGCTACCCTCCGCACCACCGAACTGCGCTACCTTCCCGTACCACCGAACTGCTCTACCTTCCTCACCACGTTACTGCATTACTTTCCCACACCACGTTACTGCGCTGCCTTCCACCACCACCGTACTGCATTACCATCCCACACCACTGCTCAACGCCACTGTCCTATACCACATTACCTCGCTACCTTCTTATACAACGATACTGCGCTACCTTCCCACACTACCGTATTGTACTACAGATGTGTCCTCGCACATCTATGCTGGAAAAGGTAGCATGGCGTGGTGTTGCGCATCGCAGGAACACACACCACTACCTTCCCTTGCTACTACGCATACACACGCACCCGTGAATGCTGCTACAGGAAACTACATGCAACTACGGGCACGCTTACACATCCATTAAAAGCCCAGCCCTCAACCACTATTACATTAGATGACTGCCCCACTACCACAGCAATAAATTAATAGCCCATCCATTCACCCCATTACACTAAATAATTAACCCTCAGAATCCCAATAAATCAGAAACACTTCTCTCACCTGCATTATTTTAAATAATTAACCCTCAACATATCAATACATTAGTAGCCCAGTCCCCTACCCTCAGTACATTAAAGTATGAAAGTACAGAGACATCCACCCCTATTAAACTAAATAATTAACCCCACCATACTAATATGTTACACATTCAGTGATCGCGCTGAGCCAAAAAAAAAGTGGGTCCCAGGGACCGCTCACTTTTGAAAATTGGGGTCCTACCAGTCTTTTTCTGGGTCCCATCGGAATGAAGGTTCTTTTTAAACTTAATCTTGTTTGGACACTACAAAAGTGTTGCAAGGTGGGGGGATGGGGTGACAATGTTGCTGGGCTGTGTAGCATTCAGGACACCCTGCACCAGAGGTGTAACTAGACATTTTGGTGCCCTTAGGCAGAAAGTGAATTGGTGTCCCACCACCCAGACCGCAAAGCATAGGCAATGCGCGCCGAAGGCGCGGTCCAAAATTTTAGGGGCGTGGCTTCATGGGGAAGGGGCATGACCACATAATAGTGCCAATTCACATTACACCACACAGTAGTGCCGCTTATACACATTGCACCAGGTAAAACCTCCTATGCACACTGCGCCAGGTAGAGCACTTTATACATATTGCGCCAGGTACAGCACGTTAAACACTTTGCTCCAGGTACAGCACGTTATACACTTTGCACCAGGTACAGCACGTTATACACTTTGCACCAGGTACAGCACGTTATACACTTTGCACCAGGTAGAGGACTTATACAAATTTCGCCAGTTAGAGCACGTTATACACATTTCGCCAGGCAGAGCACGTTATACACATTTCGCCAGGCAGAGCGCGTTATACAAACTGCACCAGTTAGAGCGCGTTATACACACTGCGCCAGTTAGAGCGTGTTATACACACTGCACCAGTTAGAGCGCGTTATACACACTGCGCCCGGTAGAGCAAGTTATGCACAATGCGCCCGGTAGAGCAAGTTATACACAATGCGCCCAGTAGAGTACGTTATACACAATGCGCCCGGTAGAGCACTGAGGCACATTGCACCAGGTAAGAGCACTGAGGCACATTGCACCAGGTAAGAGCACTGAGGCACACTACACCATGTAAGAGCACTGAGGCACACTACACCAGGTAAGAGCACTGAGGCACACTACACCAGGTACAAGCATTGAGGCACACTGCACCAGGTAAGAGCACTGAGGCACACTACACCATGTACGAGCACTGAGGCACACTACACCAGGTAAGAGCACTGAGGCACACTACACCAGGTAAGAGCACTGAGGCACACTGCAGTAATCACCTTGTCCGTCGTCCTCCAGGTCTTAAAAAAGACACTGCACATACTTATTTCATTATTAAAGCTTCTGGCTGGCTATCAGGGGGAGATCAGTTGTGGTGTGAATGGATGGGCCCCAAGTGGCTGCTTGAAGCTAATAAAATAAAAATTAAAAAAAATCCCTGTCTCTATTTTAAAGGGAGGGGGGGCATGGAGCTGCAGCTCCATCAGCCCCGGCCCTGCCCACTCCGTGTCCCCTCCTCTTACCACTGGCTTGCAGGCTGCAGCTGACGGCGGCCCGGGGAGCGGAGAGCAGTCTGCTGGAAAAGTCACCCCTCTTCCTTCGAGGTGCATGACATCACTGATGTGGCGCGCGCACCTACTCTCAGCTAGGCAGTGCGGGCCTCTTCTTGCGATAGTGGCCGCGCTAGTACTAGCTGTAAAAGGGAGGGGGAGGGGCTATCGATGACAGGCGGCCCCACACACTAGTCGGCCCCCCGGGGAACTCCCCGGTAACTGTAAGGGCCAATCCGGCCCTGCTTCTGAGTCATGCATATGGAGAAGGGGAGCCTGTTTCAGACAGATATCTTGCCCCTAGCATGGAGTTGGTGCAAGTGCAGGTACTATTGATGACAATTGCTTGCAGGTGCCAGGTTAAAATAATGGGTTGTCAGTGTCACTGGTTTACTGTATATTTTCATTAGTTGAAAGCATACTCGTACTAGTATAAAGTACAGATGGAGCCTCGCTCATCTAGGCTTCTCTGCTGCACCTAGGTGCACAAAGGCTTTTTAGCAAAAAGGGGGGTACTCATGGAGCGATATTCTAAGCAATCTGACTAGATTGCTTAGAATTTAAGCAGGATCGTTCCGTGTGTAGCCCTAACAGCGATAGCGATGCGCAGCCCCGCGCATCGCTATCGCTGCTGCTAGATTGGCCTGCCGTCACTCACTTCCCCCGCTGGATGAAATGAGCGCCCCCCCCCCCCGTCTCCCCCCGCACGCTCAGCACAGATCGCGCTGTGCTGAGCGGCGGGAGAGATGTGTGCTGAGCGAACCGCTCAGCACACATCTCTCCCCGAATCGGCCCGTGGGTACTGGGCTTAAGCCTTTCATCTATTGTTCTCAGCTGCAAAACAATACAGAGAACAATACAGCAGGGGATTAAGTTATTACAGAGGGGGATTAAGTCCGTCTGCCCAGTCTCAATTAATCCCATTAAAGGGATAGATGAGGAGGGCTCCATCTGTAGTAACACAGGCTTCTGGGGTGCTCACTACAGCCACTTTGTGTCATACCTATAGACATGATTTCTGTTGAGTCATTTTAGGGATGGTGATTTATGTTATGTCATATTACTCATGTTCCACCTCAATGGTGCCCTGAGTACGAGTTTCCACTTGCTCAGAATGCTTGTATTAGCACCTATGCTCATATTACATCTTTCACCTCCATTATGTGGTGGTCAGTAATTGACTACACATAGGGGTATATTTACTAAGGTGAGAACTTTTTAGAAGTGGAGATGTTGCCCAGAGCAACCAATCAGATTTCACATAACATTTATCTAGCTACTTCTAGAAGCTAATAGTTAGAATCAGATTGGTTGCTATGGGCATCATCCCCAGTTCTAAAAAAAACTAACTCCTTAGTAAATAATAAATATACCCCATATAGTTTTCCATCCTAGTGTGGCAGCCCAATTGCTGACAGTGGCTGACAGAAGAAGTCAGGAGCCATGCAGTTTGTTATGCTGCACACGTTCCCTTAACTCTGCAGCTCTGCTCTGATTACTAGCTTCTAAAAGGAACCACTCTTTCTCTGCACAGTGTGCTATTACAATAAAGAAGCAGCATGAACATTTGTAGTTTAAATTGCGTGCAGTGTCAGATTGGGGTGTGAATTGCCTACCAGGGCAATACAATGGTAGAAACCAGTGTAAGGGAAGCGGTGCATCACTGAAGGGACATGTACAGTTGCCTAAGGGGCAGACCAAAATTTGCACTCTTATGTCTTTATACAAAGTGAAGTTTATATGAATAGATATCTAAGAGAATAGTCAAAAATAAGTTTCAGAAAGAAGGAATACCAAACACTTCGGCTTTTGCTCATCTGTTACCATCGAATGAGCAATGAGAGAGTGTATTGCGCCCAATTTTTGGTATTGAAGAAAGTAAAGTACACTTCAGCTTTTCCAGGTATATTGATATATTATCTTTGATATATATATATATTAGAGATGAGCGGGTTCGGTTTCTCTGAAACCGAACCCGCACGAACTTCATGTTTTTTTTCACGGGTCCGAGCAGACTCGGATCCTCCCGCCTTGCTCGGTTAACCCGAGCGCGCCCGAACGTCATCATGACGCTGTCGGATTCTCGCGAGACTCGGATTCTATATAAGGAGCCGCGCGTCGCCGCCATTTTCACACGTGCATTGAGATTGATAGGGAGAGGACGTGGCTGGCGTCCTCTCCATTAGAAATTAGATTAGAAGAGAGAGAGAGATTGTGCAGAGTCAGACAGAGTTTACCACAGTGACCAGTGCAGTTGTTGTTAGTTAACTTTTATTTATTTTAATATAATATATCCGTTCTCTGCTATATCCGTTCTCTGCCTGAAAAAAAACGATACACAGCAGCAGCCAGTCACACAGTGTGACTCAGTCTGTGTGCACTCAGCTCAGCCCAGTGTGCTGCACATCAATGTATAAAAGGCAAAGCTTATAATAATTGTGGGGGAGACTGGGGAGCACTGCAGGTTGTTATAGCAGGAGCCCCCAGGAGTACATAATATTATATTAATTTAAAATTAAACAGTGCACACTTTTGCTGCAGGAGTGCCACTGCCAGTGTGACTAGTGGTGACCAGTGCCTGACCACCAGTATAGTAGTATATTGTTGTATGTATTGTATACTATCTCTTTATCAACCAGTCTATATTAGCAGCAGACACAGTACAGTGCGGTAGTTCACGGCTGTGGCTACCTCTGTGTCGGCAGTCGGAACTCGGCAGGCAGTCCGTCCATCCATAATTGTATTACAATATATACCACCTAACCGTGGTATTTTTTTTTCTTTCTTTATACCGTCGTCATAGTGTCATACTAGTTGTTACGAGTATACTACTATCTCTTTATCAACCAGTGTACAGTGCGGTAGTTCACGGCTGTGGCTACCTCTGTGTCGGCAGTCGGCAGGCAGTCCGTCCATCCATAATTGTATTATTATTATAATATATACCACCTAACCGTGGTTTTTTTTTCATTCTTTATACCGTCATAGTGTCATACTAGTTGTTACGAGTATACTACTATCTCTTTATCAACCAGTGTACAGTGCGGTAGTTCACGGCTGTGGCTACCTCTGTGTCGGCAGTCGCAGGCAGTCCGTCCATCCATAATTGTATTATTATTATAATATATACCACCTAACCGTGGTTTTTTTTTCATTCTTTATACCGTCGTCATAGTGTCATACTAGTTGTTACGAGTATACTACTATCTCTTTATCAACCAGTGTACAGTGCGGTAGTTCACGGCTGTGGCTACCTCTGTGTCGGCAGTCGGCAGGCAGTCCGTCCATCCATAATTGTATTATTATTATAATATATACCACCTAACCGTGGTTTTTTTTTCATTCTTTATACCGTCGTCATAGTGTCATACTAGTTGTTACGAGTATACTACTATCTCTTTATCAACCAGTGTACAGTGCGGTAGTTCACGGCTGTGGCTACCTCTGTGTCGGCAGTCGGCAGGCAGTCCGTCCATCCATAATTGTATTATTATTATAATATATACCACCTAACCGTGGTTTTTTTTTCATTCTTTATACCGTCGTCATAGTGTCATACTAGTTGTTACGAGTATACTACTATCTCTTTATCAACCAGTGTACAGTGCGGTAGTTCACGGCTGTGGCTACCTCTGTGTCGGCAGTCGGCAGGCAGTCCGTCCATCCATAATTGTATTATTATTATAATATATACCACCTAACTGTGGTATTTTTTTTTCTTTCTTTATACCGTCGTCATAGTGTCATACTAGTTGTTACGAGTATACTACTATCTCTTTATCAACCAGTGTACAGTGCGGTAGTTCACGGCTGTGGCTACCTCTGTGTCGGCAGTCGGCAGGCAGTCCGTCCATCCATAATTGTATTATTATTATAATATATACCACCTAACCGTGGTTTTTTTTTCATTCTTTATACCGTCGTCATAGTGTCATACTAGTTGTTACGAGTATACTACTATCTCTTTATCAACCAGTGTACAGTGCGGTAGTTCACGGCTGTGGCTACCTCTGTGTCGGCAGTCGGCAGGCAGTCCGTCCATCCATAATTGTATTATTATTATAATATATACCACCTAACCGTGGTTTTTTTTTCATTCTTTATACCGTCGTCATAGTGTCATACTAGTTGTTACGAGTATACTACTATCTCTTTATCAACCAGTGTACAGTGCGGTAGTTCACGGCTGTGGCTACCTCTGTGTCGGCAGTCGGCAGGCAGTCCGTCCATCCATAATTGTATTATTATTATAATATATACCACCTAACCGTGGTATTTTTTTTTCTTTCTTTATACCGTCGTCATAGTGTCATACTAGTTGTTACGAGTATACTACTATCTCTTTATCAACCAGTGTACAGTGCGGTAGTTCACGGCTGTGGCTACCTCTGTGTCGGCAGTCGGCAGGCAGTCCGTCCATCCATAATTGTATTATTATTATAATATATACCACCTAACCGTGGTTTTTTTTTCATTCTTTATACCGTCGTCATAGTGTCATACTAGTTGTTACGAGTATACTACTATCTCTTTATCAACCAGTGTACAGTGCGGTAGTTCACGGCTGTGGCTACCTCTGTGTCGGCAGTCGGCAGGCAGTCCGTCCATCCATAATTGTATTATTATTATAATATATACCACCTAACCGTGGTTTTTTTTTCATTCTTTATACCGTCGTCATAGTGTCATACTAGTTGTTACGAGTATACTACTATCTCTTTATCAACCAGTGTACAGTGCGGTAGTTCACGGCTGTGGCTACCTCTGTGTCGGCAGTCGGCAGGCAGTCCGTCCATCCATAATTGTATTATTATTATAATATATACCACCTAACCGTGGTATTTTTTTTTCTTTCTTTATACCGTCGTCATAGTGTCATACTAGTTGTTACGAGTATACTACTATCTCTTTATCAACCAGTGTACAGTGCGGTAGTTCACGGCTGTGGCTACCTCTGTGTCGGCAGTCGGCAGGCAGTCCGTCCATCCATAATTGTATTATTATTATAATATATACCACCTAACCGTGGTTTTTTTATACCACCTAACCGTGGCAGTCCGTCCATAATTGTATACTAGTATCCAATCCATCCATCTCCATTGTTTACCTGAGGTGCCTTTTAGTTCTGCCTATAAAATATGGAGAACAAAAAAGTTGAGGTTCCAAAATTAGGGAAAGATCAAGATCCACTTCCACCTCGTGCTGAAGCTGCTGCCACTAGTCATGGCCGAGACGATGAAATGCCAGCAACGTCGTCTGCCAAGGCCGATGCCCAATGTCATAGTACAGAGCATGTCAAATCCAAAACACCAAATATCAGAAAAAAAAGGACTCCAAAACCTAAACTAAAATTGTCGGAGGAGAAGCGTAAACTTGCCAATATGCCATTTACCACACGGAGTGGCAAGGAACGGCTGAGGCCCTGGCCTATGTTCATGGCTAGTGGTTCAGCTTCACATGAGGATGGAAGCACTCAGCCTCTCGCTAGAAAAATGAAACGACTCAAGCTGGCAAAAGCACAGCAAAGAACTGTGCGTTCTTCGAAATCCCAAATCCACAAGGAGAGTCCAATTGTGTCGGTTGCGATGCCTGACCTTCCCAACACTGGATGTGAAGAGCATGCGCCTTCCACCATTTGCACGCCCCCTGCAAGTGCTGGAAGGAGCACCCGCAGTCCAGTTCCTGATAGTGAGATTGAAGATGTCAGTGTTGAAGTCCACCAGGATGAGGAGGATATGGGTGTTGCTGGCGCTGGGGAGGAAATTGACAAGGAGGATTCTGATGGTGAGGTGGTTTGTTTAAGTCAGGCACCCGGGGAGACACCTGTTGTCCGTGGGACGAATATGGCCGTTGACATGCCAGGTGAAAATACCAAAAAAATCAGCTCTTCGGTGTGGAGGTATTTCACCAGAAATGCGGACAACAGGTGTCAAGCCGTGTGTTCCCTTTGTCAAGCTGTAATAAGTAGGGGTAAGGACGTTAACCACCTCGGAACATCCTCCCTTATACGTCACCTGCAGCGCATTCATAATAAGTCAGTGACAAGTTCAAAAACTTTGGGTGACAGCGGAAGCACTCCACTGACCAGTAAATCCCTTCCTCTTGTAACCAAGCTCACGCAAACCACCCCACCAACTCCCTCAGTGTCAATTTCCTCCTTCCCCAGGAATGCCAATAGTCCTGCAGGCCATGTCACTGGCAATTCTGACGATTCCTCTCCTGCCTGGGATTCCTCCGATGCATCCTTGCGTGTAACGCCTACTGCTGCTGGCGCTGCTGTTGTTGCTGCTGGGAGTCGATGGTCATCCCAGAGAGGAAGTCGTAAGACCACTTTTACTACTTCCACCAAGCAATTGACTGTCCAACAGTCATTTGCGAGGAAGATTAAATATCACAGCAGTCATCCTACTGCAAAGCGGATAACTGAGGCCTTGACATCCTGGGTGGTGAGAAACGTGGTTCCGGTATCCATCATTACTGCAGAGCCAACTAAAGACTTGTTGGAGGTACTGTGTCCCCGGTACCAAATACCATCTAGGTTCCATTTCTCTAGGGTTGCGATACCGAAAATGTACACAGACCTCAGAAAAAGAGTCACCAGTGTCCTAAAAAATGCAGCTGTACCCAATGTCCACTTAACCACGGACATGTGGACAAGTGGAGCAGGGCAGGGTCAGGACTATATGACTGTGACAGCCCACTGGGTAGATGTATGGACTCCCGCCGCAAGAACAGCAGCGGCGGCACCAGTAGCAGCATCTCGCAAACGCCAACTCGTTCCTAGGCAGGCTACGCTTTGTATCACCGGTTTCCAGAATACGCACACAGCTGAAAACCTCTTACGGCAACTGAGGAAGATCATCGCGGAATGGCTTACCCCAATTGGACTCTCCTGTGGATTTGTGGCATCGGACAACGCCAGCAATATTGTGCGTGCATTACATCTGGGCAAATTCCAGCACGTCCCATGTTTTGCACATACCTTGAATTTGGTGGTGCAGAATTTTTTAAAAAACGACAGGGGCGTGCAAGAGATGCTGTCGGTGGCCAGAAAAATTGCGGGACACTTTCGGCGTACAGGCAGCACGTACAGAAGACTGGAGCACCACCAAAAACGCCTGAACCTGCCCTGCCATCATCTGAAGCAGGAGGTGGTAACGAGGTGGAATTCAACCCTCTATATGCTTCAGAGGTTGGAGGAGCAGCAAAAGGCCATTCAAGCCTATACAACTGACCACGATATAGGAGGTGGAATGCACCTGTCTCAAGCGCAGTGGAGAATGATTTCAACGTTGTGCAAGGTTCTGCAACCTTTTGAACTTGCCACACGTGAAGTCAGTTCAGACACTGCCAGCCTGAGTCAGGTCATTCCCCTCATCAGGCTTTTGCAGAAGAAGCTGCAGACATTGAAGGAGGAGCTAAGACAGAGCGATTCCGCTAGGCATGTGGGACTTGTGGATGGAGCCCTTAATTCGCTTAACAAGGATTCACGGGTGGTCAATCTGTTGAAATCAGAGCACTACATTTTGGCCACCGTGCTCGATCCTACATTTAAAACCTACCTTGGATCTCTCTTTCCGGCGCACACAAGTCTGCTGGGTTTCAAAGACCTGCTGGTGAGAAAATTGTCAAGTCAAGCGGAACGCGACCTGTCAACATCTCCTCCTTCACATTCTCCCGCAACTGGGGGTGCGAGTAAAAGGCTCAGAATTCCGAGCCCACCCGCTGGCGGTGATGCAGGGCAGTCTGGAGCGACTGCTGATGCTGACATCTGGTCCGGACTGAAGGACCTGACAACCATTACGGACATGTCGTCTACTGTCACTGCATATGATTCTATCACCATTGATAGAATGGTGGAGGATTATATGAGTGACCGCATCCAAGTAGGCACGTCACACAGTCCGTACTTATACTGGCAGGAAAAAGAGGCAATTTGGAGGCCCTTGCACAAACTGGCTTTATTCTACCTAAGTTGCCCTCCCACAAGTGTGTACTCCGAAAGAGTGTTTAGTGCCGCCGCTCACCTTGTCAGCAATTGGCGTACGAGGTTACATCCAGAAAATGTGGAGAAGATGATGTTCATTAAAATGAATTATAATCAATTCCTCCGCGGAGACATTGACCAGCAGCAATTGCCTCCACAAAGTACACAGGGAGCTGACATGGTGGATTCCAGTGGGGACGAATTGATAATCTGTGAGGAGGGGGATGTACACGGTGATATATCGGAGGATGATGATGAGGTGGACATCTTGCCTCTGTAGAGCCAGTTTGTGCAAGGAGAGATTAATTGCTTCTTTTTTGGTGGGGGTCCAAACCAACCCGTCATTTCAGTCACAGTCGTGTGGCAGACCCTGTCACTGAAATGATGGGTTGGTTAAAGTGTGCATGTCCTGTTTTGTTTATACAACATAAGGGTGGGTGGGAAGGGCCCAAGGACAATTCCATCTTGCACCTCTTTTTTCTTTTATTTTTCTTTGCGTCATGTGCTGTTTGGGGAGGGTTTTTTGGAAGGGACATCCTGCGTGACACTGCAGTGCCACTCCTAGATGGGCCCGGTGTTTGTGTCGGCCACTAGGGTCGCTTATCTTTCTCACACAGCTACCTCATTGCGCCTCTTTTTTTCTTTGCGTCATGTGCTGTTTGGGGAGGGTTTTTTGGAAGGGACATCCTGCGTGACACTGCAGTGCCACTCCTAGATGGGCCCGGTGTTTGTGTCGGCCACTAGGGTCGCTTATCTTTCTCACACAGTCAGCTACCTCATTGCGCCTCTTTTTTTCTTTGCGTCATGTGCTGTTTGGGGAGGGTTTTTTGGAAGGGACATCCTGCGTGACACTGCAGTGCCACTCCTAGATGGGCCCGGTGTTTGTGTCGGCCACTAGGGTCGCTAATCTTACTCACACAGCTACCTCATTGCGCCTCTTTTTTTCTTTGCGTCATGTGCTGTTTGGGGAGGGTTTTTTGGAAGGGACATCCTGCGTGACACTGCAGTGCCACTCCTAGATGGGCCCGGTGTTTGTGTCGGCCACTAGGGTCGCTTATCTTTCTCACACAGTCAGCTACCTCATTGCGCCTCTTTTTTTCTTTGCGTCATGTGCTGTTTGGGGAGGGTTTTTTGGAAGGGACATCCTGCGTGACACTGCAGTGCCACTCCTAGATGGGCCCGGTGTTTGTGTCGGCCACTAGGGTCGCTAATCTTACTCACACAGCTACCTCATTGCGCCTCTTTTTTTCTTTGCGTCATGTGCTGTTTGGGGAGGGTTTTTTGGAAGGGACATCCTGCGTGACACTGCAGTGCCACTCCTAGATGGGCCCGGTGTTTGTGTCGGCCACTAGGGTCGCTTATCTTACTCACACAGCGACCTCGGTGCAAATTTTAGGACTAAAAATAATATTGTGAGGTGTGATGTGTTCAGAATAGGCTGAAAATGAGTGTAAATTATGTTTTTTGAGGTTAATAATACTTTGGGATCAAAATTACCCCCAAATTCTATGATTTAAGCTGTTTTTTAGGGTTTTTTGAAAAAAACACCCGAATCCAAAACACACCCGAATCCGACAAAAAAAATTCGGTGAGGTTTTGCCAAAACGCGGTCGAACCCAAAACACGGCCGCGGAACCGAACCCAAAACCAAAACACAAAACCCGAAAAATTTCCGGCGCTCATCTCTAATATATATTGATATATTAACTTTTGATCGCTCTGAAATTTTAAATAGACAGCATTAAACGTTAAGTTTTATCTTCCATCAAAAATAATCTTTTCATCATATTGTAATCAAAGTGTGCCCCAGAAAGACCAAACAGTCTTTTGCTTCTATGCAAAACCCCAATAAATATAGTTTTTTCTGAACTAATTTCTGGGGGCACCGCCAACCAAGCATTAATTGGATTCTGACCCAAAGGATTAACTTAATAGCTTTATGTTGGCTCAAGGTATTACTTTACTTATGATCTGGTTACCTTAATCCAATCCAGTGCAGATCCTAAACCCCTTACCTCTCTTTATACAAAGTCCAATATAAATTCACAATGTGTGGTCATGTTTGGTGGTGGTGGTGGTGGTGGTGGTGGTGGTGGGGGGGGGTCCTTCTTTACACACCTCAGTCAACAGTAAACCTTTGCTCCAGTTTAAGAAGACCACTATAAATAAAGGCACTCCTGGAGAAGTAGGTCTTAATGCAGTATTTGCCTAATACTTACCTAGAATACATTTACAAATTAGTCAATATCATCAGGATTGAAAACAAATTAAACTATACACAGTTCATGACAGATATGTTTAATCTGCTGAGTGATACCCTTAGAGCTAGATTAATGCATTGGAGATACCAGGGCACTTAAGACAGGGGGACCAACCAATGGTCTTTAAAAGAACAAGAATCCTGCATGAGCAAGAACACCACAGTGATGGCCATTCATCACACAGAGCACCACCGTGACCGCCATACAACATAAAGAGCGCTCTATTGTGTATTAGTGTTGTTATATGTGTAGTGTGATATGGGTAAAAATTATGCATTACAGTAAAAAATAGATTTTGATACATACTGGTAAATCCTTTTCTCTGATTCCACAGGGGACACTGGAATGTATTACACAGGGGTATAGAGGCATGGTTAGTGGAAGCTGATAATTTTAAAAGTGTGAAGCTCTTCCCCTCTATTACCCATCATCCCCTAAAACAGCTTAAATCATAGAATTTGGGTGTAATTTTGATCCCATAGTATTATTAATCTCAATAACCATAATTTCCACTAATTTCCAGTCTATTCTGAACACCTCACACCTCACAATATTATTTTTCGTCCTAAAATTTGCACCGATGTTGCTGGATGACTAAGCTAAGCGACCCAAGTGGCCGACACAAACACCTGACCCATCTAGGAGTGGCACTGCAGTGTCAGACAGGATGGCAGATTTAAAAAATAGTCCCCAAACAGCACATGATGCAAAGAAAAAAAGAGGTGCACCAAGGTCGCTGGATGGCTAAGCTAAGCGACCCAAGTGGCCGACACAAACACCTGGCCCATCTATGAGTGGCACTGCAGTGTCAGACAGGATGTCCGATTTAAAAAAATAGTCCCCAAACAGCACATGATGAAAAGAAAAAAAGAGGTGCACCAAGGTCGCTGGATGGCTAAGCTAAGCGACCCAAGTGACCGACACAAACACCTGGCCCATCTAGGAGTGGCACTGCAGTGTCAGACAGGATGGCCGATTTAAAAAATAGTCCCCAAACAGCACATGATGCAAAGAAAAAAAGAGGTGCACCAAGGTCGCTGGATGGCTAAGCTAAGTGACCCAAGTGGCCGACACAAACACCTGGCCCATCTAGGAGTGGCACTGCAGTGTCAGACAGGATGGCAGATTTAAAAAATAGTCCCCAAACAGCACATGATGCAAAGAAAAAAAGAGGTGCACCAAGGTCGCTGCATGGCTAAGTTAAGCGACCCAAGTGGCCGACACAAACACCTGGCCCATCTAGGAGTGGCACTGCAGTGTCAGACAGGATGGCAGATTTAAAAAATAGTCCCCAAACAGCACATGATGCAAAGAAAAAAAAAGTGCACCAAGGTCGCTGGATGGCTAAGCTAAGCGACCCAAGTGGCCGACACAAACACCTGGCCCATCTAGGAGTGGCACTGCAGTGTCAGACAGGATGGCACTTAAAAAAATAGTCCCCAAACAGCACATGCAACACACATATGGATGGTATACTTGACAACACAGAGGTGGAGCAATGGACTACTGTACCGTACTGCTATATATATACTGGTGGGCAGCAAAATTCTGCACTGTCCTCCTAATATATACTGCGCACAACTAAAATGCAGCACAGGTATGGATGGATAGTATACTTGACGACACAGAGGTAGAGCAATGGACTACTGTACCGTACTGCTATATATATATTATATACTGGTGGTCAGCAAAATTCTGCACTGTCCTCCTACTATATACTGCACACAACTAAAATGCAGCACAGGTATGGATGGATGGTATACTTGACGACACAGAGGTAGAGCAATGGACTACTGTACCGTACTGCTATATATAAACTGGTGGTCAGCAAAATTCTGCACTGTCCTCCTACTATAAACTGCGCACAACTAAAATGCAGCACAGGTATGGATGGATAGTATACTTGATGACACAGAGGTAGAGCAATGGACTACTGTACCGTACTGCTATATACAGTATATACTGGTGGTCAGCAAAATTCTGCACTGTCCTCCTACTATATACTGCGCACAACTAAAATGCAGCACAGGTATGGATGGATAGTATACTTGATGACACAGACGTAGAGCAATGGACTACTGTACCGTACTGCTATATATATACTGGTGGTCAGCAAAATTCTGCACTGTCCTCCTACTATATACTGCGCACAACTAAAATGCAGCACAGGTATGGATGGATAGTATACTTGACGACACAGAGGTAGAGCAATGGACTAATGTACCGTAGTGCTATATATATACTGGTGGTCAGCAAAATTCTGCACTGTCCTCCTACTATATACTGCGCATAACTAAAATGCAGCACAGGTATGGATGGATAGTATACTTGACAACACAGAGGTAGAGCAATGGACTACTGTACCGTACTGCTATATATATAATGGTGGTCAGCAAAATTCTGCACTGTCCTCCTAATATATACTGCGCACAACTAAAATGCAGCACAGGTATGGATGGATAGTATACTTGATGACACAGAGGTAGAGCAATGGACTACTGTACCGTACTGCTATATATATACTGGTGGTCAGCAAAATTCTGCACTGTCCTCCTACTATATACTGCGCACAACTAAAATGCAGCACAGGTATGGATGGATAGTATACTTGACGACACAGAGGTAGAGCAATGGACTACTGTACCGTACTGCTATATATATACTGGTAGTCAGCAAAATTCTGCACTGTCCTCCTACTATATACTGTGCACAACTAAAATGCAGCACAGGTATGGATGGATAGTATACTTGATGACACAGACGTAGAGCAATGGACTACTGTACCGTACTGCTATATATATACTGGTGGTCAGCAAAATTCTGCACTGTCCTCCTAATATATACTGCGCACAACTAAAATGCAGCACAGGTATGCATGGATAGTATACTTGACGACACAGAGGTAGAGCAATGGACTACTGTACCGTACTGCTATATATATATTACATACTGGTGGTCAGCAAAATTCTGCACTGTCCTCCTAATATATACTGCGCACAACTAAAATGCAGCACAGGTATGCATGGATAGTATACTTGACGACACAGAGGTAGAGCAATGGACTACTGTACCGTACTGCTATATATATATTACATACTGGTGGTCAGCAAAATTCTGCACTGTCCTCCTACTATATACTGCGCATAACTAAAATGCAGCACAGGTATGGATGGATAGTATACTTGATGACACAGAGGCAGAGCAATGGACTACTGTACCGTACTGCTATATATATATACTGGTGGTCAGCAAAATTCTGCACTGTCCTCCTACTATATACTGCGCACAAATAAAATGCAGCACAAGTATGGATGGATAGTATACTTGACGACACAGAGGTAGAGCAATGGACTACTGTACCATACTGCTATATATATATTGGTAGTCAGCAAAATTCTGCACTGTCCTCCTACTATATACTGTGCACAAATAAAATGCAGCACAGGTATGGATGGATAGTATACTTGATGACACAGACATAGAGCAATGGACTACTGTACCGTACTGCTATATATATACTGGTGGTCAGCAAAATTCTGCACTGTCCTCCTAATATATACTGCGCACAACTAAAATGCAGCACAGGTATGCATGGATAGTATACTTGACGACACAGAGGTAGAGCAATGGACTACTGTACCGTACTGCTATATATATATTACATACTGGTGGTCAGCAAAATTCTGCACTGTCCTCCTACTATATACTGCACCCAACTAAAATGCAGCACAGGTATGGATGGATAGTATACTTGATGATACAGAGGTAGAGCAATGGACTACTGTACCGTACTGCTATATATATACTGGTGGTCAGCAAAATTCTGCACTGTCCTCCTACTATAAACTGCGCACAACTAAAATGCAACACAGGTATGGATGGATAGTATACTTGATGACACAGAGGTAGAGCAATGGACTACTGTACCGTACTGCTATATATATACTGGTGGTCAGCAAAATTCTGCACTGTCCTCCTACTATATATTGCGCACAACTAAAATGCAGCACAGGTATGGATGGATAGTATACTTGATGACACAGAGGTAGAGCAATGGACTACTGTACCGTACTGCTATATATATACTGGTGGTCAGCAAAATTCTGCACTGTCCTCCTACTATATACTGCGCACAACTAAAATGCAGCACAGGTATGGATGGATAGTATACTTGACGACACAGAGGTAGAGCAATGGACTACTCTACCGTAGTGCTATATATATACTGGTGGTCAGCAAAATTCTGCACTGTCCTCCTACTATATACTGCGCATAACTAAAATGCAGCACAGGTATGGATGGATAGTATACTTGACAACACAGAGGTAGAGCAATGGACTACTGTACTGTACTGCTATATATATACTGGTGGTCAGCAAAATTCTGCACTGTCCTCCTAATATATACTGCGCACAACTAAAATGCAGCACAGGTATGGATGGATAGTATACTTGATGACACAGAGGTAGAGCAATGGACTACTGTACCGTACTGCTATATATATATACTGGTGGTCAGCAAAATTCTGCACTGTCCTACTACTATATACTGCGCACAAATAAAATGCAGCACAGGTATGGATGGATAGTATACTTGACGACACAGAGGTAGAGCAATGGACTACTGTACCATACTGCTATATATATATTGGTAGTCAGCAAAATTCTGCACTGTCCTCCTACTATATACTGTGCACAACTAAAATGCAGCACAGGTATGGATGGATAGTATACTTGATGACACAGACATAGAGCAATGGACTACTGTACCGTACTGCTATATATATACTGGTGGTCAGCAAAATTCTGCACTGTCCTCCTACTATATACTGCGCAAAACTAAAATGCAGCACAGGTATGGATGGATAGTATACTTGACGACACAGAGGTAGAGCAATGGACTACTGTACCGTAGTGCTATATATATACTGGTGGTCAGCAAAATTCTGCACTGTCCTCCTACTATATACTGCGCATAACTAAAATGCAGCACAGGTATGGATGGATAGTATACTTGACAACACAGAGGTAGAGCAATGGACTACTGTACCGTACTGCTATATATATACTGGTGGTCAGCAAAATTCTGCACTGTCCTCCTAATATATACTGCGCACAACTAAAATGCAGCACAGGTATGCATGGATAGTATACTTGACGACACAGAGGTAGAGCAATGGACTACTGTACCGTACTGCTATATATATATTACATACTGGTGGTCAGCAAAATTCTGCACTGTCCTCCTACTATATACTGCACCCAACTAAAATGCAGCACAGGTATGGATGGATAGTATACTTGATGATACAGAGGTAGAGCAATGGACTACTGTACCGTACTGCTATTTATATACTGGTGGTCAGCAAAATTCTGCACTGTCCTCCTACTATAAACTGCGCACAACTAAAATGCAACACAGGTATGGATGGATAGTATACTTGATGACACAGAGGTAGAGCAATGGACTACTGTACCGTACTGCTATATATATACTGGTGGTCAGCAAAATTCTGCACTGTCCTCCTACTATATACTGTGCACAACTAAAATGCAGCACAGGTATGGATGGATAGTATACTTGATGACACAGAGGTAGAGCAATGGACTACTGTACCGTACTGCTATATATATATACTGGTGGTCAGCAGAATTCTGCACTGTCCCCCTACTATATACTGCGCACAACTAAAATGCAGCACAGGTATGGATGGATAGTATACTTGACGACACAGAGGTAGAGCAATGGAGTACTGTACCGTACTGCTATATATTTACTGGTGGTCAGCAAAATTCTGCACTGTCCTCCTACTATATACTGCGCACAACTAAAATGCAGCACAGATATGGATGGATAGTATACTTGACGACACAGAGGTAGAGCAATGGACTACTGTTCCCTACTGCTATATATATACTGGTGGTCAGCAAAATTCTGCACTGTCCTCATACTATATACTGTGCACAACTAAAATGCAGCACAGGTATGGATGGATAGTATACTTGATGACACAGAGGTAGAGCAATGGACTACTGTACCGTACTGCTATATATATACTGGTGGTCAGCAAAATTCTGCACTGTCCTCCTACTATATACTGCGCACAACTAAAATGCAGCACAGGTATGGATGGATAGTATACTTGACGACACAGAGGTAGAGCAATGGACTACTGTACCGTACTGCTATATATATACTGGTGGTCAGCAAAATTCTGCACTGTCCTCCTACTATATACTGCGCATAACTAAAATGCAGCACAGGTATGGATGGATAGTATACTTGACAACACAGAGGTAGAGCAATGGACTACTGTACCGTACTGCTATATATATACTGGTGGTCAGCAAAATTCTGCACTGTCCTCCTACTATATACTACAATGCAGCACAGATATGGAGCGTTTTTCAGGCAGAGAATGTAGATATTTTCAGCACACTGAGCACAGATATTTGCAGCACACTGAGCACAGTTATTTGCAGCACACTGAACACAGAAACTGAGAGAATGCAGCCACATCCTCTCGCTATCATCTCCAAAGCACGAGTGAAAATGGCGGTGACGCGCGGCTCCTTATATCGAATACGAATCTCGCGAGAATCCGACAGCGGGATGATGACGTTCGGCGCACTCGGGTTAACCGAGCAAGGCGGGAGGATCCGAGGCTGCCTCGGAACCGTGTAATATGGGTGAAGTTCGGGGGGGTTCGGATCCCGAGAAACCGGACCCGCTCATCTCTAAAAACAATACATATAACACTCAGGTGAAACAGGGCAGAGGAGGGTGTCCAGTGTCCCCTGTGGAATCAGAGAAAAGGCTTAGGTACCAAAATCACATTTCTCTTTCATCCACCAGAGGACACTGGAATGGATTGCACTAGGGATGTCCCAAATATTTCCCACCGTGTGGGAGAGCTCTGTGAAACCTGCAAGACAAGTTGACCAAACCTGGAGTCCGAGGCCGCAAAAGTGTAAAACTTGTAAAACTTGATGAACTTGTGACCAAGTGGCCATACAGCATAGCTGTGTTCTGGATGCACCACGACGTTCTGCCTAGGACACAACCAACGGCCGGGTGGAGTGTGCTGTAATAGAAGAAGATGGTTGTATAGCATTGATGACATAAGCCTGATGGATAACCAGATGAATCCACCTGGCTAACGTCTTTGAGGCTGGCCAACCCCTACAAACTGCATCGTATAGCACGAACAATGCATCCGATTTATATACAGATGCCGTTCTAGAGATGTAAATACGTAAGGCTCTGACTACTTCCAGGGCAGAGGGTTGTCCAGAATCATCTTTGAAAGAAGGAATCACAATAGGTTGATTTATGTGGAATGCAGATGCTACCTTAGGACGGAAAGAAGCCTTTGTCCAGAGTTTAGCTCTGTTGTCATGTAAAATGAGGTATGGAGATTTGCACGACAGTGCCCCCAATTCCGAAACATGGTGAGCTGACGCCAGTGCCAAAACGAGAACCGTCTTCTACGAGAGATATTTGAGGTCCACATCTTCCAATGTTTGAACATAGAAGATTGAAGAAAAGTGAGCACCAGATTAAGGTCCCACGGAGCCATTGGTGGGATGAAAGGAAGTTGTAATCTGCATGCCCCCTGAAGAAAAGTTGGCTATTCGTTGGTGAAAAAAAATTGATAGTGCAGAGATCTGTACTTTCAAAGAACCCAGGCAGAGACAAGCATCTAGCCCATCTTGTAGAAAGAGCAACAGCAGAGAGATACAAAAAGTCCTGGATGGAACACCCTTTCTGTGACACCATGAAACAAAGGAGCACCAGATACGATGATAATGAGCAGACATAACAGGTTTCCTGGCGTGTAACATGGTAGGAATGACTGCTTGTGAATTTCCCCTGCTTCTCAGTAAAGTGGCCTCAACAGCCACCCCGTTAAACGCAGCCACGCTAAATTGGGGCCCATGAGCAGGCCCTGTTGCAGAAGATCTGGACGAAGTGGTAGGGTCCAAGGTTCGTCCTCCAGTAGCATTCGCATGTCCAAAACCAACTTCTCAGAGCCAGTCTGGTGCAACCAGAATGACTCTAACTCACACTTGATTCGTTTTAGCACTCAAGGAATAAGTGAAATTGGTGGAAAGAGGTAGAACAGATTGTATGGCCAGGCCACTGTGAGAGTATCCACTGCTTCTGCTGCTGGATCTCTTGTTCACGACACATACCTTGGGAGTTAATGGTTCAGCTGTGATGCCATGAAGTCTATCTGAAAACGTCCCCACCATTAAACAAGGGCTTGAAACACCTCTGTATGTAGTGACCTTTCTCCAGGTTGAAGGTCCTGGTGGCTGAGATAGTTCATATCCCTGTTGTCCAGTCCGGGGATGAACATTGCGGATAGGATCACCTGATGTCTCTCGGGCCACTATACAATCCGAGTGACCTCTTGCATTGCCCTGCGACTTCAAGTACCATCTTGTCTGGCGATGTAGGTGACTGCTGTCACATTGTGTTACTGTACTCTTACTGTTTGAAAACAAAGAAGATGAGCTGCCTTAAGTAATGCATTGTAAATCACTCCAGTACATGTATGGGCAACCTGCTTTGCTGAAATTGGATTCGAGGACTAGGCACATTTATGGTACATTAATGGGCAAACTTACCTGGAATGTCTAGGTACATTTATGGGCAAATTTTCCTGGAATTGAGAGTCTAGGACTACTGCACCCCACCCTCTGTGACTCGCATCGGTTGTTAGGATTATCCAGTTCAAGATTCCAAATTTTTGACCCGCTGTCAGATTGTTGGTCTGGAGCCATCAGATGAGAGATAACCTGGTTTGAGGCAACAACTGGGCCATCTGCTGAAGGTGTAGGTGAGAGTCTGACCTTTGAGATAGCAAGTCTAGTTGAAATGGTCTGGAGTGGAAACGTCAGAGTTGTAGTGCCTCGAAAGCAGCAACTATCTTCCCTAACAGTCGAAAACAAAGGTGTCTTACCAGGAGGGACTGGATTGCTTCCTGCAAGACTGCTGTCATGTCCTGAGACACTGGAAGGCCTGTTGTAAAGAACTGGTTTGGCAGAGAAACTGCCAATCTATTTTGTAACCTTGTGACACTAAATAGTAAATCCAAGGATCTGTGGAGGTCCGTCTCCAGACCTGTTGAAATGACTGCAGATGGACCCCCACTTGTGGAGCCCTCATGTTGGTTTGAAACCCATCAAGCTACTTGCTTTTCAGTAGGCTTGGCCTATGGATGGCACGCTGCTGCTTGCAGGCAACCTCTACCTCTGCCACCTCTATTATGTGTGGTGGCACCTCTGCCTCTGTCCCGAAAGGGCTGTGGGGCCTGAAAGGACTGAAAAGACTGAAAGGAAGGTTTTGTATATATTCGTCTGGTTGGAGGAGCAGCCGAAGGTAAAAAGGTGTACTTACACCCAGTTGCTTAGGAGATCCATTTGTCCAATTCTGGGCCAAACAACATGTCCCCCATGAATGAAAGAGCCTCGACAGCCCATTTTGAGTCTGTATCCACCGGCAAGAGCATAGCCAGAGCACCCTGCGAGCTGCCACAGCAGAAGTGGAAATCCTAGAGCTGACCTGACTAATGTCCTTAGTGGATACTTCCAAATATGTTGCTGACTAACATATGTGCTCTGCCAGGACTCTAAGATATGCTCTTAGAGTACCAGAGTCTAATCCCTGTACCAACCGTTCAGCCCATTTACCCACAGTTCTATTCACCCAAACACTTACAAGTGCTGGTCTGAGCTGGGCACCTGCGGCAGTGTACATAGACTTTAGTATTGTTTCCAATTTATGTTCAGCCTAGTCCTTAAGTGAATTTGCCCCTGGAACAGGGAGGGTTGTCTTTTTGGGCAATCTGGACACTGATGCATCTACTGGAGGAGGAATTTCCCACTTTTCCGCCATTGAAGACTGCAAATGGTGGTAGGGAAGGAATTTTTGGAGGATCTGGAAATGCTTGTCTGGATGTTTCCATGTGGTCACCTAGTGGTCATGCATCTGTGGCGAGAAAGTAAAAACAACATATGATTTTTGTTGCTTACCAAACAACTCATATTTCTGAGGTGCAGATACCGGTTGCTCAAAGAAATTTAGTACCTGTCTCATCGCAGTAATCAATGGTTCGACACCCTGAGTACTGATCTCAGCTTCTTGTTGAAGGTCATCCAGACTTTCTTCCCATTCCCATTCCTCAGCTTTCTCTTGCAGAAGGTGTTCCTCATCTGACTCATCCAACTGAAGTACAGTAGGCAGTGGATGCTTCTGTCTAAGGGAAGGAACAAGAGCAGTTCTATTTGAAGAACCCATAAAAGTTAGCAATCCCTCCATAAACTTAGCCAAGCCTGTAGCCCAAGCTGGTTCTGTCCTACGAGACTCCGCTATTTCTGAAGACAAATTAGCCATAGCTCCCACTAGTACCAAAGCCTAAGGGGAAGCAGGAGAGGAATCATCTGTCTTATTAGTGTCTGCTACAGTACAAGACTCACACATGGATGATCTCACCCTCTGACTGTATAAATTTGGTATTACACGTAATGTAATTAAACAGATACTGAGAAGCTTTTGTGTTTGACCTGCCAGTCATATTTATGAACACACGCACACAGTATTACAGTTAAGAGTGAGAAGAAAATAGAGACCATAAGGTGAAGTTGAAAATTGAAGGAGGATCACTCAACACCCAGGATTCCCTGTCACCAGGAGAGGCACAGGACATGTGAGGGAGAGTGCATTAATCCGGCCTATTCTGGATATGTTGGATTTCAGGCTGTGTGTAGTCTCCGCCCCCCTTCCTCATGTGAAGCAGGCACCAAATTAAATAAAATGGCCGCCTTAGCTTTATACTAAGTATCTATTATTCTCCCCCTCTATTGTGGCACACCTAAAGTGAAGCGAGCAAGCTGAACCAGCACTGCAGTGTTAAGATCGCTCACTAATCTGGCTGACTGCGGTAGCCCAATCGCATGTGACCGTAGCAGTGATAAGCCACTGAGGCTGGCAGCACCGTTGATCCACCACTGCTGTTAAAAACAGCGGCGGTGAAAGGAAAACTAAGCTGGCGCCACTGCTGGGGGAAGAAGGGGGAGCCATGCTGTGAAAGGATGGGGGTGGGGGGGGTAGCACTACTCATTTTCCAATCACTGCTTCTGGCACTTCACTCTATAGTGGGGCTATCAGCTCCTTTAATTTGGAGCTGCAGGCTCCCAATCCCAGTAGGACAAGGCTTTGAGGGAAAAGCCCTAGTGACCCCTCCTGACCTCTTGTTGGTTCACTCAAAATCCGGATACCATTTAGGAAGTGGGGAAGGGTGCAGCTTGAAGTAGAAATAATTGAAGTAAAACAAGAAGAGGAAACAAAAATCTAAAGGACCGCTGTAGCCTAGTCCAGTGTGACCAGCTCCCAAGGGCACATTTTTCTAACTGGAGGATGATGGGTAATAGAGGAGGAGGAGCTTCAAAATGTAAAAAATAAGTACCAGCTCCCACTAACCACACCTCTATACACCAGTGTAATCCATTCCAGTGTCCCCTGGTGGATGAAAGAAAAATTATTAATTATGTTTATATTTTGTGTGATGTGTAAATGTGGCAGAAAATTACTCATAAAACATAGTATGAAGGAAAAGCACATACCTACATTTTAACAATATATAAAATGTATTTAAAAATGTTATTAAAATAACTTAAACAATCAGACAATTAAAATTCCCACAAATCAAAATTTTCTCAAAAAAGTATGTTATCTTGATATTCCAGGAGTCAAATAGTAGATAACTGCATATTTGACTAATGCTAGAAAGCATGCACATGCAAGCTAAAGTGAATACAGTCAATCAGAGTGTCAGTGGCAAACTGCTGTCCAGGGTCATGTCCCCATAGGTGGTCTGATGATAACCCAGTCTGTTCTTTTATTGTATTGTGTTTTGGAGCAGGCACACAGTATATTGAAGCTTTGTCCTAATGGATCCCAGGGTCCAAGGGGATGCCCATTAAGCCCACAGAGCATTATCAGCAGACTCTTTCATGGGTGGACAATGACAATATTGGGAGAGTAGCAGACCGGTGTGGTGAGCTTGGCAATCCATAGCCCTTCCTCAACTCAATGCAGGTGGCATAAATATTAGTAATTGAAGTGCCCCTACACCTCCACACATTCTATATTGTCTGTTGTATTGCCTGGTATCCACCCTCCCATGGTAGAGGGCAAGGTTCTGAGTTAGTCGGGCCCACAATGGATTACAACGTTCCCCCGCTGGGCCAGTCTGGCTTAGTAGATCCCACATCCATCTCTAATCATGTCCTTAACCACTTAACTAGCTAAAGTTTTTCCCAAAACAGGGTAATAAACTCCTGATTGTAGAAAAAAAATCATCCTACTGGTTGTAGTAATCAACCCCCCATACCCCAGTGGCCATAGAACCCCCACTGTATCTGACCAGCACTGTATCCAACCTGCACTGTATCCAACCCACACTGTATCTGACCTGCACTGTATCCCACACTGTATCCCATACTGTATCCAACCCACATTGAATTTTACCTGCACTATATCTGACCCACACTGTATCCCACACTATATCCAACCTGAACTGTATACAACCAACACTTTATCCAACCTACACTCTATCCAACCCACACTGTATCCCACACTGTATCCGACCTGCACTGTAACTGACCTGGACTGCATACAACCCGCACTGTATCCAACCCACACTGTATCCCACAGACACCTTATCCAACCTGCACTCTATCCAACCCCCACTGTATCGCACACTGTATTCGACCTGCACTGTATCCGACCCACACTGTGTCTTACCATCACTGTATCCAACCCACCTGTATCTGACCTGCACTATATCTGACAGGCAGGTACAGAACGCAGTTTTTATGGTTGGGGAGATTTTGTTGAACTCCTCAACAAACAGGCTGATTGATTGGGGCTTTACATGGCCACAGAGTACCAGTCATCAGTGGCCCAGGGCCCTCAGGAAGGAGGTACAGATTGGTCACTGAGAATAGGCATTTGCTGGGGGCATATACACTTGTGTAGGAAGGTATCCATGTCTGCTGTTGCTATTTTACACGTGGCTTAGTTTTTTTTCTTTGCTGTTTCTTAACTACTGCTACTTTTGAGCAAGGCTACTGTATTACCCAAATGATTCTTAGTAAATGTATGTGTTGGATTGGTTTCTATTGAAAGTACTCGTGAGTTGGTTTAATTGGTTATTGCTAATACATTACTAATTGTGTTTGTGCTGCTGTTCTGTTGCATAGTTTAGCCAGTCAGCCGTTGTTGGTGAACAATGTTGAGCTGTTAGGTGGTCAAAATTGAGTGGAAATTATTGTTATTAAGATTAAAAATACTCTAGGACCTTTTGACCTGTTGACCTAGCACATGTCGGCCTTCCATCCCTGTCGACCTAGTGACTGTCAACCTATAGTGGTCGACCTAAACATTGTCAACCTAGACAGTGTCGACGTTCAGACCGGATCCCGTTACTGTGCACTAGAACCACTTTTATAAAGTTGAGGAAATAAAGTTGTTATGGGCATCAAAAAGAAAATAACACCTTTAGCCACCAAAAACTGATTTAAGAATTGGGCATAGCACATTTACCCACAAAATATATCAGTACATTTTTACTACAATCCCTAGTTCATAACACTTTTATATGTAAAAAAAATTGCCTCTTCAAATATCATAAGGTTTAGCTTGAGTTCCAAAATAACCAATGTATACATCAGAAGTAAGCAACCTTTGGCACTAGTACCACGAGGCAGAACTCAAAGATTTGTTGAGTGGCATATATTGTATGTGATCAGTCAATTTTCTACTATGCTCTCTATGCTGTTCCAGCCATCTTGATCCACCTCTTTCCCTAAGAAGTGAGGGCTTTCAGCACGCTAGACCCTCTCTAAACTGGAAAACCAAGTATTGTCTGCATACTCAGTGAAGCATGGGCATCTGGTGCCTAAACCTGGCGAGAGTTGGTCCTGCTCACAGTCCAATAACAGTACAAAATTTTGAAGCATGTTTTCAGATCCAGATTATTAATCTTTGTGAAACATTTTAATAAAGGAAGGTCAGGAAAGCCACTAACATTTTAGTACTTATCTATAACTTTGTAAATGTTTGTATATGTTGTAATTGTGGTAGCACTCAGAAAATTATTTTGGATTGTAATGTTGAACATCTGCCACTCAAAGACAAAAAGTTTACCTAACCTAAGATACACAATTTTCTTTTTGTATTGACGGTCTGGCTTAGTAGGTCTTCCAAGTTTCTCCTAAAGGAAATTATGATGCAATTCTATATGCTGTCAAACCAGACTACCCATATTTATTTGCTGGTAACAGTAATTGGGTCTTTCTGATATGTTATCCAATGGATAACATATCAGAAAGACCCAATTACTGTTACCAGCAAATAACAATATAACTAGTGATGAGCGAGGTTCGGTTTTACTCGGTTTTACTCGGTTTTACTCGGTTCTCAAAACGGCATCTTATTGGCTATCCAAAACACGTGACATCCGTGAGCCAATAAGATGCCGTTTTGAGAACCGAGTAAAACCGAGTAAAACCGAGTAAAACCGAACCCGCTCATCACTATTATCCATGTCACACTGAAAAATGGAAAAAAAAATAATTTTAGGATTGAGTTTACCATTTGCATAATTTATTGCATTTCAGTTTGGATTGAGACTTTTGGTAAAATGTGATTTTAAAAACAGATCAAAAAAAACTTCAGAGTTTTAATTTTATAGGCTATAAATATAAGCAAGCAATGTAGCCATGTAGTAGGAAAAGTCATTAGAATATTCTTTTGTAATAGAGGAGGTATAAGTACAGTAGCAGGGAGAGGGAGGTTATATTGTTACTTAATTGTTACTTGCAAGACCTAACCTTGGGTACTGTATAGAGATCTGAAGGATATATCTACAAAAATACAGTACATTATTTCTACAAATAGAAAAAAAACAGAGGGCCTACTAAATAACGCACAAGCTGCATAACAAAACATATCATGAAACACTTGAAAATCCGATTAGGTAACAGTTTATATGATTAAAACAGACAGACGTCATATCATAAATACATTCAATTAAATCAAAGTAGTAACAGAGTTCTATATTTTTATAAACATGGGAATTTATGAACGAAGGGACTCAAATCGAAATTGCATGTTGGAAGACTGGAAGGTAACAAAAGGAATTGTGGTGGAAACCGAACAATAAAATAATTTATAAAATATATGACATAAACTTATTGCCATTGTAAATTCTTAAATTGAAAACTCACTCCCACCACAAAAGTCAAACAGTATATGGTTCTGTTCTGCCATACAAATCTGTATTTATTAAATCCTTTAATGAAGAGCTAAACTTCAATATTAGACATTAAAGACATATTTGACATTTGTCTTATAGCAATAAAAATATCAAAAGTGGAAATATGAAATACTGTACTATACTTGTCAATATGAGTCACGTCATGCCAGCTAGCTACTCCTCAACAGCACTGAGAGTTTGAACTACTGTATAAATATAGCAAAAAAAGAAATAAATTGTGATTTGTTTTCTGCGCATCCGAGTCGCACTGTATGATAGACTATCAATGGCACACGCAGTGAGGGTTTATTGCAGTAAGTGACAGGTAGTGAGTGTTTGTGGGGGCAAAAGGGGGTGGCAAGTCAAATGTACAGTATGTGTGTCGCACCCATTTCAGGGGAGTGTCTGAGTCTACAACTGCCAGATTGACCCCTCTCTCAACAGTGCAACAGCTTCTTGCCGTGGTGATTTTTTTTATTTTCTAATCTAAGTTTGAATATTAATGGAGGAGGAGGTGGTGGTGTCTTATGAGTGGTGTTGGTGGATTGTGGAGTGTTCAGGCAACTGCAGTCATTACATGATCTGACTAGTTGTCAGATATGTTGGTCATACTGTGATAGTGAAACTCAGGGCTGCACCAACAATTGTGTGATTGGCTGTGCCGGGCTGGATGATCAGGATGGGGAGGTTCTAACAGTTCCATCAGAATAAGTGCACCAATCAGAGAAGGATGGACAGGGCCAGATGAGCGGAGTCAGTGGAATGGGAATGGGGGGGGGGGGGGGGGCACATGAAACCCTCTCCTATGGGACCATCCACGCATAAATTGAGTATCCCAGCGCTGGACTTATTTGTTATGTGCCAGATAGGCAGCAGTGCTAACGATTTAATGATTAAACCATTTCAAAGGCTTGATCGCCAATAGACACTGGTTATTTCTGCGGCAAACCACTTCTAAAATCCACAATTAAATCTTTGGTCTTCCCACTATTTAAAAGTAGATGATTTTCTGTACTCCAAACAACTAGTTTTGCAACTTCTTTCCTATAGGTGGTCTTATTATTATCATTAGTTAGCCTCACTACAGCAATACTGTCTGCAAACGTAATAACTTTTACACACGCATCCGCCGACACACAGTTGTGAGTAAACATTGAATAAAAAAAGAGCTAAGGACACAGCCGTGAGGAACACCTGTGTTTATCAGCACCTCACCAGACCTAGTGCCACCCACTTTAATCCACCTAGAGTCTATTTGTCAAGAATTCTAAAATCCAATTGCAAATGAAATCGTCAAGGCCTAACACAAATGATTTATCTGTCAGAGACACAGGGATCACCATATTAAAAGGCAAGCAAAATTGACAAATAAAATCCTAACATAAGAATTCCTAATTTCCAAATGGGACAAGGTAGAATGCAACATCGTGAGCATCACATTACCAGTACAGCGATTTCGTCTATAAGCAAATTGGAGCATACCAAATTCAGCCAGAAAGAAAGATTTGATATACCTGTAACTCAGTACAAGTTTTTCAAAACATTTAATCACAAGCGATGTTAATGCTATCGGCCGATAATCATTTTGCTAACCCTTTCTTGGGGATTAGAACAATACTTGTCAATTTAAAACTCCTTGGCACTACACAATGCGAGAGTGACAAGTTCAATAAAACTGATAAATCTAAAACCCAAATCTAAATCTCTCTTCACATGTTATATCTGATCCCTCTGTAGTCGCATGGTTTTGCCCAACTGCTAACAAATTTGCTGCTGCGATCATCTCTGAATTAGGCCCCTTGTCCGCATCAAATCTACAGTATAATAGAATAAGTTTAGATCATCTGCCAGTGAGCTGCTATCCTCCCCAATGTCAGCCTTCTTTGTTTTGCACCCAGTGAATTCATATATCAGCTGCCATGAGCCTCTAGGATTCCTATTCATACTACTATGATCTTTGATCTTTTCTGAATAGCTGACTTTGGCTCTCTTAACACCCATATGCATTTGAGCCCTGGAAAGCGCATCCTGGTCACCAGCTTTTAAAGTTCTGTCCCTGGCTTTTGAGCAGGGTAGAACCATCCCATTTTACCATGGCTTCTCATTAGGTGTGCTAGTTCGAATACTCTAAAGATGGGTCCCTAACATCTCTAATACTATCACATTATATAAATGTATCTACGTCTCAACTTTAAAAAGAGCCCTTATTAATGTGCGGTCAGCAATGTAGGAACCTGGGCTAATTAAAACACCTGAGAGTAGATGGGAGGGGTGCCAATACCAGAGTGAAGGAGCCTTAAGGGGGTTACACACGGAGAGATCTGTGTTTAAAATCTTAGCAATCTGACTAGATTGCTTAGATTTTAAGCACGGATCTGCCGTGTGTATGCCCACCAGCGATAGCGTGCATCGCTTTCGCCGGTGCTAGATTGAGCCTGCATGCAGGCTCAATCTAGCGGGCCGCTCACTTCAGCGCTGTGTGAAGTGAGTGGCCCCCCGTCGGCTTTCCCCCTCGCTCAGCACATCACGCTGTGCTGAACGGGGGGAGAGATGTGTGCTGAGCGGTCTGTGTTAAGATCGCCCATCTCTCCCATCAGTACCCCCCTTTACTTTCAAGTGTACAATATATACACAAATATAGATGAAAAAGGAGGTGACTGGACTGCACACTCTATTTCTAAACATACTTAGAGGTGCTATCATGCTAAGGCTTCTAGTACCATGCAGGAGAAAAAAAATACTGTTGCACACTCTAGAACATTGACAGTAAAAATAATTGTGATAAACCCTCACAATTAACATGGAGTATAAGTGAAGTTCTTAGCACACATTTGCGCAAATATGTGGGCCCATCCACCGTGCCAGATGACTTCATTAGATGGGTCCCTAACATCTTTAAGATCTGCCATATATATGAACTTAAATCTGTTATTAAACATAATTATGTTATAGCAAAATAATTATATTTCTTACTGTGTTTTTAAAATATAAATCTATTTATATACAGGATAGATAGATAGATAGATAGATAGATAGATAGATAGATAGATAGATAGATAGATAGATAGATAGATAGATAGAGTATACACATTTTATATATAAATATTTAACAATGTGGCTATCTACTATAAAAAGCTACTTTTTGTTTACATATCATGTGACAATCTTTGCTTCTTTTTAAAAAAAAAATCAAATTACAGTAAATATACAGTATATTATTTGTGTCTTTAGTTATAAGGTCTATTACCACCCTCTGGTGGACAATTTCTAAAATCTTTTTAAATACACAAGTTTTAAAATCTTTTTAAATACACAGTGTATAATGTTTGAGTAAATCTTTGCATAATGTGTAAAGTATCCACATCTATGGGAGCTTATAGTATTAATTCTACATGTCCTTCTTTCTGGGATAGTACTTTTTACAACTTATTCTTTAAATTGATTACAATTTTTTCAGGGAAAATATCTTTCAGTACGTGGTGTTGTTCCAATAGGTGACAGTGCTTTCTGATTATACATACAACTTATTTGTAATGATTATTAAAGGTGGTAATAAAAGTTGTTATTTTCATATTGTTTACATTCTAAAAGGATTTTTTGCACAGCATCAGTTATGAATTGTAAAGTATGAAAAAAGTAAAAGAAATTGTAAAAAGTCATGTCAACCTTTTCCTGTGTCGACCATTGACATGTCAAACTTTTTGTCCATGTTGACCTTTTGACCATGTTGACCTAATGTTTGTTGACCATTAGTGGTCGACCTATTGACTGTCATCCTTATCCATGTCGACCTAGCATCCGGATACCAAGGAGGTCAGATATCCTTTCACAAATATTACATAACCAAGTCACAGAAACAGGATAGCATGCCTTACTCACAGTTGAATGGGGTAGATGGTGCATATAAAGGTTTCTGCTGCGGGGTACACTGGGCTCCACAAGTCTGGACAATGGGGGTGTAGAGTAGGATCTTGATCCGAGGCACCAACAGGCTCAAAGCTTTGACTGTTCCCAGAATGCACAGCGCTGCCTCCTCTATAACCCCGCCTCCCAGCACAGGAGCTCAGTTTGTCAGTTGGTGCTGCAGTAAGCAGGCACTTAACAGAGAGGCTACTCCAGGCAGCCCTAAGAAAAACTTTTTATGAGGTAAAAAGTGAAGACTTCAAGGGCAGCAGCGGTGGTAAATGTCTTGTGACATTCACTGCTCCAGTTCTCCCCAGCGGCGCTGTACACTCCCGAGCCCTGGTTGCCGGGTACCTACAGCGGAGGCTCCGGTTTACTTCACGTTGGCTGGGGCTCTCCAGGATCGCATGGCTGAGGCTTCGGGAGGTGGTAAGTGGGTCCCGCTTGCGGGACCCGGTCTTTATCGTGATCGGGCGCAGTCAGTGGGAGGCGGGCCGCGCGCGCTGTCGGTGGACACTGTGGATACAGGCGTTCCCACTAGATCACCAGGGCATGGGCGCAGGTCAGGTTTTCTCTTAAAACCGATTTTAATATCGCCCACAGTACCCGGTGGTTTTGCCAGCAAGGGGGATAAGGCTTAGACCTGAAGCCCCTCCCCAAGCCCCAGGGCGCCATTTCCAGCAAATGTTCCCGCCCTGGAGCTGCATTTCTGTCTTTTCCTCACTCCCTGTCAGTGTCTGCGGCGCCATTACTCCTCAGCTCACTGTTCCTGGGACTGCTTGGGCAAATCCTCCTATGTAAAGCCGCCTGGTTGTCAGTGCTGTGACTTTACATGACACTTAAGTATTCTACCTGCCTTTTTAGTCAGTGTTAGTTAAGAAAGAGTGCATTTAGTCAAGGGTTTATATTACAATTACCCTGTGATATACATCCAGTTTCTTACTGTGTAGTGTTATGTCTATTGACTATATAGCTGTGTAAGCTAGTCCAGTGCAGTATTATTGTCTGTAATAACCTCTGCATTGTACAAACTGTGACTATTTGTGTGTGCATTGATAGCTGAGTGGTGTCCATCTCGTGTCTTTCACTCAACTTGCTATCCCTATATTCTATAACCTGAGGGGGCTTGGTGCGTCAGGTGTTATTTAATATAGGATTTTCACAAAGATATACTGTATTACGTATTTTCCTCTGTGATTTAGTCACCATATCTCTCCTTTATCTCTGCTGGTGCTGACTACACTGCGCAAGGGTTTAGGGATATAGTGCTGCTAATAATTGTACTGTGTTACCTCATACTGCAAGTTATATCATGTCTGCTTCTGAGGGTAACGGTTCTGGGGCGGAACACACTGCTGGTGTTGCTGAAGCCACAGGCACATATGGGGAGAATATAGCAGCTGTGGGCTCTGGTTCTGGGGGCTCCTTGCCCCCCAGTGGGACTGTGGCAACGGAGGTACATACTGACCCTCCGTGGGCCGCTTTTTCCACGCTTCTGCATACGCTAGTTCATAAACTTACACCCCCTATGGGACCACCAATGCCGGTTCAACCGTATGTGGTCCCTGCAGCTAATCCGCTGTGGGCGGACGATTTATCTGCTCAATTAAAGAAGTTGAACCAGTCCCTGACTACTAAAAAGTCTGATCATCGCTCGCCTAAGTCCAAGAGGTCCTCTAAGCGATCACTCGTCTCCTCACAATCCACTGCTGTCACTGACACCTCGTCTGATGAAGACAGCACATACACTGACCCCACAGGTTCTGACTCAGATACGGCTGATGGGGAGGGTAGTTCACATGTGGATGTTCCTGATCTTTTGGAGGCTATTAAGTTAATTCTGCAGATTACGGATGATCCTGAGCCATCCGTTCCTCCTAAGAAACCAGATAGGTTCAAGTGTCAGAAGGTGATTAAACAAGTTTTACATCACTCTGACCACCTAGTGGATATGCGTCAGGAACCATGGCAAAGCCCGGGTACGAAGTTTGTGCCTCAAAAGAAGATGCTGGCTCGCTATCCCCTCGCGCCAGAGCTGTCTAAGAATTGGGTGGCTAGGATGGTGGTTTCCTCAGCTCTACCTGTCACTACCGTCACGTCTCTAAAAGAGCCTACGGATAAACGTGTCGAGGGTTGTCTAAAAGCGATTTACACCCTCACGGGTGCTGCACAAAGGCCCACTATTGCAGCTACATGGGCGGCAGAGGCTATTGAAGCATGGGCCTTGGAGTTAGAAGCTGAAATCTCCTCTGACCATGCTAGACAATGCTTGTCATATATTGTCACAGCTTCTCGCTATATTAAAGAGGCGGCTTCTGATGCCGGTATCCTAGCAGCCAAGGCCTCTACTACATCAGTCCTGGCTCGCCGGATATTGTGGCTGAGATCCTGGTCTGTGGATCTGGACTCTAGAAAAACCCTGGAGGTACTCCCTTTCAAGGGGTATATTCTGTTTGGGGAGGACTTAAATAAGATAGTGGCTGACTTGGCTACTGCCAAAACTGCCTGTCTGCCTAATACAGCTCCTTCTGTGTCAAAGGCAAAAGGTACGTCCTTTCGCCCCTTTCGTCCTTCAGGTAAAGCAAAAGGTCAGGCGTACCATAAGCAGGCCCGCACTTCCAAACCTGGTAAGCCGAAGCCCAAAAGACCCTGGGCTGCCCATCAGCCAGCAGCCAAGACCTATAAGCCTGCCGCATGACGGGGCGGGCCTCCCCCTGGGGGATCCCAGGGTGGGGGGTCGGCTTCTAGGGTATACCCAGGAATGGTTGAAGACCACTTCAGATGCCTGGGTACGGGAAGTCGTCACTCAAGGTTACGCCATAGCCTTCAAAAACCGACCCCCTCATCGATTTTGCCAGACAGACGTCCCTTTGGACCAGACAAAGGCAAAAACTCTTCACTCGGTGGTACAGACCCTTCTGGATACAGGAGTCGTAGTATAAGAAAAGAAAAAGTTTAAGGATAATCTTAATAAAGGAGAAAGAAAGGCAATTAAAACCTTATATTCTGATAAAACTATTATCATTAAGCCAGCGGATAAGGGGGGTGGGATCGTGATACTCAATACCGATGACTATTTATCTGAGGTCAATAGACAACTGACTAATGAAGACTACTGTAAGAAATTGGATCGTGATCCCACCCCCCTCTTCCAAAAAAGACTTTCAGACCTATTAAATATGGTCTTGGAAGACAGCGTAATAACTAAGGAAATTTATCACTTTTTATTTAATGCACACCCTATTATCCCTACCTTTTATTATTTACCCAAAATACACAAGTCCCTCACTACACCTCCAGGTCATCCTCTAATTTCTGGTGTTGGGTCCCTCACTAGTAATTTATCACTTTTCGTTGATCATTATCTACAGGACCATGTGAAAAATCTTCGGTCCCATATTAAAGACACTACCCATTTTTTGAATTTATTAAAGAATGTCCCATGGAAACAAAATTACTTGTTGATGACGTGCGATGTAGAGGCACTGTATTCAAACATTTCACATACACTGGGAGTAAAAGCAGTAGAATATTACCTTCTACAAGATATACATATGTCAGCACAATTACGGAATTTTATTTTACAATCTATACAATTAATTTTGGGTCATAATTGCTTCACATTTAATTCACAGTTTTTTTTACAGACACGGGGTGCTGCGATGGGGGCGGGGTTCGCTCCGAGCCTAGCAAACCTATTTATGGGAAGATTTGAAGAACATCACATATGGGGTGGGCAATATGAAGCGAACCTCGCCTTCTATGGCAGATTTATAGATGATTTGTTTTTTATTTGGGATGGGGATTTACTTTCTGCACAAAAGTTTGTAACAAATTTAAATAATAATGAGTTTGGTTTGCACTTTACGTTTAATATACATGATACATCTATTAATTTCCTGGATATATCGCTGTATGTCACAGAAGGTAAATTAATTACACAGACATATATTAAGCCGGTTGATCAAAACCGCTATTTGAATTTCACCAGTTCACACTAAAATTCATGGAAAACAAATATCCCAAAGGGGCAATTTATAAGAATATAAAGGAATTGTGGCACAGACAGTAGCTATAAGGAACAGGTGGGTAAACTTTACCAATCATTTCTAGAACAGGGATACCCGGATAGTATATTACAAAAGGCTCTGACAGAGGTAAATCAAATAGACAGAGCAAATCTTTTGCAGACTTCCAAAAAATCTAATATGAAAGGTAATACAGATAGAACTGCTATATTTACTACACAATATAACAACTGTGCGTATAAAATTAGGTCTATTATAAAGAAAAATTCAGCTTTACTCAAATTAGATAATATATTACGTGAAAATGTGGACTTGGAAGGTACAGTTATTTTTAGGAAGTCTACTAATCTACAATCACTACTAGTTAAGAGCCATTATCAACAAGAACAGGCTATCAATAAAACATGGATACCGGAACGTCCAAAGGGTTTCCATTCTTGTGGGAAATCCACTTGTACTACCTGTAAACATGCTTTAAGAAAAGCCACAGACTTTACTTCAAATACTAATGGAAAAATATTTAGTATTAAAGACTTTATGAATTGTAAGTCTACATATATAGTGTACATAATTCCAGGGCCGGCTCCAGGCCTACTAGCACCCTGAGCGAAAGCATGTAAAAGCGCCCCCCCCCCCCCCCCCCCAAGCGCGCGCCGAAGGTGCGCGCGCTCCAGGAAAAGTGGGCGTGGTCTATTTAGACTATAAATAAATATGTTTTCACCCCCCCTCTACTCATACAATTAGCAGCCTTACACATAACAGCCACAGTAGTGTTCCTTACACACAATGTCTCCAGTATAGTGTCAGATACACATAATGTCTCCAGTATAGTGCAAGATACACAATGTGCAGTGCCAGATAGACATGATATGCCCCCCAGCAGTGCCAGCTACACACAATATGCCCCCCAGCAGTGCCAGCTACACGATAGTGTTCACTTTTTAGGGCAGGGAGGGCACATTTTTAAGTTAGGAGGGCAAAATGATGTACATACTGTAATGCTTGTTGCTCATCTACCTACATGGTAAAGCATGGACAGTGCGCGCAGCAAAAATTTAGGGGCGTTGCTTCGTGGGGAAGGTGCGTGGCCACATAATAGTGGCAAATCGCATTACACCACACAGTAGTGCAGTTAATACACACTGCACCAGGTAGAACCTCCTAGACACTTTGCGCCAGGCAGAGCACGTTAGACACTTTGCGCCAGGCAGAGCACGTTAGACACTTTGCGCCAGGCAGAGCACGTTAGACACATTGCCTAGCCACAGACGCCTAGCGGGAACACTACATGATATGCTCCCCAGCCGTGCCAGCTACACATGACATGCCCCCCAGCAGTGCCAGCAACACATGACATGCCCCCCAGCAATGCCAGATACATAAATGGCCACACAGTGCCAGATATGTAGATACAGAAAAGCCCCCACAGTGCCAGATACAGAAAAGCCCCCACAGTGCCAGATACAGAAAAGCCCCCACAGTGCTAGATAAATGCCCCCACAGTGCCAGATAAATGCCCCCAGTGCCAGATATGACCCCACAGTGCTACATAAATGCCCCCAGTGCCAGATAAATGCCCCCACAGTGCCAGATAAATGCCCACAGTGCCAGATAAATGCCCACAGTGCCAGATAAATGCCCCCACAGTGCCAGATAAATGCCCCCACTGCCAGATAAATGTCCCCACAGTGCCAGATAAATGTCCCCACAGTGCCAGATAAATGCCCCCAGTGCCAGATAAATGCCCCCACAGTGCCAGATAAATGTCCCCACAGTGCCAGATAAATGCCCCCAGTGGCAGATAAATGCCCCCACAGTGCCAGATAAATGTCCCCACAGTGCCAGATAAATGTCCCCACAGTGCCAGATAAATGCCCACAGTGCCAGATAAATGCCCCACAGTGCCAGATAAATGCCCCCACAGTGCCAGATAAATGCTCACAGTGCCAGATAAATGTCCCCACAGTGCCAGATAAATGTCCCCACAGTGCCAGATAAATGCCCCCAGTGCCAGATAAATGTCCCCACAGTGCCAGATAAATGCCCCCACAGTGCCAGATAAATGCCCCCACAGTGCCAGATATGCCCCCAGTGTGCCAGATATGCCCCCACAGTGCCGATATGCCCCCACAATGCCAGATACATAAATGCTCCCACAGTGCCAGATATGCCCCCACAGTGCCAGATATGCCCCCACAGAGCCAGAAATGCCCCCCACAGTGCAAGATATGCCCCCACAGAGCCAGAAATGCCCCCAGTGTGCCAGAAATGCCCCCACAGTGCCAGATAAATGCCCCCACAGTGCCAGATAAATGCCCCCACAGTGCCAGATATGCCCCCAGTGTGCCAGATATGCCCCCACAGTGCCAGATATGCCCCCACAATGCCAGATACATAAATGCCCCCACAGTGCCAGATATGCCCCCACAGTGCCAGATATGCCCCCACAGAGCCAGAAATGCCCCCCACAGTGCCAGATATGCCCCCACAGAGCCAGAAATGCCCCCAGTGTGCCAGAAATGCCCCCACAGTGCCAGATAAATGCCCCCACAGTGCCAGATAAATGCCCCCACAGTGCGATCCACAAATGTGCCCCCCCAAATACCTGCGGCGCTGAGAGGGGGAGGAGTACTGCTGTCCGAGAACGGGAGTGCAGGCGGGCGGGCGGGCGGCCTAGTGAGGGTGCGGGTCCGGGTGCGGGTGCGGGTGGGCGGGCGGCCACTTGTGTGCGCTATGCGCGTTGCGCGGCACCGGCGTCTGACGTTAGACACCGGCGCCGCGCAGCGCGCATAGCGCACACACGGACGGGATGGGCCAATGCTGCACACACAGGGCCGGCTCCAGCTTCGAATATGGCGGCGCCAAGCGCGGTGCCCATTAAGGGTGGCGCCCTGCGCGGCCGCTCTATTCGAACATGCCTAGAGCCGGCCCTGCATAATTCAATGCGGTTGTGGCAAGCAATATGTGGGAAGAACCACTCGTATGTTGCACACCAGATTCATGGAACACTGGCGGAATATTAATAAGGGAATTAAGACTCATCCCCTTTCAAGTCACATTTCACATTGCATGAAATCAGATACATTTAGTAGAATAAATATTAGGGCAATAGAATCCATCAAATGTACAAAAAGGGGTGGTGATAGATTCAATACGCTATGTAGAAGAGAAGCATATTGGATCTACAGGCTTGAAACGCTAGTACCCTATGGACTTAATGATACAGTAGAGTTGAATAATATTTGATACATGTATTGGTTTAAGTATATTTGCTGAGGGTGTTTATGCATGTGCACACGTCACACATGTATGTGTGTGTGTGTGTGTGTGTGTGTGTGTGTGTGTGTGTGTGTACATATATTTGCATACACTTCCTATAATTAGGGATATCTGTGATAAACAGCTATATGGTTATGCCAATATGGAATATATACAAATATATATGTAATCAACTTTCCGCATTTGTTGCTACAATGGTGTATATACATATATTTATATTGATACTGATTTTGCATGTGTAGGAGGTATCTATGCATCTACATATGCAATAAGACTTTGTACCCGCTATATAACCCTACAAAGGAATTACATTACTATGTCACTATACAAGGATTTATTGTGATAATTATAGGAAGTCTCTCTATATTTATATGAAGCTGTGCATCTGAGTATGTATTCTGAACTGACTTTAAAATCTAGTCAATAAGTAATATTATGATATTCCACTTCCTCTCTGCTTATAATATATAATTTATGATTTATGTAATATATATAACCGAAAAAGATAATAGAGCTTATTAAAACACATCTCGGTGAAGTTAAATGTATACACTATATACCTACATGGATTTATATGGTTTTAATTTATATACATAAGTAGTGTTAGGCTGTGTGTATTGGTAATAATACATTGGGAGATTACCCCTTGAGGAGAACACCATAAGAGTTGGAACAGGAGGGGTTAAATCTAATTCCATACAGGTGTATGGAATCATGAATGGCTTAAAAACACACCTCTATACAGACGGCCTCACTACGTTCTGAAGAAGCCGCCGATCTGACTAGAAGGCGGAGAAACGCGTAAACCCTTTTAAAACTTTTTACTACAAGCCGGCTTTTTGCTTATTCCATCATACTGAGGAGATCAATACGATCTACATGTCCTGAAAGTTAACGGATATCCAAGGAGAGAGCGGCACCGGTAACAGTGCTTGCCGTGCAGCTCAGTGCAGTGTGCAGCCCGACACAAAGTACAGAGGGAGCGAGTCACGAAATGGCTTGGGGAGAGAGAAGCGCTTGAAGCAGCGCCGGCCGCCCAGTCCATGTGCGGTGTGCAGCCCAACACAGAGAACGAGGTGAGCACTTAATAATACACCTCGTCCCAATGGAAACACTGCTGAAAAGCTCTCACACTATCAGCTAAACAGCCACTCGTGTAAAGAAAAGCTTTGTTCCCTCTATGTTACACTGATTAAGAGACTGTTTCACCTCAGTTAAAAATTAATCAAACCTTGCTTGGTGAGCCTGTATTATTCCTGGGCAACTTTTAAATATCCATAAACTAAATGCCTTGACTTGACCTCCTGATATGTCCGCATACAAAGGAACTGCTACCAGCGGACGGGAAGAGTGATTATAATTATAATATTGGGCTCACATACAGGTGAAACAAAATATCAGCATTTGGATACTTGATAATTCTAAAGGACATTCTATATTGCAGATCTATATTACGGATTTATATTTATTAATCAATTTGCTTTTTACATTTCTTATTTTTATGTATATGATTGTTTAAACAGTGGAATATATTTGATTATATTTACCGGCCGGTAATAACAAAAGCAATCTTTTTATTAGAACTGTATAATAAACCTTAAAAAAAAAAAAAAAATTATATATATTGGTATATGGTGTATTTATTAATAATATTTTTATATCAGCGCCCCTATCCTTTCCCATTCGTGGGAAAAAAATTTTTTTCGTAGTATAAGTGCCTCTTGCTCAGAGGGGCCGGGGATACTATTCTCCGCTGTTTCTAGTCCTGAAACCGAATGGGTCCTCCCGGCCCATTCTCAACCTCAAGGCATTGAACAGGTTTGTGAAGATTTCCAAGTTCCGTATGGAAACCCTTCGCTCTATAGTTCTGGCCTTGGAACCTGGGGACTACATGGTCTCCCTGAACATACAGGATGCTTACCTACATATTCCTATAGCAGTGTCACATCAACACTACCTGAGGTTCGCTATTGGCAACCTCCATTACCAGTTTCGGGTGTTACCTTTTGGTTTAACAACGGCTCCGCGAGTCTTCACCAAAGTTATGGCGGTGATGACGGTGGTACTCCGCCGTCAAGGGGTCAGGATACTGCCGTATCTGGACGACTTGTTAATCCTGGCAAATTCCCCAGATCTTCTCCTGCGTCATCTGGATATGACGGTCCGGTTTCTACAAGCCCACGGGTGGCTCATCAACTGGAAGAAATCCTCTCTGGTCCCTGCTCAGAGCATGGTGCATCTGTGAGCGCTGTTGGACACTGACAACCAGAGGTTGTTCTTGTCTCAGGAGAAAGTCCTGAAACTTCAGGACAATATTCATTGCTTCCTTTCTCGTCCGCAAGTGTCGATACATTCGGCAATGCAGGTGCTGGGCCTCATGGTATCAGCATTCGACATGGTGGAGTATGCTCAATTCCATTCTCGCCCCCTCCAGAAGCTGATTCTAGCCAAGTGGGATGGCCTGCCTCACCGGATCAGGTCTCAAATGATCTCTTTGACTCCGGAGATCCGTCTGTCGCTGCTCTGATGGCTCCAGGACCGACAATTGTGCAGAGGCCGTCCCTTATGGATATCCAACTGGGTCCTGTTGACGACAGATGCCAGTCTAAGAGGTTGGGGTGCAGTGCTGGAGCAGCACTCCTTACAGGGTCGGTGGACCAAGGAGGAATCTCTGCTCTCGATCAACATTCTGGAATTGCGGGCGGTCTTCAATGCGTTGAACCTAGCCCAGCATTTGATTCAGAACCATCCTGTTCAAGTACAGTCGGACAACGCCACCACAGTGGCTTACATAAATCATCAAGGCGGCACTCGAAGCTGTTTGGCAATAAAGGAAGCCTCACGGATTCTACGTTGGGCAGAACGCCATATACCGGCAATATTCATTCCGGGAGTCCTGAATTGGGAAGTGGACTTTCTCAGTCGTCAGGACGTGCATGCCGGTGAGAGGGGCCTCCATCCAGAAGTGTTTCAACTCCTCGTGGAAAGGTGGGGTCTTCCATATGTGGATCTGATGGCGTCTCGACACAATCACAAGGTTCCGGTCTTCGGAGCAAGGGATCCTCAAGCAGCATTTGTGGATGCGCTGGCAGTGCCATGGAGGTTTCGGCTGCCGTACGTGTTCCCTCCGGTGTCACTCCTGCCCAGGGTAATTCGGAAGTTCAAGCAAGAAAAAGGAAATCTGCTTCTCATAGCTCCAGCGTGGCCCAGACGGCACTGGTTCTCAGACCTGCAAGGCCTATCGTCAGAGCGTCCACTTCTACTTCCACAACACCCAGACCTCCTCGTTCAGGGCCCCTGTGTCTACCAGGACCTAGCCCAGCTGTCTTTGACGGCGTGGCTCTTGAAGCTTCCGTCTTAAGAGCTAAGGGTTTTTCTGAAGAGGTCATTAAAACTATGTTGCGGGCCCGGAAACCGGCCTCTGCTCGGATTTACCATCGGGTCTGGCATTCCTACTTTGTTTGGTGCGCGTCTAACCATTATGGCGCTTCCAAGTTTAGTACAGCCAAACTTTTGGCTTTTCTACAGCAGGGCCTAGATTTAGGCCTGCGTCTGGCCTCCCTCAAGGTTCATATTTCTGCCTTGTCGGTGTGGTTTCAGAGAAAAATTGCGACTTTACCTGATGTTCATACTTTCACTCAGGGTGTGTTGCGTATCCAACCTCCCTATGTCCCGCCTGTGGCTCCTTGGGACTTGTCGGTGGTTTTGGAGGCGTTGCAGGAGCCTCCATTTGAACCTTTAGGTTCAAGCTGACCTTAAGTGACTTTCCCTTATGGTGGTGTTCTTGCTGGCTATTGCCTCTGCTAGAAGAGTGTCGGATTTGGGTGCCTTGTCTTGTAGTTCCCCATATCTGATTTTTCACCGTGACCGGGCGGTTCTTAGGACTCGTCCCGGATATTTTCCTAAGTTCCACCTTAATCAGGAGATTGTGGTTCCAGCTTTTGTCTCTCCTGATTTGTCTCCCAAAGAGCGGTCTTTGGATGTGGTATGGGCTCTCCGTATCTATGTGAAGAGAACTGCTTCTATTCGAAAGTCTGATTCTCTCTTTGTTTTGTTTGGATTTCACACACGTGGCTGGCCTGCTCACAAGCAGACCCTGGCCAGGTGGATTAGAATGGTGATTGCGCATGCTTATGTGAAAGCTGGTCTGTCAGCTCCTGTTCACATTACGGCCCATTCTACTCGGTCTGTTGGACCTTCTTGGGCGGCCCAACGTGGTGTGACCCTTGACAAATTGTGCAAGGCTGCTACGTGGTCCTCCGGGAACACGTTCATAAGGTTCTATGCCTTCGATACTGCCGCTTCCCAGGATGCTTCCTTTGGACGCCGGGTTCTTGTGCCCGCTGCAGTGCGTCCCCTCCCATAAGGAACTGCTTTAGGACATCCCCAATGTCTATCCTTGTGGAGCCCAGTGTACCCCGCAGCAGAAAATGAGTTTTATGCTAAGAACTTACTCTTTCTGCGAGGTACACTGGGCTCCAGAAGGCGCCCACCCAGACGCACTTAGCTTCTTTGGGTTGATAAGGCATTAGCCGCTGACACTTCTCTTGTCGTGAGAGTGTGGTGTATGTGGCTACTAACCGTTGTAGTCTCTTTTCCTGCTACTGCATTGAGCTGGTTAACTAAACTGAGCTCCTGTGCTGGGAGGCGGGGTTATAGAGGAGTCAGCGCTGTGCATTCTGGGAACAGTCAAAGCTTTGAGCCTGTTGGTGCCTCGGATCAAGATCATACTCTACACCCCCATTGTCCAGACTTGTGGAGCCCAGTGTACCTCGCAGAAAGAGTTTTAACAAGGGTAAGTTCTTACCATAAAACTCATTTTCTTTAAGGGTGCTGCTTTTTCACAATGCGCAGCGCATATATGAAGCAATTCCCCATATTGCACAGGCATCATGGACAGGTTTGCGTACCATACTCACAATACAGTACACAGCTTAACAACTAGGTGGTCAGTGCTAAAACTACAGTATAGCAAGCCCTGACTCTCAGCCAATCTTGTATGGACAGTAAATGAAACAGTTCCAGATGTGAGAATCTAGTAAATGACAGTACATTTCAAATGTGAAACTGTGCATGAATACAGTAGTGAATGGTGCCCTTTATACAGATAATTCCACACAGTAGTACCCCTTATACAGTACATATTATGCCATACAGCACTACATACTTTATAGAATAATGCAACTGCTGATGTCCACTTGATCCCCAGAGAAGGAGAACAGAGGTTGGGAGGAAGCTACTGTGAGGGCTGGCAGGCACAGGCAGGACAGTTCCTCCCCTCTGAGTTTTTGCTCTGGGTACATCAATGAGGTAGAGCTTGAGGCAGTGCTGGTTTTAGGGAAGCCCAGGGGGTAAGTGGCCCTAGGCCCCACTCTATCAGGGGGCTCCCTGTTCGGAGCTACTGTTCAGGGACAATGCAGCCTGTCTCCCGGCTCCACCACCAGTGGCAGCACTCCCAGCAGCAGCAGCCACTGGTATAGCTGCTGCTAGTGGCGGTGCCTGGAGAGAAGCAGAATCATCCTCATGTGCTGCACAAGTGTCTGCTCTCTACCCACAGTGACACCAGTGCTTGCTCCCCACCTCCAGTGGTGCTAGTGACTAGTACATGCTGACACTGTGAAACTGACACTGGGGGATGAGATGTTGTGATGTCTCATCCAACATGAAGGTGACAAGGAGCAGAAGGAGCCTGCAGTAACTATCAGCCTTTGAAACTGCCTGACTCACTGTGCTGGGACCTGCAAGCAGGGGTGTATCTAAAGGTCTGATCACCCCTGGCAAAGTAAGGAACTGGCACCCCCCCCACCCCCCCCCCCACCCAGTGACAAAGAGGGGGGAGTTACAGATAGGCTGAGGTCAGGGACACTAAGGGGCAATTACAGGGAGGGTGTGGTCAGGTACACTGAGGGGGAATTACAGGAGTGTATGGGCAAGGACACTGAGGGGGAATTACAGGAGGGTGTGGGCAGGGACACTGAGGGAGGAGTCACAGGGAAGCTGAGGTCAGGGACACTAAGGGGGAATTACAGGGAGGGTTCGAGTAGGGAAAATGAGAGGGAAGGGCTACAGGGAGGCTGAGGTCAAGGACACTGAGGAGCAATTACGGCGAGGGTGCGGGAAGGGACACTAAGAGGGAATTAGAAGAGTGTGCGGGCAGGGACACTGAGAGGGGAGTCACAGGGAGGCTGAGCTCAAGGACACTGAGGAGCAATTACAGGGAGGGTGCGGGAAGGGACACCAAGAGGGAATTAGAGGAGTGTGCGGGCAGGGACACTGAGAGGGGAGTCACAGGGAGGCTGAGGTCAGGAACACTGAGGGAAAATGACAGGGTGGGTGCAGGCGGGAACACTGAGGAGGAATTACGAGGAGGGTGCGGGCAGGGACACAGAGATGGAATTACGGGGAGGGTGCAGGCAGGGAGGCTGAGGGGGAATTATAAGAAGTGTGCAGGCAGGGATACTGAGGGGGAATTATGGGAAGGTTGCAGGCATGGACACTGAGGGGGAATTACAGGAGTGTTTGGGCAGGGTCGCTGAGGGGGCAGTTACAGGGATGGTGTGGGCAGGGACACTGAGGGGTAATTACAAGGAGGGTGCAGGCAGGGACACTGAGGGGGAATTACAAGGAGTGCAGGCAGGGACACTGAGGGGGAATTACAAGGAGAGTGCAGGCAGGGACACTGAGGGGGAATTACAAGGAGAGTGCAGGCAGGGACACTGAGGGGGAATTACAAGGAGAGTGCAGGCAGGGACACTGAGGGGGAATTACAAGGAGAGTGCAGGCAGGGACACTGAGGGGGAATTATGAGGAGGGTGTGGCCAGGAACATTGAGAGGGAATTACATGGAGGTTGCAGGCAGGGACACCGAGGGGATATATGCACACATGCATACAGTTAAAAACCCCTCTCTAGGTGTGGTGGCACTACATGTCCCAGCAAATCCAGTTGACAAGGTGTGCTGGGACTTGTAGTCTCAACACAGCTGGACAGGCAGTCACTGGTCTAGATACTGTACCTCTCCATACAGAGCTCTTTGTAAGCTGTGATACAGGATAGACCATGCAGTGCAGCTACGGTACTGCAGAAAATGTACAGGTGCTGTCATGCTGCACTGCTGACTGGTGCTGATTGTAGTGACTGATGTTTGGTGACAGACTGCGTGGGACCAATGATAAGGGGAGCGGATGAGGAAGAGGAGGTGCCTCACCCCCTCCCCATATCTGGAAGTGCCTCTCTCCCCGGCTATATTCACCATCACTGTGACTGTAGTCACAGAGAGTGTCAGAGTGCAATACGCTACTGAGAATCCGGCAGTGGATGAGCACTGCTAAGGGATGTACTCAGTGAGAACTACTATGTCATTCTACCCCCTGGCGTGGATGGCACTGCCGGGTGGAGCCCCCCCCCCTCCCCACCATTGGCCGGCGCCCCTGGCAAGTGCCATCCTGGCCAATAGGAAGATACACGTGATGAAGAGATATGGGGGAAATCATTAAATATGTATTATAAGGTGGAGGTGAGAGATCCATTAAATATATAAAGGGTGGGGTGAGGCGGGTCATTAAACATTTAAGGGTTGAGAGGGTTATTAAATATACAAGTAGAGGGGGTGAGAGGGGTACCATTAAATATATTATATGAGGACTGTGAAGATCATTAACTATATTGTAGGGGCAGGGGAGTTAAATATAATATACAGGGCAGATGATGAGCTGCTAGGAGAGGGCAAGAGATGATACTGTAATATACTGTATATATATGATGCAGCAGCTAGAAGCATTGCTGAATGTGGAGAGGTACGATTACGGTTTTCTGTCCACAGCTTGATGTGATTTAGTGGAAAGCTGCTCTACGAGCTGTTTTCAATATAATTGGTTCCAACACTATTGCTATTAGAAACCTCCAAATCGAGTGGGGTTCAGTGGATAAGCATAAAATGAGTCACATCTAATAATCTGTTGAATTGATATCCCATGTGGTGAAATCAAGTTCGATATCACTTTTTAAGTGTTTTTATTTGCCTTTTGAAGACACGCTAAGTTGCTTGTTCATACTGTGATTTTTTGATTATAAATAAAAAAAAAACCCTGATGATGTCTGTAAGACGAAACGCGTTGGATTAAGACAGCGATTTTGTCATTCCTTCAAGGAGGATTAATCATCATGTTGATATGTGACTGAAATGAATTGTTACCAACATCAATATCTGTATGAAACATCGTTGACTGTCATTTTGGACATACTGTGATACAGCTCATTTTTACTGTGTTTTATAAAAATAAATAAGTCTATTTCTTTTGACTATTTTATTGTACAAGTGAAAATATTTTTGACATACCAAAGAATATCATCAGCTCCCTGGGGAAACCTTTTTCTTTGTTGTTCATAACCATTATACCCCGTCTAACAGGGGGTATTTTCCCTAAGGTGTAGCTCTATAGATTGGTAGCACGAGAAAGGTCTTATACTTTTTCTACATATATATATATATGTATATATATGATCTCTGCAAGGTGATTAGACATAGTGGACACAGCCTGCGGTGCTGACATGAGGGAGAGGGCCCCCCTGTCTTAAGTGCCATGACCCCCCCATGGCTTAATCCAGCCCTTGCCTGGGGTGATGTGAAGAGAGGCGGCACATCCTTTCCTCAGACTCTCTCTTTGTCAGGACTCAGTCTGACTCATTATTAGTACCTTGACAGCCTGCTAATAATTCTGACAGCTGTGTGCCTCTTCATTGCAGCAGGCCCCACTTTTTCTTGCTAATGTAATACTTTTTAACACATTAACCTCTCACTAGAGTGATGCCTTGGGGTGTTGGCTAGTGCTGGCCTGGGGGGTCCCTTGCCCTGGACTTGAAGCTTGGTGCCACCTGGTTGCGGTTGGTGGGCCCTTATTTTTGGCCGAAATTATGCTATACACCTCAAATATACTCTATGTTATATGGCAGAGTTTATTAGAATTATTCTGATTAGCAGTGCTTAGGTTTTACAGTGTGCGCCTTAATTTTATCATTTTTCTGTGTGGAACTACATGTTTCAGCATGGTAGCACCTCTCATTATATTGAGAATTAGGGTGTGCATTCCAAGCTCCCCCCCCCACCACCACCACCACCACCACCACCACCATATATTCTTTTCTGTGTACATTTGTACACATGAAGACACTTTAAGTCAAGGCAGAGATTCCTTCATCTTGGATTAGCACCCCTCCCACCTGTTTAAGGGTGTTTTTAATTAGCATGGATCTCAGGCATTTACAGACTGCATATTGGAATAGGCACTGTGAATGTTAAGTCCTTTATAAATTTATATAGTTTGTCAGTTTTAGGGAAGAGTTTGGGATGCAAGGCCTCCTGGATTGGTGTGGCATCATATTGTAATACTGAATTTAACAATTTTTTAGCACCTTATTATTTTTTACCAATGTGACACTTTTTAAACACTCTAATTATTACCTCTCACCTATGTAACACTCTCAACACATACAGTAGCTGCCGCTACTCAGAGCATTACACATTTACTATGTTGTATTGCCGAGTTTATTATCATTTTTCTGATGAGCAGTCTTTAGTATTTAGAGTGTGTACCTGCATTTTCTCTTTTTTTCAGTGTGGAACTACAAGTCTCAACATAGTAGCACCTCTCATTATGTTTATAATTAGGTTGTGTAGTCTGAGGTCCCTCTCATGTCTCCTCAGACTGTACTGCCTCCTCCTCTCTCTTTGTCAGTGCTCAATCAGGCTTATTCTTAGCACCTGGCCGACCTCCTTATAAGGCTGACAGCTGTGGGACACTTTAAAGCAGCTATCTTCACTGCACCAGCTGCACCTGTGACAGTTAACAATGGCGACAACTTATGAGTAATGGCGACAACTTATGGGTGATGGTGTACTTCCTACAGACACTCTCCATGGGATGAATGGGGAACTGAAACAAATTTTTAAGCAGTGTGCAACAATTTCTCCATGGGAATAAATGGGACCCTGTGACAATTCACAAACCGATGTGTAAAAATTCCTAAATGTTGGTTGAACTCCTTGCAGATGCTCTCCCAAAGAATGAATAAGGCTGTGCTGATTGGTCAGCTTGCATTCAGCTCCCACACCCAGACCAATCAGGGAGACTCATTGATTCCTATGGAGAGTGTCCTCGAGTTACCACCAAGTTGTGACGTGGTCCTAAAAGGGTAAAGGTGCATTGTGCTTGGAAGGCCTACAGGAACTCTTTAATTGAGATAGAATTACAGTGTGTATCCTGTCATTTGTTTACTGTACTACAGGTGCCAGAGGCGGTTCAACCAGGGGTGGATCTAGACTTTTCTTTTAAGGGGGGCATAAAACCTTCACAGTAGTAAATAATTTAATGTATAGTGTCTTAGTTACATCATAAACTATATTTTAATAATTAGTTTATAACAAAAAAATTCTACCCTAGCAAAGAATTAAACCCATGTCCTCAGCCTACCCTCAGCACACCTACCCATTAGGCCACTAAACTGCCTGTAATAAATGTGTTTTGTTAGGATTATTAGAAGTCATAGAAAACAACACACTCTATCAAATACATAGAAAAAGTTCACCCTAGTTGAGAATCAAAACCATGTCCTCAGCATTCAACCTAACTGTTACCTACAGCAGATAGATATAGTTAAAATGCTTGAGTCATAAAAATGAACGTCATGTTAAATAAATAATATTAATACAATGCTAAGTGGGGATTGAATCTAGGCGCTCAGTGTTAGTGAACAACATGCCTAACCACTAGATCACCAGTCCAGTCATACCACAGACGTTTCTATAATGGGTGCAGTGTGCACGGTGCACACAGCCTCCTGGGTCCTGGGGAGCCCACACACCACACACACTATTATACTTACCTCTCCTGAGTCCCGCGACGGCGGCCCTGCTGTGTGGGCACAAATCACTCGGAAAATGTCCAGTGGCCATTTCAGAGGGATTTGCGCATAGGAGGTGTCCCTGGGAACATGGCGCCTGCAAATGCACAGTAGAGTCTGGCATTATGCAAGAGTCTACTGCTGCCGGAGAGGAGGGGGCCCACGATGGAGGCTGCACATGGGTTCCCTCCACTCTTATAACGCCCCTGAGTTATACCAATATGTCAGCTAATCCATGTATTACATGTAATCTGCATTCACCTCCTACAGAGCTTGTGTGCTGGGCTGGGAACACTGCAGCATCAATATAAATCTGATAATACTGTGTATGGTGGCTGTATGTTATGGTTTCGGTAGCCGATCACACTGTTTGCAATCCCCACTTGGATCTGCTACTGGGTTCAACAATGACTGCCATGCCATGGCAGACTAGTCGGGACAATTAGCTCCTGGCTGGAACACAGTAATTTCCTCATAGAGGCGCATTCCCAAGACAACGTCAGGCACCACTGACAAAGCCTCCAGGTGAAGCGTACGTCTGGTTGGAGCTCCGGCTTGTGCACATGCCAGGCTCTGCTCCGCAGTCTCTTCACGTCCTGCTCTCCAAGAAAACCGGTATCTTTCTACACTTTTATTTCAGTGGCAGCCACATCCTGGCTATGATCCCACAATATAGCGCTATCAGCCGCAAACATTGATCAATGTAAATGTAAGTGGGTGCCCTCTTTATCCTGATACTTCAGCCCACTGTGACTATATGTGACCCGCTCAATTTCAATTAACTGCAGACCGCACATTGGAAATAGTAGCAGTTACTGTAGCTTTCCACGATACCCTCATGACACTGGCTCTACTCACCTAAGGTCTGCATTGCCTCATAACAACATGCCAAGGTGAGCTCAGCTGTGTCAAAGCAAATACCCATATTTTTTTCACCCTACAGAGATCTGGTGATCCTTTCACTGGCAATTCCCTGACGACCAGCAGCAGCAGCAGCAGCGATCAACCTTTACCAGATAGAGGGCTGTCAGACTCTTTTCTCATTTATCAATTCCATTGAAACTCTATCATTTAAGATATATATATATATATATATATATATATATATATAAAAGCAAATAGAGACAGCACTCAAAGCAAATCCATGAAAAATAATTAAGGTGGTGCAAGGCAGTAGTAAAAATAATCACACTCACTTTTCTAGTACTCCAGAAAAAGAAGAAAAAAAATGCCAGCACTCACAGTTTAGATGAATGAAGAAGGGTGTTTATTACTTAGCCAAACTGCATGACATACACAGTCTCACAGCCATAGCCCGACAGCTGTTTCAACCGTTTCTGGTTTTCCTCGGGGGCTATTGACACTATGAACAGAGCCCATATAAATACCTGGACTGGCGCCTAAAACTATCAAACAAAACCCACGCTGTGGGAAGAGATGGGACAAGCTTACTGGCAGCTTGCTGATCTCTCCCGCTCTGTGGCGTCGTCGTCAGGGTAAACAAACCCGGTGACGCGCTTAGCAACGGCTCAGACACACAGTGTAGAGAAAGGTGAGTCATCAGTGCGGCCGTACTAGCCTAACACACTCCATTAAACATGGGAGACAAATCCCAATGAAAAGAAAACATAAAAAATAGGAAATGCTACTATAATGTGATGTGTCCAAAAAAGAAGTGTAAGATCTGACATGCAAAGTGAAGACAATGCAATAAATGACAGGAAGTCAGACACCACGAACTTGAGGGAAGATTAGACACATGAAGTGATAAGTAGCAGATAGTGATCAATAACCCACAGATCACGGTTATCAAAGACCACTAGCAGAAGTAACTCCAATAGAGGGACAATCACATTGACCATGCTGAGAGAAATTGGCGGTAAATATCAATATGCAGTGACGCAAGCAGGATGCTGCTGTAATAGAGGATCACACATAAAGCAGAAGCACCAGTCCATATGGACAACAATGATTGGTATACAGCACCCAGTATTCCCAGGCAGTCTCCAAAACTGGTACTGACTAGGCCCAACACTGCTTAGTTTCCAAGATCAGATGGAGTTGGACGTCACCCAGTGTGGTATGGGTGTAGAAATCTTTTTCATCCAAACTATGACCGTGTAAACACTCTGCTCATGCCAACTGTGTACACCGCTGCATGGTGGTACCTGAAAAGTTGTCACAGGAGAGAGTGACAATATAAAATATGGCCGTCCAGGTGGTGAGTAAGAGGTCACCCATTCAAATCAAGGAAGAACGTGAAGGTCATATTAAACACGATAATGCTACAGGAAAGTGTAAAACCACCCAGTGGTAAACAATGTGACACACGGCGGTGCCAGCAAAAAACATACATAAGCAGTAATTTTCATTCCAATAAATAAAACAGAGGAATTCAAATGCATGTAAAGACAGGACACACGGCGATGTCTATGAAAATAAAACCAAAGCTGAAAAACAGGTTAAACAAAAAATATTGGAAGTGCTCTATTTCAAAACTTCACAAAAAGCATCCTAGATGAAATTCCTCATTAAGGCCATTGGGTGTCAGTAATTTCATTCTGTAAATCCATTGTAATTCTCTTTGCAGTAAAATTCTGTCACGATCTCCTCATTGTAGGGGCGGTATCTGGTCAATAATGCAACACTTAAGCTGATTAACAGTGTGTTGTGCTTCCTTATAGTGTCTTGCAATGGGTAAGTTAGTGAAATCCCTCGAAGCCACTGCAGTAGTTAAACATGTTTTAATCGAAGACCGGTGTTGGATGAGTTGCTCTTTTTACATTCTGCTAGTTTTCCCAACATACAGAAGGTTGCAGGGACACCTGAGGATATAGATCATGAATCTGCTGTTACAGTCCAAACATTGTTTGATCGAGTATTCCTTATTGTCCACTGGATTGATGAAGCGATTGCCCAATAGTAAGAATGGACAGTTAGAGCATACCATACATTTGAACACTCCAGGTTTCTTTGCTAGCCAATTAGAGGCTTTGATCATTTTGCATTGAAAAAAGTCTGTTTTTACCAAGAGGTCTTTAAGATTAGGTCCCCATCTGTAGGCAAATCTGATAAATCTTTAGTGAAGATTGGATCACTTGAAATTAGGTGCCAATGTTCTCAAATCTTGTTGCGGATGTAGCTTGATGCCGTGCTGAACATACTACAAAAATTAAATCTGTCAGAATCTTTTTTGGAGGAACCTTCCTTTTTAAGTAAAAGTTCATCCCTTTTAATTAGTCCAATCTTTGTCAAGGCGCTGTCAATCTCCTTCCTGGGATAACCTCGGTCTAAAAATCTTTGACACACAGATTCCAGTGTGGCAGGTATTTCAGTGGAATCAGAGGTGATGCGTATCACCCTCAGTAATTGCAAAAAAGGTAAGCCTCTTTTCAGAGGTGCAGGATGAAAACTAAGGGATAACAAAAGAGTGTTTCTGTCCTTGCTGTAAATGGTGGTAAGTAGTTTGTTGTTCCCCTTTCTGATGGATACATCTAAAAAATTGATCTGAGTCTTGCTGAAAGTCAGGCTAAATCTGATAGTATCTGGAAGTAAGTTGAGGTAATTAATGAAAGCCAATAGTGAATCTTCACTGCCTTCCCAAATAAAAAACAGATAATCACTGTAACGCACGTAAAACATTAAATATTGACAAAAAAGTGGATCACCAGTGATGTGAACCTGCTCATAGGCTGCCATGAACATGTTTGCGTAAGAGGGTGCCATGTTAGATCCCATGGCTATCCCCTGCTTTTGTAAATAAAAAAGAAAATAGTTTTTATTGAGAATCACATCAATGAGAAGCATCATGAAAGAAACAAGTGGTCCAAAATATGCAATATTGCTGGTGAGTAGATCTCTACAAGATTCCATCCCTTGTAGATGGGGGATGTTCGTGCATAGGCTGGAGACATCTGGTGTGACGAGCAAGGTATCCTCTGTGATGTCCTGGACTCTCTCAAGTCTCCTAAGGAAATCGTATATGTCTCTTCTATGTAACTGGCTGTATTCCTGATTAGTGGTTGTAAGTAAAAATCAACCAATTGAGATAGGGGCTGACACAAAGAACCTCTGGCTGAAATAATGGGCCGGCCTGGCGAGAGAGTTAATGATTTGTGGCTCTTCGGAAGTTTGTAAAGAAAAAGTATTTTAGGATGTGGAGTAGTCATAAAATCAGCTGTGGTTTGGTTAATGTAACCGTTGTTGAGTGCCATTTGAATAATGGAATCAATCTCTTCTTTATATGACCCGGTTGGATCATAGCCAAACTTCTGGTAACAGGTAATCGAATGCCGGTTCAATGCAATCTCCCCAATCAGGTGAGCTGATTGGGGAGATTGCATTGAACCTGCATTCGATTTCCTGGATACTGCAGATCCAGAGACGAACACGGCACCTGGAAAGAACGAGTGGTACCTATTGGAGACTAATATGCTGTTTTGGGTGGACATTTTATGACACTCCATTCTATCCGGTACGCCTTCTAACCTAATCTGTGGTGGATTACTGTGTATGAAATTCCATTTTTATTTTATTGTTTTGGGAAATATATTTTTTGTGAAATAAAAAACAGTATTATACTATATCCTCCTTTCTCTTTTTTTATTTTTGGGACCATATGGAGTTGGCTTCCAACCGGGAGAAAGGAGGGAATCAAGATTAAGACAAGATAACGGACACTTGAGCCCATCCTTTGAGACTGAATTGGACTGAAACACTAGAGATCCCAGTAAAAAGGGAACAGTGTAACTTTATGGTATCCAAAAAATCCCCATTTGTTTGACCCCGTGCCAAGAGGGTGCGCACGGTTGCTTACACTTGTTACTATGTTACATGTTACTGAAAAAAAGCCCAACAAGAGTGGGACCACTGCTAACCAAGGCTTGACCACACCACCTATGTGCCACAGTTATGCCCCATCTTGCTCTGGAGACTATGGATGTTGGGAGGTAACAAATATCAGGGGGTATATATGCATTGGCCAGGATGGCACTCGCCAGGGGTGCTCGCTGAGGAGGGGGGCGCCGCTCGGCGGTGCCACCCTGGCCCGGCACCCTCTTTCCTCAGTAGCCGCTGTCACTCAGTGACAGCGCGTGTGGTCGCATGTGTGCGTGGCAGTGGAGGCAGGGGCTGGAGATGCCTAACCTGCTGGCAGGGCCGTGCAGCGGCACCAGTGCAGCCTTTATGTCCACAGCACATGGTCCCGCTCATTAACCTTTCTTACTGGCAGCTTCTCACAGGCTAGTCCGGGATGTGCTCACACTCAGGGCAGTGAGTGCCACTGGACCCGCTGCTGCTCCTCCACAGTGGCCATGTGGCTGTGAGCCTGTGCTACCCTCAAACTCGCTGAGGAGGGGGGCGCCGCTCGGCGGTGCCACCCTGGCCCGGCACCCTCTTTCATCAGTAGCCGCTGTCACTCAGTGACAGCGCGTGTGGTCGCATGTGTGCGTGGCAGTGGAGGCAGGGGCTAGAGATGCCTAACCTGCTGGCAGGGCCGTGCAGCAGCACCAGTGCAGCCTTTATGTCCACAGCACATGGTCCCGCTCCTTAACCTTCCTTACTGGCAGCTTCTCACAGGCTAGTCCGGGATGTGCTCACACTCAGGGCAGTGAGTGCCACTGGACCCGCTGCTGCTCCTCCACAGTGACCATGTGGCTGTGAGCCTGTGCTACCCTCAAACTCAGCCACCCCCAGAGTTTCGGGAACTACACATATGGGGGCTGACCGACATTGCTTCACAGCTCTCCCTAGGGACCGCCTTCCTTCACCACACTCTCCTTGTTCCCTGCACTTTTTTATAGGACAAAAGAAAAAGGCCAGGTACCATTGGGGCACTGTGTTTTGGGCGGTAATATGAGGGTTCTATGGGCACTGGGGGGGTAATATGGAGACACTGTACTGGGGTTAATATAGGGTACTGTGTGTTCTGGGGGTCATATAGGGTACTGTGTGTCCTAGGGTTATATAGGGGTGCTGTGTGTACTGGGTGAAATACCATGTGGGGCACTATGGGTGTCATTCAGACCTGGCTGCAACAGCGGCTCGCAGCACAGTTTGCCAGTGGTGCTAAACTGTGCATGCGCAGTGTCTGTACAGCGGCTGTACACATTATGGTCGCATACCCGAAGGATGCGACCAATATGTGATTGACAGGCAAGGCTGTTGCAAGGCGGAGTTTTGGCATTGCAGGGGTGACGCTAGGCAAATGGGGCAGGGCAAGTTTTGCAGGGTGGCTGTGTGACGTCACGCAGATGAGGCTATAACAGGGCAAAATGACAGGGTTTCAAACAACGGGGTAGATGTATTATAGTTTATTATGGGGGAGAAGTGGTATCAGCCCATGTTATATAAGCACTGACACCGCTTCCACCCCATGTATTATTGTGGTGGTGTGTGCTGAATGACACAATGCTATCTTTAAGACAGCACACCGATGTGCGGGGCAGTGTAAGAATGGTCAGTGGCACTGACCATTCCAACACCTGCAGCTATCAATTTTGACAGCTGCAGGTGTCATTGCCCCATTGACAACCATTGTAGCAGCTGCTGGCTCCAGGATGCACACGGGAGATCTCGCGGTAGTAGCGAGATCTTGTGCATGCGCACTGGAACCGGCCAGGGGGTGAGAGCATCGGGGATCGCTGGAGGGAATTTTCACACCCACACTCTGGCAAACAAGATGGTCTTACATCTTGTCGCTATTGCTTCCCTCTTTGCCTTGGTAAATAGGCAAAGCGGGTAGACTTATACGGTATCATACATTCCCTCTAAAGTGAGACTAGACCAACCATGTGTGAGTGGGAGGTGTGAGTGGAGTAGAGGGAGGTTTAAGTGAAAATTCTAAATAAAGAGTGTAATTATTCTGAAAATGTAGTGGTGAGGGCGGGGAGGGGGCGCCAGTCCCTTACTTTGCCAGGGGAGCTCAGACCCCTAGATACACCCCTGACAAATATATTTGAAATGTTTGCCCTAGTCAGTTCCTTCTTCCGCGATAGCATACCTCCCAACTTTCTAACATTCGGAGGAAGGACCTAAGTTAGGGGGCATGGCCTTGTGGAAAGTGGCGCGATTAAGGGCCATGCTCCCATTTTTGCCATTGTGGGGGCGTGCCAAGCTACCTGTGAGCTGCTGGCATGCACCCTGTCCCTCTCTCCCAATGAATAGACACGTTGCACACAGCGTCTATTCACTGCTGCTCTGCAATGGGTGAGAGAGGTTCTCCCAACTGCCCCCCACCGTGGGACACTGTGAAGTGCAGATGGGAAATCGGACAGTCCCTGGAAAACACTACTGCCCTGCCAAAATCAGGATAGTTGGGAGATATGCAATAAAAGCTGAACCCTGTAATCCCTCGAACTGCACCCTCAGCCTCACTGTGTACATAAAAAAGCAGGAGATGAGTGTGGATCTTATCCGCCAGAGACTGGAAGTGTGACACTTAGCTGTGACATCATAGCCAAGCACCACACTCCCTTTGTCACACTGATATGAAGGAGCAGCAGCCTGCAGCATAGATGTCAAGAGGAAGCTGAAGTGCTTCAAAGTACCCATGTATGGTCCTTTCTGGGGCATACTCTTGAAGGGAAGCAGTTAAAATACCACTAGATGGGATTCTGGCGGTTACAATGTCGATGGCGGGATCCCAACTAGTGGTGAAATGCCGCCACTGGAATACCGGCATCACAAGCTATTCTCCCTCTTTGGGTATCAACAACACCCATAAAGGGAGAATACAAGCCCCGCAAGGGACTTTCTAGCGCTCACCCCACTCACTGCATTACAGAGGATGGGATCCCGCTGTCAGGATCATGACAGCCGGGAACCTATCCACCAGCATTTCATACCGATCCCTACTTCAAAGTATACATAATCATGCCCCTAGATTGTGTCCCATAAAACAATAATAGTAAACAGAAGTGCATATATTATTACCATTGTCAAAGGTATATGTAAGAAATTTAAATGGAGAGCGACACATTTTCTCATTTATCCGTCAGAGACTTAATTGGTTTCTAACAAACTCATAGTGCATTTTTCACTGTATTTAAGAGACTGTAGTTTCTGGAGACTGTAACCTAACAAGTGATTTATCTGTCCCATAGCTGACAGCACATATCTGAATCTAATAAAAGTGGAGCAGGAATGCTCTTCATGGTCAGCGACAGTTCAGCCTTGCATGTTTGTAGAGGCACTGAGCAGTGTCACATAATATTCCGGAGAGGCATAGGGGGTCATTCCGAGTTGTTCGCTCGTTGCCAATTTTCGCAACGGAGCGATTAAGGCGAAATTGCGCATGTGCATGGTACGCAGTGTGCATGCGCTAAGTATTTTAGCTCAAAACTTAGTCGATTTACTCACGTCCGAATGAAGAATTTCCATCGCTGAAGTGATCGGAGTGTGATTGACAGGAAGTGGGTGTTTCTGGGTGGAAACTGGCTGTTTTCTGGGAGTGTGCGGAAAAACGCAGGCGTGCCAGGATAAAATGCAGAATTGTCTGGAGAAATGAAGGAGTGGCTGGCCGAACGCAGGGCATGTTTCTGACGTCAAACCAGGAATGAAACGGGCTGAGCTGATCACAGTGTAGGAGTAAGTCTCGAGCTACTCAGAGACTGCTAAGAATTTGCTATTCGCAATTCTGCTAATCTTTCATTCGCAATTCTGCTATACTAAGATACACTCCCAGAGGGCGGCGGCCTAGCGTGTGCAATGCTGCTAAAATCTGCTAGCGAGCGAACAACTCGGAATGACCCCAGTAGTAGAGAAAGACCACCTTTCTGTCAAAGTGATAGGTACCACACACCCTTTCTCCTGGGTAACGCCTCCTTTAATATTAAATTATAGTGTTTGATATCCCTTTTATATAAAATTTAATACAAAATTTATAGAGTTCGATATTAAACTGTATTAAAAGATAATGGCTTTGAAAAGAGTGTCACGTAACACCAGTCGCAGAATACAACATAAAGCTGTATCACAAAACAGTTTGTGATGAAAAAATTCACTATTTTGACTTTACCAGCCTCTACCCTTTTGTTAACAAAACCAAAATTTGACAGCGTGTTATAGTTCTCACATTCCAGCAGATAAAACTTCATGCATGACACATATGGTACTATTTAAAAATCATACTATGTCACACATGGCACTGGTTTAAAAAGCATACTGATTTTAATGACTGTGTCCATTTTCTTAGATGCACGGAAGCATCACACCTGGTACTGATTTAAAAAGCGTATTGATTTTAATGGCCATGCATGATTAATGATGACAGCACAAATTTCAAAATTACATTCTCACACGTTATGTTTTGCAAACATATGTAGAAACAGCGTATTTGGTTTTAAATTGAAGAATATTTTAAAAGCTTAACTGTATATTACAACCTATATATCGTTGCATACATGACATATGTTACTGTGTGTTAAATAGCACTAAAAAGTTTATCTTTATTGTGGCCGATCTCTGAACTTTGATTGCAAACATACATGACCAGACTTGTCGGTATTACAGCGTGACATGTCCAGACCTGTATATTAACGAAAAAAGATTTACACCAAATACCACATATTACTGTGTATTAAACCATTTATATCGATGCATACAGACCACATATTACAGTGTATTACAGAGTGTATAGCACTGTATACAGACCACATATTACAGTGTATTACAACGTGTATAACGCTGCAAGCATACCACATATTACGGTGTATTAAACCGTTTATATTGCTGCATACAAGCCATATGTTACTGTGTATTAAACAGTGTGTATATCGCTGCATACATGCCATATGTTACTGTGTAATACAAAGAGTATAACGCTGCAAGCATACCACATATTACTGTGTATTAAACCGTTTATAACGCTGCATACAAGTCATATGTTACTGTGTATTAAACAGTGTGTATATCGCTGCATACAGACCATATATTATTGTGTATTACAGAGTGTATAGCACTGTATACAGACCACATATTACAGTGTATTACAAAGAGTATAATGCTGCAAGCATACCACATATTACTGTGTATTAAACCGTTTATATTGCTGCATACAAGCCATATGTTACTGTGTATTAAACAGTGTGTATATCGCTGCATACATGCCATATGTTACTGTGTAATACAAAGAGTATAACGCTGCAAGCATACCACATATTACTGTGTATTAAACCATTTATAACGCTGCATACAAGTCATATGTTACTGTGTATTAAACAGTGTGTATATCGCAGCATACAGAGCATGTATTACTGTGTATTACAGAGTGTATAGCACTGTATACAGACCACATATTAATGGGTATTAAAACGTGTATAACGCTGCAAGCATACCACATATTACTGTGTATTAAACCGTTTATATAGCAGAGCACCATATATTACTGTATATTACATTGTGACATGTCCAGACCTCATACAGCTCGAGGACTGAGGTCTCACCTCACCAAGTTTTAAAGATGATCTAAGAACTAATGACCACAATGAGCCATGAGGTACTATATGCCTCTGTGGCATAACTAGTTAAAAAAATTGATAGGCGAATTGGAAATGATCTAGGAACTAATGACCACAATGAGCCATGAAGCACTACATGGCTCTGTGGCATAACTAGTTAACAAATTGATGGGCGAACATTAGAATTCTGCCTTTCCATTATCTAGGAACTAATGACCTCAATGAGCCATGAGGCACTACATGCACACATCTTGACAAAGGGGTTGAAGTCCCCGAAACGTCGATGGACACCTTTTTGATGTTTTAATACAATTGTTATTTTCACAAGACCTTGAGTGCCGCAGGATCTTTTCGTTTGTTTTTGGATTTCAGACTGAGGGCACCAGGGCATTTTGGACATACAGTGGAGTGCCGGGCTGCTTCCATCTTTGTGTATATATATATACACATATACTTGACCCTGAGAATCGGGAAAAATAGCAAAACTATATAGATATTTTGATTTTATTATGAATTAAACAGCATTTAGAAAATTCTAATTTATATTATACAACAGCGGGGTAGCAAATATTTTAGTATACACTGTATCAGAACCCCATAGATTTTTAATTGTCCTTGAATTGACATACCTTGAGCTTTGTTGCTGTAAAATCACAAATGACATGTTTAAAATAAGGTCATTTTCAGGCCTGTTTCCTATATGTATACATATATATTTACAATTTCTTTATTATTAAAATGTACCTTTTGGCTGCGCATGGCAGCTGTCATTATCTCTGCTCTACCAATATAGATAAGAATTCAGCCTTTCCATTATCTAGGAACTAATGTCCTCAATAAGCCATGAGGCACTACTTTGATATAACAAAATGCTTACATCAACAATGAAGCAAAACAGTTGCAGGGCATGCAGGTATGTGTAGTTCAACAACAGATCGAGGACTGAAGGTTCACTTCCCCATGTTTTAAAGATGATCTAGGAACTAATGACCACAATGAGCCATGAGGCACTACATGCCTCTGTGGCATAACTAGTTAACAAATTCATGGGCGAATTGGATATGATCTAGGAACTAATGACCACAATGAGCCATGAGGCACCACATGGCTCTGTGGCATAACTAGTTAACAAATTGATGGTCGAATATTAGAATTCTGCCTATCCATTATCTAGGAACTAATGACCTCAATAAGCCATGAGGCACTACACGCCTCTGTGGCATAACTAGTTAACACATTGATGGTCGAATATTAGAATTCAGCCTTTCCATTATCTAGGAACTAATGTCCTCAATAAGCCATGAGGCACTACTTTGATATAACAAAATGCTTACATCGACAATGTAGCAAAACTGTTGCAGGGCATGCTGGCATGTGTAGTTCAACAACAGCTCGAGGACTGAAGGTTCACTTCCCCACGTTTTAAGGCTGATCTAGGAACTAATGACCACAATGAGCCATGAGGCACTACATGCCTCTGTGGCATAACTAGGTAACAAATTGATGGGCGAAATCATTAATTTTTGGTCGACGCGGGCTGCGTTTCTTCGGGTTGATACAGCCGTGATGTATCCACATAGCCAACGGACTAACATTCTTCTTTAGGCTGTTATGTCCGATCGAGGGCGTTGCAAATTGTTCGTTCGCCATTTCAGCAACCGTTGTGTGAATTGTTGTTTTACCCAATTATGCTAGGACAGTTCATTAGCGCATCTGTAACATTGCAACTTGGTAAGCTAATGGGATTGATACATATGAATGGTATTGAATGTGAATTAAAAAAACAAAACAAATCAATTCTAGGGAACAGGCTATATAATAGGTAGCATGTATCACCATCCCAAGTTTGTGACAATCCCCAGGGCAATTCCACTGGATATTTATCCTATAATTTTGGTATAATTTTTAAACAAATAATACTATGTGATCATGTGCAATCTGACTATCTGCACCAGTATTATGTGTTCCATAATCATAATATATATGATAAATATATAGCGTTTAAATAATTTACCGTATTCTCACACTGACATACATATGAAAACCAATAATAAATTGCCCAATTATGCTAGGACAGTGCATTAGCACATCTGTAACATTGCAACTTGATAAGCTAATGGGATTGATATATATGAATGGTATTGAATGTGAATTAAAAAAAACAAAACAAATCAACTCTAGGGAACAGACTATATAATAGGTAGCATGTATCACCATCCCAAGTTTGTGATAAACCACAAGGCAATTCCACTGGATATTTATCCTATAATTTTGGTATAATTTTTAAACAAATAATACTATGTGATCATGTGCAATCTGACTATCTGCACCAGTATTATGTGTTCCAGAATCATAATATATATGATAAATATATAGCGTTTAAATAAGATACCGTATTGTCACACTGACATACATATGAAAACCGATAATAAGCAGTTCCGGCTACTGTAATCCTTTACATGATGATTTTGGTATATACACATACACTACAGGTCACTACAAAGATATGAATCATGATATATAAGATCGCTAAACAAAACAAGAGATCTGTAATGATTTCTGACTAACTAGTTAACTCAGTATACAGTAATCATATAGGTCCCTGTGTCATATAGATATGTGCTTGGCATAAATATTTCCAAACGTTCCCAAATCTAAGATGTTTCATGCATGTTGTAACACTAAATATTGTAAATAGAATATAAACAATGCAGATGATATAACTGAATTTATCATGATGAATCTTATATATTTCTATATTTTGCTAATGTAATACCCTTATGGGGGTATCATTTTAAACAAATAATACTATGTGATCATGGGCAATCTTCCTATCTACACCAGTATTATGTGTTCCAGAATCATAATATATTTGATAAATATATATCGTTTAAATAAGACACAGATGCGTTAAATTGAATAGTAACAATACTCGTATGTTATGTTGGTAATAATGTAACGGGCTATTTTAACATAACAGATCCTATTTAGGAAAATGATGACATGATATGCCTAGTGACCCAATAGTTATTAAAACTTTTTACTGTAAATATAATGTTTGTGCATGCATACACCATGAGATATGTACTTATATTAAGCACAAACAAGCATATTGGCATTCTACTCTAACATTTAGGGTAAAAGATTAGAATGGATCAAGGTAGCATAGCATAAGGACAGATATAGGTTCAGCTGCCTCTTTGACAATCCATGTTATGGATATGAAGTAAACCCACCATTAATAAGCATTAAAAAGGATACCAAGAATATGATTTTGACATATGGCCCCAGATTTTCAAATAAAGGATGTGTAGCGTATCTCCTTATTTAATCCTAATGAAGTCATAGTATTCAACAGGCATATGTATCTAGATTTTTCTTTAGTGACTACTTAGTAATGTTACCACCACTTATACCTAACTCAAACTGTTCTAGATCATAAATTTTCACCTTTTTGTGATTACTAGTGTGGAATCATAGAAAGTGTCACGCCAAAACTTGTAATTTTCTTCATGTTGCTTATATCTCTTTGTGTATTTTTAATGATATACACATGATCCAATATTCGTTTTTAAAAAGCATCGTAGTCATGCCGATATATTAATAAATGAATGGGCCTATTAAGCAGTAAATTACACCAAAGGTGTGGAGCAGTTAATGAATCTTTTTTATTTCTGTTTTATTGTTATTTCTGTCAGAGAACTTCTGAACTAAACAAATTATCCCGTAAATTTGTTGATATCTTCCAGATGATCTGTATGGTCTTATCAAATACTTTCTTCAGATCATAAACAGTGTTGAGTATATATCGATATTTGTGTAATGACGCATTGATGTGTATCCACTCTTTACAGTATGTAATGATGTATCTTATTTGGCACAAGGTGCGTTCTCTTGTCTTGGATATAAGTAAGGATATACTTGAAGTTTTATTGTTGGCATTATAAGATTTCTGCAGGTTCTATTTTTCATAGACCATCATAGTGTATATCTTTAACTACTCTTGCTCTTTTTCTATAAATTTCAACATCCGATCAATTTCTTCTGGTTCGGATATATTCTCCTTTTGGAATTGATCTCAGAGTGACAGGATAATGGGAACTAATGTGGCGTAAAATGCTGTTGGCGGACGTGGTCTTACGGAAAACAGCGGCGATGATTTCTCCAATGGCTGTTTTGGAAATCTACAAGTCATGAATAGTATTATTATTGTGACTTATATCCGATGTAAGTTTAAGTACTAAGTCGCTATTATTAAGAAGTTTAATCATTTTTCTAGACGGGTTGTTATTAATACTCTACGGGAGCGGGCAGAGGAAAGTGAGGAATCCACCTCAGATGTTATAGATTACTCCAGATCAATCCTACGAGAAAAAAAAAACTGTAGGAGACATACAGTCAACTAGCTGACACCACTACGTACCAGAAACTCTGATTTAATTCTACGTCCAATTTACTCATATTCTATGAAAAGCTCATTAAGTGAGGTTTTAATGGTGGAACTATAACCAAGTCTGATTTTGATTTCCTCAAAGTAATTGATCCTAATGTTTCTACGCTGTGCTTATTGCCGAAAGTACATTAGTACTGTACATGTACAATCCGGTAGCCCCTTTTGTCTCTGGTATTGAAAGTATAACGGAAAAAGCCAGCATTTTTGTGGTTAAGCACTTACGAAGATTTGTATTAGATAATCCATCGTATGTGCACGATATCATGGACATACTGAATAAAATGTATGGTATTACACTATCAACCAATAATTTGCTATGGTACCCTTTGTGCCTTTTTTGCACTCTGTGTAGATTAAATATCATATTAATTATTGCGCTGGTTGGAGAATAGTTCATTGAATAGCTGTACTTGGGTGCATATTTGAGGGCTAGGGACAAAGTTGTTGTTTTTTTTGTAGGATTGATCTGGAGTAATCTATAACATCTGAGGTGGATTCCTCACCTTCCTCTGCCCGCTCCCGTAGAGTGTTAATATCAACCCGTCTAGAAAAATTATTACACTTCTTAATAATAGCGACTTAGTACTTAAACTTACATCGGATATAAGTCACAATAATAATACTATTCATGACTTGTAGATTTCCAAAACAGCCATTGGAGAAATCATCGCCACTGTTTTCCGTAAGACCACGTCCGCCAACAGCATTTTACGCCACATCAGTTCCCATTATCCCGTCACTCTGAGATCAATTCCAAAAGGAGAATATATCCGAACCAGAAGATATTGATCGGATGTTGAAATTTATAGAAAAAGAGCAAGATTAGTTAAAGATATACACTATGATGGTCTATGAAAAACAGAACCTACAGAAATCTTATAATGCCAACAATAAAACTTCAAGTATATCCTTACTTATATCCAAGACAAGAGAACGCACCTTGTGCCAAATAAGATACATCATTACATACTGTAAAGAGTGGATACACATCAATGCGTCATTACACAAATATGGATATATACTCAACACTGTTTATGATCTGCAGAAAGAATTTGATAAGACCATACAGATCATCTGGAAGATATCAACAAATTTACGGGATAATTTGTTTAGTTCAGAAGTTCTCTGACAGAAATAACAATAAAACAGAAATAAAAAAGATTAATTAACTGCTCCACACATTTGGTGTAATTTACTGCTTAATAGGCCCATTCATTTATAAATATATCGGCATGACTAAGATGCTTTTTTAAAATGAATATTGGATCATGTGTATATCATTAAAAATACACAAAGAGATATAAGCAACATGAAAAAAATTACAAGTTTTGGCGTGACACTTTCTACGATTCCACACTAGTAATCACAAAAAGGTGAAAATTTATGATCTAGAACGCATCTGTGTCTTATTTAAACAATATATATTTATCAAATATATTATGATTCTGGAACACATAATACTGGTGTAGATAGGAAGATTGCCCATGATCACATAGTATTATTTGTTTAAAATTATACCCCCATAAGGGTATTACATTAGCAAAATATAGGAATATATAAGATTCATCATGATAAATTCAGTTATATCATGTCATGTTGATATTATATTTACAATATTTAGTGTTACAACATGCATGAAACATCTTAGATTTAGGAACGTTTGGAAATATTTATGCCAAGAACATATCTATATGACACAGGGACCTATATGATTACTGTATACTGAGTTAACTAGTTAGTCAGAAATCATTACAGATCTCTTGTTTTGTTTAGTGATCTTATATATGATGATTCATATCTTTGTAGTGACCTGTAGTATATGTGTATATACCAAAATCATCATGTAAAGGATTACAGTAGCCGGAACTGCTTATTATCGGTTTTCATATGTATGTCAGTGTGAGAATATTGGTATCTTATTTAAACACTATATATTTATCATATATATTATGATTCTGGAACACATAATACTGGTGCAGATAGTCAGATTGCACATGATCACATAGTATTATTTGTTTAAAAATTATACCAAAATTATAGGATAAATATCCAGTGGAATTGCCCTGGGGATTATCACAAACTTGGGATGGTGATACATGCTACCTATTATATAGCCTGTTCCCTAGAATTGATTTGTTTTGTTTTTTTAATTCACATTCAATACCATTCATATATATCAATCCCATTAGTTTACCAAGTTGCAATGTTACAGATGCCCTAATGCACTGTCCTAGCATAATTGGGCAAAACAACAATTCGCACAACCGTCGCTGAAACAGCGAACGAACAATTTGCAACGCCCTCGATTGGACATAACAGCCTAAAGAAGAATGTTAGTCCGTTGGCTATGTGGATACATCACGGCTGTATCAACCCGAACAAACGCAGCCCGCATCGACCAAAAATGAATGATTTTGCCCATCAATTTGTTAACTAGTTATGCCACGGAGGCATGTAGTGCCTCATGGCTCGTTGTGGTCATTAGTTCCTAGATCAGCCTTAAAACGTGGGGAAGTGAACCTTCAGTCCTCGAGCTGTTGTTGAACTACACATACCAGAATGCCCTGCAACAGTTTTGCTACATTGTCGATGTAAGCATTTTACTATATCAATGTGTTAACTAGTTATGCCACAGAGGCGTGTAGTGCCTCATGGCTCGTTGTGGTCATTAGTTCCTAGATCAGCCTTAAAACGTGGGAAAGTGAACCTTCAGTCCTCTAGCTGTTGTTGAACTACACATACCAGCATGCCCTGCAACAGTTTTGCTACATTGTCAATGTAAGCATTTTACTATATCAATGTGTTAACTAGTTATGCCACAGAGGCGTGTAGTGCCTCATGGCTTATTGAGGTCATTAGTTCCTAGATAATGGATAGGCAGAATTCTAATATTCGACCATCAATTTGTTAACTAGTTATGCCACAGAGCCATGTGGTGCCTCATGGCTCATTGTGGTCATTAGTTCCTAGATCATATCCAATTCGCCCATGAATTTGTTAACTAGTTATGCCACAGAGGCATGTAGTGCCTCATGGCTCATTGTGGTCATTAGTTCCTAGATCATATTTAAAACATGGGGAGGTGAACCTTCAGTCCTCGAGCTGTTGTTGAACTACACATACCTGCATGCCCTGCAACTGTTTTGCTTCATTGTTGATGTAAGAATTTTGTTATATCAAAGTAGTGCCTCATGGCTTATTGAGGACATTAGTTCCTAGATAATGGAAAGGCTGAATTCTTATCTATATTGGTAGAGCAGAGATAATGACAGCTGCCATGCGCAGCCAAAAGGTACATTTTAATAATAAAGAAACTGTAAATATATATGTATACATATAGGAAACAGGCCTGAAAATGACCTTATTTTAAACATGTCATTTGTGATTTTACAGCAACAAAGCTCAAGGTATGTCAATTAAAGGACAATTAAAAATCTATGGGGTTCTGATACAGTGTATACTAAAATATTTGCTACCCCGCTGTTGTATAATATAAATTAGAATTTTCTAAATGCTGTTTAATTTGTAATAAAATAAAAATATCTATATAGTTTTGCTATTTTTCCCGATTCTCAGGGTCAAGTATATGTGTATGTGTATATATATATATATATATATATATATATTTATGCCCTGCAGAAGTTTTGCATCATTGTTTGTGTAAGCATCTTGGTATGTATTCACTAAGCAGGGATAACCCTGTTCAAACCCAGTTGACCAAAAAGTTTTGCTTCACTGGTTGTGTAAGCATTTTGGTATGTATTCACTAATCAGGGATAACCCTGTTCAGCCCAATTTACCAAAAGGTAAGTAATCCTCTAAATGATATGTTTTAATCGTTATAAACATAAACTAATATTCGACCGCCCATCAATTTGTTAACTAGTTATGCCACAGAGGCATGTAGTGCCTCATGGCTCATTGAGGTCAGGAGTTCCTAGATAATGGAAAGGCAGAATTCTAATATTCACCCATCAATTTGTTAACTAGTTATGCCACAGAGCCATGTAGTGCCTCATGGCTCATTGTGGTCATTAGTTCCTAGATCATTTCCAATTCGCCTATCAATTTTTTTAACTAGTTATGCCACAGAGGCATGTAGTACCTCATGGCTCATTGTGGTCATTAATTCTTAGATCATCGTTAAAACATGGGGAGGTGAGCCCTCAGTCCTCGAGCTGTATGAGGTCTGGACATGTCACGATGTAATATACAGTAATATATGGTGCTCAGCTATATAAACGGTTTAATACACAGTAATGTGTGGTATGCTTGCAGCGTTATACACGTTGTAATACCCAGTAATATGTGGTCTGTATACAGTGCTATACACTCTGTAATACACAGTAATATATGGTTTGTATGCTGCGATATACACACTGTTTAATACACAGTAACATATGGCTTGTATGCAGCGATATAAACGGTTTAATACACAGTAATATGTGGTATGCTTGCAGCGTTATACTCTTTGTAATACACTGTAATATGTGGTCTGTATACAGTGCTATACACTCTGTAATACATAGTAATATATGGTCTGTATGCAGCGATATACACACTGTTTAATACACAGTAACATTTGACTTGTATGCAGCGATATAAACGGTTTAATACACAGTAATATGTGGTATGCTTGCAGCGTTATACTCTTTGTAATACACAGTAACATATGGCATGTATGCAGTGATATACACACTGTTTAATACACAGTAACATATGGCTTGTATGCAGCGATATAAACGGTTTAATACACCGTAATATGTGGTATGCTTGCAGCGTTATACACGTTGTAATACACTGTAATATGTGGTCTGTATACAGTGCTATACACTCTGTAATACACTGCAATATGTGGTCTGTATGCATCGATATAAACGGTTTAATACACAGTAATATGTGGTATTTGGTGTAAATCTTTTTTCGTTAATATACAGGTCTGGACATGTCACGCTGTAATACCGAAAAGTCTGGTCATGTCTGTTTGCAATCAAAGTTCAGCGATCGTCCACAATAAAGATAAACTTTTTAGTGCTATTTAACACACAGTAACATATGTAATGTATGCAATGATATATAGGTTGTAATATACAGTTAAGCTTTTTAAATATTCTTCAATTTAAAACCAAATACGCTGTTTCTACATATGTTTGCAAAATAACGTGTGAGAATGTAATTTTGAAATTTGTGCTGTCATCATTAATCATGCATGGCCATTAAAATCAATACGCTTTTTAAATCAGTACCAGGTGTGATGCTTCCGTGCATCTAAGAAAATGGACACAGTCATTAAAATCAGTATGCCTTTTAAACCAGTGCCATGTGTGACATAGTATGATTTTTAAATAGTACCATATTTGTCATGCATGAAGTTTTATCTGCTGGAATGTGAGAACTATAACACGCTGTCAAATTTTGGTTTTGTTAACAAAAGGGTACAGGCTGGTAAAGTCAAAATAGTGAATTTTTTCATCACAAACTGTTTTGGTATACAGCTTTATGTTGTATTCTGCGACTGGTGTTACGTGACACTCTTTTCAAAGCCATTATCTTTTAATACAGTTTAATATCGAACTCTATAAATTTTATATCAAATTTTATATAAAAGCGATATCAAACACTATAATTTAATATTAAAGGAGGCGTTACCCAGGAAAAAGGGGGAGTGGTAGCTGTCACTTTGACAGAAAGGTGGTCTTTCTCTACTGACCCCCATAGTGCAGTATGTATACCCGCTTCTCTGTGCCTAGCTGAGCTGCATTGTCAACAACTGAAATAAATTCTGCATAGCTTACTAAGGACAATCTGTGGCTGCTACAGGAGAAAATGAATCTGCTGCCTGTATCTCATCTTCACATATTTACTATGGTTTACACCTCCGATTGGAACAGTACCAGGAGGGAGGGCAACAGTGATAAAAGAGGGTGACAGAGTACCTTGAACTGCATACAAAAATAGATTTGTTTACCATGTATGTCATACAAAATTAGAATACATGCTGGATCTGGCCTAGTTGGAAGGTATGCTATCAGGTAACAAACTTCTCTTGGTTCTGAAAGAAGTTTGTTATGTTACGGTACTATTAACTAAATGAATAACTCTTTTTAAAGCCATTCAACAAAATAAATGGTAATAATAACTCTACCTACTTTTTAAGGTCACACAACAGAATAATACCCCTTTCAGACTGCCAGCTTGTAACCTGGGTTATTGCACATGAGCGCGCTGTGCGGTGCAGTCTGAAAGGGCCCAGGGAAAATACCCAGGTCTAGCGACCCGGTGTTTCAACCCTGGTAGTGACAAGGGTTGAACACCTTTTCAACCCTGGTCGCTGTGCAGTGTGAACGGGTTGCCGGGTCGATGCAAACTGTTTCCATTCACACTGTGTGGACAGGTCGCCGCATCCGTGCAGGTCGCTGCTGATGTCACCAACCTGGCAATATGCTGGGCTGGGACGCCAGTGTGAAAGGGGCCTGCGGCGGGTTGTACCTGGGAAACTCCCGTGTACGGCTCCCGGGTGCAACCCTCCATGTGTGGTCTGAAAGGGGTATAACTGGTAATAATAAGGGCATGCAGTCAAATACCAGCTATTGGGATCCTGGCATTCAAGAAACTACCAACACCCAGAATCCCAACACATGCTGAGTATTCCCATTCCGTTGGTTGGTCCACACCACCAACAGAGTGGGAATAGAACCTGTGGCGAATAAAGCAAGCCACCAGACCCGATGCGTGGCGAGAACAGTGAACCCACGAGGGGACTCGCTACCTCATAGCCGGGATTCCAGCACATGGGCTGCTGCTTTTGGTGTAGTGACAGCCAGCATCCCGTCTGCCGGGATAGCATATGTATCCCATAATAATAATAGTGTTTAAAGCGTAAGTAGGAGAGAAAATTATGACTTTATCCAATAGATGGCAGTATAACCCTGTCTAATATACAGGAAATTATAAATTATGGTTTCATAGTTAGTGAGCAAGAAACCAAAACTCACTGTAGAATCACCATGTACAATTTGAACATGAGACAATCCCGGTGCAGACCCTGTTTGCACTGAACAAAAGGGAGGGGTGGGGTCTGCTCACAGCGTTGCAGCAATGATGGCCGAGGGAACACATGTGTAGACCAAAGTTTCTCTTTGTTTGCAGCGTTCTGCGGTTTTATACAGTTACAGATGGCTGGATGCAGCTTCTTACCCCGTGCCTCCTTCTGAATGGTTTGAGGAGGAGAGCACAATTCTTGCCTGAGAGGGCCAGATTTTGCACAAGAGGAGAGAGCTGATAACATCCAGTGTCACGTCCATACTGAAATTGAGCACATGATTGAATGGAGATTGTAGGTTGGAGAGCGCCAACACAGACGTTTTCATGCAGACAATGGCAGCTTTTCAGGAGGAGCAGTGGATGGCCAACTTCCATAACTCATGTGTGATTTTTTTTACATAATGGATCTACAGTACTTGCACCTTACTGACCAAGCAGATGGCCAACTTCCACAAGCCCATCACCCCTATCAGGATGTGGTATGCTACCCCCAGAGTGTATCACTCACTCTCCTGCTTATTCACACTTGGGATTGGACAGTCTGAAAGATCATCTACCAGGTCACATGGGCATTTGTGCATCACCTATACCAGCGATTCATCACCTTTCCAGAAGGACAGCGCCTAGATGACACCATCCAATTCATCCTGAGGTGTGGGTATCCGCAGTATGCTGGTGCCATAGATGAGACCCACATCCCCATCATCAGTCCCCATGACAGCACTGCAGACGACTCCAAACGTAGAGGATGGCATTCGATTGTCTTACAGGCCATAGTGGACCACAGATATTTGTATCCACTTTTAGCTGTTTGTTTTTTTTGTTTCAAATATAATTTTTATTTGTTTTTTAATTTTAACAGATGTCTTCATAGGGTGTCCTGGAGGGGCACATGATGTTAGAGTCCTTGCCAACTGATCTGTTCAGTATCGCTGAGGAAAAGCTGGGTGTGTGACTTTTCCCTTGAGAGGTAAGAATCTATTTTCCTATTTCTTGTCATCTCCCTTAAACTAGAGATGTGCGGCAGACTCTTTTCAGGTTTTGTGTTTTGGCTTTGGATCTGGATACCCACTCATGTTTTGGATCTGGATTGGTTTTGCCAAAACCACCCTTTCGGGTTTTGGTTTTGGATCTGGATGATTAAAAAAAACAAACATAAAAACAGCTAAAATCACAGAATTTGGGGGTCATGTTGATCCTACGATATTATTAACCTCAGTAACATTAATTTCCACTTATTTCTAGTCTATTCTGAACACCTCACACCTCCCATTATTGTTTTTAGGCCAAAAGGTTGCACCAAGGTCGCTGGATGACTAAGCTAAGCGACACAAGTGGGCGGCACAAAGACCTGTCCCATCTAGGAGTGGCACTGCAGTGGCGGACAGGATGGCAGATTTAAAAACCTGGCCCCAAAGAGCACATAATACAAAGAAAAAAAAAGAGGTGCAACGAGGTAGCTGGATGACTAAGCTAAGCGATACAAGTGGGCGGCACAAACACCTGGCCCATCTAAGAGTGGCACTGCAGTGGAAGACAGGATGGCAGTTTTAAAAACTAGGCCGCAAAGAGCACATAATGAAAAGAAAATAAAGAGGTGCAAGATGGAATTGTCCTTCGGCCCTCCCACACACCCTTATGTTGTATAAACAGGACATGCACACTTTAACAAAGCAATCATTTTAGCATCAGGGTCTGCCACACGACTGTGGCTGAAATGATTGGTTTGTTTGGGCCCCAACAAAAAAAGAAGCATTTAATTCCCCCACCAAAAAGAAGCAATTCATCTCTCCTTGCGCAAACTAGCTCTACAGAGGCAAGATGTTGTCCTCATCCTTTGATTCCTCACCCCTTTCAGTGTGTACAGCCTCATCCCCATAGAGTATTAATTTGTCCCCACTGGAATCCACCATCACAGGTCCCTGTGTACTTCCTGGAGGTAATTGCTGGTAATTGTCTTCCTGGAGGAATTTATAATTGATTTTGATGAACATCATCTTCTCCATATTTTGTGGAAGTAACCTCCTATGCTGACTGCTGACAAGGTTACCGGCTGCACTAAACATTCTTTCGGAGTACACACTGGAGGGAGGGCAACTTAGGTAAAGTAAAGCCAGATTGTGCAAGGGCCTCCAAATTCCCTCTTTTTCCTGCCAGTATACGTACGGACTGTCTGACATACCTACATGGATGTTGTCACCCATATAATCCTTCACCATTCTTTCAATGGTGAAAGCATCATATGCAGTGACAGTAGACATGTCAGTAATTGCCTAGGAACGAGTTGGCATTTGTGAGATGCTGCTACTGGTGCCGCTGCTGTTGTTGCTGTGGGAGTCAATACATCTACTCAGTGGGCTGTCACAGTCATGTAGCCCTTAGTTTGCCCTGCTCCACTTGTCCACATGTCTGTGGTTAAGTGGACATTTGCAGGACACTGAGGACACTTTTCTTAATGTCTCTGGAATTGCTTGTCTAGTGAAGTGGAATTTAGACGGGATTTGGTACCAGGGACACAGTACGTCCATCAACTGACTAAATCCCACTGCACTAATCGTTGATACTGGACGCACTTCTAACACCAGCATAGTTGTTATGGTCTCAGTAATCAGCTTTGGAACAGGGTGACTGCTGTCATATTTCATCTTCCTCACAAAGGACTGTTGGACATCAGTTGCTTAGTTGAAGTAGTACAAGTGGTCTTCCGACTACCCCTCTGGGATGACGATCAACTCCCAGCAGCAACAACAGCAGCAGCAGTAGGCGTACCAGTTAAGGATCCTCCGAAGGAATCCCGGTTAGGAGAGGACTCAGCAGTCATGCCAGTAACATGGCCTGCAGGACTACTTAAGTTCCTGACTGAGGAGGAAATTGACGTTGAGGGAGTTGGTGGTGTGGCTTGCAGGAGCTTGGGTACAACAGGAAGAAGGGATTTAGGTGTCAGTGGACTGCTTACGCAATTACCCAAAGTTTCTGAACTTGACAATGATTTCTGATGAATGCGCTGCAGGTGACTTATAAAGGAGGATGTTCCTAGGTGGTTAACGTCCTTACCACTATTTATTATGGATTGACAATGGCAACATATGGCTTGACACCTGTTGTCCTGATTTGTGGAGAAATCATTCCACACCAAAGAGGTTGCTTTTTTGTATTTTGCCCAGGCATGACAATGGGCTTTCTCATCCCATGGACAACAACTGTCTCCACTTGTGCCTTATTTAAACAAACCACATCACCATCAGAATCCTCAGCATCAACTTCCTCCTCAGCGCCAGCTACACCAATATCCTCTTCATCGTGGTGTACATCTACAGTGACATCCTCAATCTCAATATAAGCAACTGGACTGGTGGTGATCTTCCCAGCACTTGTAGGGGGTGTGAAAATGCTGGTAGGAACCTCCTCTTTCCATACAGTCTTGGGAAGGTCAGGCCTAGACATCGCAACAGCGGACACATTTGGACTCTCCTTGGGGATTTGTGATATCTCTGAACACGCAGTTGTTTTTTCCTGGCTTTAAAAAACTTAACTTTTAAAATTTTTCGAGAGGGAGGAGGGCTTCCAGCTGAGCCACCAGTCATGAACATAGGCCAAGGCCTTGGCCTTTCTTTGCTACTTCATGTCGTGAATGGCATATTGGCAATTTTATGTTTCTCGTCAGATAATTTCTTTTTTTTTCTAATTATTAATTTTTGCTTCTTGGATTTTACATGCCCTCTATGACATTGGGCATCGGTCTTAGCAGACAACGTTGATGGAATTGCATCGTCAATGTCATGACTGGTGGCAGCGGCAGCTTCAGCACTAGTACTAGGAATTGGAAGTGGTTCCTGATCTTCCACTATTTTTTCCTTGTTGTTCTTCATTTCACAGGACAGCACCCCTGTATTATTACAGCACAGAGAACAGTGCCCCCTAATTTTCACAGCACCCCTATATTCTTACAGCATACAGGACCATTGTACTTTTGTTTTAACAATTGCACCCTTGAATTTTTTACAGCATACAGGGCCAGTGTAATGCTATTTTAACAGCAGCACCCCTATATTTTTTACAGGATACAGGAGCAGTATGCTTTTAATTTTTAACAACTGCACCCCAGAATTTGACAGCATACAGGTCCAGTGTAATGTTATTTTAACAGCAGCACCCCTATATTTTTAAAGCATACAGTAGCAGTGTGCTTTTATTTTTTAACAACTTCACCCCTGAATTTTTACAGCATACAGGGCCAGTGTAATGTTATTTAAATAGCAGCACCCCTATATTTTACAGCATACAGGAGAGCAGTACCCCTGCCTCCTGTACAACACAGTGACAGCCAGGACAGCAACACCCATGTATAGCTGCAGCACCCGTGACAGCACATGAAACACCACTGACAGCCAGGACAGTACTCCTAACACTGCAGCAGCACCCCTACAGAGCACACACTAAACTCACCCGACGCCACCACCCACAGGGAGACAGAGGTCTGTCTTTCTCACTCTCCAAGTTTGGAGTGAAAATGGCGGCAACGCGCGGCTGTTTATATTGAATCCAAAACCCGCGAGAATCTGACAGCGGGATGATGATGTTTTGCCTCATTCTGGTTTCCGAGTCTGGTGGGAAGTCCCGAGCCGGGCTTGGATACCGGCTCGGATACCGGCTCGGAGCGCGAAGTTCGGGGAGGTTCAGTTCTCAGTTAACCGAACCAGCTCATCTCTAACGTAAACCTATATTCATGTGCTATACCATGGTAATGTGTTTACAAATCCTGTAATGTCCCCCCAATCCTAGTTTCCAGATGTGTCAGCACCATAGTGTGATGGGTAGCATTACTTCTGCTTACCTATTGAAACACGGCATCTGCATCATCATAAGAGATATTGGAAGGGTAGTGGAATTTGTGTCTGTACCCCAAAATATCCATGTACAGTATATTGGGTGTGTCCAGATAATACATAATACAATGTAAGCTGAATAGATGTAGCAGCTTCTGAATGTTAAAGATTTTATGTATGAGGTGCTGCATAATACGTGCGTACAATGGCCCTCATTCCGAGTTGATCGCTCGCTAGCTGCTTTTAGCAGCAGTGCAAACGCTAAGCCGCCACCCTCTGGGAGTGTATCTGAGCTTAGCAGAAGTGCAAACGATAGATTAGCAGAACTGCTCGAAAATCTCTTCCTGCAGTTTCTTAGTAGCTCCAGACCTACTCCTAGATTCCGATCACTGCAGACTGTTTAGTTCCAGCTACTCCTGCGTTTTAGCCTGACACGCCTGCGTTTCTTAGCACACTCCCGGAAAACGGTCAGTTTCCGCCCAGAAACACCCACTTCCTGTCAATCACACACCAATCAGCAGAGCGACTGAAAAGCGTCGCTCGCCCCTGTGTAAAATTGCTTAGTTTTGTGTGAAATGACTTGGCGCGTGCGCCCTGCGGCCCATACGCATGCGCAGAACAGCCTATTAATAGCCTGATCGCTATGCTGCGAAAAGCGGCAGCGAGCGATCAACTCGGAATGACCCCCAATAAACACAATGTTATACATGACCCCAACATGAATTCACTTAGGTCACCTCTACAGTATAATGACAAAATGTGATTTTTTATTTACAGAAATTGGTGATCATACATGGGGTGCTGATCTTGGGCCACATAATCAGGGACGCGGCATACCCTTTGCGCTCTTGGCTTATGAAAGGATACACCCAGCATCTTCAATTGTCCCCTTAAAAGGTCACGTACACCGACACCCTAAGTTCTGTCCAAATGGCTGTAGAAAATGCTTTTGGACGGTTAAAAGGATGCTGGCGCTGTTTAATTAAACAAAATGTTGTGGATTTAAAAATTATGCCCAATGTAGTTGCAGCCTGCTGCATCCTGCACAATAATTGTAAAATACATAAGGACTCCTTCCAGAGTAGAATGTTCAAGACAGTGAGGTGGGGGACTCTACTACCCCTTTTCCACTACTGATGCGGGTCGCAGCCGGAAGCCTGACACGGGAGCTACTCGGCTACGACCCGCATCAGAGCCCCCTTTCCCACTGCACTCACCCAACCCGGCATATTGCCGGGTTGGTGATGCTCTAGTGACGCGGCAGGCGCGGAGCTGGGAGATCACATGATCTCCCAGCGCCACGCTTCCATACAGTAAACAGGAGCCGTGTCGCATTGACACGGCTTCCGTTTACACTACAACCTTACCTGGATCATTCCCGTGTCCTACCCAGGTAGCTACCCGGATAGCATTCACGGGTCACTTGATCTGACTTTTTGCGGAGGGACCCTTTTCCACTAGCAAAAAACATGGGTAAATGCGCGCCCCCATGCATTTACCCGTGTTTTTTTTAGCTAGTGGAAAAGGTGTACACAATTGATACAGCAGGCTACGAGGGGGAGCATGATGCCAGTGTGGAGCTCATCCAGGCAAGCCTTGCAGCCATACTTCCCTCAATGATTTAAAAGTTAACCTTCAAAACATGTATTTGTTTATTTTGTTGACATATTTTTAAAACTTTAAATATATTTTTTTTATTTCTTTTTGGGTAATAGACATGTTTGTTCACCCCAATCTAAGGACCCTATTCAGTAAGGATTGCAAATTCTGCTAAGCAGCAGAATTTGCAATCCTTTTGATCGCATGCTGTGGGACACCTATCGCAGGGCAATGCCGCCCAGCATGCTAACCTCCGCCCCCTCCCCCCTTGATCATGCTGAAATTGCATCCGCACTGTAATTTCAGCATGATCGCTAAAAGTAAGGAAGCCTCCTGCTAGCGCAGCCTGGCAGCTACTGTAGGAGGCCTGCCACCTTCTTTTTGATTGCTGCAGCTGCATGTGACATCACGCAGCTGCCCCAATCATGCCCCCCGTTTGTGCCACTATGACTTCGTTGCCCAGTCGCCGCCCCCACAACTCTGTCTCCACCTTGGCAATGGAGCGTTGCTGCCCCCCTTCCGCCCCACAAATGCCTCTGACTGATTAACGGGGTGCCCACAGTAAATGTGGGTGCATGCACAGGACAGGCCCTGCACATGCACCCGCGAGGACTTAGCAGACTGAGGGGAACATTTACTGGGTTCACTACGATCTGCCGGCGGGCGGCCTCCCGGCGACCAGCATACCGTCGCCGGGAGGCCGGCCGCCGGCTTACCGACAGTGTGGCGAGCACAAATGAGCCCCTTGCGGGCTCACTGCGCTCGCCACACTACGGGCACGGTGGCGCGCTACGCGCGCCACACTATTTTATTCTCCCTCCAGGGGGGTCGTGGACCCCCACGAGGGAGAATAAGTGTCGGTATGCCGGCTGTCGGGCTCCCGGCGCCGGTATGCTGGTCGCCGGGAGCCCGACCGCCGGCATACTGAAGACCACCCCATTTACTAAGCAGTGATAAGAGCGGAGAAGTGAGCCAGTGGAGAAATTGCCCCATCAACCAATCAGCAGCTCTGTATCATTTTGTAGTATGCAAATTATAGATGTTACTTCAGTGCTGATTGGTTGCCATGGGCAACTTCTCCACTGGCTCACTTCTCAGCTCTTATCACTGCTTTGTAAATGTTCCCCTTAGCCTGTAACATGGCAGTTAGGAACAGATTGGCTTTTTACTTTATCTCCGTCCAGTTTATCTCTATCTAAGGCTTAGTAAAAAGACCCCATAAAATCTCTAAGCCCAAATTTCACAGTTATGGTACAGTACCTGTAGTTACACATACAGGGGAAACTCAGTAAATTAGAATATCGTGTAAAAGTTCATTTATCGCGACATTATGTTCTTTCTTTAGATTCTAGTACTAGGAATTTACATTCTACTAATTCTATTAATTCCCTTCTACGCCTTCCAGTGGCAAACGCAGGATTTGCATGGGGGGGTTTCCAGAACTGGGCGGAGCCAATCACGGGGGTGGGGACTGAGGTGACCCAGTATATGCTGGGTCCGTAAAACTAGTGTGTCTGTGTGTATATATATATATATATATATATATATCTACACATATATATATATATATATATACACATATATCTACACACACACATATATATATATATATATATATATACACACATACACACACACATACATATACACGGGTGGTCTTCAGTATGCCGGCGGTCGGGCTCCCGGCGACCAGCATACCGGCGCCGGGAGCCTGACTGCCGACATACCGACACTTATTCTACCTCGTGGGGGTCCACGACCCCCCTGGAGGGAGAATAGAATAGTGTGGCGCGCGTAGCGTGGCGAGCGCAGCGAGCCCGCAAGGGTCTCATTTGCGCTCGCCACACTGTTGGTAAGCCGGCGGCCGGCCTCCCGGCACCGGTATGCTGGTCGCCGGGAGGCCGGCCGCCGGGAGATCGTAGTGAATCCATATACACATATACATAGCATATTAAACATGCATACATATATATATATATATATATATACACACATACAGTACACATATATATACACATGTATATATATATATATATATATATATATATATCATATGTGTGTGTGTGTGTGTGTGTGTTTATATGTATGTATGTACGTACGTACGTACGTACGTACGTATGTATGTATGTATATACATGTGTATATATGTAGGCACATGGATATATATGTACTATAATTAAAAAAAAGTAAACTTTTATTGCACTTGCAAGTGCCACCAGGAAGACAGCAGGCTGCAGAGGACGCTAGACAGTCATTAATAATACTCATGCAGCTAAAAAAAAAAAAAAAAAAAAAAAATTTTTTTTTTTTTTTAGTGGAGGGGGTTTCTGGGTACTCGGAAACCCCCCCTGGGTGCGCCACTGCCTTCTTAACAGTATCCCCTATTGTACCAAACTTCTTTATTCTATGCTTTTGCCTACCTCTACTACAAAACCATGGCAATCACTAGCGTTAACATGGCATACTGATATCCCTGACATTGATTCCACCCTGGTACTCACTAAACACTATCATAAGACTCTTAAATATTTGAAATCCTCATATCTTCAAGAAGTGCATTGGAAAACCATACACAGAGCTTACATTTCCCCAGCACAAAGACAACATATGTCATCAAACACATCTGATGCATGTTTAAAATGTCGCTTTTCTCACGCTACTTTTTTCCATTGTTTTTGGGAATGTGGTAAGATAAGGCGTTTCTGGAACAAGGTAACTGTTTATTTAAACTCTTTATTTTCCACACACGTACTTCCTGATCCATTAGCTTGCCTATGTGCAAACTTCAAAAATTGGCTCCCCAATCAGAACCTCTCCCCCCATATACCGTTGTTGGTGACCATTGTGACACTTGCACAGAAAATTATTCTTATACATTGGATATCTCCCTCTTCCCCAACCTTACAAGAACTTAAACTAAAGCTACTTCGACACCTCTACTTTGATAGAAATAATACTTTCCCTGATAGTGGTAAACATGTTGAAAAGTTTTATGATAAATGGTCTCCTTTTCTACAATCCTTAGATTTGCCTACTCAGGATCGTATTATGAAAGTATATGAAAATACAGAATGGCAATTATTACGCTTTCTCGCTATGTCTTAATATACCACATGCACTTTGACTCACTCGATAAGTTTTTCTGTGCCTTTCTATATTACGAAGGATACCCTTCTCTTATTTAAGATCAGACATCTCCCTTTCCCTTCCAGCCCTCCCCCCGTCACTCTTCTGTCCCTATTGTTTTCATTATTGCTGTCATTATTGTTTTAGAGAATTTATTATGCTTGAATCCTCAGCTGTAACCTAACATGCAATTTCTTTGTTGTTGTTTTCTATCGGCTTATGTTATAGGTTACTGTCTACAACAACACAAGGATCGCTTCTATACATTTGGATTCTCACGTTCTGATTTCATGACGATACTGTTTTTGTATTGTATATACCTTTATCTTTAAACAATAAAAGTTGTATTGAAAAAAAAAAAAAAAGTTCATTTATTTCAGTAATTCAACTTAAAAGGTAAAACTAATATATGATGTAGACTCATGCAAAGTGAGATATTTCAAGCCTTTATTTGTTATAGTTTTGATGTTTGTGGTTTACAGCTTAAGAATAACCCAATCCAAAATCTCAGAAAATTAGAATATTACATAAAATCAATAAAAAAAGGATTTTAAATACAGAAATGTCGGCCCTCTGAAAAGTATAATCATGCATATGTACTCAGTACTTGATTTGGGCCCCTTTTGCATGAATTACTGCCTCAATGCGGCGTGGCATGGATTCTATCAGCCGCTGGCACTGCTGAGGTGTTATGGAAGACCAGAATGCTTCAATAGCGGCCTTCAGCTCTTCTGCATTGTTCGGTCTCATTTCTCTCATCTGTATCTAATATATATATATATATATATATATATATATATATATATATATAGAAGGACAAATCTGGCACTCCACAGTAACAGTGAACTAGAACCTCCAACGTTAACTTGACTTGGGTGCCCTCCTCCCTATATATAGAACAATCAAAACGAGGCGGCACTTCAAGGTTTTAGACTCAGGAAAACTTTAGGGCACACAAACTAGTGCAACACATCAATGTTTCGGGGCATTCTGCCCCATCATCAGGATAACGAGTGTAAATGATCACAAATATTTATACTCACCAGCTCCACCGTTCCCGCTCGCCACCGGACGCCGTCCCGGGACTCCTGGACATTTCCGGCGTCTCCGCGGAAGTGACGTAACCACTGGTCACAGCGCCAGGGGCAGGCTAAGGAAGGGGAACACAGGACACGTTACCATAGTACACAGTACATTACAAATCACGTGATTAGCAAAAAATAAGGTGCAGAATCAACAATCCGCACAGGAATAGTGCATAAAACCATATATGAATACATATACAACTGATACAAAACATAAATGATGAATAATAAAAAGTGCTCATACCATTAAATACATAAAATACATATGGCATGTATACAGGACATCAAAAAGCATGACTCATTGCAATCATAATATCTTATGTAGAAAGGCAGTATGTATGTATATCTCCCTATTAGCTGGATTCAGCCTATTATAAATATAAACCAATCACTGTGCTAACACTTTTTATAAAGTCTAGTGGCTATATCTATCTCTCTTACCACTACCAACTAAACAACTTACAGTATATACCGCTACTAGTTAAATGTATAGAAGAAACATACAGACCTCAATGGTATGTATATATATTATCATCCAGACCAACATAAGGAAAATACTAAAGAATTCTCTACAAAAAAATCTTCTGAAAAAGGTCTAATGGAGAAATTTTCTGAAAAGGGTCTAATGGAAAAATTTACTGAGAACATCTACAAAAAACAGGACAGGCTTAAGGACTCATTGAGACCTTTGGGGTTTACAGTGTAAAACAAAAATATCCACTTAGCCTTAAGCTGCAGCAGTTTTTTTGCTCTATCTCCCCTTCTGAGGGAACTAGGAACTTGTGCTACCATCCGGTACCTTAGCATGGCCATGTTATGCATTGCCTGCGCAAAGTGCCTAGCAACCGCTTGGTCACTATTGCCCGCAATCAGAGCAGCTCTGATTGCCGCCCTGTGCTGGGCAATCCTTTCTTTAAATTGTCTTTCTGTCTTGCCCACGTAGTGTAACCCACATGGGCAAGACAGAAGGTAAACAACGAACTTTGATGTACATGACAATGGGATCTTAATCTCATATACCTTTCCCGTATATGGGTGTGAGAATTTATTACCAGTAATGAGTGCCCTGCATGTTGTACAGCCTGTGCAGCAATAGCACCCACCTTTTCTACTTAAAAAGTGTTGTTGTTTCACCTGTCCCATGCCCGTGATGTCTGTTTTGACTAACATGTCTTTTAAATTTGGGCCTCTAGTGTAACTTGGTAACAATCTAGAATTTAATAATGACGGTAGATCGGCATCTGAGTTAACAATCGGCCAAAGTTGTTTGGCTTTTTTCTGAATGGCCACACTTTTTACCGTATATCTTTTGACCCAAGGAACCACTGTGTTTTTCATTGTATCTGGGCTCTTTTCTTTTAACAATGTCTTCCTATTAAGGCCAAGGCAATTTGTACGGGCATGCCGTATCACGAGTGATCCGGCAGAAAGAGAAGCACAATTGGAGGCATTGATACAGAAGTTCCTTATAAGAGGTTACCCATGATCAGTATTGTCTTCAGCTAGCTAAATAGCTGAAGACAATACTGATCATGGGTAACCTCTTATAAGGAACTTCTGTATCAATGCCTCCAATTGTGCTTCTCTTTCTGCCGGATCACTCGTGATACGGCATGCCCGTACAAATTGCGAGTAGGGCAAACTATCCACTGTAGCTCTGGGATGGAAGCTGTTATTTCTAAGGATTGTGTTCCTATCTGTAGGTTTGACATACAGACTTGTTTTAATGGCACCATTACAAATCTCAATGCTAACATCTAAAAAATGTATTTGTTGGAAACCAATTCTCATAATCAGTTTTGCTGGACAGCTAGACAAATTGTGCGCCTCAATCAGTTGCTCTAAAGTGGCCGGCTGACCACGCCATAATATAAGGATATCATCTATATAACGATAATATCTGAATACATTGATGGAAACATTGGGGTCTTCGAAAAACAACTTAATTTCAACCGCATGCATAAAGGCATTTGCATAAGCCGGAGCCACACAACTGTCCATAGCACAACCAGAGCTTTGCAAAAAGAAACTACCATCATACAGAAAATAGTTATGTCTGAGTGTAAACTCTAGGAGACAGATGAAGAAACCAATATTGGGGCCTACATAATGCGTATTGGGGCCTACATAATGCGTACTAGTCGAAGCTGTTGTACTGCTTGCAACCCCAATTCATGGGGTATACATGTGTATAAACTAGTAACATCTATGCTGGCAAGTAGCATATCATCTGGAACCTGGGAAATATCAGACAGCTTACGTAACAAAGAGGAGGTGTCTTTTAAATGTGTCACTGTTGCCTTAATACATGGTTGTAACCAAAAATCTAAATACCTAGCCACCGGTTCACAAAGAGACCCCTTGGAAGAGATAATCGGTCTGCCAGGAGGCCTAACCGGATCTTTGTGTAACTTATGGATTGTGTAGAAAATGGGTACTATAGGATGTAACGTGCACAAATAAGCTCCTGTCTCACTATCAATAAACCCATTTGACACTCCAGAATGTACCAATGCTGTCAATTCACGTTTAAAGTCGTCTGTGGGGTCATGTGGCAATTTTATATATGTATTAGCATCATCCAGCAAATGGACACAATCATCCTTGTAGACAGTTAAGTCCATCACCACAATGGCCCCACCCTTATCCGCTCCTCTTATGATAATGTCCTCATGGGCTCTAAGATTTTTCAGTGCCACCTGTTCATTTTTGGACAAATTGTGATGGATAGGTGACCAGTTCATGCCCACATCCTTGCTACTTTTATCCAAGAGTCTCGAAAAGGTGCGGATTGATGGATTAAAAGATTGAGGATCAAACGTTGAAACTGGACAAAACTCCTTACTCTCTACTGCACCTGCAGTCTGTGAAGCACCTGAAGATGCCTGTAACCTGCCGGTTGGTTGCTGTCTTGGCCTATTTTTATCAAAAAATTCTCTGAGCTTTAATTTTCTATGGAATTTGAAATTATCTATCTTCCAGTTAAATTCATCATGAGAATGTGTCGGCACAAAGCCTAACCCTTTACTGAGTACTTGTTTTTCAATGTCAGTTAAGGGAGTGCTTGACAAGTTAAAAATTAGGTCCTCAGTTTTGGCGGCTTGGTGCTTCCCCTGCCTTTCCGTCTGCCCGCCCCTCCTCGTTGGTTTGTTCTTGTACCCACTTTGTTGGCCCGGGTATCCACACCTAAAGGGACCTTCTTGGACATGTGACATATAGCTACACATCTGTTATTTCGGGTGGTCTTCAGGTTGCCGGAAGTTGGGGTCCCTGCGACCAGCATACCAGCGCCGGAATCGCGACCGCCGGCATACCGACATCTTTTCTCCCTCTTGGAGTCCAAGACCCCCCTGGAGGGAGAATAGATAGCGTACCACCATGCCCGCAGCGTGCCGAGTGCAGCGAGCTCGCAAGTGCATTTGCTCTCGCCCAGCTGTCGGTATGCCGGCGGTCAGGATTACTGCGCCGGTGTGCTGGTCGCCGGGACCCTGACCGCCGGCAAACCATACTACACCCGTTATTTCACTTGGAAAAGGAAAAGTCCAGGAGTGCCACCTTGATTTCTGATAGATACAGTGCATCCGGAAAGTATTCACAGCACTTCACTTTTTTCTGTCTTGGAGGTTTACAGACAATTTCTTTGACTTCATGCTTGGTTTGTGCTCAGACATGCACTGTCAAGTGTGAGACCTTATATAGACAGGTGTGTGCCTTTCCAAATCATGTCCAGTCAACTGAATTTACCACAGGTGGACTCCAATTAAGCTGTAGGCACATCGTAAGGATGATCAGTGGAAACAGGATGCACCTGAGCTCAATTTTGAGCTTCATGGCAAATGCTGTGAATACTTATGTACATGTGACTTCTTAGTTTTTTATTTTTAATAAGTTTGCAAAAATCTCAAAAAAAACTTTTTTCACATTGTCATTATGGGGTATTGTGTGTAGAATTTTTGAGGGAAAAAATTATTTATTCCATTTTGGAATAAGGCTGTACCATAACAAAATGTGGAAAAAGTGAAGCGCTGTGAATACTTTCCAGATGCACGATAGATAGATAGATAGATAGATAGATAGATAGATAGATAGATAGATAGATAGATACAAAGACTGGCACTTCATCCAACATCAAAGATAAATCCCGGGGTGCTTACCAAGGTAAATGCAGTTTACATGTATATCAGCTATCAGGTTTTGTCAAGGATGTTAAATACATCTGAAACGTTGACATAATGTTGGAGGTGTGGTGTCTTATTGAAAAGTCGAGGAGTGCTTCCTGATTGCTGATATACATGTAAACTGCGTTTAGATATATATATATATATCCCTGCATCACTATTATAGCTGATGTGCTTGTCCTCTCCTATTGGATGTCTGCCCTGTCTCAGTCGCCAGTAGAAGCAGCTAGTGTGGGGGCTCTTTTGTTTTATGCTCTGTACCTGCCTGATTTCCTTTACTCATCCTTCTTTACTACCCTCAATATTTTGAACTCCCTAACCCCACACCTCATACTTGTTACCCATCTCATTCCCTTTACAACTCTCTCTGTAACCACCTCATCTCCTACACCACTCTCATTATGTGCCTCCCTTAACACCAACCTTTATATCTTCCTCTCTCTTTACCCACCTCATTCCCCATCTAGTCCCATTTTACCTGACTCTACAACTTTCCTCCAAATTCCCATTATCCTCTTCTTAACCACACTCATTCCCTCACCTGCCTAATTCCATTCTTTCCCCTCTTTACCAGCATTAGTAGTTAGTTTTAGCTGCCTCCCATGTACTTCCTCACTTCCTACTACCCTCCCCCATTCTTATCACCTCTATCACTAATTTCATCCCTACCTCCAGACTGTCCATATTCTACATCCTGTTCTCTAATCACATAACACACAACCTTCTCCCCTCCATCAGTGCAAGTGTCATAGCAGCTCGCCTCACACACAGTATCCCCCACTCCAACCCAAGAAAGATACCGCAGATACCTCAGAGTGTGAACCTCTGCTAGTCTCCTCCTGAAAAAAGCTGTACTGATTAAATGTGAGATTTAGTCAGTAACAAGTTCTGATGGAGGAGGGTGGACAGGGCCGGTTCTAGACCTAGTAGAGCCCAGGCTGAAAAGTCATACAGAGACATACAAGTGTCATATATCAAATTATTCAGTACAGTATATTGCTGCCTTTTAGTTACATCATGACTAAGATGAATTTGTGGGGGGGGGGGGAATTGCTAAAAAGATGCCTGATGCTAGTAGAATGCTAGAAACATACAGTAACATGATGTACATCACAAGGTCAGAGAGTCAGGTCACAAGGAAGTCAAGACAAGGTTATAAGTTGTAATTGGCATGATCAGAACTCATGCAGTTATGGCTACCTGTAGCCATAAAAGAAAGCAATGCCCAATGCACCTGCACAGAGGTGGATACCAGACTCTCCAACTCCAACCAGGTGACATCACCTGGACTCTGAGAACATTTCCTGTGGATTGCTTGGTGACACACATTTGATCATAAAGGTCAGTAGCATGCAGGTACAGATGTATGTGTCAGATTATGTCATCAAGATTAATCTGTAGATTCACTGGAAAGTAACCTTGACATAACATGTGAAGGCCTATTCACATGTCTTACTTCACTTGGCGTATGTCATTTTTCCCAACAGTACTTTGAAGGTGGCAATCTAAAGTTTATAACTTCCTTTGACCCTATATGGTCTTAACTTCCTAAGTATTCAGGTGCCATTTTAAGTACTTTCTAAAAACTGAGTGAGATACATTATTTCTATATTTTTCTGTTCTTCAATATATATTCTTTTATGACAAAATTTCTAGCCATAATTGTTTTTACTGTTAATATACAGTATAATTAATATCTTTATATCTAACACATGATAGAACAAAATGTATCAAAGCATATCTTTTAGCTTTTGACATCAGTTCTTGTTTTTACCTCCATGTATATATAAATATGTATTTAATTATTTATTTATTTATGTATCTAAGTATATATATATATATATATATATATATATATATATATAATTAATAAAAGATTGATAGAAAATAAAGTTTTATATTTCTTCTTGAAAGGTGAAAGTATTGTAGCTTTCTTATCCATTTCTTCATTCCATCCGAGAATTCTCTCTCCGTATATCTACAGTGTCTGGTTTTCTTTATCTTCTCAGCTAGAAGTGCACAATGCAATCATGTTATATTTAAATAGACAAAACAATAAGTTCCTTCTCAAGGTCTTGTAGAACACAATATCTATCCATGATTCTTCATACATTTCAATACATTTCAATGATCCAAATATACACATATTTATTAAAAACATCAGGAATTATTTTATAGAAGGACTAAACAAATATGGTTTGCTTGCATCAATAATAATATATATATATATATATATATATATATATATATATGTGCAGTAGATGATAATTGTGGCCAATTAATCATAGAATTCTTGTTCAATATTTGTTTTATGAATATAAATAATTAGAGGTCCAAAACAGTTCTTTGGTTAGTGGTGCTATCTGTTGCTTTTATGTTCCTCAAAATAAGAAGATTGGTTCATAGTATAGACTGTTTTTACAATCTCAAATTACATTCACCATAGTTGAAATCATTTCATTCCCAGAAAAAAATGTTTGGAAGATAGCCCAATCCAGATAATTTTTAGGGCACACACCTTCTAGTCCCATTTAGTACCAAAATCCCCTTATAATTTTCCTCAAATACAAAGGATAAAATAGCATAAGGTAAATTTAAATTATGTGAAGAGGATAGTCCAATCAAGAATGCCTTGTAAACACACACCTTCTGATGCCTCTCTGGTATTAATATTACCTTATTATTTTCTTAATATGTAGAGCCGACATGTCAAACTCACGACCTATGGGCCGCATGCAGCCCACAATACATAATTTTGCAGCCCAAGTTTACTTTTTTTTAAACAATGGAATGTGGTACACCACCAGCGGATGAGTTACTGTTGTCCCAACTGCTGTGATCGGAGCTTAGCTTCGATCGGCAGCATTCCCCATTCTGCATATGCACGAGAAGATAGTGATAGAGATGGGGAAATGTCCATGGGAGGAGCTTTGCAGATCTTTGCCCCCACCGTATCCCACTTGCTCAGCACTATTAGCAATGAAGCCATCATGCCCTGTATGTGTGTGTGCCCGACTGCCCTGTGTACCTCATCTCAAATACAATAAAATATCACCAAGACATCAGGCGCTGAACAATTTCTCTTTTTACACTAGATTGGTTACCCATTCACTAGGTAAGGTTCTAGAAATTCAGTGCAAAAGACATCCAAAGAGTGTAATAAATTACCCCATTTTATGATCATATGTTGTTTTAATAAATGTTATTACACTATTCGGAGCGTATCCTTCTATTTTGTTTACTAAAGCCATTAATGAGTGAGGGTGTATGAGGACCCGAGTGCCCTTCTTTACATGATTGAATGCTAAATTGTCTACTTTATATTGTAGACCATCATACTTGGTAGGAGTACACACAAAGAGACTGCTGATATTGTTTAATTCATTGTTTAACAGGGTTATGCTATGATATATTTTGCTCTGAGTTTCTAGAACCTTACCTGAATGGGTGACCAATCCCGTGTAGAAAGAGAAATTGTTCAGCGCCTGATGACTTGGTGATTGTCACGATCCAGGTAATTCCTTATCAGTATTTACCTTCCAAATGCCTCCTGAGACTGTCCCAGCGTTCCAAGCCTGGATTCCATTAGAGATAAGCGGGTTCGGTTTCTCTGAATCCGAACCCGCCCGAACTTCATGTTTTTTTACACGGGTCCGAGCGACTCGGATCTTCCCGCCTTGCTCGGTTAACCCGAGCGCGCCCGAACGTCATCATCACGCTGTCGGATTCTCGCGAGGCTCGGATTCTATCGCGAGACTCGGATTCTATATAAGGAGCCGCGCGTCGCGGCCATTTTCACACGTGCATTGAGATTGATAGGGAGAGGACGTGGCTGGCGTCCTCTCCGTTTAGAAATTAAAATAGATAGGAGAGTGAGAGTGAGACACTTCATTTACTTACTGGAGCTTAGGAGGAGTTATACTAGTGACTGATGACCAGTGACCTGACCCACCAGTGCAGTTTTATAATTTATTATTATTTAATAATCCGTTCTGTTCTTGTTCTCTGCCTGAAAAAAACGATACACAGTGACTCAGTCACACTCACATACCATATCTGTGCTCAGCCCAGTGTGCTGCATCATCTATGTATAATATCTGACTGTGCTCACACAGCTTAATTGTGGGGGAGACTGGGGAGCAGTTATAGGTTATAGCAGGAGCCAGGAGCAGAGCCGGATTAAGGGGGGGCCCGGGGTGTACGTACCCCGGGCCCCCCTTCCTAAAAGGGCCCCCCGCCACAGATCGGAGCTCTTACCGATCTGCGGCGCTGCGCTGCATTCCCGGCTCCCGTTTGGTTGCCCTGGCAACCTAACACTTGAGCCATGGCGCCGGCGCCGCCTATCAGTACAGGACAGCTGAGCGACGGCTCAGCTGTCCAATAGTGTAATAGCCTGTGGCTCAGTCACCGTCTGAGCGCGCAGGCTGTATGAGAGACTGTAGTGCAGTTCTTCTCCAAACACCGTACGGAGCGGTGTTTGGAGGAGAAGGAGAGGAACGAACACTCACTCTCCTGTCTCCTGTGCTACAGCAGCCTGCCAGCAAAAGTAAGGCTGGCTGTATAATTATAGCTCACGTTTGTGTCTATACATATGTGCATAAATGTTTGTTATATGTATATATATATATATATATATATATATATATATATATATATGTGTATATATATATATATATATATATATCTGTGTCCATGTATATATCTGTGCTGTAAACATATACTGTATATGCGTGTGTATATATGTATTTATATGTGTATGCATGTATACATGTGCGTGTGTGTGTATATATATATATATATATATATATATATATATATAACTCAGCTGCCTGACTTTTAATTAGGGGCCTCGCTCTCTGAAGTGCCCCGGGCCCCCCAGAGCCTTAATCCGGCTCTGGCCAGGAGTACATATTAAACAGTGCACACTTTTGCTGCCAGAGTGCCACTGCCAGTGTGACTGACCACTGACCACTGTGACCAGTGACCTGACCACACTGACCACCAGTATAGTATATTGTGATTGTCTGCCTGAAAAAGTACACTCGTCGTGTGACTTGTGTGGTTTTTTTTATTCTATAAAAATTAAAAAACTCATTCTGCTGACAGACAGTATCCAGCAGGTCCCTCATTATATAATATATACCTGTCCGGCTGCAGTAGTGATATATATATATTTTTTATATCATTATTTATCATCCAGTCTATACTAGCAGCAGACACAGTACGGTAGTTCACGGCTGTAGCTACCTCTGTGTCGGCACTCGGCAGTCCATCCATAATTGTATACCACCTACCCGTGGCTTTTTTTTTCTTTCTTCTTTATACATACTACATCTCATTATCATCCAGTCTATATTAGCAGCAGACACAGTACAGTACGGTAGTCCACGGCTGTAGCTACCTCTGTGTCGGCACTCGGCAGTCCATCCATAATTGTATACCACCTACCCGTGGTTTTTTTTTCTTTCTTCTTTATACATACTACATCTCATTATCATCCAGTCTATATTAGCAGCAGACACAGTACAGTACGGTAGTCCACGGCTGTAGCTACCTCTATGTCGGCACTCGGCAGTCCATCCATAATTGTATACCACCTACCCGTGGTTTTTTTTTTCTTTCTTCTTTATACATACTACATCTCATTATCATCCAGTCTATATTAGCAGCAGACACAGTACAGTACGGTAGTCCACGGCTGTAGCTATCTCTGTGTCGGCACTCGGCAGTCCATCCATAATTGTATACCACCTACCCGTGGTTTTTTTTTTCTTTCTTCTTTATACATACTACATCTCATTATCAACCAGTCTATATTAGCAGCAGACACAGTACGGTAGTTCACGGCTGTAGCTACCTCTGTGTCGGCACTCGGCAGTCCATCCATAATTGTATACCACCTACCCGTGGTTTTTTTATCTTTCTTCTTTATACATACTACATCTCATTATCATCCAGTCTATATTAGCAGCAGACACAGTACAGTACGGTAGTCCACGGCTGTAGCTACCTCTGTGTCGGCACTCGGCAGTCCATCCATAATTGTATACCACCTACCCGTGGTTTTTTTTTTCTTTCTTCTTTATACATACTACATCTCATTATCATCCAGTCTATATTAGCAGCAGACACAGTACAGTACGGTAGTCCACGGCTGTAGCTACCTCTGTGTCGGCACTCGGCAGTCCATCCATAATTGTATACCACCTACCCGTGGTTTTTTTTTTCTTTCTTCTTTATACATACTACATCTCATTATCAACCAGTCTATATTAGCAGCAGACACAGTACGGTAGTTCACGGCTGTAGCTACCTCTGTGTCGGCACTCGGCAGTCCATCCATAATTGTATACTAGTCTCCATCCATCTCCATTGTTTACCTGAGGTGCCTTTTACCATTACCGGCTTGCCAATATCTTCACCTGCACTTTGCTAGTGCCAGCGGCGGACGCACGGTAGCTGCTCCGGTACCTCTTGTGCCGCGATACTGCATCTTCCCGCAGGACGGGTAATTATAACCAGCGGCTTTTCCTCTGCACTGGGACGCCAGTAGCTTAGAGGTACGAGAGCTCTGTTCACCTTTTCTCCAATAGGCTGTATTAATTGTTGTTCATCAGTTTCAATTGATACAAAGAGACCGCAAACAGGTCTATGTGGCAACATTGAAGTGACACTATTTCCAATCCTTTCATTTCAGTGATTTATCTAGCAAATCTATCAGTGTGCTTGAGCTATGTTTTTTAAACATTTGTTTTAATCATCTGTGTCAATTTTTTATTTTTATTCTGTGTGTGTTATTAAATTTGTTTATATTAGCAAGTTCCGTGTGAGTTGCCAATTGATTAAAGCAGACACCTATACACATTTTTCTATATATATTTTATTTTACTAATTAATTTAGCTTACTTCAAGCGCAGCACTTTTGTATATTTTCATTTTTGTCCTTTTGGGGGAACCAGCAGTCCCCCAGTGCTTGCAGCTGTTGTATTGCTTTTTTTCAAATTTACCCAATCAAGGTGCGCCAGGAGTGAGGGTGTTTATACACTCTCAAAAAACCTTTTTTTTTTGTGCCTTTTAGTTGTGCCTATTAAAATATGGAGAACAAAAATGTTGAGGTTCCAAAATTAGGGAAAGATCAAGATCCACTTCCACCTCGTGCTGAAGCTGCTGCCACTAGTCATGGCCGAGACGATGAAATGCCAGCAACGTCGTCTGCCAAGGCCGATGCCCAATGTCATAGTACAGAGCATGACAAATCCAAAACACCAAATATCAGTAAAAAAAGGACTCCAAAACCTAAAATAAAATTGTCGGAGGAGAAGCGTAAACTTGCCAATATGCCATTTACCACACGGAGTGGCAAGGAACGGCTGAGGCCCTGGCCTATGTTCATGGCTAGTGGTTCAGCTTCACATGAGGATGGAAGCACTCAGCCTCTCGCTAGAAAACTGAAAAGACTCAAGCTGGCAAAAGCACCGCAAAGAACTGTGCGTTCTTCGAAATCCCAAATCCACAAGGAGAGTCAAATTGTGTCGGTTGCGATGCCTGACCTTCCCAACACTGGACGTGAAGAGCATGCGCCTTCCACCATTTGCACGCCCCCTGCAAGTGCTGGAAGGAGCACCCGCAGTCCAGTTCCTGATAGTCAGATTGAAGATGTCAGTGTTGAAGTACACCAGGATGAGGAGGATATGGGTGTTGCTGGCGCTGGGGAGGAAATTGACCAGGAGGATTCTGATGGTGAGGTGGTTTGTTTAAGTCAGGCACCCGGGGAGACACCTGTTGTCCGTGGGAGGAATATGGCCACTGACATGCCTGGTGAAAATACCAAAAAAATCAGCTCTTCGGTGTGGAAGTATTTCAACAGAAATGCGGACAACAGGTGTCAAGCCGTGTGTTGCCTTTGTCAAGCTGTAATAAGTAGGGGTAAGGACGTTAACCACCTCGGAACATCCTCCCTTATACGTCACCTGCAGCGCATTCATAATAAGTCAGTGACAAGTTCAGAAACTTTGGGCGACAGCGGAAGCAGTCCACTGACCAGTAAATCCCTTCCTCTTGTAACCAAGCTCACGCAAACCACCCCACCAACTCCCTCAGTGTCAATTTCCTCCTTCCCCAGGAATGCCAATAGTCCTGCAGGCCATGTCACTGGCAATTCTGACGAGTCCTCTCCTGCCTGGGATTCCTCCGATGCATCCTTGCGTGTAACGCCTACTGCTGCTGGCGCTGCTGTTGTTGCTGCTGGGAGTCGATGGTCATCCCAGAGGGGAAGTCGTAAGCCCACTTGTACTACTTCCAGTAAGCAATTGACTGTTCAACAGTCCTTTGCGAGGAAGATGAAATATCACAGCAGTCATCCTACTGCAAAGCGGATAACTGAGGCCTTGGCATCCTGGGTGGTGAGAAACGTGGTTCCGGTATCCATCATTACTGCAGAGCCAACTAGAGACTTGTTGGAGGTACTGTGTCCCCGGTACCAAATACCATCTAGGTTCCATTTCTCTAGGCAGGCGATACCGAAAATGTACACAGACCTCAGAAAAAGAGTCACCAGTGTCCTAAAAAATGCAGCTGTACCCAATGTCCACTTAACCACGGACATGTGGACAAGTGGAGCAGGGCAGGCTCAGGACTATATGACTGTGACAGCCCACTGGGTAGATGTATGGACTCCCGCCGCAAGAACAGCAGCGGCGGCACCAGTAGCAGCATCTCGCAAACGCCAACTCTTTCCTAGGCAGGCTACGCTTTGTATCACCGGTTTCCAGAATACGCACACAGCTAAAAACCTCTTACGGCAACTGAGGAAGATCATCGCGGAATGGCTTACCCCAATTGGACTCTCCTGTGGATTTGTGGCATCGGACAACGCCAGCAATATTGTGTGTGCATTAAATATGGGCAAATTCCAGCACGTCCCATGTTTTGCACATACCTTGAATTTGGTGGTGCAGAATTATTTAAAAAACGAGAGGGGCGTGCAAGAGATGCTGTCGGTGGCCAGAAGAATTGCGGGACACTTTCGGCGTACAGGCACCACGTACAGAAGACTGGAGCACCACCAAAAACTACTGAACCTGCCCTGCCATCATCTGAAGCAAGAAGTGGTAACGAGGTGGAATTCAACCCTCTATATGCTTCAGAGGTTGGAGGAGCAGCAAAAGGCCATTCAAGCCTATACAATTGAGCACGATATAGGAGGTGGAATGCACCTGTCTCAAGCGCAGTGGAGAATGATTTCAACGTTGTGCAAGGTTCTGATGCCCTTTGAACTTGCCACACGTGAAGTCAGTTCAGACACTGCCAGCCTGAGTCAGGTCATTCCCCTCATCAGGCTTTTGCAGAAGAAGCTGGAGACATTGAAGGAGGAGCTAACACGGAGCGATTCCGCTAGGCATGTGGGACTTGTGGATGGAGCCCTTAATTCGCTTAACAAGGATTCACGGGTGGTCAATCTGTTGAAATCAGAGCACTACATTTTGGCCACCGTGCTCGATCCTAGATTTAAAACCTACCTTGGATCTCTCTTTCCGGCAGACACAAGTCTGCTGGGGTTCAAAGACCTGCTGGTGAGAAAATTGTCAAGTCAAGCGGAACGCGACCTGTCAACATCTCCTCCTTCACATTCTCCCGCAACTGGGGGTGCGAGGAAAAGGCTCAGAATTCCGAGCCCACCCGCTGGCGGTGATGCAGGGCAGTCTGGAGCGACTGCTGATGCTGACATCTGGTCCGGACTGAAGGACCTGACAACGATTACGGACATGTCGTCTACTGTCACTGCATATGATTCTCTCAACATTGAAAGAATGGTGGAGGATTATATGAGTGACCGCATCCAAGTAGGCACGTCACACAGTCCGTACTTATACTGGCAGGAAAAAGAGGCAATTTGGAGGCCCTTGCACAAACTGGCTTTATTCTACCTAAGTTGCCCTCCCACAAGTGTGTACTCCGAAAGAGTGTTTAGTGCCGCCACTCACCTTGTCAGCAATCGGCGTACGAGGTTACATCCAGAAAATGTGGAGAAGATGATGTTCATTAAAATGAATTATAATCAATTCCTCCGCGGAGACATTGACCAGCAGCAATTGCCTCCACAAAGTACACAGGGAGCTGAGATGGTGGATTCCAGTGGGGACGAATTGATAATCTGTGAGGAGCGGGATGTACACGGTGATATATCGGAGGATGATGATGAGGTGGACATCTTGCCTCTGTAGAGCCAGTTTGTGCAAGGAGAGATTAATTGCTTCTTTTTTGGTGGGGGTCCAAACCAACCCGTCATATCAGTAACAGTCGTGTGGCAGACCCTGTCACTGAAATGATGGGTTGGTTAAAGTGTGCATGTCCTGTTTATACAACATAAGGGTGGGTGGGAGGGCCCAAGGACAATTCCATCTTGCACCTCTTTTTTCTTTAATTTTTCTTTGCGTCATGTGCTGTTTGGGGAGGGTTTTTTGGAAGGGCCATCCTGCGTGACACTGCAGTGCCACTCCTAGATGGGCCCGGTGTTTGTGTCGGCCACTAGGGTCGCTTATCTTACTCACACAGCTACCTCATTGCGCCTCTTTTTTTCTTTGCGTCATGTGCTGTTTGGGGAGGGTTTTTTGGAAGGGACATCCTGCGTGACACTGCAGTGACACTCCTAGATGGGCCCGGTGTTTGTGTCGGCCACTAGGGTCGCTTATCTTACTCACACAGCTACCTCATTGCGCCTCTTTTTTTCTTTGCGTCATGTGCTGTTTGGGGAGGGTTTTTTGGAAGGGACATCCTGCGTGACACTGCAGTGACACTCCAAGATGGGCCCGGTGTTTGTGTCGGCCACTAGGGTCGCTTATCTTACTCACACAGCTACCTCATTGCGCCTCTTTTTTTCTTTGCGTCATGTGCTGTTTGGGGAGGGTTTTTTGGAAGGGCCATCCTGCGTGACACTGCAGTGACACTCCTAGATGGGCTCGGTGTTTGTGTCGGCCACTAGGGTCACTTATCTTACTCACACAGCTACCTCATTGCGCCTCTTTTTTTCTTTGCGTCATGTGCTGTTTGGGGAGGGTTTTTTGGAAGGGCCATCCTGCGTGACACTGCAGTGCCACTCCTAGATGGGCCCGGTGTTTGTGTCGGCCACTAGGGTCGCTTATCTTACTCACACAGCTACCTCATTGCGCCTCTTTTTTTCTTTGCGTCATGTGCTGTTTGGGGAGGGTTTTTTGGAAGGGACATCCTGCGTGACACTGCAGTGCCACTCCTAGATGGGCCCGGTGTTTGTGTCGGCCACTAGGGTCGCTTATCTTACTCACACAGCTACCTCATTGCGCCTCTTTTTTTCTTTGCGTCATGTGCTGTTTGGGGAGGGTTTTTTGGAAGGGACATCCTGCGTGACACTGCAGTGCCACTCCTAGATGGGCCAGGTGTTTGTGTCGGCCACTAGGGTCGCTGAGCTTAGTCATCCAGCGACCTCGGTGCAAATTTTAGGACTAAAAATAATATTGTGAGGTGTGAGGTATTCAGAATAGACTGAAAATGAGCGGAAATTATGGTTTTTGAGGTTAATAATACTTTGGGATCAAAATGACCCCCAAATTCTATGATTTAAGCTGTTTTTTAGGTTTTTTGGAAAAAAACACCCGAATCCAAAACACACCCGAATCCGACAAAAAAAATTCGGTTAGGTTTTGCCAAAACGCGGTCGAACCCAAAACACGGCCGCGGAACCGAACCCAAAACCAAAACACAAAACCCGAAAAATTTCCGGCGCTCATCTCTAGATTCCATCTGCACTGTCTGTGTGCAGGACGCTGCATCTCATTGTTTCTAATCTCTTTACTGTGATTCTGGCAGCATCAGGGTTAAGTTTCACATGCAAGTTACAAACTATCTTTCCCTCCAAAAGCTAACATGGGCGCAGCCATGTTTTCCTAATCACATGTTACCTTTCAGCCTATCAGCTGTACTCTGCTCTCAGCCTGATTACCCAGCAGCTGCACTCTGGTCTCTGGTTAATCAGCCAGCCAATCCCTGTTTCCCAGCTGGTATAAATATCTTGTTCCTGGGGTGGAAAGATGTCAGTGCTTCAATTGTCTTCAGTGATCCCAGTGTGCAGTCCTCCCATGGACTTTCTCTGCAGTACAGCCTGACTCTGCAGTGTCTCATCATTGCATCCTGTGACTGGCAGTTACCGACACCAGCTTCCAGCAGTGCTCTGCCCTGCCAGTAACCATCGGTGTTCCACCATCGATCTCCAGTGACCATCGGTGTTCCGCCATCGATCCCAAGTCACCATCGGTGTTCTGTCATCGATCCCAAGTCACCATCGGTGTTCCACCATCGATCCCAAGTCTCCATCGGTGTTCCGCCATCGATCCCAAGTAACCACCGGTGTTCCACCATCGATATCCAGTGACCATCGGTGTTCCGCCATCGATCCCAAGTCACCATCGGTGTTCCGTCATCGATCCCAAGTATCCATCGGTGTTCCGCCATCGATCCCAAGTCTCCATCGGTGTTCCGCCATCGATCCCAAGTCTCCATCGGTGTTCCGCCATCGATCCCAAGTCTCCATCGGTGTTCCGCTATCGATCCCAAGTCTCCATCGGTGTTCCGCCATCGATCCCAAGTCTCCATCGGTGTTCCGCCATCGATCCCAAGTCTCCATCGGTTTTCTATCATCGGTATTCCTCTGAACTCTGTTTCCTATTACCAGTACCAAGTCATCAGTATTCCTCTGAACTGTGTTTAATAAAACCTTTGAACTTTCCTTCGTTGTCTTGGTCACGCCTTCGGGCATTTGTTCTAAAGGTACCCTGTATGTCCAAGAACCCTGTACTGCCTCCCAGGTACACATATACCTCAGCCCCTACAACTGAGGCTTCCCCCTGGTCAGCATCAGCCCTCAGTTGTGACAGTAAGCACTGACCTCATGGATCCAGCCGGAGACCAGGTCCAAGCGACCAGGCCGATGCAAGAACTTGCAGCCCGCCTTGAACGTCAGGAGGCTGCACGGGGCCATGTGATTCTCTGTCTCCAGGACCTCTCCTCTTGGCTGGATGGAATACAAGTAACCCTCCGTGGTTCAGGGGCGTCCAGTGTGCCGACTGCAGTACCTTTGGTGGTATTCCCACCCACCACTCCTGTTTCTGCTCCTTGTCTCCATTTACCGACACCTGCCAAGTTTGATGGTTCCCCAAAAGCCTGTCGGGGTTTCCTAAATCAGTGTGAGATATATTTCGAGTTACAGCCTGGCAGTTTCCCAACTGACCACACCAAGGTTGCTTACATCATCTCCCTCCTCAGTGGCTCCGCCCTCGATTGGGCATCACCTCTATGGGAGAAGTCTGATGCCCTGCTCTCTTCATACACAGATTTCGTGGCAACCTTCAGGCGCATCTTTGACGAACCCTCAGCCTCCTCTGATATCCTCCGGCTACGTCAGGGGACACAAACAGTCAGTCAATGTCTGGTACAGTTCCAGATCCTAGTGTCTGAACTTTCCTGGAATGATGACACTCTTTACTCAGCCCAGGAAGGGGCGTCTGTGTCTACAGCCCAGGAAGGGGCGTTTGTTTCTGCAACCCCAGGAGGGGTATCCAATGTTCAAGCTCTAGTAGGGGCATATGAGTCTTCTCAAAAAGGAGTTTCTGATCTGTCATCCCCAGGAGGGGTGCTGGAGAAAATAACCCTGAGAGAGGTGTCTGATTCGTCAACCCCAGGAGGGGTCACCAAAGTTTCAGCCCCAAGGGAAGTATCCAGAGCCAAGTGTCCAGATGGAAATTTTTGTGCTACAGATGCAGTTATGAACTCCAGTTTGCCGTCTTCAGAGAGCACCACCCTGTTGGCATCCAGCATGGACCAGGTCCCGGGTGGTCTAACTGAACACTCGGATACCACTCATTCCGGTTCTAACCGGATTCTGACTCCTTCAGTTCCAGCTGATTCAACTGTCTCCAGACTCAATCCGGTTCCATCCGTAGGTCCAAAGACTCCTTCGGTTTCAGCCGATTCCAATATCTCTGGACCCAATCCGGTTCCATCCGTAGGTCCAAAGACTCCTTCAGTTCCAGCTGATTCAACGGTCTCCAAACTCAATCCTGTCCTATCCGTCGGCCCAAAGTCTCCGCCGGTCTTAGCCGGTTCAAGTTTGTCTGGACTCAATCTGGTCTCGTCCGTAGGTCCAGTACAGTCTCATCTGGTTCCAGCCAGTTCAAGTTCATCAGGATTCAATCTAGATTCTTCCGTTTGTTCAGGTAAAGAATTTATAAGAAGTGTCCTGGGGCCACTCCTAAAGGAGGGGGTGCTGTCACGATCCAGGTAATTCCTTATCAGTATTTCTCTAACGTCCTAGTGGATGCTGGGGACTCCGAAAGGACCATGGGGAATAGCGGCTCCGCAGGAGACTGGGCACAAAAGTAAAAAGCTTTAGGACTACCTGGTGTGCACTGGCTCCTCCCCCTATGACCCTCCTCCAAGCCTCAGTTAAGATTTTGTGCCCGAACGAGAAGGGTGCAATCTAGGTGGCTCTCCTGAGCTGCTTAGAGTAAAAGTTTAAATAGGTTTTTTTATTTTCAGTGAGACCTGCTGGCAACAGGCTCACTGCATCGAGGGACTAAGGGGAGAAGAAGCGAACTCACCTGCGTGCAGAGTGGATTGGGCTTCTTAGGCTACTGGACAGAAGCTCCAGAGGGATGATCACAGGCCCAGCCATGGATGGGTCCCGGAGCCGCGCCGCCGTCCCCCTTACAGAGCCAGAAGACTGAAGAGGTCCGGAAAATCGGCGGCAGAAGACGTCCTGTCTTCACTAAGGTAGCGCACAGCACCGCAGCTGTGCGCCATTGCTCTCAGCACACTTCACACTCCGGTCACTGAGGGTGCAGGGCGCTGGGGGGGGGCGCCCTGAGACGCAATAAAAACACCTTTTTTGGCAAAAAATACATCACATATAGCTCCTGGGCTATATGGATGCATTTAACCCCTGCCTATTTTTACATAAAAAAGCGGGAGAAAGGCCGCCGAAAAAGGGGCGGAGCCTATCTCCTAAGCACACTGGCGCCATTTTTTCCTCACAGCTCCGTTGGAGGAAGGCTCCCTGACTCTCCCCTGCAGTCCTGCACTACAGAAACAGGGTAAAACAAGAGAGGGGGGGCACTAAATTGGCATATAAATATATACAGCAGCTATATTAGGGAAAAACACTTATATAAGGTTATCCCTGTATATATATAGCGCTCTGGTGTGTGCTGGCAAACTCTCCCTCTGTCTCCCCAAAGGGCTAGTGGGGTCCTGTCCTCTATCAGAGCATTCCCTGTGTGTGTGCTGTGTGTCGGTACGTTGTGTCGACATGTATGAGGAGGAAAATGGTGTGGAGGCGGAGCAATTGCCTCTGTTAGTGATGTCACCCCCTAGGGAGTCGACACCTGACTGGATGGTCTTATGGAAAGAATTACGTGATAGTGTCAGCACTTTACAAAAGACTGTTGACGACATGAGACAGCCGACAAATCAGTTAATACCTGTACAGGCGTCTCAAACACCGTCAGGGGCTCTAAAGCGCCCGTTACCTCAGGTGGTCGACACAGACCCAGACACGGACACTGACTCCAGTGTCGACGGTGAGGAAACAAACGTATTTTCCAGTAGGGGCACACGTTACATGATCACGGCAATGAAGGAGGTTTTGAACATTTCTGATACTACAAGTACCACAAAAAAGGGTATTATGTGGGGTGTGAAAAAACTACCCGTAGTTTTTCCCGAATCAGATGAATTAAATGAGGTGTGTGATGAAGCGTGGGTTTCCCCCGATAAAAAACTGCTAATTTCTAAAAAGTTATTGGCATTATACCCTTTCCCGCCAGAGGTTAGGGCGCGTTGGGAAACACCCCCTAGCGTAGATAAGGCGCTCACACGCTTATCAAAACAAGTGGCGTTACCGTCCCCTGATACGGCCGCCCTCAAGGAACCAGCTGATAGGAAGCTGGAAAATATCCTTAAAAGTATATACACACATACTGGTATTATACTGCGACCAGCAATCGCCTCAGCCTGGATGTGCAGTGCTGGGGTGGCTTGGTCGGATTCCCTGACTGAAAATATTGATACCCTGGACAGGGACAATATATTATTGACTATAGAGCATTTAAAGGATGCATTTCTATATATGCGAGATGCACAGAGGGATATTTGCACTCTGGCATCAAGAGTAAGTGCGATGTCCATTTCTGCCAGAAGAGGATTATGGACGCGACAGTGGTCAGGGGATGCGGATTCCAAACGGCATATGGAAGTATTGCCGTATAAAGGGGAGGAGTTATTTGGGGTCGGTCTATCGGACCTGGTGGCCACGGTAACGGCTGGAAAATCCACCTTTTTACCCCAAGTCACCTCGCAGCAGAAAAAGATACCGTCTTTTCAGGCTCAGTCCTTTCGTCCCCATAAGGGCAAGCGGGCAAAAGGCCACTCATATCTGCCCCGGGGCAGAGGAAGGGGAAAAAGACTGCAGCAGACAGCCTCTTCCCACGAACAGAAGCCCTCCCCCGCTTCTGCCAAGTCCTCAGCATGACGCTGGGGCCTTACAAGCGGACTCAGGCACGGTGGGGGCCCGTCTCAAGAATTTCAGCGCGCAGTGGGCTCACTCGCAAGTGGACCCCTGGATCCTGCAGGTAGTATCTCAGGGGTACAAATTGGAATTCGAGACGTCTCCCCCTCGCCGGTTCCTGAAGTCTGCTTTACCAACGTCTCCCCCCGACAGGGAGGCGGTATTGGAAGCCATTCACAAGCTGTATTCCCAGCAAGTGATAATCAAGGTACCCCTCCTACAACAGGGAAAGGGGTATTATTCCACGCTGTTTGTGGTACCGAAGCCGGACGGCTCGGTGAGACCCATTTTAAATCTGAAATCCTTGAACACTTACATAAAAAGGTTCAAGTTCAAGATGGAGTCACTCAGAGCAGTGATAGCGAACCTGGAAGAAGGGGACTATATGGTGTCTCTGGACATCAAGGATGCTTACCTCCATGTCCCAATTTGCCCTTCTCACCAAGGGTACCTCAGGTTTGTGGTACAGAACTGTCACTATCAGTTTCAGACGCTGCCGTTTGGATTGTCCACGGCACCCCGGGTCTTTACCAAGGTAATGGCCGAAATGATGATTCTTCTTCGAAGAAAAGGCGTCTTAATTATCCCTTACTTGGACGATCTCCTGATAAGGGCAAGGTCCAGAGAACAGTTAGAGGTCGGAGTAGCACTATCTCAAGTAGTACTACGACAGCACGGATGGATTCTAAATATTCCAAAATCGCAGCTGATTCCGACGACACGTCTGCTGTTCCTAGGGATGATTCTGGACACAGTACAGAAAAAGGTGTTTCTCCCGGAGGAGAAGGCCAAGGAGTTATCCGACCTAGTCAGGAACCTCCTAAGACCAGGCCAAGTGTCAGTACATCAATGCACAAGGGTCCTGGGAAAGATGGTGGCTTCTTACGAAGCGATTCCATTCGGCAGATTCCACGTGGGATCTGCTGGACAAATGGTCCGGATCGCATCTTCAAATGCATCAGCGGATAACCCTGTCTCCAAGGACAAGGGTGTCTCTCCTGTGGTGGTTACAGAGTGCTCATCTCCTAGAGGGCCGCAGATTCGGCATTCAGGATTGGGTCCTGGTGACCACGGATGCCAGCCTGAGAGGCTGGGGAGCAGTCACACAGGGAAGAAATTTCCAGGGCTTGTGGTCAAGCATGGAAACGTCACTTCACATAAATATCCTGGAACTAAGGGCCATTTACAATGCCCTAAGTCAGGCAAGACCTCTGCTTCAGGGTCAGCCGGTGTTGATCCAGTCGGACAACATCACGGCAGTCGCCCACGTAAACAGACAGGGCGGCACAAGAAGCAGGAGGGCAATGATGGAAGTGGCAAGGATTCTTCGCTGGGCGGAGAATCATGTGATAGCACTGTCAGCAGTGTTCATTCCGGGAGTGGACAACTGGGAAGCAGACTTCCTCAGCAGACACGATCTTCACCCGGGGGAGTGGGGACTTCACCCAGAAGTCTTCCACATGATTGTGAACCGTTGGGAAAAACCAAAGGTGGACATGATGGCGTCCCGCCTCAACAAAAAAACTGGACAGATATTGCGCCAGGTCAAGGGACCCTCAGGCAATAGCTGTGGACGCTCTGGTAACACCGTGGGTGTACCAGTCAGTGTATGTGTTCCCTCCTCTTCCTCTCATACCAAAAGTACTGAGAATCATAAGAAGGAGAGGAGTAAAGACTATACTCGTGGCTCCGGATTGGCCAAGAAGGACTTGGTACCCGGAAATTCAAGAGATGCTCACGGAAGACCCGTGGCCTCTACCTCTAAGAAAGGACCTGCTCCAGCAGGGACCATGTCTGTTCCAAGACTTACTGCGGCTGCGTTTGACAGCATGGCGGTTGAACGCCGGATCCTGAAGGAAAAAGGCATTCCGGATGAAGTCATCCCTACCCTGATCAAAGCCAGGAAGGATGTAACCGTACAACATTATCACCGTATTTGGCGTAAATATGTTGCGTGGTGCGAGGCCAGGAAGGCCCCTACAGAGGAATTTCAACTGGGTCGTTTCCTGCATTTCCTGCAAACAGGACTGTCTATGGGCCTCAAATTAGGGTCCATTAAGGTTCAAATTTCGGCCCTGTCAATATTCTTCCAAAAAGAACTGGCTTCTGTTCCTGAAGTTCAGACGTTTGTCAAGGGAGTACTGCATATACAGCCTCCTTTTGTGCCTCCAGTGGCACCTTGGGATCTCAATGTAGTTTTGGGATTCCTAAAATCACATTGGTTTGAACCACTCACCACTGTGGACTTAAAATATCTCACATGGAAAGTGGTAATGCTGTTAGCCCTGGCTTCAGCAAGGCGTGTCTCAGAATTGGCGGCTTTATCCTATAAAAGCCCTTACCTAATTTTTCATACGGACAGGGCAGAATTGAGGACTCGTCCTCAATTTCTCCCTAAGGTGGTTTCAGCTTTTCACTTAAACCAGCTTATTGTGGTGCCTGCGGCTACTAGGGACTTGGAGGATTCCAAGTTGCTGGACGTAGTCAGGGCCCTGAAAATATATGTTTCCAGGACGGCTGGAGTCAGAAAATCTGATTCGCTGTTTATCCTGTATGCACCCAACAAGCTGGGTGCTCCTGCTTCTAAGCAGACGATTGCTCGTTGAATTTGTAGTACAATTCAGCTTGCACATTCTGTGGCAGGCCTGCCACAGCCAAAATCTGTAAAAGCCCATTCCACACGGAAAGTGGGCTCATCTTGGGCGGCTGCCCGAGGGGTCTCGGCTTTACAACTTTGCCGAGCAGCTACTTGGTCAGGGGCAAACACGTTTGCTAAATTCTACAAATTTGATACCCTGGCTGAGGAGGACCTGGAGTTCTCTCATTCGGTGCTGCAGAGTCATCCGCACTCTCCCGCCCGTTTGGGAGCTTTGGTATAATCCCCATGGTCCTTTCGGAGTCCCCAGCATCCACTAGGACGTTAGAGAAAATAAGAATTTACTTACCGATAATTCTATTTCTCATAGTCCGTAGTGGATGCTGGGCGCCCATCCCAAGTGCGGATTGTCTGCATTACTTGTACATAGTTATTGTTACAAAAATCGGGTTATTGTTATTGTGAGCCATCTTTTCGGAGGCTCCTTCTGTTATCATGCTGTTAACTGGGTTCAGATCACAAGTTGTACGGTGTGATTGGTGTGGCTGGTATGAGTCTTACCCGGGATTCAAAATCCTTCCTTATTGTGTACGCTCGTCCGGGCACAGTATCCTAACTGAGGCTTGGAGGAGGGTCATAGGGGGAGGAGCCAGTGCACACCAGGTAGTCCTAAAGCTTTTTACTTTTGTGCCCAGTCTCCTGCGGAGCCGCTATTCCCCATGGTCCTTTCGGAGTCCCCAGCATCCACTACGGACTATGAGAAATAGAATTATCGGTAAGTAAATTCTTATTTTACCTTCCAAATGCCTTCTGAGACTGTCCCAGCGTTCCAAGCCTGGATTCCATCTGCACTGTCTGTGTGCAGCACGCTGCATCTCATTGTTTCTAATCTCTTTACTGTGATTCTGGCAGCATCAGGGTTAAGTTTCACATGCAAGTTACAAACTATCTTTCCCTCCAAAAGCTAACATGGGCGCAGCCATGTTTTCCTAATCACATGTTACCTTTCAGCCTATCAGCTGTACTCTGCTCTCAGCCTGATTACCCAGCAGCTGCACTCTGGTCTCTGGTTAATCAGCCAGCCAATCCCTGTTTCCCAGCTGGTATAAATATCTTGTTCCTGGGGTGGAAAGATGTCAGTGCTTCAATTGTCTTCAGTGATCCCAGTGTGCAGTCCTCCCATGGACTTTCTCTGCAGTACAGCCTGACTCTGCAGTGTCTCATCATTGCATCCTGTGACTGGCAGTTACCGACACCAGCTTCCAGCAGTGCTCTGCCCTGCCAGTAACCATCGGTGTTCCACCATCGATCTCCAGTGACCATCGGTGTTCCGTCATCGATCCCAAGTCACCATCGGTGTTCCGTCATCGATCCCAAGTCACCATCAGTGTTCCGCCATCGATCCCAAGTCTCCATCGGTGTTCCGCCATCGATCCCAAGTCTCCATCGGTGTTCCGCCATCGATCCCAAGTAACCATCGGTGTTCCACCATCGATCTCCAGTGACCATCGGTGTTCCGCCATCGATCCCAAGTCACCATCGGTGTTCCGTCATCGATCCCAAGTCTCCATCGGTGTTCCGCCATCGATCCCAAGTCTCCATCGGTGTTCCACCATCGATCCCAAGTCTCCATCGGTGTTCCGCCATCGATCCCAAGTCTCCATCGGTGTTCCACCATCGATCCCAAGTCTCCATCGGTGTTCCGCCATCGATCCCAAGTCTCCATCGGTTTTCTATCATCGGTATTCCTCTGAACTCTGTTTCCTATTACCAGTACCAAGTCATCAGTATTCCTCTGAACTGTGTTTAATAAAACCTTTGAACTTTCTTTCGTTGTCTTGGTCACGCCTTCGGGCATTTGTTCTAAAGGTACCCTGTATGTCCAAGAACCCTGTACTGCCTCCCAGGTACACATATACCTCAGCCCCTACAACTGAGGCTTCCCCCTGGTCAGCATCAGCCCTCAGTTGTGACAGTGATATTTTATTGTATTTGAATTGTGGTGAAGGATTGGTGACACTTTATATTACTACAGTAAGTCTATGGACAGATTTTTGGCACACTGATTGATACCACTTGTTGTTTATTGCCCTGTGTACCTAGTTGCCCTAATTGCAGGATAATTCTTCTGGAATCTTGATAGGAAATGAAGACGATAAATTGGAGGGGGCTGGCACAGGGGTTGGAGACTGAATAGACACAGGAGGCACAGAGGACTTGTGGCTGGAGGGGACACAAGGAATAAGAGGAGATAACAGGGGGCATGTGGCTGGACTGGAGGGACAGGGGGGCTGGAAGTGACACATTTTAATAGCTTGCACTGATATGTATTATAGAGGTGAGGGGACAGTGATATATGAGGGGGAATTGTGGTGTCTGTGTAAGTGCTCATTAACACAAACAGACATGGAGACCAGGAGCTGAGATCAGCATGCTGCCTTCAACTTTACTTGACTGCAAATGAACATAAAGCAACACACTTTTGCAGCAAGCTGCAAAATAGTAGAGATGAGCGCCTGAAATTTTTCGGGTTTTGTGTTTTGGTTTTGGGTTCGGTTCCGCGGCCGTGTTTTGGGTTCGAACGCGTTTTGGCAAAACCTCACCGAATTTTTTTTGTCGGATTCGGGTGTGTTTTGGATTCGGGTGTTTTTTTCAAAAAACACTAAAAAACAGCTTAAATCATAGAATTTGGGGGTCATTTTGATCCCAAAGTATTATTAACCTCAAAAACCATAATTTACACTCATTTTCAGTCTATTCTGAATACCTCACACCTCACAATATTATTTTTAGTCCTAAAATTTGCACCGAGGTCGCTGTGTGAGTAAGATAAGCGACCCTAGTGGCCGACACAAACACCGGGCCCATCTAGGAGTGGCACTGCAGTGTCACGCAGGATGTCCCTTCCAAAAAACCCTCCCCAAACAGCACATGACGCAAAGAAAAAAAGAGGCGCAATGAGGTAGCTGTGTGAGTAAGATTAGCGACCCTAGTGGCCGACACAAACACCGGGCCCATCTAGGAGTGGCACTGCAGTGTCACGCAGGATGTCCCTTCCAAAAAACCCTCCCCAAACAGCACATGACGCAAAGAAAAAAAGAGGCGCAATGAGGTAGCTGACTGTGTGAGTAAGATTAGCGACCCTAGTGGCCGACACAAACACCGGGCCCATTTAGGAGTGGCACTGCAGTGTCACGCAGGATGTCCCTTCCAAAAAACCCTCCCCAATCAGCACATGATGCAAAGAAAAAGGTTAGGTGGTATACAATTATGGACGGACTGCCTGCCGAGTGCAGACACAGAGGTAGCCACAGCCGTGAACTACCGTACTGTACTGTGTCTGCTGCTAATATAGACTGGTTGATAAAGAGATGTCGTAGTAGTATGTATGTATAAAGAAGAAAAAAAAACCACGGTTAGGTGGTATACAATTATGGACGGACTGCCTGCCGAGTGCAGACACAGAGGTAGCCACAGCCGTGAACTACCGTACTGTGTCTGCTGCGACTGGATGATAAATGATATAAAAAATATATATATATCACTACTGCAGCCGGACAGGTATATATTATATATTATATAATGACGGACCTGCTGGACACTGTCTGTCAGCAGAATGAGTTTTATTTTTATAGAATAAAAAAAACAACAACACACAAGTGAAGTCACACGACGAGTGTTTAACTTTTTCAGGCAATCACAATATAAGTATACTACTAACTATACTGGTGGTCAGTGTGGTCAGGTCACTGGTCAGTCACACTGGCAGTGGCACTCCTGCAGCAAAAGTGTGCACTGTTTAATTTTAATATAATATTATGTACTCCTGGCTCCTGCTATAACCTATAACTGGCACTGCAGTGCTCCCCAGTCTCCCCCACAATTATAAGCTGTGTGAGCTGAGCAGTCAGACAGATATATAATATATATAGATGATGCAGCACACTGGGCTGAGCCTGAGCAGTGCACACAGATATGGTATGTGACTGAGTCACTGTGTGTATCGCTTTTTTCAGGCAGAGAACGGATATATTAAATAAACTGCACTGTCTGGTGGTCACTCACTATATAATATTATGTACTCCTGGCTCCTGCTATAACCTATAACTGGCACTGCAGTGCTCCCCAGTCTCCCCCACAATTATAAGCTGTGTGAGCTGAGCAGTCAGACAGATATATAATATATATAGATGATGCAGCACACTGGGCTGAGCCTGAGCAGTGCACACAGATATGGTATGTGACTGAGTCACTGTGTGTATCGCTTTTTTCAGGCAGAGAACGGATATATTAAATAAACTGCACTGTCTGGTGGTCACTCACTAGTAAACTCTCTGCACTCTCTACACTTCTACAGTACTCCTCCTAGTCCTAAGCTCCAGTAAATCTCTCTCTCTTATAATCTAAATGGAGAGGACGCCAGCCACGTCCTCTCACTATCAATCTCAATGCACGTGTGAAAATGGCGGCGACGCGCGGCTCCTTATATAGAATCCGAGTCTCGCGAGAATCCGACAGCGTCATGATGACGTTCGGGCGCGCTCGGGTTAACCGAGCAAGGCGGGAGGATCCGAGTCTGCTCGGACCCGTGAAAAAAACCATGAAGTTCGGGCGGGTTCGGATTCAGAGAAACCGAACCCGCTCATCTCTACAAAATAGCACTGGACAACAAAACAGTGGTGAAACATGGTACTGCAAATATAAAACAGAAATGCACAGCAATGTGAATCTGACATAACCAGATTCCAATATCTAACAGTTCTCTCCCCACGTAGATAAATGCCTCTTAACCCATCTTACAAGTCCAGTCTTTGTGGCGCATGTCTTATACAAGAAGGATAGCAGCAGTCCTCATGAATGACCTGTGAACTTGGAGCAGGAGCATTTAAGATATCTGTGGACTTTACTGTGTCAGTGTTCACTTCAACATTATCATTGGGCTGTAACAATTGTGCAACTCCGGACAGATCATCTGAATAATCCGCTGTATCTACTGGTGCAGGTATTGACACTGGAGCTTCTGCAGAAGGTTCTTCTCCATCAAGTGTAGTTGATCCATTATGGTCACGTAGTTGATCCAGGTGCCTGTGCCACAGTACCCCCAGCTCAATTTCCACTATATATGACAGTGGGCCTTTACATTGTTTAACTGTTGCCATTATCCACTTCTGTTCCCCATGATAGTTACGTGCCCACACAGTCTGGCCTACAGACAAAACTCACATTTTGGTACCACCTGAATTTAGAGACAGCTTCAGTTGCTGATCACGAATCCTTCCATGAATATCCGGCTTAATAAAATCCAGTCGAGACCTGAAGTTCCTGCCCAGGAACAGCATAGCTGGAGTTTGATTAGTTGTGGCATGAACCAAATTCCTATAGGCAAACAAGAAACTGGAGAGCTTGTGTTGTAAAGGGCCCCTGTCTGTGCACATGGCGCGGCAAGCTTGCTTTAAGGTTTGTATGAAGCTTTCAGCCAGGCCATTTGTAGCCTGGTGATATGGGGCAGAGGTAATATGAAGAATTCCATTTTTCTTCAGGAAAGTCTCTCTTCAGTGGTAAACTGTGGGCCATTGTCATTGACAAACTGCACTGGTACCCCTGTTTTGGCAAAAAGATTCCTCAACACTTCCACTGTGTGTGCAGCTGTAGTAGAAGTAACTGTAAAAACTTCAGGCCATTTGGAACAGGCATCCACCACCACCAGGAACATGGACGCTAGAAATGGTCACGTAAAGTTCACATGTATCCACTGCCATGGAATGGATGGCCCCTTCCATGGATGCAATAGTGCTGGACCAGGCATATTTTGAACAGATTGGCACCCAGAATATTCTCTGGCCAGATCCTCCAACTGTTGATCCAAGCCTGTCCACCATACAAAACTTCTGGCAAGTGCCTTTATTTTGACTATGACCAAATGACCCACATGGAGCTCCTCTAAAACTTTTGCATGCAGCTTGACAGACATGATGATCCGCAACCCCCAGAGGAGGCAGCCAGTATCAACTGTCAACTCATGCCACCGATGAAAATATAGGGCCAGCTGCTGACACACAGGCGCAACCCACCCTTTTTGTGTGGCTGTGAGTACTTGGGTACCAAGCAGTTTCACATCTGATCATTCTGGCAGTTATGGGAAGACATTCCACTTGTGTCATTGTGAAAATATTCCACAAATTCTTGGTTGTCTGTAGCAATGGAGCAGTCTGTAAAGGCAGATGGGACAACCCATCTGCATTGGCATGTTGTGCAGTCTGCTTGAATTCTATAGTGCCTCCCCTGACATTAATGTTGGAATAATACAAAGAAGATATTTATGACACATGTTATGTGTTATAAGTATCTGCTTTAGCCTTTGCATTATTTTAGTAATTCGTACCTGTGTAAAAGCGGTCCTGTCAGTGTTGTTGAGGCAGCGCTGTCAGTGCCTCCCGGTGTCTGTGTGTAAGGGCCGGAAGCGGGGGGCGGGGCCAGGAATAGGGCAGGAGAAAGCATTGAAAAAAACTCCTAGAAGCGGCACCTACTTGTAGTGCCACTTTGAAGCAGCGATTGGCCAGTGCGGGATCAGGGGAGGACACTTTGCGGCTACAGGCGCATCATGTGGCTAGTTCCGTCAGAGCCGGGGCGCAGCGCTGAGTAAGCTGCACGGAAAGCGCGGGGGAATCATTGGCTGCGGAGGTGATAATGCAGAAGGCCGTAAGGACGGGGAGCATCGGTGAGCACTCTCTCTCTCTCCTTTTTTTGCCCCTCCTCTGTATCAAAGTTTTTATGTCTCAGGGCGGGATGTACTAACCTCCGCCATAACTGCACTTTTCTCTGCGCTCTGACACTCCCCCGTCTGCTTTCTCATCCCCTTCTCCCTCTTCCTCACGGCCACGGCCACTGTATTCTCTCATCGCTCTCTCCCCCTGGCCGTTTGGCGCATGCACATCCAGGTTCTGCTTTTCTGGGCATGCGCGGACTGACTTATTGATGAACCAGTGTGCGTATGCCCGGAAAAGCAGAACCCGGATGAGCCAAACGGCCAGGGGGAGCGCAGCGATGAGAGAATACAGTGGCCGCGGCGGTGAGAAAGAGGGAGAAGGGGATGATAAAGCAGACAGGGGAGCGGCGGGCAGCGGAGCGGGCAGTGTCAGAGCGCAGAGAAAAGTGCAGTTATCGCGATGGCGGAGCTTAGTACATCCCTCCCTAAATTACTTGTTTTACAGGTTTTATTGGATTCTACTGGACAAGAGGACGTGACCGGTGTGGGATGTAGGTAAGTAATCTCTCTATCTCATTTTTACAGGTACCCCTATTGGATTCTACTGGACAAGTGGACGTGACCGGCGTGGGATGTAGGTAAGTATGTGAGAGTGTGTAAGTGTGTTTTAATAAATTTTTACTTTCAAGGTGTGTGTGTTGTGTTTTTATTTGGGTATTTTTTTTTTGTTGGGGAACTACAGGTACCAGCGAGCTCATTATTTCCCCGCATGCTGGTACTTGTGGTTATCCAAGTACCAGCAAGTGGGGGAGGCTTGCTGGGCCTTGTAGTTCCACAACAAAAAAACAATATTCTATTTTTGCACACTTATGACTATCAGCCTGGCACCCACCGCCCAGGGGTGCTGGGGACAGCCTCGGGTTTCACCCCTGACCCTTGGGTGCCTGGAGGGGGGGACCCCTTGATTTAAGGGGTCACCACTCATCCAGGGAACCCCGGCTAGGGTTGACTAGTTGGGGGATAATGCCAGAGCCACAGGGACAAATATAAAAGCATGATGCAAAGAAAAAAAGAGGTGCAATGAGGTAGCTGTGTGACTAAGCTAAGCGACCCAAGTGGCCGACACAAACACCTGGCCCATCTAGGAGTGGCACTGCAGTGTCAGACAGGAAGGCAGATTTAAAAAATAGTCCCCAAACAGCACATGATGCAAAGAAAAAAAGAGGTGCAATGAGGTAGCTGTGTGACTAAGCTAAGCGACACAAACACCTGGCCCATCTAGGAGTGGCACTGCAGTTTTCTAGCGAGAGGATGAGTGCTTCCATCCTCATGTGAATCTGAACCACTAGCCATGAACATAGGCCAAGGCCTCAGCCGTTCCTTGCCACTCCGTGTCGTAAATGGCATATTGGCAAGTTTACGCTTCTCATCAGACGCTTTTAATTTTGATTTTTGGGTCATTTAACTGAACTTTTGTTTTTTGGATTTTACATGCTCTCTACTATGACATTGGGCATCGGCCTTGGCAGACGACATTGATGGCATTTCATCGTCTCGGCCATGACTAGTGGCAGCAGCTTCAGCACGAGGTGGAAGTGGATCTTGATCTTTCCCTATTTTAACCTCCACATTTTTGTTCTCCATTTTTTAATGTGTGGAATTATATGCCACTATCAATAGCAATAGCCTACTACTATATATACTGTGCACAACTGAAATGCACCACAGGTATGGAAGGATAGTATACTTGACGACACAGAGGTAGGTAGAGCAGTGGCCTTCCGTACTGCTATATATACTGGTGGTCACTGTCAGCAAACTGCAAAACTAAAATACACCACAGGTATAGAATCTAGATGGATAGTATACTTGACGGCACAGAGGTAGGTAGAGCAGTGGCCTTCCGTACCGTACTGCTATATATACTGGTGGTCACTGTCACCAAACTGCAAAACTAAAATGCACCACAGGTATAGAATCTAGATGGATAGTATACTTGACGACACAGAGGTAGGTAGAGCAGTGGCCTTCCGTACCATACTGCTATATATACTGGTGGTCACTGTCAGCAAACTGCAAAACTAAAATGCACCACAGGTATAGAATCTAGATGGATAGTATACTTGACGACACAGAGGTAGGTAGAGCAGTGGCCTTCCGTACCGTACTGCTATATATACTGGTGGTCACTGTCAGAAAACTGCAAACCTAAAATGCACCACAGGTATAGAATCTAGATGGATAGTATACTTGACGACACAGAGGTAGGTAGAGCAGTGGCCTTCTGTACCATACTGCTATATATACTGGTGGTCACTGTCAGCAAAACTCTGCACTGTACTCCTCCTATATAATACTGCTGGTCCCCAGTTCCCACAATAAAGCAGTGTGAGCACAGATATATGCAGCACACTGAGCACAGATATGGAGCGTTTTTCAGGCAGACAACGTATAATACTGGTGGTCACTGGTCAGCAAAACTCTGTACTGTACTCCTCCTATATAATACTGCTGGTCCCCAGCCCCCACAATAAAGCAGTGTGAGCACAGATATATGCAGCACACTGAGCACAGATATGGAGCGTTTTTCAGGCAGAGAACGGATAAGACTGGTGGTCACTGATCAGCAAAACTCTGCACTGTACTCCTCCTATATAATACAGCTGCTCCCCAGTCCCCACAATTAAGCAATAAGCACAAATATTTGCAGCAACATTAATAAACGGAGAGGACGCCAGCCACGTCCTCTCCCTAACATTTCCAATGCACGAGTGAAAATGGCGGCGACGCGCAGCTCCTCATATAGAATCCGAATCTCGCGAGAATCCGACAGCGGGATGATGACGTTCGGGCGCGCTCGGGTTAACCGAGCCATACGGGAGAATCCGAGTATGCCTCGAACCCGTGTAAAATGGGTGAAGTTCGGTTTCCGAGGAACCGAACCCGCTCATCACTAGCACAAACAGACATGGATACCAGGAGCTGAGATCAGCATGCTGCCTTAAAATTTACTTGACTGCAAACGAACATAAAGCAACACACTTTTGCAGCAAGCTGCACAATAGCACTGAACAACAAAACAGTGGTGAAACATGGAACATAAAACTGCAAATATAAAACTGCAAATAAAACAGAAATGCACAGCAATGTGAATCTGACATAGCCAGATTCCAATATCTCACAGGAATAACACAGCTCCCACTGATATCTGGTAGTGCTGATATATAGAGGAGAGGGGTAGAGATGAGCGCCTGAAATTTTTCGGGTTTTGTGTTTTGGTTTTGGGTTCGGTTCCGCGGCCGTGTTTTGGGTTCGAACGCGTTTTGGCAAAACCTCACCGAATTTTTTTTGTCGGATTCGGGTGTGTTTTGGATTCGGGTGTTTTTTTCAAAAAACCCTAAAAAACAGCTTAAATCATAGAATTTGGGGGTAATTTTGATCCCAAAGTATTATTAACCTCAAAAAACATAGTTTACACTCATTTTCAGCCTATTCTGAACACATCACACCTCACAATATTATTTTTAGTCCTAAAATTTGCACCGAGGTCGCTGTGTGAGTAAGATAAGCGACCCTAGTGGCCGACACAAACACCGGGCCCATCTAGGAGTGGCACTGCAGTGTCACGCAGGATGTCCCTTCCAAAAAACCCTCCCCAAACAGCACATGACGCAAAGAAAAAAAGAGGCGCAATGAGGTAGCTGACTGTGTGAGAAAGATAATCGACCCTAGTGGCCGACACAAACACCGGGCCCATCTAGGAGTGGCACTGCAGTGTCACGCAGGATGTCCCTTCCAAAAAACCCTCCCCAAACAGCACATGACGCAAAGAAAAAAAGAGGCGCAATGAGGTAGCTGTGTGAGAAAGATAAGCGACCCTAGTGGCCGACACAAACACCGGGCCCATCTAGGAGTGGCACTGCAGTGTCACGCAGGATGTCCCTTCCAAAAAACCCTCCCCAAACAGCACATGACGCAAAGAAAAAAAGAGGCGCAATGAGGTAGCTGTGTGAGTAAGATTAGCGACCCTAGTGGCCGACACAAACACCGGGCCCATCTAGGAGTGGCACTGCAGTGTCACGCAGGATGGCCCTTCCAAAAAACCCTCCCCAAACAGCACATGACGCAAAGAAAAAAAGAGGCGCAATGAGGTAGCTGACTGTGTGAGTAAGATTAGCGACCCTAGTGGCCGACACAAACACCGGGCACATCTAGGAGTGGAACTGCAGTGTCACGCAGGATGTCCCTTCCAAAAAACCCTCCCCAAACAGCACATGACGCAAAGAAAAAAAGAGGCGCAATGAGGTAGCTGACTGTGTGAGAAAGATAAGCGACCCTAGTGGCCGACACAAACACCGGGCCCATCTAGGAGTGGCACTGCAGTGTCACGCAGGATGTCCCTTCCAAAAAACCCTCCCCAATCAGCACATGATGCAAAGAAAAAGAAAAGAAAAAAGAGGTGCAAGATGGAATTATCCTTGGGCCCTCCCACCCACCCTTATGTTGTATAAACAAAACAGGACATGCACACTTTAACCAACCCATCATTTCAGTGACAGGGTCTGCCACACGACTGTGACTGATATGACGGGTTGGTTTGGACCCCCCCCAAAAAAGAAGCAATTAATCTCTCCTTGCACAAACTGGCTCTACAGAGGCAAGATGTCCACCTCATCTTCACCCTCCGATATATCACCGTGTACATCCCCCTCCTCACAGATTATCAATTCGTCCCCACTGGAATCCACCATCTCAGCTCCCTGTGTACTTTGTGGAGGCAATTGCTGCTGGTCAATGTCTCCGCGGAGGAATTGATTATAATTCATTTTAATGAACATCATCTTCTCCACATTTTCTGGATGTAACCTCGTACGCCGATTGCTGACAAGGTGAGCGGCGGCACTAAACACTCTTTCGGAGTACACACTTGTGGGAGGGCAACTTAGGTAGAATAAAGCCAGTTTGTGCAAGGGCCTCCAAATTGCCTCTTTTTCCTGCCAGTATAAGTACGGACTGTGTGACGTGCCTACTTGGATGCGGTCACTCATATAATCCTCCACCATTCTATCAATGTTGAGAGAATCATATGCAGTGACAGTAGACGACATGTCCGTAATCGTTGTCAGGTCCTTCAGTCCGGACCAGATGTCAGCATCAGCAGTCGCTCCAGACTGCCCTGCATCACCGCCAGCGGGTGGGCTCGGAATTCTGAGCCTTTTCCTCGCACCCCCAGTTGCGGGAGAATGTGAAGGAGGAGATGTTGACAGGTCGCGTTCCGCTTGACTTGACAATTTTGTCACCAGCAGGTCTTTCAACCCCAGCAGACCTGTGTCTGCCGGAAAGAGAGATCCAAGGTAGGCTTTAAATCTAGGATCGAGCACGGTGGCCAAAATGTAGTGCTCTGATTTCAACAGATTGACCACCCGTGAATCCTTGTTAAGCGAATTAAGGGCTGCATCCACAAGTCCCACATGCCTAGCGGAATCGCTCCGTGTTAGCTCCTTCTTCAATGCCTCCAGCTTCTTCTGCAAAAGCCTGATGAGGGGAATGACCTGACTCAGGCTGGCAGTGTCTGAACTGACTTCACGTGTGGCAAGTTCAAAGGGCATCAGAACCTTGCACAACGTTGAAATCATTCTCCACTGCACTTGAGACAGGTGCATTCCATCTCCTATATCGTGCTCAATTGTATAGGCTTGAATGGCCTTTTGCTGCTCCTCCAACCTCTGAAGCATATAGAGGGTTGAATTCCACCTCGTTACCACTTCTTGCTTCAGATGATGGCAGGGCAGGTTCAGTAGTTTTTGGTGGTGCTCCAGTCTTCTGTACGTGGTGCCTGTACGCCGAAAGTGTCCCGCAATTTTTCTGGCCACCGACAGCATCTCTTGCACGCCCCTGTCGTTTTTTAAAAAATTCTGCACCACCAAATTCAAGGTATGTGCAAAACATGGGACGTGCTGGAATTTGCCCATATTTAATGCACACACAATATTGCTGGCGTTGTCCGATGCCACAAATCCACAGGAGAGTCCAATTGGGGTAAGCCATTCCGCGATGATCTTCCTCAGTTGCCGTAAGAGGTTTTCAGCTGTGTGCGTATTCTGGAAAGCGGTGATACAAAGCGTAGCCTGCCTAGGAAAGAGTTGGCGTTTGCGAGATGCTGCTACTGGTGCCGCCGCTGCTGTTCTTGCGGCGGGAGTCCATACATCTACCCAGTGGGCTGTCACAGTCATATAGTCCTGACCCTGCCCTGCTCCACTTGTCCACATGTCCGTGGTTAAGTGGACATTGGGTACAACTGCATTTTTTAGGACACTGGTGAGTCTTTTTCTGACGTCCGTGTACATTCTCGGTATCGCCTGCCTAGAGAAGTGGAACCTAGATGGTATTTGGTAACGGGGGCACACTGCCTCAATAAATTGTCTAGTTCCCTGTGAACTAACGGCGGATACCGGACGCACGTCTAACACCAACATAGTTGTCAAGGACTCAGTTATCCGCTTTGCAGTAGGATGACTGCTGTGATATTTCATCTTCCTCGCAAAGGACTGTTGAACAGTCAATTGCTTACTGGAAGTAGTACAAGTGGGCTTACGACTTCCCCTCTGGGATGACCATCGACTCCCAGCGGCAACAACAGCAGCGCCAGCAGCAGTAGGCGTTACACGCAAGGATGCATCGGAGGAATCCCAGGCAGGAGAGGACTCGTCAGACTTGCCAGTGACATGGCCTGCAGGACTATTGGCATTCCTGGGGAAGGAGGAAATTGACACTGAGGGAGTTGGTGGGGTGGTTTGCGTGAGCTTGGTTACAAGAGGAAGGGATTTACTGGTCAGTGGACTGCTTCCGCTGTCACCCAAAGTTTTTGAACTTGTCACTGACTTATTATGAATGCGCTGCAGGTGACGTATAAGGGAGGATGTTCCGAGGTGGTTAACGTCCTTACCCCTACTTATTACAGCTTGACAAAGGGAACACACGGCTTGACACCTGTTGTCCGCATTTCTGGTGAAATACCTCCACACCGAAGAGCTGATTTTTTTGGTATTTTCACCTGGCATGTCAACGGCCATATTCCTCCCACGGACAACAGGTGTCTCCCCGGGTGCCTGACTTAAACAAACCACCTCACCATCAGAATCCTCCTGGTCAATTTCCTCCCCAGCGCCAGCAACACCCATATCCTCCTCATCCTGGTGTACTTCAACACTGACATCTTCAATCTGACTATCAGGAACTGGACTGCGGGTGCTCCTTCCAGCACTTGCAGGGGGCATGCAAATAGTGGAAGGCGCATGCTCTTCACGTCCAGTGTTGGGAAGGTCAGGCATCGCAAACGACACAATTGGACTCTCCTTGTGGATTTGGGATTTCAAAGAACGCACAGTTCTTTGCGGTGCTTTTGCCAGCTTGAGTCTTTTCAGTTTTCTAGCGAGAGGCTGAGTGCTTCCATCCTCATGTGAAGCTGAACCACTAGCCATGAACATAGGCCAGGGCCTCAGCCGTTCCTTGCCACTCCGTGTGGTAAATGGCATATTGGCAAGTTTACGCTTCTCCTCCGACAATTTTATTTTAGGTTTTGGAGTCCTTTTTTTTCTGATATTTGGTGTTTTGGATTTGACATGCTCTGTACTATGACATTGGGCATCGGCCTTGGCAGACGACGTTGCTGGCATTTCATCGTCTCGGCCATGACTAGTGGCAGCAGCTTCAGCACGAGGTGGAAGTGGATCTTGATCTTTCCCTAATTTTGGAACCTCAACTTTTTTGTTCTCCATATTTTATAGGCAGAACTAAAAGGCACCTCAGGTAAACAATGGAGATGGATGGATTGGATACTAGTATACAATTATGGACGGACTGCCACGGTTAGGTGGTATAAAAAAACCACGGTTAGGTGGTATATATTATAATAATAATACAATTATGGATGGACGGACTGCCTGCCGACTGCCGACACAGAGGTAGCCACAGCCGTGAACTACCGCACTGTACACTGGTTGATAAAGAGATAGTAGTATACTCGTAACAACTAGTATGACACTATGACGACGGTATAAAGAAAGAAAAAAAAATACCACAGTTAGGTGGTATATATTATAATAATAATACAATTATGGATGGACGGACTGCCTGCCGACTGCCGACACAGAGGTAGCCACAGCCGTGAACTACCGCACTGTACACTGGTTGATAAAGAGATAGTAGTATACTCGTAACAACTAGTATGACACTATGACGACGGTATAAAGAAAGAAAAAAAAATACCACAGTTAGGTGGTATATATTATAATAATAATACAATTATGGATGGACGGACTGCCTGCCGACTGCCGACACAGAGGTAGCCACAGCCGTGAACTACCGCACTGTACACTGGTTGATAAGGAGATAGTAGTATACTCGTAACAACTAGTATGACACTATGACGACGGTATAAAGAAAGAAAAAAAAATACCACAGTTAGGTGGTATATATTATAATAATAATACAATTATGGATGGACGGACTGCCTGCCGACTGCCGACACAGAGGTAGCCACAGCCGTGAACTACCGCACTGTACACTGGTTGATAAAGAGATAGTAGTATACTCGTAACAACTAGTATGACACTATGACGACGGTATAAAGAATGAAAAAAAAACCACGGTTAGGTGGTATATATTATAATAATAATACAATTATGGATGGACGGACTGCCTGCCGACTGCCGACACAGAGGTAGCCACAGCCGTGAACTACCGCACTGTACACTGGTTGATAAAGAGATAGTAGTATACTCGTAACAACTAGTATGACACTATGACGACGGTATAAAGAAAGAAAAAAAAATACCACAGTTAGGTGGTATATATTATAATAATAATACAATTATGGATGGACGGACTGCCTGCCGACTGCCGACACAGAGGTAGCCACAGCCGTGAACTACCGCACTGTACACTGGTTGATAAAGAGATAGTAGTATACTCGTAACAACTAGTATGACACTATGACGACGGTATAAAGAATGAAAAAAAAACCACGGTTAGGTGGTATATATTATAATAATAATACAATTATGGATGGACGGACTGCCTGCCGACTGCCGACACAGAGGTAGCCACAGCCGTGAACTACCGCACTGTACACTGATTGATAAAGAGATAGTAGTATACTCGTAACAACTAGTATGACACTATGACGACGGTATAAAGAAAGAAAAAAAAATACCACAGTTAGGTGGTATATATTATAATAATAATACAATTATGGATGGACGGACTGCCTGCCGACTGCCGACACAGAGGTAGCCACAGCCGTGAACTACCGCACTGTACACTGGTTGATAAAGAGATAGTAGTATACTCGTAACAACTAGTATGACACTATGACGACGGTATAAAGAAAGAAAAAAAAATACCACAGTTAGGTGGTATATATTATAATAATAATACAATTATGGATGGACGGACTGCCTGCCGACTGCCGACACAGAGGTAGCCACAGCCGTGAACTACCACACTGTACACTGGTTGATAAAGAGATAGTAGTATACTCGTAACAACTAGTATGACACTATGACGACGGTATAAAGAATGAAAAAAAAACCACGGTTAGGTGGTATATATTATAATAATAATACAATTATGGATGGACGGACTGCCTGCCGACTGCCGACACAGAGGTAGCCACAGCCGTGAACTACCGCACTGTACACTGGTTGATAAAGAGATAGTAGTATACTCGTAACAACTAGTATGACACTATGACGGTATAAAGAATGAAAAAAAAACCACGGTTAGGTGGTATATATTATAATAATAATACAATTATGGATGGACGGACTGCCTGCCGACTGCCGACACAGAGGTAGCCACAGCCGTGAACTACCGCACTGTACACTGCTTGATAAAGAGATAGTAGTATACTCGTAACAACTAGTATGACACTATGACGACGGTATAAAGAAAGAAAAAAAAATACCACGGTTAGGTGGTATATATTGTAATACAATTATGGATGGACGGACTGCCTGCCGAGTTCCGACTGCCGACACAGAGGTAGCCACAGCCGTGAACTACCGCACTGTACTGTGTCTGCTGCTAATATAGACTGGTTGATAAAGAGATAGTATACAATACATACAACAATATACTACTATACTGGTGGTCAGGCACTGGTCACCACTAGTCACACTGGCAGTGGCACTCCTGCAGCAAAAGTGTGCACTGTTTAATTTTAAATTAATATAATATTATGTACTCCTGGGGGCTCCTGCTATAACAACCTGCAGTGCTCCCCAGTCTCCCCCACAATTATTATAAGCTTTGCCTTTTATACATTGATGTGCAGCACACTGGGCTGAGCTGAGTGCACACAGACTGAGTCACACTGTGTGACTGGCTGCTGCTGTGTATCGTTTTTTTTCAGGCAGAGAACGGATATAGCAGAGAACGGATATATTATATTAAAATAAATAAAAGTTAACTAACAACAACTGCACTGGTCACTGTGGTAAACTCTGTCTGACTCTGCACAATCTCTCTCTCTCTTCTAATCTAATTTCTAATGGAGAGGACGCCAGCCACGTCCTCTCCCTATCAATCTCAATGCACGTGTGAAAATGGCGGCGACGCGTGGCTCCTTATATAGAATCCGAGTCTCGCGAGAATCCGACAGCGTCATGATGACGTTCGGGCGCGCTCGGGTTAACCGAGCAAGGCGGGAGGATCCGAGTCTGCTCGGACCCGTAAAAAAAACATGAAGTTCGTGCGGGTTCGGTTTCAGAGAAACCGAACCCGCTCATCTCTAGAGAGGGGTCCACACAGTGTTATATGAAGGAGAATGACACAGCTCCCAGCTCACATTGATATGTGATAGTAGTGATATATAGAGGAGAGGGAACAGCACAGTTATATGTAAGGGGTAATAATAACACAGCTCCCAGCTCATACTATTAAAGTTGTTTTCTTCATGATTATTGACATCTCTTGATTATACTTTGTTGTTTTTTTATAATAAACCTTTCAAAATTGCATATAAGACTTTTTAATTTTGACTTAGACCTTGGTTATTTGGCCCAGTGGGGATTTTGAGTTTGACAAGCCTGATAAATCAGCATTGTTTATTATCCATAAGAAATAATCAGCATCAAGTAGTTTCCACAGGACATCAGTCTTTATTGCCTCTTCAGAATTATGACTCTCAGCCACATATAAAATACAACTTTCATAGCATAATACTGCTTTCACAATTTATAAAAAATATAACAGATGCCAAACAGACACTTCCTCAGTGTTAAAGTATGCCTACCAGATAACAAGGTGGTCTGAGCAGAGTCATACAAGCATATAAATAAGAGTCCCGGTAACTTCCTCACATGCAGGCAAAAACTGCTCACAAAAAATGGTAGTTCAACACTACACAAAGGGTACTGCCAGCTTATTATTAAGTATAAATGCAATTCCTTTCAATAAAAAATCTTTTGAATTGGTTTCTATCGAATTTTTATCTAAAAAATGTTATACAGCTTTAAGTTCATCATGATTATTAATAATTGTATACAATGTGCTTACGTGAGCATTAACAAGTGAAATCACCTCAATATCCATTAACTTTTTTCAAATACCTCCTGTATCCTTTTTTAGAATTATAAATTCAAATTGTTCCTTAGCTGTAGCTCCATTATTTAATATTTGTTTGCTCAATGTAATGAAATCATTCATTGCTTGTGTTGTAGGACCACTTTTCAGTTTTGTATATGTATTACCTTCTGTTAGTTGTTTATTAATTTCTTCCATATAGTCTTTTATTCATTAAAATGACACCACCACCCTTGTCATCCGGCTTTTAAGTGAGGCCTAGATACCTCTGGATATAATGAGGTCTGGATACTGAAGGTCTTGAGAGAGCACATACTGTGAAATTCAAGATTCGGTCAAGGTCAGCAAGGTTTTTTTTGTGTGGCTATAACCTTGTGCCCAATTGAATACCACCTAAGACTGAAGAACAAACTGTATGGTCAGAAACTTTACAAATCCCTGAAGAGAGTCTAGGGGTGTCCACATTAGCTACATCTGTGTCTGACATGTTACAAATGTAGTTATAAATGTTCATACTGTTAGCTGCCTTAAGTAGCTCGGTTTATGGAGGCCTAAACAAGCCAAGCACTTCAGCCACAAAAGTGTCAGTCCTTGTCGCTGAAGTGCTTGGTTTGTTAAACTGTGTAAACCCTTTTTATTGTCCAATATAAGGGTGGTTGGGTTGGACAGGTTCATCTTGCACCACTTGCTTACTAAACTTAGGAGAAAAAAACATGTAATCCTCAACAAACGCACTACGTCCACCTCCCCTCTCCTACAAGCCCTTCACTGGCTTCCCTTCCCTTTCAGAATCCAATTCAAACTTCTCACACTCACCTTCGAAGCACTCACCCACTCCTCTCCAACTTACATCTCTGACCTTATCTCCCTTTACTCTCCCACCCGTCCTCTTCGCTCTGCTAATGTACGCCGACTCTCCTGTCTTCTGATTAATTCCTCCCACTCCTATCTCCAAGATTTTTCATGTTCTGCTCCCTTTCTCTGGAATTCTTTACCTCTCCCCCTCAGACTCACCACCTCTCTACAAAACTTCAAACGGGCTCTTAAGACCCACTTCTTTACCAAACCCAACCAAATCTCATCCTAACCCTCTGTTCCACGCTCTCTATGTACCCCATCTGTGTCACCCCTTTCTGTCTACCCCTCCCCTTAGAATGTAAGCTCTCATGAGTAGGGCCCTCTTCCCTCATGTGCTTATCCTTTTCTTACTTTAATAATTCTCAACTGCCCAAATCCCGCAGTTTGTGAGATGTGAGGTTTTCAAATTTTGCTGAAAATGAATGTAAAAAATGTTATTGAGGTTAATAATATGGAAGTAACAAAAACAGGCACACATAACATGATTTTAGCAGTTTTTAGCATTTAAAAAAAATCCAGATCCAAAACCAAAACATATAAGGGTGGTTTTGCAAAAGCCAGAAACCAAAACACAGAGGGTAGTTTTGGCAAAACCAAAAGCAAAACATGGGGGTCCCCAAACATCTCTAATCTAAACAGTGTGAACTGGTTCGGTATGTTTTACCGGTGGCCGGAATGCTGGCTGTCAGTATACTGACAGCAGCATCCTGGCCACCAGTAAGCCGGCAGCGGGCAAGCGGAAAGAGTCCCCACAGGTTCTATTCCCACTCTAAGGATATTATGGACACTCACGAGTTGGAATAGTCCTATTTGGCCGGTATTCTGGCTACCGGCATTGCCAGCTGTCGGTATTCCAGCGTCGGCATCCTGATCTTTGGATCTCGACAGCCGGCAACTTAAACGTATTCCATGTGAACAATAGTCATGGGAATTTGATAATTAGCAGTGTACAGGTTAACTAAAAGTTTGATCTGCTCATTAATGTTTTTAATAAAAAACTATTTAAATTGATCTGTTTCAGGGGCTAAAATACAAATTTTCTAACAGACAATTATAAAAAAAAGAAATTGTTTTTAAATGTTATTAAATGTGTTTTTTTGCTTGAAACACAGTATTGATTTAGATCAATGTAGAGCCACACTTACTGTTCTCGAACCATGAGAGATCTCGCTGATAAATGGATTGAGCCCATGTAAATCCATATAGACAGGTTGAACTTCCTGCTTTACTAAAGGTTGTGTTTATTTAAACAATTAAAAATAATCAAAACAATAGTACAATACAAAATTCACACAGATGTATTAACAATATACAGTACAGTATGTATATATATATATATATATATATATATACATACATACATACATACATACATACATACATACATACATACATAAATTCCCTTTCATTTTGTATAAAGATATATATTAAAATATTTTATATAATTTTCCTAAAACTTCAACGCATTTACATTTTTCCTATCCATAATTGTATGAGATAACTTTTCTAGTGTTATGGCCTTTTGGACAGAAGCAAGGAATAAATATGCCATCTCAAAGGTTTTCAGGGAAATAATTTGTAGTTGTCATATCAGTCAAACTAATTGCAGAGTGTTAAACTGGAAAGAGTATTAACTTTATACAATCAAACCAAAATTTCAGAGAGGTCAGGCCATTATTTAAACTGTTAAGCTCCAATAAAACCTGTGCAAATATGATATAGACTAGTGTTTCGGTGGTGCAATAAATCTGAAATACTATAAACTATTGCAATTTACCTTTTAACACTGTAATACATTCTTAGCTGAATGTGGTTCACTAGCAAAAAATGTCAACTTGTGGAACTAAATGGAATTGTGCATTATATATTACTGAATATTGGGAAAGCAGCCATAGTCAGTTCTTCTAAGTAGAAAGGTTGTATTTCAATGCATTTGGAGCAATACTTACAGTATTTTATATAGGGAGACCTATTTTTAAAGTATACAATAGAAAGAGTTGAATACTTTTTCAAACTTTCTAAAATGAAAAATGTTTGCAAACACAAAAATACAGCATATTGTTAGTTAAAATGAATATGTTCACTAGCATTTATTGCACATAATACTATGTTACTCTTTGATCATTAATACATTGAAATATTTTATAATTTTAGTTAATGGAATATTTTTTTAATGCATAACTAAATCAGACATATTGAATTTGAAAGCATCGGGATACCTACAGTTAATAGCCCACCACCAATTAGAAAATTAGAAAAGAAGTCTTTAATATATAAGTACAGCATCATCAGGCCTTCAAAAGAAATAGCGGCATTATACTCATCGAAACGCAGTGGATGTAATCAGCATTCAGGCACATGGCCATCCCCACGGTCCATTTCGGTTACAGCACTTTCATCATGGGGTCAGCCACATAGATACGTGCCACAGGTAGACCTTATATAACACAACCCACCTGTAAATGTGCATCACACATGCAGTGTGCGGCGTACTCCTCCATGTGGATCCCACCAGGCAGAACCAAAGTTACTCATCCACGCTGCCGGGGAACGGAGGTGAGTTCCACCGTACCAGAAGTGACGTAGCGGGACTGTGGCTGTCAACATACAGCCAGACGGAACACTCCATCCTCCCATGGCCACTAGGAAACATACTAAAGAAACACCTGCAGGACGCGTCACAGATACAAGTGTATAGTAAGGTTGCCAATCCCGGGATTCCAGCCTAAAATTGGGCGGGATTCAATCCCGGGATTGAAGCTTCCAATCCCAGGGATTTCAGAATTGGCAACCACTTTAGTTTTTTCTATGTCTGGCAGCGTTGAGCCTCCTCAGGAGGCTCAGATGCTGCCCGGCTCTCCCTGCTCACTTCCACCTCACCCCGGCTGTGCGCACTGCGCAGTGTGACGTGTAGTCAGAGGTCACGCTGCGCAGCCAGCTTCCTTCCCACCGGGCCTCACAGCTGTCCTGCCCACCGTCCTGCCAGACCTCACAGCAAGTGCCCCATCCTCCCTTCTGTCCAGATTAGGGTGAGATACATGGGCTGGTCAGGGTTGTGGGGGGGGGGGGGGGGGCACATTGAAAAACAGCCAATCGTGGGTATCCCAGGTATCCCGGGATTGATCATTTTTCAATCCCGATTCCCGGGATTGAAAAATAGCCCGGGATTGGCCACCCTAGTGTGCAGTAAAAAACACAAACAACACTAATAGATCAGATAACATACATAATTAAACCTTTTGCAAAATAGACAAGTATATGTATATTTGTGCAGTTCCATTTGACAGGGCGCTTAGGTAGCATAGTCAATCTGACTCCAGGACTGCACGGATCAGGAGAGAGAACCTACTTGCAATAGCAAGGAAAGTGAGGAACTTAAGCTTGGGACCAACGTCCCTTATGATAACACAAGCTGTCCACCACTAAATTTAGAAATCAGTTAATGTCCCGGAACAGGCCTTATAAAAAGATTATACTAATAGAGGAGATCTACACTAATTTAAACCACTTAATCTACAAATTTAATAATTGAAAGTTTCGATCCAATAAATGATTGGCCCTCATGAATAGGCCTATTAAAAGGCGATATCAATAGATGAGATATACACTAATTGAAGCCATTTAACCACTTAACTGACAAATTTTCCCCCAACAACCGCTCCGAAATTGTCATTTTTTTTATGAGTGAATTAGGTGAAGAACATGCATTTAACCTTATCCAAAATGATTTTAGTTAAAAAAAAGAACCAAAAATATTTCTTTCACTCTTTTAAAAATAAAATAAGATTTTACTTACCGGTAAATCTATTTCTCGTAGTCCTTAGTGGATGCTGGGGACTCCGTAAGGACCATGGGGAATAGACGGGCTCCGCAGGAGACAGGGCACTTTAAGAAAGAATTAGGAATACTGGTGTGCACTGGCTCCTCCCTCTATGTCCCTCCTCCCGACCTCAGTTAAGGAAACTGTGCCCGGAAGAGCTGACAGTACAAGGAAAGGATTTTGGAATCCAGGGTAAGACTCATACCAGCCACACCTATCACACCGTATAACTCGTGATAACCTTACCCAGTTAACAGTATGAACAACAACAGAGCATCAGATAAACCTGATGCAACCATAAAATAACCCTTATTTAAGCAATAACTATATACAAGTATTGCAGAAGTAGTCCGCACTTGGGACGGGCGCCCAGCATCCACTACGGACTACGAGAAATAGATTTACCGGTAAGTAAAATCTTATTTTCTCTAACGTCCTAGTGGATGCTGGGGACTCCGTAAGGACCATGGGGATTATACCAAAGCACCCAAACGGGCGGGAGAGTGCGGATGACTCTGCAGCACCGAATGAGCAAACTCAAGGTCCTCCTCAGCCATGGTATCAAACTTGTAGAACTTTGCAAAGGTGTTTGAACCCTACCAAGTAGCCGCTCGGCAAAGCTGTAATGCCGAGACCCCTCGGGCAGCCGCCCAAGAAGAGCCCACCTTCCTTGTGGAATGGGCTTTTACTGATTTCGGAGGCAGCAAGCCAGCCGCAGAATGAGCCTGCTGAATCGTGTTACAGATCCAGCGAGCAATAGTTTGCTTTGAAGCAAGAGCACCCAGCTTGTTGGATGCATACAGGATAAACAGCGACTCAGTTTTCCTGACTCTAGCCGTTCTGGCTACATAAACCTTCAAAGCCCTGACTACATCCTGTAACTCGGAATCCTCCAAGTCACGAGTAGCCACAGGCACCACGATAGGTTGGTTCATATGAAAAGAAGACACTACTTTTGGCAGAAATTGCGGACGAGTCCGCAAATCTTCCCTGTCCATATGGAATACCAGATAGGGGCTTTTATGTGACAAAGCAGCCAATTCTGACACACGCCTAGCTGAAGCCAAGGCTAACAGCATGACCACCTTCCACGTGAGATATTTTAACTCCACGGTGTTAAGAGGCTCAAACCAGTGTGATTTCAGGAAACTCAACACCACGTTAAGATCCCAAGGTGCCACTGGAGGCACAAACGGGGGCTGAATATGTAGCACTCCCTTTACAAAAGTCTGAACTTCAGGAAGAGAAGCCAGTTCTTTTTGAAAGAAAATGGATAGGGCCGAAATCTGGACCTTAATGGACCCCAATTTTAGGCCCAAAGTCACTCCCGACTGTAGGAAGTGAAGGAAGCGGCCCAGCTGGAATTCCTCTGTAGGAGCATTCCTGGCCTCACACCAAGCAACATATTTTCGCCATATACGGTGATAATGTTTAGCCGTCACGTCCTTCCTAGCCTTTATTAGCGTAGGAATAACCTCATCCGGAATCCCTTTTTCTGCTAGTATCCGGCGTTCAACCGCCATGCCGTCAAACGCAGCCGCGGTAAGTCTTGGAACAGACAGGGCCCCTGTTGCAACAGATCCTGTCTGAGAGGCAGAGGCCATGGGTCGTCTGTGAGCATTTCTTGCAGTTCCGGATACCAAGTCCTTCTTGGCCAATCCGGAACAATGAGTATTGTTCTCACTCCTCTTTTTCTTACGATTCTCAGCACCTTGGGTATGAGAGGAAGAGGAGGAAACACATAAACCGACTGGAACACCCACGGTGTCACTAGTGCGTCCACAGCTATCGCCTGAGGGTCTCTTGACCTGGCGCAATACCTTTGTAGCTTTTTGTTGAGACGGGATGCCACCATGTCCACCTGTGGCAGTTCCCAACGACTTGTAATCTGTGTGAAGACTTCTTGATGAAGTCCCCACTCTCCCGGGTGGAGGTCGTGCCTGCTGAGGAAGTCTGCTTCCCAGTTGTCCACTCCCGGAATGAACACTGCTGACAGTGCTTTTACGTGATTCTCTGCCCAGCGCAGAATTCTGGTGGCTTCCGCCATCGCCACCCTGCTCCTTGTGCCGCCTTGGCAGTTTACATGAGCCACTGCGGTGATGTTGTCTGATTGAATCAGCACCGATTTGTTGCGAAGCAGGGTCTCCGCTTGACTTAGGGCGTTGTATATGGCCCTTAGTTCTAGGATATTGATGTGAAGGCAAGTCTCCTGACTTGACCACAGACCCTGGAAATTTCTTCCCTGTGTGACTGCCCCCCACCCTCGGAGGCTTGCATCCGTGGTCACCAAGACCCAGTCCTGAATGCCGAATCTTCGGCCCTCGAGAAGGTGAGCACTCTGCAGCCACCACAGAAGAGACACCCTGGCCCTGGGGGATAGGGTGATCAGCCGATGCATCTGTAGATGTGATCCGGACCACTTGTCCAACAGATCCCATTGAAAGGTCCTCGCATGGAACCTGCCGAAGGGAACGGCCTCGTATGATGCCACCATCTTTCCCAGGACTCGCGTGCAGTGATGCACCGACACCCGTTTTGGTTTTAAGAGGTCTCTGACCAGTGTCATGAGTTCCTGAGCCTTCTCCGTCGGGAGAAAAACCTTCTTCTGGTCTGTGTCCAGAATCATGGCCAGAAAGGGCAGACGCGTCGTAGGAATCAGCTGCGACTTTGGAATATTCAGAATCCAGCCGTGCTGTTGTAACACTTCCCGAGAGCGTGCTACGCTGATCAGCAACTGCTCTCTGGACCTCGCCTTTATGAGGAGATCATCCAAGTACGGGATAATTGTGACTCCCTGCTTACGCAGGAGCACCATCATTTCCGCCATTACCTTGGTAAATATTCTCGGTGCCGTGGAGAGACCAAACGGCAACGTCTGGAATTGGTAATGACAATCCTGTACCACAAATCTGAGGTACTCCTGATGAGGTGGATAAATGGGGACATGCAGGTAAGCATCCTTTATGTCCAAAGACACCATAAAATCCCCCTCTTCCAGGCTTGCAATGACTGCTCTGAGCGATTCCATCTTAAACTTGAACCTTTTCAGGTAAATGTTCAGGGATTTTAAATTCAAAATGGGTCTGACCGAACCGTCCGGTTTCGGTACCACAACCCTGTTGAAGGAGGGGAACCTTGACCACGACCTGCTGGAGATATAATTTGTGAATTGCCGCTAACACTATTTCCCTCTCTAAGGGGGAAGCTGGCAGGGCCGATTTGAGGTAACGGTGAGGGGGCATCACTTCGAATTCCAGCTTGTATCCCTGAGATACAATCTGTATAGCCCAGGGATCCACCCGTGAGCGAACCCACTGGTAGCTGAAATGTCGGAGACGCGCCTCCACCGATCCTGGCTCTACCTGTGGAGCCCCAGCGTCATGCGGTGGATTTAGTGGAAGCCGGGGAGGACTTCTGTTCCTGGGAACTAGCTGTATTGTGCAGCTTCTTTCCTCTACCCCTGCCTCTGGCTAGAACAGACGCACCTCGGACTTTCTTGCCTCTTTGTGATCGAAAGGACTGCATTTGGTAATACGGTGCTTTCTTAGGTTGTGAGGGAATATATGGCAAAAAATTTGACTTCCCAGCCGTAGCTGTGGAAACTAGGTCCGGGAGACCGTCCCCAAACAATTCCTCACCCTTATAAGGTAAAACCTCCATGTGCCGTTTTGAGTCGGCATCACCTGTCCATTGCTGAGTCCACAGGACCCTTCTGGCCGAAATCGACATTGCATTTATTCTAGAGCCCAGTAGGGTAATATCTCTCTGGGCATCTCTCATATACAGGACAGCGTCTTTAATATGCCCCAGGGTCAGTAATATAGTATCCTTGTCCAAGGTATCAAGTTCCTCAGATAAAGTATCTGTCCATGCTGCAACAGCACTACACATCCAGGCCGACGCAATTGCCGGCCTTAGCAGAGTACCTGAATGTGTATAAATGGACTTCAGAATACCTTCCTGCTTTCTATCCGCAGGATCCTTTAGGGTGGCCGTATCCTGTGACGGCAGGGCTACCTTCTTAGATAAGCGTGTCAAAGCTTTGTCTACCCTAGGGGAGGATTCCCAGCGTAACCTGTCCGTTGGCGGGAAAGGATACGCCATAAGCAACCGTTTGGAAATCTGCACTTTCCTATCTGGAGATTCCCAAGCTTTTTCACATAACTCATTTAACTCATGTGAAGGGGGAAAGGTCACTTCATGCCTTTTTTTCCCAAACATATAAACCCTCTTGTCAGGGACTGGGTTTTCCTCTGAGATGTGTAATACATCCTTCATTGCTATAATCATGTAGCGGATGGCTTTAGCCATTTTAGGCTGCAACTTTGCATCATCGCCATCGACACTGGAGTCAGAATCCGTGTCGATATCTGTGTCAACTATTTGGGATAGTGGACGCTTCTGAGACCCTGACGGCCTCTGCGTTGTAGGGTCAGGCATGGGTTGAGAACCTGACTGTCCCAAGGCTTCAGCTTTATCCTACCTTTTATGCAAGGAATTAACATTATCATTTAAAATCTTCCACATATCCATCCGATTGGGTGTTGGCGCCGTCGGCGGCGACACCACATTCATCTGCACCTGCTCTGCTTCCACATAGCCTTCCTCGTCAAACATGTCGACACAAGCGTACCGACACACCACACACACAGGGGATGCTCTATTTGAGGACAGAACCCCCACAAGGCCCTTTGGAGAGACAGAGAGAGAGTATGCCAGCACACACCCCAGCGCTATATGACCCAGGAATTACACAGTAACTTAGTGTTTACCCAGTAGCTGCTGTATACACTGATTTTGCGCTAAATTTATGTGCCCCCCCTCTCTTTTTACCCTCTTCCTACCGTGATTCTGCAGGGGAGAGCCTGGGGAGCTTCCTCTCAGCGGAACTGTGGAGAGAAAATGGCGCTGGTGAGTGCTGAGGAAGAAGCCCCGCCCCCTCAGCTCACTAAAGTGCACCCAGCTCGTCCGGGCACAGATTCAAACTGAGGTCTGGAGGAGGGACATAGAGGGAGGAGCCAGTACACACCAGTATTCCTAATTCTTTCTTGAAGTGCCCTGTCTCCTGCGGAGCCCGTCTATTCCCCATGGTCCTTACGGAGTCCCCAGCATCCACTAGGACGTTAGAGAAATATATATATATAATTTTTCTCAAACATCGGAACAACAGTCGGGAAGATCGATAACATCGGAACATCGGTAACATTGCGACCATCACAACGTTACTTTTTACCCCCAAGACAGCTGCCAGGTACATAGCAGGGGTCTCTTGGTGGCTTGGGGGGAGGGGTGTTTTACACTTTCCCAGCAGCTGCCACTGTCTGCAGCTGCTGGGTGGGGGGTCCTGCCTTGCTGACTGATCAGCAATGATCGGCAGCATGGCAGACACAGGGGGAGGGCGCAGGAAGACAGAGGGACCTTCTGGTCCCCCTGACAGCAGCAGAATATTCTCTTCCCTGCTGCTGCCAACACTGTTTATCTGACTGTTCGCATCTGATGCGACCATGCCAGGCAAGTGGTTAACTTCAATTCAATAAACACGTTAGCAGGGAAAGGGATACTACTGCACTAGCATATTATAGAAAAATTCCAAATTAGAACAAAGGAAACCCCTAGTTATATTCTATATCAGATATTTGAATTATATAGGGGGTGCTGCCACTGAATATATTGTTGCCAATATATACAGTAGTTATGCACAAAAAGAAACAGAGAAGGATTGGACTTGAAGTGGCGCACTTAAACTAGAGATGAGCGCCGGAAATTTTTCGGGTTTTGTGTTTTGGTTTTGGGTTCGGTTCCGCGGCCGTGTTTTGGGTTCGACCGCGTTTTGGCAAAACCTCACCGAATTTTTTTTGTCGGATTCGGGTGTGTTTTGGATTCGGGTGTTTTTTTCAAAAAACCCTAAAAAACAGCTTAAATCATAGAATTTGGGGGTAATTTTGATCCCAAAGTATTATTAACCTCAAAAAACATAATTTACACTCATTTTCAGCCTATTCTGAACACATCACACCTCACAATATTATTTTTAGTCCTAAAATTTGCACCGAGGTCGCTGTGTGAGTAAGATAAGCGACCCTAGTGGCCGACACAAACACCGGGCCCATCTAGAAGTGGCACTGCAGTGTCACGCAGGATGGCCCTTCCAAAAAACCCTCCCCAAACAGCACATGACGCAAAGAAAAAAAGAGGCGCAATGAGGTAGCTGACTGTGTGAGTAAGATTAGCGACCCTAGTGGCCGACACAAACACCGGGCACATCTAGGAGTGGCACTGCAGTGTCACGCAGGATGTCCCTTCCAAAAAACCCTCCCCAAACAGCACATGACGCAAAGAAAAAAAGAGGCGCAATGAGGTAGCTGACTGTGTGAGTAAGATTAGCGACCCTAGTGGCCGACACAAACACCGGGCCCATCTAGGAGTGGCACTGCAGTGTCACGCAGGATGTCCCTTCCAAAAAACCCTCCCCAAACAGCACATGACGCAAAGAAAAAAAGAGGCGCAATGAGGTAGCTGACTGTGTGAGTAAGATTAGCGACCCTAGTGGCCGACACAAACACCGGGCCCATCTAGGAGTGGCACTGCAGTGTCACGCAGGATGTCCCTTCCAAAAAACCCTCCCCAATCAGCACATGATGCAAAGAAAAAGAAAAGAAAAAAGAGGTGCAAGATGGAATTATCCTTGGGCCCTCCCACCCACCCTTATGTTGTATAAACAAAACAGGACATGCACACTTTAACCAACCCATCATTTCAGTGACAGGGTCTGCCACACGACTGTGACTGATATGACGGGTTGGTTTGGACCCCCCCCAAAAAAGAAGCAATTAATCTCTCCTTGCACAAACTGGCTCTACAGAGGCAAGATGTCCACCTCATCTTCACCCTCCGATATATCACCGTGTACATCCCCCTCCTCACAGATTATCAATTCGTCCCCACTGGAATCCACCATCTCAGCTCCCTGTGTACTTTGTGGAGGCAATTGCTGCTGGTCAATGTCTCCGCGGAGGAATTGATTATAATTCATTTTAATGAACATCATCTTCTCCACATTTTCTGGATGTAACCTCGTACGCCGATTGCTGACAAGGTGAGCGGCGGCACTAAACACTCTTTCGGAGTACACACTTGTGGGAGGGCAACTTAGGTAGAATAAAGCCAGTTTGTGCAAGGGCCTCCAAATTGCCTCTTTTTCCTGCCAGTATAAGTACGGACTGTGTGACGTGCCTACTTGGATGCGGTCACTCATATAATCCTCCACCATTCTATCAATGTTGAGAGAATCATATGCAGTGACAGTAGACGACATGTCCGTAATCGTTGTCAGGTCCTTCAGTCCGGACCAGATGTCAGCATCAGCAGTCGCTCCAGACTGCCCTGCATCACCGCCAGCGGGTGGGCTCGGAATTCTGAGCCTTTTCCTCGCACCCCCAGTTGCGGGAGAATGTGAAGGAGGAGATGTTGACAGGTCGCGTTCCGCTTGACTTGACAATTTTGTCACCAGCAGGTCTTTCAACCCCAGCAGACCTGTGTCTGCCGGAAAGAGAGATCCAAGGTAGGCTTTAAATCTAGGATCGAGCACGGTGGCCAAAATGTAGTGCTCTGATTTCAACAGATTGACCACCCGTGAATCCTTGTTAAGCGAATTAAGGGCTGCATCCACAAGTCCCACATGCCTAGCGGAATCGCTCCGTGTTAGCTCCTTCTTCAATGCCTCCAGCTTCTTCTGCAAAAGCCTGATGAGGGGAATGACCTGACTCAGGCTGGCAGTGTCTGAACTGACTTCACGTGTGGCAAGTTCAAAGGGCATCAGAACCTTGCACAACGTTGAAATCATTCTCCACTGCACTTGAGACAGGTGCATTCCATCTCCTATATCGTGCTCAATTGTATAGGCTTGAATGGCCTTTTGCTGCTCCTCCAACCTCTGAAGCATATAGAGGGTTGAATTCCACCTCGTTACCACTTCTTGCTTCAGATGATGGCAGGGCAGGTTCAGTAGTTTTTGGTGGTGCTCCAGTCTTCTGTACGTGGTGCCTGTACGCCGAAAGTGTCCCGCAATTTTTCTGGCCACCGACAGCATCTCTTGCACGCCCCTGTCGTTTTTTAAAAAATTCTGCACCACCAAATTCAAGGTATGTGCAAAACATGGGACGTGCTGGAATTTGCCCATATTTAATGCACACACAATATTGCTGGCGTTGTCCGATGCCACAAATCCACAGGAGAGTCCAATTGGGGTAAGCCATTCCGCGATGATCTTCCTCAGTTGCCGTAAGAGGTTTTCAGCTGTGTGCGTATTCTGGAAAGCGGTGATACAAAGCGTAGCCTGCCTAGGAAAGAGTTGGCGTTTGCGAGATGCTGCTACTGGTGCCGCCGCTGCTGTTCTTGCGGCGGGAGTCCATACATCTACCCAGTGGGCTGTCACAGTCATATAGTCCTGACCCTGCCCTGCTCCACTTGTCCACATGTCCGTGGTTAAGTGGACATTGGGTACAACTGCATTTTTTAGGACACTGGTGAGTCTTTTTCTGACGTCCGTGTACATTCTCGGTATCGCCTGCCTAGAGAAGTGGAACCTAGATGGTATTTGGTAACGGGGGCACACTGCCTCAATAAATTGTCTAGTTCCCTGTGAACTAACGGCGGATACCGGACGCACGTCTAACACCAACATAGTTGTCAAGGACTCAGTTATCCGCTTTGCAGTAGGATGACTGCTGTGATATTTCATCTTCCTCGCAAAGGACTGTTGAACAGTCAATTGCTTACTGGAAGTAGTACAAGTGGGCTTACGACTTCCCCTCTGGGATGACCATCGACTCCCAGCGGCAACAACAGCAGCGCCAGCAGCAGTAGGCGTTACACGCAAGGATGCATCGGAGGAATCCCAGGCAGGAAAGGACTCGTCAGACTTGCCAGTGACATGGCCTGCAGGACTATTGGCATTCCTGGGGAAGGAGGAAATTGACACTGAGGGAGTTGGTGGGGTGGTTTGCGTGAGCTTGGTTACAAGAGGAAGGGATTTACTGGTCAGTGGACTGCTTCCGCTGTCACCCAAAGTTTTTGAACTTGTCACTGACTTATTATGAATGCGCTGCAGGTGACGTATAAGGGAGGATGTTCCGAGGTGGTTAACGTCCTTACCCCTACTTATTACAGCTTGACAAAGGGAACACACGGCTTGACACCTGTTGTCCGCATTTCTGGTGAAATACCTCCACACCGAAGAGCTGATTTTTTTGGTATTTTCACCTGGCATGTCAACGGCCATATTCCTCCCACGGACAACAGGTGTCTCCCCGGGTGCCTGACTTAAACAAACCACCTCACCATCAGAATCCTCCTGGTCAATTTCCTCCCCAGCGCCAGCAACACCCATATCCTCCTCATCCTGGTGTACTTCAACACTGACATCTTCAATCTGACTATCAGGAACTGGACTGCGGGTGCTCCTTCCAGCACTTGCAGGGGGCATGCAAATAGTGGAAGGCGCATGCTCTTCACGTCCAGTGTTGGGAAGGTCAGGCATCGCAAACGACACAATTGGACTCTCCTTGTGGATTTGGGATTTCAAAGAACGCACAGTTCTTTGCGGTGCTTTTGCCAGCTTGAGTCTTTTCAGTTTTCTAGCGAGAGGCTGAGTGCTTCCATCCTCATGTGAAGCTGAACCACTAGCCATGAACATAGGCCAGGGCCTCAGCCGTTCCTTGCCACTCCGTGTGGTAAATGGCATATTGGCAAGTTTACGCTTCTCCTCCGACAATTTTATTTTAGGTTTTGGAGTCCTTTTTTTTCTGATATTTGGTGTTTTGGATTTGACATGCTCTGTACTATGACATTGGGCATCGGCCTTGGCAGACGACGTTGCTGGCATTTCATCGTCTCGGCCATGACTAGTGGCAGCAGCTTCAGCACGAGGTGGAAGTGGATCTTGATCTTTCCCTAATTTTGGAACCTCAACTTTTTTGTTCTCCATATTTTATAGGCAGAACTAAAAGGCACCTCAGGTAAACAATGGAGATGGATGGATTGGATACTAGTATACAATTATGGACGGACTGCCACGGTTAGGTGGTATAAAAAAACCACGGTTAGGTGGTATATATTATAATAATAATACAATTATGGATGGACGGACTGCCTGCCGACTGCCGACACAGAGGTAGCCACAGCCGTGAACTACCGCACTGTACACTGGTTGATAAAGAGATAGTAGTATACTCGTAACAACTAGTATGACACTATGACGACGGTATAAAGAATGGAAAAAAAACCACGGTTAGGTGGTATATATTATAATAATAATACAATTATGGATGGACGGACTGCCTGCCGACTGCCGACACAGAGGTAGCCACAGCCGTGAACTACCGCACTGTACACTGGTTGATAAAGAGATAGTAGTATACTCGTAACAACTAGTATGACACTATGACGACGGTATAAAGAATGGAAAAAAAACCACGGTTAGGTGGTATATATTATAATAATAATACAATTATGGATGGACGGACTGCCTGCCGACTGCCGACACAGAGGTAGCCACAGCCGTGAACTACCGCACTGTACACTGGTTGATAAAGAGATAGTAGTATACTCGTAACAACTAGTATGACACTATGACGACGGTATAAAGAATGAAAAAAAAACCACGGTTAGGTGGTATATATTATAATAATAATACAATTATGGATGGACGGACTGCCTGCCGACTGCCGACACAGAGGTAGCCACAGCCGTGAACTACCGCACTGTACACTGGTTGATAAAGAGATAGTAGTATACTCGTAACAACTAGTATGACACTATGACGACGGTATAAAGAATGAAAAAAAAACCACGGTTATGTGGTATATATTATAATAATAATACAATTATGGATGGACGGACTGCCTGCCGACTGCCGACACAGAGGTAGCCACAGCCGTGAACTACCGCACTGTACACTGGTTGATAAAGAGATAGTAGTATACTCGTAACAATTAGGATAACACTATGACGGTATAAAGAATGAAAAAAAAAACCACGGTTAGGTGGTAGGTATATAATAATAAATAATACAATTCTGGTCGGACGGACTGCCTGCCGTGTGCCGACACAGAGGTAGCCACAGCCGTGAACTACCGCACTGTACACTGGTTGATAAAGAGATAGTAGTATACTCGTAACAATTAGGATGACACTATGACGGTATAAAGAATGAAAAAAAAAACCACGGTTAGGTGGTAGGTATATAATAATAAATAATACAATTCTGGTCGGACGGACTGCCTGCCGTGTGCCGACACAGAGGTAGCCACAGCCGTGAACTACCGCACTGTACACTGGTTGATAAAGAGATAGTAGTATACTCGTAACAATTAGGATGACACTATGACGGTATAAAGAATGAAAAAAAAACCACGGTTAGGTGGTAGGTATATAATAATAAATAATACAATTCTGGTCGGACGGACTGCCTGCCGTGTGCCGACACAGAGGTAGCCACAGCCGTGAACTACCGCACTGTACACTGGTTGATAAAGAGATAGTAGTATACTCGTAACAATTAGGATGACACTATGACGGTATAAAGAATGAAAAAAAAAACCACGGTTAGGTGGTAGGTATATAATAATAAATAATACAATTCTGGTCGGACGGACTGCCTGCCGTGTGCCGACACAGAGGTAGCCACAGCCGTGAACTACCGCACTGTACACTGGTTGATAAAGAGATAGTAGTATACTCGTAACAATTAGGATGACACTATGACGGTATAAAGAATGAAAAAAAAAACCACGGTTAGGTGGTAGGTATATAATAATAAATAATACAATTCTGGTCGGACGGACTGCCTGCCGTGTGCCGACACAGAGGTAGCCACAGCCGTGAACTACCGCACTGTACACTGGTTGATAAAGAGATAGTAGTATACTCGTAACAATTAGGATGACACTATGACGGTATAAAGAATGAAAAAAAAACCACGGTTAGGTGGTAGGTATATAATAATAAATAATACAATTCTGGTCGGACGGACTGCCTGCCGTGTGCCGACACAGAGGTAGCCACAGCCGTGAACTACCGCACTGTACTGTGTCTGCTGCTAATATAGACTGGTTGATATTTAAAGAGATATTAGTAGTTTACAACAATACTATACTGGTGGTCAGGCACTGGTCACCACTCCTGCAGCAAAAGTGTGCACTGTTAATTAATATAATTGTACTCCTGGCTCCTGCTAACAACCTGCAGTGCTCCCCAGTCTCCCCCACAATTAATTATAAGCTTTTAATTTATACATTGATGACTGTGCAGCACACTGGGCTGAGCTGAGTGCACACAGACTGAGTCACACTGTGTGACTGACTGTGCTGTGTATCGTTTTTTTTTTCAGGCAGAGAACGGATATAGCAGAGAGAAGTGAACGGATATATTATATTAAATAAAAGTTAACTAGCAACTGCACTGGTCACTGACTGTGGTAAACTAACTCTGTCTGCGACTCTGCACAATCTCTCTCTCTCTATCTAATCTATCTCTATTCTAATGGAGAGGACGCCAGACACGTCCTCTCCCTATCAATCTCAATGAACGAGTGAAAATGGCGGCGACGCGCGGCTCCTTATATAGAATCCGAGTCTCGCGATAGAATCCGAGCCTCGCGAGAATCCGACAGCGTCATGATGACGTTCGGGCGCGCTCGGGTTAACCGAGCAAGGCGGGAAGATCCGAGTCGCTCGGACCCGTGAAAAAAAACATGAAGTTCGGGCGGGTTCGGATTCCGAGGAACCGAACCCGCTCATCTCTAACTTAAACATTAAATTGATACATAAATTATAACTTTTATTAGAGTATATTTGTTAAAAAGACCTGTAGCTGTGAAATATTAAAACTAAAAACATATAAATTGACAAAACAAAGTGTGATATGTGTGAATAAAAACACACACTGTGCTAACTGTGTAGTGCTACACATATATAATATATTATAGGTACTATGACCCTTGAATCAAATTATATGTGTTGTTAGGCTGAGTGCCCAATGGCGCTTTGCAGTCACTGATCAGTTGTACTAGATTGGCTTACTGAGGGTACTGTAAAGTGCAATATTCCAATAGAAAACTCCCCCTCAGTTTGGGCGCTGTGACCCCTCACTTATGTGCAATCATATGCTTGTACAGCTATGAGTCAGTGTTTATCCTCACTAGTGATCTCAATGTAATTAGCTGTTCTCAATCAATTTACAGCAGGTAATATCTGAGGTCAGTATCACTTTAAGTGAATAATCTATTTGGGCGCTATGACCCCTCACTTATATGCATTCATATGCTTATACAGCTATAAATCCGTGTTTCTCCTCACTAGTGATCTCAATGTAATTGGCTGTTTATTAATCAATTTACAGCAGGTAATACCTGAAGTCAGTGTCACTTTAAGTGAATGATAATTGATGTTCACTTATATGCTTATACAGCTATAGATCAGTGCTTCTCCCCACTAGTGATCTCAATATAATTAGCTGTTCTCAGTCGATTTACAGCAGATAATTAATAAAGTCAATATCACTTTAAGTGAGTAATCACAATGTTCATTAGTGATATTGTTAATGAGAGACACTGTAATGTCCAAGAATGCATATAAACTGACAGTTTTTCACAATATTCACTACTATTATAGTGAAATATAGATCATAGCTGTGAGGCACAGGGTTTAGTGAGCTGTTTGAGTATTGCACTAATGCCGTACACTGGAACACTCCATCAGCTGTTAATAGCAGTATATCCTAACTAGCTGTTTTGTAATTATTAGCTGTGTGATGGAAACCTATATATGAAATAAACAGCATTTAACCTGAGTAGCACATAAACATTGCTAGATAATTGTTCTATACTTGTAAAGTAACAAGCAATGCTGTAGAGATGTCTCAGCTGCTACATTAAGCAGTATATCTTAGTCTTGCTACAATGTTGCTAGTACATGCAGCTTGCTGAGTCATATGTGGTTAAATAATCCTCTCAGTGCAGGAAAGCTTGTGAGCTCCATCAGTGTCATGAGGCTTCACAAATAGCCAGCTCAGCTTTAGTATAGATCTCGCTCTATTCCTAACAACACAATACATTTAGCACATTGTTATTATACACAGCAGCACAGTGTGACTCGCCGACACATGTTTCACAGTTAAGTTTTTTCAGGGCCCATGCAATACGCCTCTAACAACCTACTAATCTTTGAGTTGCTGTCATCTACCGTCCACCTTACAAAAAGAAGTAATCTGTACACAGCGCCAATAGTAAAATGCAGCCTTGGTGCACCTATAAGTGACTCCTCACACGTCACAAGAATAACCAAATAGAGAACAATGTGGTACACCAAATGGCGCTAATTACAGAATGTTCACACACAAAATGAATGAATTCCTTACATCAAAGAAAGAATATATATTAAGACGGAGTTCATCTGTTCCAATCCAGTCACGGGATTTATTCAGGTGCCAAAGCCAACAGTTGATATTATGCTTTAGGTTTCCAGCATATTTTTCTCACAACCACGGTGAATGGAAACCTTTTAAATATCCCAGAGACAAAAGGACATAGTGCAAGTATTGCCAAGCAATTTGAAAGAAGATTATTTTAATAAAAAAGCACTCACAAACAACAGAGATAAAACAGCATATAAACCACTATTGTGGGTTTGAGACATGGGGCCACACATCCACGCAGTTACCCTCCCAGATCTAGATGGGGAAGCAGGTCAGAGCTCCGGACACACTGAACCGCAGTAACAGGAAGTTGCATCGGCCAAAGATCGTCCTAAATTCTGTCAGTCACCACGCCTGATGGCGTGGTGACTGACAGAATTTAGGACGATCTTTGGCCGATGCAACTTCCTGTTACTGCGGTTCAGTGTGTCCGGAGCTCTGACCTGCTTCCCCATCTAGATCTGGGAGGGTAACTGCGTGGATGTGTGGCCCCATGACTCAAACCCACAATAGTGGTTTATATGCTGTTTTATCTCTGTTGTTTGTGAGTGCTTTTTTATTAAAATAATCTTCTTTCAAATTGCTTGGCAATACTTGCACTATGTCCTTTTGTCTCTGGGATATTTAAAAGGTTTCCATTCACCGTGGTTGTGAGAAAAATATGCTGGAAACCTAAAGCATAATATCAACTGTTGGCTTTGGCACCTGAATAAATCCCGTGACTGGATTGGAACAGATGAACTCCGTCTTAATATATATTCTTTCTTTGATGTAAGGAATTCATTCATTTTGTGTGTGAACATTCTGTAATTAGCGCCATTTGATCTACCGTCCACCTGGCACTTCCTCCAAATTCCTCGACAACTTTGTTTTCTGGCTACCTCACTTCCTCTATTCTGACATTCCCTCTATTATCCTAGGTGATCTCAACATCCCTATTGATAACCCCACAAAATCACCTGACTCTAAACTCCTTAACCTCACATCTTTACTTGGTCTCTCCCAGTGGACCACTTCACCCTCCCATATGTACAGGAGCTCACTGGATCTAGTTTTCACTCACTGCTGTGATATTTCTGATTTTCCAATTCCCCTTTTCCTCTCTCTTACCACAACCTGTTCTCTTTCAACTTGTCTATCTCTGCTTCCCCATCTCTCCCTCCTAAGGCTACCATCACTAAGCTTAACATTGAGGCAGCTGACACCTCATCCCTATCCTCCATGTTCGACTCACTTCTCCTCCTATTCTGTCTCTCTCATGCCCTGAACAAGCCACATCCCTATACAATGCATCTCTTACTTCTGCTCTTGACTCTGTCGCTCCACCAACCACTATTCACCCTCGCAGATCAACACCTCAACCCTGGCACACCAAATGCACCAGATATCTTCAAAAATGCTCACGTACTGCCTTGCGACAGTGGAGAAAATCACGCTCTAAGGCAGACTTCCTCCATTTTAAATGTATGCTCTCATCCTTCAGTGCTGCCCATTCCCTCGCTAAACAATCATACTTCAAAATTCTCATCTCTACCCAGTCTTCAAACCCCCGGTGCCTCTTTGCCACTTTGAACCCTCTCCTCTGTCCACTACCACCTCCTCTCGCATCCTCATTGTCTGCTCTTGACTTTGCCCCTTATTTTACATCCAAGATTGACTCCATATGTCAGGATATCACATCCCACCAGACCAGCAACCAGCCACCACCCATCCCTTGCCACCCCTCCCCTTCCCCCTCACCAACTCTGACATCTTTCTCCCATGTATCTGGTGAGGAAGTTATGGCCCTCATCTGTTTCTCACCCCACCACCTCCCCACTTGACCCTATCCCCTCCCACCTCCTCCACTACCTCTCTCCTTCTGCCTGTTCCCATCTTGCCCACCTTCTCAAACTCTCCCTCTCATCAGGCACTCTCCCCTCTGCCTTCAAGCATGCTCTTGTCTCCCCTATCCTTAAAAAACCTACCCATGATCCAAACACCCTCTCCAACTATCGACCCATCTCTCTCCTCCATTTTGCCTCTAAACTCCTTGAGCGTATTGTCAATAACCACCTCACTGCCTTTCTTTCCTCCCACTCACTGCTTGACCCATTCCAGTCTGGTTTACACTCTCTCCACTCCACTAAAACTGCCCTCACAAAAGTCTGCAATGACCTCCATGCAGCCAAATCTAAGGGCCACTACTCTTTGCTTATTCTTCTTGACATCTCTACTGCTTTTGACACTATGGACCACCCTCTCCTTCTGAAAATCTTTCACTCTCTTGGTCTGCGTGATACTGCCCTCTCCTGGCTGTCCTCCTACCTCTCTGATCGTTCCTTCTCTGTCTCCTCTCATGATGCTACCTCCCCCCACTGCCACTAACTGTTGGTGTCCCCCAAGATTCTGTTCCTGGTCCTCTCCTTTTCTCTCTCTATACGTCCTCTATAGGTGAACTTCATTAGTTAATTTAACTTCCAATATCACCTGTATGTTGATGACACTCAAATCTACCTTTCCTTCACTGATCTCTCCCCGGCTCTCCTCATTCGTACCTCCAACTGTCTCTCTGCTATCTCCTCCTGGATATCCCAGCGCTTTCTTAAACTCAACATGTCCAAGACTGAGCAGATCATCTTCCCACCCTCCCACACAACCTCACCTCCCACAATCTCATTATCCATTGATGGCATGACTATCTCCTCTAGCCCCCAAGTACGTTGTCTTGGCGTAATCCTTGACTCCTCCCTTTCCTTCAAACCACACATTTAGCACTTCTCACAAACCTGTCATTTTTATCTCAAAAACATTTCCAGGATCAGACCCTTTCTCACCCAGGATGCCACCAAGATCATTATCCACTCCCTGATTATTTCCAGACTGGATTACTGTAATCTCCTCCTAACTGACCTTCCTGACAAGTACCTCTCTTCACTCCAGTCTATCCTCAATGCTGCAGCCCAGCTCATCTTCCTCCCCAAATGCACTACATCCACCTCCCATCTCCTACAAGCCCTTCACTGGCTTCCCTTCCCTTTCAGAATCCAATTCAAACATCTCACACTCACAAAGCACTCTCCCACTCCTCTCCAACTTACATCTCTGATCTTATCTACCTTTATTCTCCCACCCGCCCTCTTCGCTCTGCTAATGCATGCCGACTCAACTGTCTTCTGATTACTTCCTCCCACTACTATCTCCAAGATTTTTCACGTGTTGCTCCCTTACTCTAGAATTCTCTACCTCACCCCTCAGACTCTCCACCTCTCTACAGAACTTCAAACAGGCTCTTAAGACCCACTTCTTTACCAAACCCAGCCAAATCTCATCCTAACCCTCTGTCCCATGCTCGGTCTACCCCATCTATGTTTCTCCTGTCTGTCTGCCTCTCCCCTTTAGAATGTAAACTCTCATGAGTAAGGCCCTATTTCCTCATGTGCTTATCATTTTCTGACTTTAATAATCCTCAACTACCCAAATCCTGCAGTTTTTGGCCACCTTGATACTTATCTCAGTGTCGTCTACTGATGTAGTTATGCTTAGTTACCCTGTACTTGTCCTATATTGTCTTCAACTGTAAGTCACTGTTTTCCCGTTTTCATTATGTGCATATGTACTCTGTAGTTGGGTGCTGTGGAACCCTTGTGGCGCCATATAAATAAAAGGATAATAATAATAATAATAATAATAATGACAGTTATATACTAATGTTAATATTGAAACAAACTAGGCCCTCCCTAAGAAATACTCTCTCTCTCTCTCTCTCTCTCTCTATATATATATATATATATATATATATACATATACATATTAATATCCTCTTTATGCTGTGACTGCTGGTCTCCCAGTCCCTCTTCATCCCTCTGGAAAGGGACTGCTGTGACTGCCAGGCTCCCAATCCCTCCTCATGCAGTGGCTGCCGTGCTCCCACTTCTTATTCATGCCTGCGTCCTGCAGGCAGTTCCAGCTGAAGCAGTAAGAACCTCAAGTAGACTGATTTCTGCAGTCTCCTCAATGGCTGGGGCCCCTCATAGTGTCAAGGCCTGGTACAACTTAACTCTTAGTACCCCAGTCACCAGGCCTGCAGCTATTGCAGTTGACTACCCTCTTCTCATATAGTCTCTACTCCCATGACCCTCATGGTACTGTGCTGTACTTGAGTCACCTCCTATTTTTCTGAATATTTCTTTAGATTCTCTACATTATTTCTGGTCCATTTTCCCCTTTTCTTCCAAAATCTGTCTTGATGACTCAAGGCTCTGTTCTTGGCATTTAGATTTTCTCGGCTTATACCACTTTTATTTTAGCAAACTAAAACATGAGTTGTGTTTCCACTACCACCTATTTGTAGATGATCCGTAACTATGTTTATCCTCTACTACTATGTTTCATCTAACTGAATATCTACCATATCCCTCTGCTACTTATGGCCAAAATTATCCAAGACTAAGCTCATTATCATTCCCTTAACCAGTATAACTACCCCATTCTAGTTTCCTGCACCAATGAAAAGATCACCCTTTCCTTAATTCTATAAACCCACTGATGTGGTATCATCTTCTGCACCACCCTCAACTTCTCTCTTGTGTCCTCGCTTTATGCCCAGCAGCATGTATAAAATCAATCTCTTCTCTTTCACTGTGGTGGTGATGATCATCTTCCTTGGAAACATTGTGAAAATATCTATTTTTCTATCTCAGGAAGTTACCAAAGCCCTTATTAGTTATCTCAATAACTTTTGAATTGTTTACTGCAGTCATCAGTTATCTGGCCTTCTAATCCCCAATATTTTACCACTCTAATCTGAGACTGCTCTTTCTCTCCGGATATTGGGGGTAATTCTGAGTTGATCGCAGCAGGATTTTTGTTAGCAGTTGGGCAAAACCATGTGCACTGCAGGGGAGGCAGATATAACATGTGCAGAGAGAGTTAGATTTGGGTGTTGTGTGTTCAATCTGCAATCTAAATTGCAGTGTAAAATAAAGCAGCCAGTATTTACCCTGCACAGAAACAAAATAACCCACCTAAATCTAACTCTCTCTGCACATGTTATATCTGCCTCCCGTGCAGTGCACATGGTTTTGCCCAACTGCTAACAAAAGTCCTGCTGCGATCAACTCGGAATTACCCCCATTGCACATCCGTTACATCACTCTGCAAATCCCTACCATGACTATCTGTAATCTTGATTATGCAAATCTCACTACTCACACTCAGCTTCAAGGTTCTCACCAACAGCTCCCCCTCATAAATCTCTGATCTTGCCATAAAATAATGTGTACATGTCTTCTTAAATCTGCTGCTGATCTGTGACTCACCTACTCCCTGATTACCACCTCTGGCTCCCATTGGCAAAAGTTCTCCTGTTTTACTCCCCTATTATGGAACTCCTTAATTTGCTATATCAGTCTCATCCCCAACTTTCAGTCTGTCATGTACTCTCTTAAAAGCCACCTCTTCACCGCAGCCTATTCCACTCCAACTTACATAACTTTTTTGTGCAAAAAAACAGCTACATTTGGACCCTTTAGCTCCTTTGTTTTAACATTACACTCTGGGGTCTATTTACTAAGCCTTGGATGGAGATAAAGTCACTGGAGATAAGTACCAGCCAATCAGCTCCTAACTGCCATGCCACAGACTGTGCTTGAAAAATGAGAGTTAGTAGCCAATTGGCTGGTACTTTATCTCCAGCAACATTATCTCCATCCAAGGCTTAGTAAATAGACCCCTCTGTCTCTAGATTGTAAACTGCATCCAGAAAAGTCCTTCTCTACCATCTCTCTGATATTTGCACCTTTCCTTTTAACTTTATATGTCCTTGTCTTTTTACTGCAGTGTATTCTTATTGTTTGGTTTGCTATACTGACTCTCTGATGGATGCTCTCTGGGACCATACTGTAAATATCCCTCTTAGTATATTAAAATATTAAAAGTGGAAGCTGGGTAAATTCTTTATGATACCTAAAGGGGAATCTAATTATCGGCAGGAAAATTAACAACCCTGCAGTGCAGGGTTTTTGTATTCAATAGAATGACAGAAAATGGGAAGCTGTAATTTCTATAGAAATCACCACATCTTTTTTCATTCACGACCAGAGCAAGTCTGATTTTTCCTAAAATCGTTAATTTTAGGAAAAATCACAGGGACTTGCTCTAATGCCCCGGCAGTACCCCTATGAGGACTAATTAAGCAATTGGAAGTTTCCAATTAGCTTAATTAATCAATTATTAATCAAGTTCCAAACCGGGGTCTTCTGTATCCAACGCCTGGAGCTGGGTCTTCTGCAGGAGCGGTGAGTACATGAGGTGTGTGACTGTTTGCAAGTGTCTGCAATGTCTATGGGTGTGAGTGTGTGTATGAGTGTGTGCATGAGGGTGTGTGACCCCTGGTATGTGTGACACTCCTGTGTCAGTGTAAACTCCCTGTAGTTGACTGCTGGGGGAACTACATCTCCCAGTAGCCTTTGCACCTCTCAGCACCCCCTGAACCTCTCTTTATACCCCGGGTCTCCCATCACCCCCTCTCTAGTGGAAGATAGCGGGGAGACTACCGGGAGCTGCGGAGACCACTGGAGAACCTCGGAGAGGTGAGTATCAATTTTATTTTTAGGCTTTGCAGGGTTTTCAATACTGATAACCCTGTGGCACCTGATAAAATAAATATTGGAGGCTGAAGGAAAGTAGGTGATAAATTTAGTCCTTTGGTTTAAGATAAGCCATTTTGTAAATTTGAAAGGCAAAGGGGTTTTAGATGGAGAGAACTGATAAGTCAAGAGATGATTTCTGAGAAAAAGGAACATAAGAGCAGGTTTGAAGGTGTATGGAATGGAGAAGAAAAGATAGCAGAGCTGAGCAGGGTGCCAGCAGGCAATGATGGAGACAAACTCTTATGTAGTAGGGTTTATGCATATCTTGGGGAACAACAGTATTAAAAGCAAATAGAATATTGTACTTAGTTATAGGAGAGAGAAACTGAGGAAGGTAGGATGAGTGGTGCACAGGGATGGTAAGGGGAAGTGGATCTGATAAGAAAATATTTAATGTTGGATGTATTGCATACTTGCCTACCTGACCCTCTCCATGAGGGAGAAAATGCTCTGTTCCTGGACTTTCCTGGTAATGTAGGATTGCCATCACCTGTGGTGAAACACCTTTCTTATCAATTAACTAGCTCACCACAGGTGATGGCAATCATACATTACCAGGAAAGTCCAGGAACAGAGCATTTTCTCCCTCATGGAGAGGGTCAGGTAGGCAAGTATGATGTATTGTATACTAGAAAGTGAGTGGAACTCTGGAGCTCTGCTGAATCGGATCAGTTTTGTAAGTAATACATCTGTCAGGTTATGTAGTAAAGGAGAAAATGTGAGGTGACAGGGGCAACTGCATCAAGGGCAATGAATCATGTGATATTTTAGAGAGGGATGGAAACAATGGATTCAGATTAGGAAGAAATAGAATTTAGGAGGGTTCTATAAAGCCTAAGAGGTGGATAGGGCAAAGGCTGATAATATATTGAAGGATGTACACAGAATAGGTGGTGGTATGGCAGCAGGAGGAAAAGGAGATTGTGTTTTTTTCTAGAGATGTGCGGTGGACAGTTTCCGTGTTTTGTGTTTCGGTTTTGGTTCTGGTTCCATGCTCGTGTTTTGGATCTGGATTGGTTTTGCCAAAACCACCCTTTCGTGTTGTGTTTTTGGATTTGGATCTGGATGATTTTGGAAAAAAACATAAAACAGCTAAAATCACATAATTTGGGGGTAATTGTGATCTTACAGTATTATTAACCTCAATAACATTAATTTCCACTCATTTCCAGTCTATTCTGAACACCTCACACCTCAAAATATTGTTTTAGGGCAAAAGGTTGCACCGAGGTGGCTGGATGACTAAGCTAAGCGACACAAGTGTGCGGCACAAATACCTGGCCCACCTAGGAGTGGCACTGCAGTGGCAGATAGGATAGCAGATTTAAAAAATAGGCCCCAAACAGCACATGATGCAAAAAAGAAAAAGATGTGCAATGAGGTAGCTGTATGGCTAAGCTAAGTGGCACAAGTGTGCGGCAAAAACACTTGTCCCATCTAGGAGTGGCACTGCAGTTGCAGACAGTATGGCGCTTAAAAACCCTAGGCCCTAAACAGCACATCATGCAAAGAAGAAAAAAAGGTGCAATGAGGTAGCTGTATGGCTAAGGTAAGCGACACAAGTGTGCGGCACAAACAACATGGGATGTGTTGGAATTTGCCCAGATGTAATATACGCACAATATTGATGGCACAGGAGAGCGTACCCCTAAACCAAACACACACACTGCAAAGCCTGTAAAATTAATTTGGATAATAATAACCCTTTTATTTGGAGCTATTATAGTAATATGCAGCACAGGCGAGCGTACCCCTACACCACACAGGGCAAACCCTGTAAAAATTAGTTGTATAATAATATAAGTAATGTATATAACCCTTTTATTTGGAGTAAATAATATACAGCACAGGACACTACCACTGGACTTATGGCAGCACAAGACACCACCACTGGACTGATGCAGCACAAGAAAGCACCACTGGACTGGACTTATATTGCAGTACCCCTGGAGTTGTACAGCAATGTCAGACAGGATGGCACTTTAAAAAACTAGTCCCCAACACATTTTGTGGAAGTAACCTCCTACGCCGATCGCTGACAAGGTTACCGGCTGCACTAAACACTCTTTCAGGGTACACACTGAAGGGGGGGGGCAACTTAGGTAAAATAAAGCCAGTTTGTGCAAGGGCATCCAAATTGCCTCTTTTTCCTGCCAGTATATGTCTGACATGCCTATCTGGATGCTGTCACTCATATAATCCTCCACCATTCTTTCAATGGTGACAGAATCATATGCAGTGACAGTAGACATGTCAGTAATCGTTGGCAGGTCCTTCAGTCTGGACCAGATATCAACACTCGCTCCTGACTACCCTGCATCAATGCCAGTGGGTGGGCTAGGAAATCTTATCCTTTTCCTTGCAGCCCCTGTTGCGGGAGAAAATGAAGGAGGAGCTGTTGACAGGTCACGTTCTGCTTGAGTTGACAATTTTCTCACCAGCAGGTCTTTGAACATCTGCAGACTTGTGTCTGCAGGAAAGAGAGATACAACGTAGGCTTTAAACCTAGGATCGAGCACGGTGGACAAAATGTAGTGCTCTGATTTCAACAGATTGACCACCCTTGAATCCTGGCAAAGCGAATGAAGGGTTCCATCCACAAGTTCCACATACTTTGCAGAATCGCTCTGTCTTAGCTCCTCCTTCAATCTCTACAGCTGCTTCTACAAAAGCCTGATGAGGGGAATGACCTGACTCAAGCTGGCAGTGTCTGAACTGACTTCACGTGTGGCAAGTTCGAAAGGTTGGAAAACCTTGCAAGAGATGGAAATCATTCTCCACTGCGCTTGAGTCAGGTGCATTCCCCCTCCTTTGCCTATATCGTAGGCAGATGTATAGGCTTGAATGGCCTTTAGCTGCTCCTCCATCCTCTGAAGCATATAGAGTGTTGAATTCCACCTTGTTACCACCTCTTGCCTCAGGTGATGGCAGGGCAGGTTCAGGAGTGTTTACTGGTGCTCCAGTCTTCGGCACGCGGTGGCTAAATGCCGAAAGTGGCCCTCAATTTTTTGGGTGACCGACAACATCTCCTGCAAGCCCCTGTCATTTTCCAAAAAATTCTGCACCACCAAATTAATTGTATGTGCAAAACATGGGACGTGCTGGAATTTGCCCAGATGTAATGCACGCACAATATTGGTGGCATTGTCCGATATCACAAATCCCCAGGAGAGTCTAATTGTGGTAAGCCATTGTGCGATGATGTCCCTCAGTTTCCGTAAGAGGTTGTCAGTGGTGTGCCTCTTATGGAAAGTGGTGATACATAGCGTAGTCTGCCTAGGAACGAGTTGGCATTTGTGAAATGCTGCTACTGGTGCCGCTGCTGTTGTTGCTGTGGGAGGCCATACATCTACCCAGTGGGCTATCACAGTCATATGGTCCTTAGAAAAGGTTTTAATTGGAGCCACACTGGAATTAATATTTACATATAGCTCTATTTATTATATATGGCTCTAAAGACCAACAATATGTTAGTGGATAGGAGATCCAAGAGGGATCTCAAAGGTGTTTATGGTTGGTGGTGCTCCCAGAGTCAGTGGTATTAAATGATTAGAAGGAAGAAAAAAAAAGACTCTGTGTCGGGCACACTTGAAATTATGAAAAATATGAAAACGTAACTTTTAATTACGTCAAGTAAAAAGAGGTTTATACACAGAAAGACACAAAACTTTAAAGTTTTCACCTCCACATCCAATATGTTATTAAATGTTATTGAATCATTATGTTCTAGGAGGTCATTATAACATAAACATTGGAGTGTGCCGGGGTGAAAATATTAGAAGTGAAATATCCGTGGATATCCAAAAGAAGATATGTATTGGACTAAAGGCACACTTACAATCATATGGACTTTATCGTTGTCCAATATATGCTGCTTTTAGGTCCTAAACGTGGATATACAACAGGTATATGTAAATGTAAGGGAACAGAGGTAGAAATACAGTAATGAGGACTATATTGATGTTCAATAAATGGTACCTTCTGTTCCAAAATCCCTGGTATGACTAGGATGGCTGCATATGAGTCTGAAAATCAGTAAATATGAGCTAGGTGCTTGTATATGTGGACAGAGAAAGAGAGCAGATTAAGGTCAGAGGTTTCTCCAGCACTTCTGCTTTTTGTCTTAAGTGGGGAGTGTACTTACTGCACCCAATATTCCCTAGTGGTTCCCCATCTAGGTACTGATCAGGCTTCTCACTGCTTTGCTTCCAAGATCAAACGAGATTGGGCGTGACCAGTGAAATGTGGCAGTAAAATTCCCCATTCAGCAAATGAGCGTGTGTGGTTAATGACAAATACCCAGAATGAGAGTACTTCTGCTGTCCAATGGGTATGCACAGGTTCTCTGTTACATAGGCATTGCAGAGGTTAATACCCTGGCATTGGATGAAAGAGTACAGAAAAAAGGAGAAATCATAGATAAAGGAATAGGTTAAGGGCCCCACCTTCTGCTGTCCACTGTCATATAAAGTCTTACTGCGGACAGTGGATTAGAGAGGTGTGCTGTATTTTCCTATTGAGATAGAAAAGTATAAATGAGTTCTGGGATTTATTGAGAGTAAATTTTATATCAACATATGATGTAATAGACTTAAAAGCATAATTGATTGAAGCCAAACATGAGGCAGGCACAGATAAACAGCAAACAATGATAATAGAAATCTAGGAGAGATGCAAGTACTGAAATTAAACCATATCAGTAACTGATGCCAAAGAAAGAAAATACAGGTACTGAAAAACCTTAAACATAGCTCTCAATAATACACGTAACAATGACTAATGTTCAACGAAGTGCTACAATTACACTAGTTCTAATTGACACATTTTTTGTATGGGCGGAGGACAGATAATAACAGAGCTGTAAGAAGTCTATTACCAAAGAAAGATACAAGTGCTGTAATATAGACCGTACCAATAGCTGATGTCAGATAAAGTAAACATAGCTCTCAGTAATACACTTAATGTGTGGTAAAAGAACAGGTAATAATAAACTGTTAGGAAAGTTCCAAGATGCTAGGCTATGTATACAGTACAGATTAGCGCTGAACTCTGCAGCAAACAATTTTTTTTTAATATTACTGTGAACCCTAGAAAGGTTCCAAGATACTGAGCTATGTATAAAGGTCAGCTAAGAACTCTGCAGCACAAAATCCTTTTTAAATTACTGTGGGCCCATATGGTCATATACGATACCAGGAATGGAAGTGTGCCTTTAGTCCAATACATATCCCCTTTTGGATATCCACGGAGATTTCACTTCTAATATTTTCACCCCGGCACACTCCAGTGTTTATGTTATAATGACCTCATAGAACATAATGATTCAATAACATTTAATAACATATTGGATGTGGGGGTGAAAACTTTCAAAGTTTTTGTGTCTTTCTGTGTATAAACCTCTTTTTACTTAACGTAATTAAAAGTTAAGTTTTAATATTTTTCATAATTTCAAGTGTGCTCCAACACAGAGTCTTTCTTTTTTCTTCCTTCTAATCATATAGTCCTTAGTCTGCCCTGTTCCACTTGTCTACATGTCCGTGGTAAAGAGGACAGTGGGTACAACTGCATTTTTTAGGACACTGAGGACACTTTTTCTGACGTCTCTGTACATTCTCAGTATCGCCTGATTAGTGAAGTGGAACCTAGATAGGATTTGGTACCGGGGACACACTACCTCAAACAATTCTCTAAGTTCCACTGAACTAATGGCGGATACCGGACCCACGTCTAACACCAACATAGCTGTCAAGGCCTCAGTTATCCACTTTGCAAAAGGATGACTGCTGTCATATGTCATCTTCCTCACAAGGACTGCTGGACAGTCAATTGCTTAGATGAAGTAATATAAGTGGCCTTCCGACTTCCCCTCTGGGATGATGATCAACTCCCAGCAACAACAATAGCAGGGGTAGCAACAGATGGCGTACCACTCAAGGATCCTCTGGAGGAATCCCGGTTAGGAGAGGACTCCTCAGTCTTGCCAGTGACATGGCCTGCAGGACTACTGATGTTCCTGACTGAGGAGGAATTTTGAAGTTAAGGGAGTTGGTGGTGTGGCTTGCAGGAGCTTGGTACAAGAGGAAGAAGGGATTTAGGTGTCAGTGAACTGCTTACGCTCTTACACAAAGTTTCACAACTTGACACTGACGTCTAATGAATGCGCTGCAGGTGACGTATAAGGCAGGATGTTCCTAGGTGGTTAACGTCCTTACCCCTACTTATTACAGATTGACAGAGGTAACACATGGCTTGACACCTGTTGTCCGGATTTGTGGAGAAATAATTCCACACCGAAGAGGTGGCTTTTTTGGTATCGCAACCGCCGACACACTTGGACTCTCCTTGGGGATTTGTGATAACATCTTAAAACGCACAATTCTTTGCTGTGCTTTTTCCAGTTTAACTCTTATAATTTTTCTAGCGGGAGGATGAGGGCTTCCATCATCATGTGAAGCTGAATCACTAGTCATGAACATAGGCCAGGGCCTTAGCCATTCCTTGCTATTCCGTGTCGTAAATGGCATATTGGCAAGTTTACGTTTCTCCTCAGACCATTTAAATTTATTTTTTTGGGTCTTTTTACTGAACTTTGGCTTTTTGGATTTTATATGCCCTCTACTATCACATTGGGCATCGGCCTTGGCAGACGACGTTGATGGGATTTCATCATCAATGTCATGACTAGTGGCAGCAGGTTCAGCACTAGGAGGAAGTGGTTCTTGATCTTTCCCTATTTTATCCTCCAAATTTTTATTCTCCATTATTTTTCTGGAGTTATATAACAATATGCGGTACAGGAGAGCGTACCTCTAAACCACACAGGGCAAACCCTGTGAAAATTATTTGTATTAAATATTAATAACCCATTTATTTGGAGTAAATAATATACAGCACAGGACAGCACCACTCAACTTATGTGGACTGGACTGATACGGCAGTACCACTGGACGTATACAGCAGTATCACTGGACTAGACTTATACACCAGTACCACTGGAATCATATGGCAGGATCACTGGAATAATACACCAGTACCACTGGAATTATACGGCAGGATAACTGGATTTATATTCTAGTACCACTGAAATTATACGACAGGATCACTGGAATTATACGGCAGTACCACTAGACTTATATGGCAGTACCACTGGACATATACGGCAGTATCACTGGATTGGATTTATACGCCAGTACCACTGGATTTATACGGCAGGATCACTGGAATTATACAGCAGTACCACTGGACATATACGGCAGTATCACTGGACTGGATTTATACACCAGTACCACTGAAATTATACGGCAGTATCACTAAAATTATATGGCAGTACCACTGGACTTAAACAGCAGTATTACTGGACATATACGGCAGTATCACTGGACTGGACTTATTCGCCAGTACCACTGGAATTGTACGGCACGATAACTGGAATTATACGGCAGGATCAATAGACTTATACGGCAGGATCAATGGAATTATACGGCAGGATCACTGGACTTATACGGCAGAATCACTGGAATTATACGGCAGGATCACTGGAGTTATATGCCAGTACCACCGGAATTATACAGCAGGATCACTGGATTTATATGCCAGTACCACTGGAATTATATGGCAGGATCACTGGAATTATACGGCAGTACAACTGGATTTATACAGCAGTACCACTGGAATTATACGGCAGTATCACTGGACTGGACTTATACGCCAGTACCACTGGAATTATATGGCAGGATCACTGGAATTATACGGCAGGATCACTGGTGTTATACGCCAGAATCAATGGAATTATACAGCAGGATCACTTGAATTATACGGCAGGATCACTTGAATTATACGGCAGGATCACTAGAATTATACGGCAGGATCACTGGACTTATACGGCAGGATCACTGGAATTATACGGCAGGATCACTGGAATTATACGGCAGGATCACTGGACTTATTCACCAGTACCACTGAAATTATACAGCAGGATCACTGGAATTATACGGCAGTACCACTGGACATATACGGCAGTATCACTGGACTGGACTTATATGCCAGTACCACTGGAATTTTACGGCAGTATCACTAAAATTATACGGCAGAACCACTGGACTTATACGTCAGTATTACTGGACATATACGGCAGTATCACTGGACTGGACTTATTCGCCAGTACCACTGGAATCATACGGCATGATAACTGGAATTATACGGCAGGATCACTAGATTTATACAGCAGGATCACTGGAATTATACGGCAGGATCACTGGATTTATACTGCAGGATCACTGGATTTATACGGCAGGATCACTGGACTGAACTTATTCACCAGTACCACTGGAATTATACGGCACGATAACTGAAATTTTACGGCAGGATCACTAGACTTATACAGCAGGATCACTGGAATTATACGGCAGGATCACTGGATTTATACGGCAGGATCACTGGATTTATACAGCAGGATCACTGGAATTAAACGGCAGGATCACTGGAATTATACGGCAGGATCACTGGAGTTATATGCCAGTACCACTGGAATTATACAGCAGGATCACTGGATTTATACGCCAGTACCACTGGAAGTATACGGAAGGATCACTGGATTTATATGCCAGTACCACTGGAATTATATGGCAAGATCACTGGAATTATACGGCAGTACCGCTGGAATTATATGGTAGGATCACTGGAATTATACGGCAGGATCACTGGAGTTATACACCAGAATCAATGGAATTATACAGCAGGATCACTTGAATTATACGGCAGGATCACTTGAATTATACGGCAGGATCACTGGACTTATACGGCAGGATCACTGGAATTATACGGCAGGATCACTGGAATTATACGGCAGGATCACTGGACTTATTCACCAGTACCACTGAAATTATACAGCAGGATCACTGGAATTATACAGCAGTACCACTGGACATATACGGCAGTATCACTGGACTGGATTTATATGCCAGTACCACTGGAATTTTACGGCAGTGTCACTAAAATTATACGGCAGTACCACTGGACTTATACGACAGTATTACTGGACATATACGGCAGTATCACTGGACTGGACTTATTCGCCAGTACAACTGGAATCATACGGCATGATAACTGGAATTATACGGCAGGATCACTAGATTTATACAGCAGGATCACTGGAATTATACGGCAGGATCACTGGACTTATACTGCAGGATCACTGGATTAATACGGCAGGATCACTGGACTGAACTTATTCACCAGTACCACTGGAATTATACGGCACGATAACTGGAATTATACGGCAGGATCACTAGACTTATACAGCAGGATCACTGGAATTATACGGCAGGATCACTGGACTTATACGGCAGGATTACTGGATTTATACAGCAGGATCACTGGAATTAAACGGCAGGATCACTGGAATTATACGGCAGGATCACTGGAGTTATATGCCAGTACCACTGGAATTATACATCAGGATCACTGGATTTATACGCCAGTACCACTGGAATTATATGGCAGGATCACTGGAATTATACGGCAGTACCACTGGACTTATACAGCAGTACCACTGGACATATACGGCAGTATCACTGGACTGGATTTATACGCCAGTACCACTGGAATTATACGGCAGGATCACTGGATTTATATTCTAGTTCCACTGAAATTATACGACAGGATCACTGGAATTATACGGCAGTACCACTAGACTAATATGGCAGTACCACTGGACATATACGGCAGTATCACTGGATTGGATTTATACGCCAGTACCACTGGATTTATACGGCAGGATCACTGGAATTATACAGCAGTACCACTGGACATATACGGCAGTATCACTGGACTGGACGTATACACCAGTACCACTGGAATTATACGGCAGTATCACTAAAATTATATGGCAGTACCACTGGACTTATACAGCAGTATTACTGGACATATACGGCAGTATCACTGGACTGGACTTATTCGCCAGTACCACTGAAATTGTACAGCACAATAACTGGAATTATACGGCAGGATCACCAGATTTATACGGCAGGATCAATGGAATTATACGGCAGGATCACTGAACTTATACGGCAGGATCACTGGACTTATATGGCAGGATCACTGGAATTATACGGCAGAATCACTGGAATTATACTGCAGGATCACTGGAGTTATATGCCAGTACCACCGGAATTATACAGCAGGATCACTGGATTTATATGCCAGTACCACTGGAATTATATGGCAGGATCACTGGAATTATATGGCAGTTCAACTGGATTTATACAGCAGTACCACTGGACATACACGGCAGTATCACTGGACTGAATTTATACGCCAGTACCAATGGAATTATATGGCAGGATCACTGGAATTATATGGCAGGATCACTGGAGTTATACGGCAGAATCAATGGAATTATACAGCAGGATCACTAGACTTATACAGCAGGATCACTGGAATTATATGGCAGGATCACTGGATTTATACGGCAGGATCACTGGATTTATACAGCAGGATCACTGGAATTAAACGGAAGGATCACTGGAATTATACGGCAGGATCACTGGAGTTATATGCCAGTACCACTAGAATTATACAGCAGGATCACTGGATTTATACGCCAGTACCACTGGAAGTATACGGAAGGATCACTGGACTTATACGCCAGTACCACTGGAATTATATGGCAGGATCACTGGAATTATACGGCAGGATCACTGGAGTTATACGCCAGAATCAATGGAATTATACAGCAGGATCACTTGAATTATACGGCAGGATCACTTGAATTATACGGCAGGATCACTGGACTTATACTGCAGGATCACTGGAATTATACGGCAGGATCACTGGAATTATACGGCAGGATCACTGGACTTATTCACCAGTACCACTGAAATTATACAGCAGGATCACTGGAATTATACGGCAGTACCACTGGACATATACGGCAGTATCACTGGACTGGATTTATATGCCAGTACCACTGGAATTTTACGGCAGTATCACTAAAATTATATGGCTGTACCACTGGACTTATACGTCAGTATTACTGGACATATACGGCAGTATCACTGGACTGGACTTATTCGCCAGTACCACTGGAATCATACGGCATGATAACTGGAATTATACGGCAGGATCACTAGATTTATACAGCAGGATCACTGGAATTATACGGCAGGATCACTGGATTTATACTGCAGGATCACTGGATTTATACGGCAGGATCACTGGACTGAACTTATTCACCAGTACCACTGGAATTATACGGCACGATAACTGGAATTATACGGCAGGATCACTAGACTTATACAGCAGAATCACTGGAATTATACGGCAGGATCACTGGATTTATACGGCAGGATCACTGGATTTATATGCCAGTACCACTGGAATTATATGGCAGGATCACTGGAATTATACGGCAGTACAACTGGATTTATACAGCAGTACCACTGGACAAATACGGCAGTATCACTGGACTGGACTTATATGCCAGTACCACTGGAATTATATGGCAGGATCACTGGAATTATACGACAGGATCACTGGTGTTATACGCCAGAATCAATGGAATTATACAGCAGGATCACTTGAATTATACGGCAGGATCACTTGAATTATACGGCAGGATCACTGGACTTATACGGCAGGATCACTGGAATTATACGGCAGGATCACTGGAATTATACGGCAGGATCACTGGACTTATTCACCAGTACCACTGAAATTATACAGCAGGATCACTGGACTTATACGTCAGTATTACTGGACATATACGGCAGTATCACTGGACTGGACTTATTCGCCAGTACCACTGGAATCATACGGCATGATAACTGGAATTATACGGCAGGATCACTAGATTTATACAGCAGGATCACTGGAATTATACGGCAGGATCACTGGACTTATACTGCAGGATCACTGGATTTATACGGCAGGATCACTGGATTTATACGGCAGGATCACTGGACTGAACTTATTCACCAGTACCACTGGAATTATACGGCACGATAACTGAAATTATACGGCAGGATCACTAGACTTATACAGCAGGATCACTGGAATTATACGGCAGGATCACTGGACTTATACGGCAGGATCACTGGATTTATACAGCAGGATCACTGGAATTAAACGGCAGGATCACTGGAATTATACGGCAGGATCACTGGAGTTATATGCCAGTACCACTGGAATTATACAGCAGGATCACTGGATTTATACGCCAGTACCACTGGAAGTATACGGAAGGATCACTGGAGTTATATGCCAGTACCACTGGAATTATATGGCAGGATCACTGGAATTATACGGCAGTACCGCTGGAATTATATGGCAGGATCACTGGAATTATATGGCAGGATCACTGGAGTTATACGCCAGAATCAATGGAATTATACAGCAGGATCACTTGAATTATACGGCAGGATCACTTGAATTATACGGCAGGATCACTGGACTTATTCACCAGTACCACTGAAATTATACAGCAGGATCACTGGAATTATACGGCAGTACCACTGGACATATACGGCAGTATCACTGGACTGGATTTATATGCCAGTACCACTGGAATTTTACGGCAGTATCACTAAAATTATACAGCAGTACCACTGGACTTATACGTCAGTATTACTGGACATATACGGCAGTATCACTGGACTGGACTTATTCGCCAGTACCACTGGAATCATACGGCATGATAACTGGAATTATACGGCAGGATCACTAGATTTATACAGCAGAATCACTGGAACTATACGGCAGGATCACTGGATTTATACTGCAGGATCACTGGATTTATACGGCAGGATCACTGGACTGAATTTATTCACCAGTACCACTGGAATTATACGGCACGATAACTGGAATTATACGGCAGGATCACTAGACTTATACAGCAGGATCACTGGAATTATACGGCAGGATCACTGGATTTATACGGCAGGATCACTGGATTAATATGCCAGTACCACTGGAATTATATGGCAGGATCACTGGAATTATACGGCAGTACAACTGGATTTATACAGCAGTACCACTGGACAAATACGGCAGTATCACTGGACTGGACTTATACGCCAGTACCACTGGAATTATATGGCAGGATCACTGGAATTATACGACAGGATCACTAGAGTTATACGCCAGAATCAATGGAATTATACAGCAGGATCACTTGAATTATACGGCAGGATCACTTGAATTATACGGCAGGATCACTAGAATTATACGGCAGGATCACTGGACTTATACGGCAGGATCACTTGAATTATACGGCAGGATCACTGGAATTATACGGCAGGATCACTGGACTTATTCACCAGTACCACTGAAATTATACAGCAGGATCACTGGAATTATACGGCAGTACCACTGGACATATACGGCAGTATCACTGGACTGGATTTATATGCCAGTACCACTGGAATTTTACGGCAGTATCACTAAAATTATACGGCAGTACCACTGGACTTATACGTCAGTATTACTGGACATATACGGCAGTATCACTGGACTGGACTTATTCGCCAGTACCACTGGAATCATACGGCATGATAACTGGAATTATACGGCAGGATCACTAGATTTATACAGCAGGATCACTGGAATTATACGGCAGGATCACTGGACTTATACTGCAGGATCACTGGATTTATACGACAGGATCACTGGATTTATACGGCAGGATCACTGGACTGAACTTATTCACCAGTACCACTGGAATTATACGGCACGATAACTGAAATTATACGGCAGGATCACTAGACTTATACAGCAGGATCACTGGAATTATACGGCAGGATCACTGGACTTATACGGCAGGATCACTGGATTTATACAGCAGGATCACTGGAATTAAACGGCAGGATCACTGGAATTATACAGCAGGATCACTGGAGTTATATGCCAGTACCACTGGAATTATACAGCAGGATCACTGGATTTATACGCCAGTACCACTGGAAGTATACGGAAGGATCACTGGAGTTATATGCCAGTACCACTGGAATTATATGGCAGGATCACTGGAATTATACGGCAGTACCGCTGGAATTATATGGCAGGATCACTGGAATTATACGGCAGGATCACTGGAGTTATACGCCAGAATCAATGGAATTATACAGCAGGATCACTTGAATTATACGGCAGGATCACTTGAATTATACGGCAGGATCACTGGACTTATACGGCAGGATCACTGGAATTATACGGCAGGATCACTGGAATTATACGGCAGGATCACTGGACTTATTCACCAGTACCACTGAAATTATACAGCAGGATCACTGGAATTATACGGCAGTACCACTGGACATATACGGCAGTATCACTGGACTGGATTTATATGCCAGTACCACTGGAATTTTACGGCATGATAACTGGAATTATACGGCAGGATCACTAGATTTATACAGCAGGATCACTGGAATTATATGGCAGGATCACTTGACTTATACTGCAGGATCACTGGATTTATACGGCAGGATCACTGGACTGAACTTATTCACCAGTACCACTGGAATTATACGGCACGATAACTGGAATTATACGGCAGGATCACTAGATTTATACAGCAGGATCACTGGAATTATACGGCAGGATCACTGGACTTATACGGCAGGATCACTGGATTTATACAGCAGGATCACTGGAATTAAACGGCAGGATCACTGGAATTATACGGCAGGATCACTGGAGTTATATGCCAGTACCACTGGAATTATACAGCAGGATCACTGGATTTATACGCCAGTACCACTGGAAGTATACGGAAGGATCACTGGATTTATACGCCAGTACCACTGGAATTATATGGCAGGATCACTGGAATTATACGGCAGTACCACTGGACTTATACAGCAGTACCACTGGACATATACAGCAGTATCACTGGACTGGACTTATACGCCAGTACCACTGGAATTATACGGCAGGATCACTGGATTTATATTCTAGTTCCACTGAAATTATACGACAGGATCACTGGAATTAAACGGCAGTACCACTAGACTAATATGGCAGTACCACTGCACATATACGGCAGTATCACTGGATTGGATTTATACGCCAGTACCACTGGATTTATACGGCAGGATCACTGGAATTATACAGCAGTACCACTGGACATATACAGCAGTATCACTGGACTGGACGTATACACCAGTACCACTGGAATTATACGGCAGTATCACTAAAATTATATGGCAGTACCACTGGACTTATACAGCAGTATTACTGGACATATACGGCAGTATCACTGGACTGGACTTATTCGCCAGTACCACTGAAATTGTACGGCACAATAACTGGAATTATACGGCAGGATCACCAGATTTATACGGCAGGATCAATGGAATTATACGGCAGGATCACTGAACTTATACGGCAGGATCACTGGACTTATATGGCAGGATCACTGGAATTATACGACAGAATCACTGGAATTATACGGCAGGATCACTGGAGTTATATGCCAGTACCACCGGAATTATACAGCAAGATCACTGGATTTATATGCCAGTACCACTGGAATTATATGGCAGGATCACTGGAATTATATGGCAGTACAACTGGATTTATACAGCAGTACCACTGGACATACACGGCAGTATCACTGGACTGAACTTATACGCCAGTACCACTGGAATTATATGGCAGGATCACTGGAATTATATGGCAGGATCACTGGAGTTATACGGCAGAATCAATGGAATTATACAGCAGGATCACTAGACTTATACAGCAGGATCACTGGAATTATACGGCAGGATCACTGGATTTATACGGCAGGATCACTGGATTTATACAGCATGATCACTGGAATTAAACGTCAGGATCACTGGAATTATACGGCAGGATCACTGGAGTTATATGCCAGTACCACTGGAATTATACAGCAGGATCACTGGATTTATACGCCAGTACCACTGGAAGTATACGGAAGGATCACTGGACTTATACGCCAGTACCACCGGAATTATATGGCAGGATCACTGGAATTATACGGCAGTACCGCTGGAATTATATGGCAGGATCACTGGAATTATACGGCAGGATCACTGGAGTTATACGCCAGAATCAATGGAATTATACAGCAGGATCACTTGAATTATACGGCAGGATCACTTGAATTATACGGCAGGATCACTGGACTTATACGGCAGGATCACTGGACTTATACGGCAGGATCACTGGATTTATACGGCAGGATCACTGGAATTATACGGCAGGATCACTGGACTTATTCACCAGTACCACTGAAATTATACAGCAGGAACACTGGAATTATACGGCAGTACCACTGGACATATACGGCAGTATCACTGGACTGGATTTATATGCCAGTACCACTGGAATTTTACGGCAGTATCACTAAAATTATACGGCAGTACCACTGGACTTATACGTCAGTATTACTGGACATATACGGCAGTATCACTGGACTGGACTTATTCGCCAGTACCACTGGAATCATACGGCATGATAACTGGAATTATACGGCAGGATCACTAGATTTATACAGCAGGATCACTGGAATTATACGGCAGGATCACTGGACTTATACTGCAGGATCACTGGATTTATACGGCAGGATCACTGGACTGAATTTATTCACCAGTACCACTGGAATTATACGGCACGATAACTGGAATTATACGGCAGGATCACTAGACTTATACAGCAGGATCACTGGAATTATACGGCAGGATCACTGGACTTATACGGCAGGATCACTGGATTTATACAGCAGGATCACTGGAATTAAACAGCAGGATCACTGGAATTATACGGCAGGATCACTGGAGTTATATGCCAGTACCACTGGAATTATACAGCAGGATCACTGGATTTATACGCCAGTACCACTGGAAGTATACGGAAGGATCACTGGACTTATACGCCAGTACCACTGGAATTATATGGCAGGATCACTGGAATTATACGGCAGTACCACTGGACTTATACAGCAGTACCACTGGACATATACGGCAGTATCACTGGACTGGACTTATACGCCAGTACCACTGGAATTATACGGCAGGATCACTGGATTTATATTCTAGTACCGCTGAAATTATACGACAGGATCACTGGAATTATACGGCAGTACCACTAGACTAATATGGCAGTACCACTGGACATATACGGCTGTATCACTGGATTGGATTTATACGCCAGTACCACTGGATTTATACGGCAGGATCACTGGAATTATACAGCAGTACCACTGGACATATACGGCAGTATCACTGGACTGGACGTATACACCAGTACCACTGGAATTATACGGCAGTATCACTAAAATTATATGGCAGTACCACTGGACTTATACAGCAGCATTACTGGACATATACGGCAGTATCACTGGACTGGACTTATTCGCCAGTACCACTGAAATTGTACGGCACGATAACTGGAATTATACGGCAGGATCACCAGACTTATACGGCAGGATCAATGGAATTATACGGCAGGATCACTGAACTTATACGGCAGGATCACTGGACTTATATGGCAGGATCACTGGAATTATACGGCAGAATCACTGGAATTATACGGCAGGATCACTGGAGTTATATGCCAGTACCACCGGAATTATACAGCAGGATCACTGGATTTATATGCCAGTACCACTGGAATTATATGGCAGGATCACTGGAATTATATGGCAGTACAACTGGATTTATACAGCAGTACCACTGGACATATACGGCAGTATCACTGGACTGAACTTATACGCCAGTACCACTGGAATTATATGGCAGGATCACTGGAATTATATGGCATGATCACTGGAGTTATACGGCAGAATCAATGGAATTATACAGCAGGATCACTTGAATTATACGGCAGGATCACTTGAATTATACGGCAGTATCACTGGACTTATACGGCAGGATCACTGGAATTATACGGCAGGATCACTGGAATTATACGGCAGGATCACTGGACTTATTCACCAGTACCACTGAAATTATACAGCAGGATCACTGGAATTATACGGCAGTACCACAGGACATATACGGCAGTATCACTGGACTGGACTTATACGCCAGTACCACTGGAATTTTACGGCAGTATCACTAAAATTATACGGCAGTACCACTGAACTTATACGTCAGTATTACTGGACATATACGGCAGTATCACTGGACTGGACTTATTCGCCAGTACCACTGGAATTATACGGCATGATAACTGGAATTATACGGCAGGATCACAAGATTTATACAGCAGGATCACTGGAATTATACGGCAGGATCACTGGATTTATACGGCAGGATCACTGGATTTATACGGCAGGATCACTGGACTGAACTTATTCACCAGTACCACTGGAATTATACGGCACGATAACTGGAATTATACGGCAGGATCACTAAACTTATATAGCAGGATCACTGGAATTATACGGCAGGATCACTGGATTTATACGGCAGGATCATTGGATTTATACAGCAGGATCACTGGAATTAAACGGCAGGATCACTGGAATTATACGGCAGGATCACTGGAGTTATATGCCAGTACCACTGGAATTATACAGCAGGATCACTGGATTTATACGCCAGTACCACTGGAAGTATACGGAAGGATCACTGGATTTATACGCCAGTACCACTGGAATTATATGGCAGGATCAATGGAATTATACGGCACGATAACTGGAATTATACGGCAGGATCACTAGATTTATACAGCAGGATCACTGGAATTATACGGCAGGATCACTGGACTTATACGGCAGGATCACTGGATTTATACAGCAGGATCACTGGAATTAAACGGCAGGATCACTGGAATTATACGGCAGGATCACTGGAGTTATATGCCAGTACCACTGGAATTATACAGCAGGATCACTGGATTTATACGCCAGTACCACTGGAAGTATACGGAAGGATCACTGGACTTATACGCCAGTACCACTGGAATTATATGGCAGGATCACTGGAATTATACGGCAGTACCACTGGACTTATACAGCAGTACCACTGGACATATACAGCAGTATCACTGGACTGGACTTATACGCCAGTACCACTGTAATTATACGGCAGGATCACTGGATTTATATTCTAGTTCCACTGAAATTATACGACAGGATCACTGGAATTATACGGCAGTACCACTAGACTAATATGGCAGTACCACTGGACATATACGGCAGTATCACTGGATTGGATTTATACGCCAGTTCCACTGGATTTATACGGCAGGATCACTGGAATTATGCAGCAGTACCACTGGACATATACAGCAGTATCACTGGACTGGACGTATACACCAGTACCACTGGAATTATACGGCAGTATCACTAAAATTATATGGCAGTACCACTGGACTTATACAGCAGTATTACTGGACATATACGGCAGTATCACTGGACTGGACTTATTCGCCAGTACCACTGAAATTGTACGGCACAATAACTGGAATTATACGGCAGGATCACCAGATTTATACGGCAGGATCAATGGAATTATACGGCAGGATCACTGAACTTATACGGCAGGATCACTGGATTTATATGGCAGGATCACTGGAATTATACGACAGAATCACTGGAATTATACGGCAGGATCACTGGAGTTATATGCCAGTACCACCGGAATTATACAGCAGGATCACTGGATTTATATGCCAGTACCACTGGAATTATATGGCAGGATCACTGGAATTATATGGCAGTACAACTGGATTTATACAGCAGTACCACTGGACATACACGGCAGTATTACTGGACTGAACTTATACGCCAGTACCACTGGAATTATATGGCAGGATCACTGGAATTATATGGCAGGATCACTGGAGTTATACGGCAGAATCAATGGAATTATACAGCAGGATCACTAGACTTATACAGCAGGATCACTGGAATTATACGGCAGGATCACTGGATTTATACGGCAGGATCACTGGATTTATACAGCAGGATCACTGGAATTAAACGGCAGGATCACTGGAATAATACGGCAGGATCACTGGAGTTATATGCCAGTACCACTGGAATTATACAGCAGGATCACTGGATTTATACGCCAGTACCACTGGAAGTATACGGAAGGATCACTGGACTTATACGCCAGTACCACCGGAATTATATGGCAGGATCACTGGAATTATACGGCAGTACCGCTGGAATTATATGGCAGGATCACTGGAATTATACGGCAGGATCACTGGAGTTATACGCCAGAATCAATGGAATTATACAGCAGGATCACTTGATTTATACAGCAGGATCACTGGAATTATACGGCAGGATCACTGGACTTATATGGCAGGATCACTGGATTTATACAGCAGGATCACTGGAATTAAACGGCAGGATCACTGGAATTATACGGCAGGATCACTAGATTTATATGCCAGTACCACTGGAATTATACAGCAGGATCACTGGATTTATACGCCAGTACCACTGGAAGTATACGGAAGGATCACTGGACTTATACGCCAGTACCACTGGAATTATATGGCAGGATCACTGGAATTATACGGCAGTACCGCTGGAATTATATGGAAGGATCACTGGAATTATACGGCAGGATCACTGGAGTTATACGCCAGAATCAATGGAATTATACAGCAGGATCACTTGAATTATACGGCAGGATCACTTGAATTATACGGCAGGATCACTGGATTTATACGGCAGGATCACTGGACTTATACGGCAGGATCACTGGATTTATACGGCAGGATCACTGGAATTATACGGCAGGATCACTGGACTTATTCACCAGTACCACTGAAATTATACAGCAGGAACACTGGAATTATACGGCAGTACCACTGGACATATACGGCAGTATCACTGGACTGGACTTATATGCCAGTACCACTGGAATTTTACGGCAGTATCACTAAAATTATACGGCAGTACCACTGGACTTATACGTCAGTATTACTGGACATATACGGCAGTATCACTGGACTGGACTTATTCGCCAGTACCACTGGAATCATACGGCATGATAACTGGAATTATACGGCAGGATCACTAGATTTATACAGCAGGATCACTGGAATTATACGGCAGGATCACTGGCTTTATACTGCAGGATCACTGGATTTATACGGCAGGATCACTGGACTGAATTTATTCACCAGTACCACTGGTATTATACGGCACGATAACTGGAATTATACGGCAGGATCACTAGACTTATACAGCAGGATCACTGGAGTTATATGCCAGTACCACCGGAATTATACAGCAGGATCACTGGATTTATATGCCAGTACCACCGGAATTATACAGCAGGATCACTGGATTTATATGCCAGTACCACTGGAATTATATGGCAGGATCACTGGAATTATATGGCAGTACAACTGGATTTATACAGCAGTACCACTGGACATACACGGCAGTATTACTGGACTGAACTTATACGCCAGTACCACTGGAATTATATGGCAGGATCACTGGAATTATATGGCAGGATCACTGGAGTTATACGGCAGAATCAATGGAATTATACAGCAGGATCACTAGACTTATACAGCAGGATCACTGGAATTATACGGCAGGATCACTGGATTTATACGGCAGGATCACTGGATTTATACAGCAGGATCACTGGAATTAAACGGCAGGATCACTGGAATAATACGGCAGGATCACTGGAGTTATATGCCAGTACCACTGGAATTATACAGCAGGATCACTGGATTTATACGCCAGTACCACTGGAAGTATACGGAAGGATCACTGGACTTATACGCCAGTACCACCGGAATTATATGGCAGGATCACTGGAATTATACGGCAGTACCGCTGGAATTATATGGCAGGATCACTGGAATTATACGGCAGGATCACTGGAGTTATACGCCAGAATCAATGGAATTATACAGCAGGATCACTTGATTTATACAGCAGGATCACTGGAATTATACGGCAGGATCACTGGACTTATATGGCAGGATCACTGGATTTATACAGCAGGATCACTGGAATTAAACGGCAGGATCACTGGAATTATACGGCAGGATCACTAGATTTATATGCCAGTACCACTGGAATTATACAGCAGGATCACTGGATTTATACGCCAGTACCACTGGAAGTATACGGAAGGATCACTGGACTTATACGCCAGTACCACTGGAATTATATGGCAGGATCACTGGAATTATACGGCAGTACCGCTGGAATTATATGGAAGGATCACTGGAATTATACGGCAGGATCACTGGAGTTATACGCCAGAATCAATGGAATTATACAGCAGGATCACTTGAATTATACGGCAGGATCACTTGAATTATACGGCAGGATTACTGGATTTATACGGCAGGATCACTGGACTTATACGGCAGGATCACTGGATTTATACGGCAGGATCACTGGAATTATACGGCAGGATCACTGGACTTATTCACCAGTACCACTGAAATTATACAGCAGGAACACTGGAATTATACGGCAGTACCACTGGACATATACGGCAGTATCACTGGACTGGACTTATATGCCAGTACCACTGGAATTTTACGGCAGTATCACTAAAATTATACGGCAGTACCACTGGACTTATACGTCAGTATTACTGGACATATACGGCAGTATCACTGGACTGGACTTATTCGCCAGTACCACTGGAATCATACGGCATGATAACTGGAATTATACGGCAGGATCACTAGATTTATACAGCAGGATCACTGGAATTATACGGCAGGATCACTGGACTTATACTGCAGGATCACTGGATTTATACGGCAGGATCACTGGACTGAATTTATTCACCAGTACCACTGGAATTATACGGCACGATAACTGGAATTATACGGCAGGATCACTAGACTTATACAGCAGGATCACTGGAATTATACGGCAGGATCACTGGACTTATACGGCAGGATCACTGGATTTATACAGCAGGATCACTGGAATTAAACAGCAGGATCACTGGAATTATACGGCAGGATCACTGGAGTTATATGCCAGTACCACTGGAATTATACAGCAGGATCACTGGATTTATACGCCAGTACCACTGGAAGTATACGGAAGGATCACTGGACTTATACGCCAGTACCACTGGAATTATATGGCAGGATCACTGGAATTATACGGCAGTACCACTGGACTTATACAGCAGTACCACTGGACATATACGGCAGTATCACTGGACTGGACTTATACGCCAGTACCACTGGAATTATACGGCAGGATCACTGGATTTATATTCTAGTACCGCTGAAATTATACGGCAGGATCACTGGAATTATACGGCAGTACCACTAGACTAATATGGCAGTACCACTGGACATATACGGCTGTATCACTGGATTGGATTTATACGCCAGTACCACTGGATTTATACGGCAGGATCACTGGAATTATACAGCAGTACCACTGGACATATACGGCAGTATCACTGGACTGGACGTATACACCAGTACCACTGGAATTATACGGCAGTATCACTAAAATTATATATCAGTACCACTGGACTTATACAGCAGTATTACTGGACATATACGGCAGTATCACTGGACTGGACTTATTCGCCAGTACCACTGGAATCATACGGCATGATAACTGGAATTATACGGCAGGATCACTAGATTTATACAGCAGGATCACTGGAATTATACGGCAGGATCACTGGACTTATACTGCAGGATCACTGGATTTATACGGCAGGATCACTGGACTGAATTTATTCACCAGTACCACTGGAATTATACGGCACGATAACTGGAATTATACGGCAGGATCACTAGACTTATACAGCAGGATCACTGGAATTATACGGCAGGATCACTGGACTTATACGGCAGGATCACTGGATTTATACAGCAGGATCACTGGAATTAAACAGCAGGATCACTGGAATTATACGGCAGGATCACTGGAGTTATATGCCAGTACCACTGGAATTATACAGCAGGATCACTGGATTTATACGCCAGTACCACTGGAAGTATACGGAAGGATCACTGGACTTATACGCCAGTACCACTGGAATTATATGGCAGGATCACTGGAATTATACGGCAGTACCACTGGACTTATACAGCAGTACCACTGGACATATACGGCAGTATCACTGGACTGGACTTATACGCCAGTACCACTGGAATTATACGGCAGGATCACTGGATTTATATTCTAGTACCGCTGAAATTATACGACAGGATCACTGGAATTATACGGCAGTACCACTAGACTAATATGGCAGTACCACTGGACATATACGGCTGTATCACTGGATTGGATTTATACGCCAGTACCACTGGATTTATACGGCAGGATCACTGGAATTATACAGCAGTACCACTGGACATATACGGCAGTATCACTGGACTGGACGTATACACCAGTACCACTGGAATTATACGGCAGTATCACTAAAATTATATGGCAGTACCACTGGACTTATACAGCAGCATTACTGGACATATACGGCAGTATCACTGGACTGGACTTATTCGCCAGTACCACTGAAATTGTACGGCACGATAACTGGAATTATACGGCAGGATCACCAGACTTATACGGCAGGATCAATGGAATTATACGGCAGGATCACTGAATTTATACGGCAGGATCACTGGACTTATATGGCAGGATCACTGGAATTATACGGCAGAATCACTGGAATTATACGGCAGGATCACTGGAGTTATATGCCAGTACCACCGGAATTATACAGCAGGATCACTGGATTTATATGCCAGTACCACTGGAATTATATGGCAGGATCACTGGAATTATATGGCAGTACAACTGGATTTATACAGCAGTACCACTGGACATATACGGCAGTATCACTGGACTGAACTTATACGCCAGTACCACTGGAATTATATGGCAGGATCACTGGAATTATATGGCATGATCACTGGAGTTATACGGCAGAATCAATGGAATTATACAGCAGGATCACTTGAATTATACGGCAGGATCACTTGAATTATACGGCAGTATCACTGGACATATACGGCAGGATCACTGGAATTATACGGCAGGATCACTGGAATTATACGGCAGGATCACTGGACTTATTCACCAGTACCACTGAAATTATACAGCAGGATCACTGGAATTATACGGCAGTACCACTGGACATATACGGCAGTATCATTGTCTGGACTTATACGCCAGTACCACTGGAATTTTACGGCAGTATCACTAAAATTATACGGCAGTACCACTGAACTTATACGTCAGTATTACTGGACATATACGGCAGTATCACTGGACTGGACTTATTCGCCAGTACCACTGGAATTATACGGCATGATAACTGGAATTATACGGCAGGATCACTAGATTTATACAGCAGGATCACTGGAATTATACGGCAGGATCACTGGATTTATACGGCAGGATCACTGGATTTATACGGCAGGATCACTGGACTGAACTTATTCACCAGTACCACTGGAATTATACGGCACGATAACTGGAATTATACGGCAGGATCACTAAACTTATATAGCAGGATCACTGGAATTATACGGCAGGATCACTGGATTTATACGGCAGGATCATTGGATTAATACAGCAGGATCACTGGAATTAAACGGCAGGATCACTGGAATTATACGGCAGGATCACTGGAGTTATATGCCAGTACCACTGGAATTATACAGCAGGATCACTGGATTTATACGCCAGTACCACTGGAAGTATACGGAAGGATCACTGGATTTATACGCCAGTACCACTGGAATTATATGGCAGGATCACTGGAATTATACGGCAGTACCACTGGACTTATACAGCAGTTCCACTGGACATATACAGCAGTATCACTGGACTGGATTTATACGCCAGTACCACTGGAATTATACGGTAGGATCACTGGAATTATACAGCAGGATCACTGGATTTATACGGCAGGATCACTGGAATTATACGGCAGGATCACTGGAATTATACGGCAGGATCACTGGAATTATACGGCAGGATCACTGGAATTATACAGCAGTACCACTGGACATATACAGCAGTATCACTGGACTGGACTTATACGCCAGTACCACTGGAAGTATACGGTAGGATCACTGGAATTATACAGCAGGATCACTGGATTTATATGGCAGTACCGCTGGACATATACGGCAGTATCAATGGACATATATGGCAGTATCACTGGACATATATACGGCAGTACCACTGGACATATACGGCAGCACAGGGACACCACCACTGGACTGATGCAGGACAACACAGCACCACTGCAATGGATTGGATTTATACAGCAGCACTGGACATATGGCAGTAGAGGACACCACTACTGTGACTGGACTGATGCAGCACAAAACACCACCACTGAACTGATTCAGCACAACACAGCACCACTGGACTGGACTTATACAGCAGCACTGGACATATGGCAGCAGAGGACACCACCACTGTGACTGGACTGATGCAGCACAAGACACCACCACTGGACTGATGCAGCACAACACAGCACCACTGGACTGGACTTATATAGCAGCACTGGACATATGGCAGCAGAGGACACAACCACTGTGACTGGACTGATGCAGCACAAGACACTAACACTGAACTGATGCAGGACACTGAGGATGGAGACATGTCCTCTCTCTACACTCTCCAAAATGAAAATGGTGGCGAAGCGTGGCGACTTATATAGAATCCAAACCCCAAGAGAATCTAACAGTGGGATGATGACATTTTGCCTCGTTCTGGTTTCTGAGTCAGGCGTAAAAACCCGTGCCGGGCTCGGGTGGTGACGTTCAGGCGTGTTCGGTTCTCTGAGATCCGGACCCGCTCATCTCTAATTGTGATGTCACAGATGTACTGTCTACCTGCCTGCAGCTGAATGCATTGTAATGTCATAGAGATTAGCTGAATGAATTGTAATGTCACAATGGTAATGAATAACTGCCTGCAGATGAATGCAATATGTTGTCACAGAGGAACATTCTAGCTGTCTGCATCTGAATGCATTGTGATGTCACCGAACTAGTGGTGAAGTCAGCTGAATGCATTGTGATGTCACAGACGTACTGTCAAGCTTTCTGCAGCTGAATAAATTGTAACATAGTAACATAGTTTCTGAGGTTGAAAAAAGACAATTTGTCCATTTAGTTCAACCTGTTTGTGATCTCACTGTACTGTAAAATTTTTAGGACTAATTTTAACTGTGGTAAATGTTTAGCCGTTATGTCTATTACTCTTATTTTTTTTATATATCACTATAGTGCATGATTTACCCACCATAGTCCTGAATATCCTTATCCATTAGGAATTTATCTAGCCCATTCTTAAAAGCAATGACCGAGTCTGCCATTACTACTTTCTCATGCAGGGAATTCCAAAAACGCATTGGGGTATATTTACTAAGGTCCCGATTTTGACCGAGATGGTGTTTTTACTTCAAAGTGTCATCTCTGGAATTTACTAAACTCAAATCACGGCAGTGATAAGGGCATTCGTATTTTTTTGGTAGTCCTCGGAAAAAATTACGAATGAATACACCATCGGTCAAATACGGCTGGAATTTGGTAGAAATCGGTCATTTACTAAAAAGTGCAAATCACAAACACTGCCGACAATAGCCAAACACTGCCGTGATTAAATACAAATCGGGAAAAAGTGCTAAAAAAAACAGACCTGCTTTTTTTTACCATGTTCGGATAGGCATGCACGGATCCATGAGATCCATGCATGTTTTTCAGTGGGAAGGGGTGGGAAAGTGTTAATTTTTTTTTTTTTAAATGCGTGGGGTCCCCCATCCTAAGCAAAACCAACCTCGGGCTCTTTGAGCCGGCCCTGGTTGTAAAAATATGGGTAAAAAAGTGACAGGGGTTCCCCCATATTTAAACAACCAGCACCGGGCTCTGCGCCTGGTCCTGGTTCCAAAAATACGGGGGACAAAAAACGTAGGGGTCCCCCGTATTTCTGAAACCAGCACCGGGCTCCACTAGCCAGATACATAATGCCACAGCTGGGGGACACTTTTATATTGGTCCCTGCGGCCCTGGCATTACATACCCAACTAGTCACCCCTGGCCGGGGTACCCTGGAGGAGTGGGGACCCCTTCAATCAAGGGGACCCCCCCTCCAGCCACCCAAGGGCCAGGGGTGAAGCCCAAGGCTGTCCCCCCTATCCAAGGGCTGCGGATGGGGGGCTGATAGCCTTTATGACAAAAGTTGAATATTGTTTTTAGTAGCAGTACTACAAGTCCCAGCAAGCCTCCCCGCAAGCTGGTACTTGGAGAACCACAAGTACCAGCATGCGGTGGAAAACCGGGCCCGCTGGTACCTGTAGTAGTACTACTACTAAAAAAATACCCCAATAAAAACAGAAGACACACACCTTGAAAGTAAAAGTTTAATACATACATCCACACCTCCATACACACATACTTACCTATGTTCACACGAGGGTCGGTCCTCTTCTCCATGTAGAATCCATGGGGTACCTGTTGGAAAAATTATACTCACATAATCCAGTGTAGTTCGGTCCTCTTCTTTTCTATTTGTAATCCAGGTACTTTGCAAAATAAAAAACGGACACCCGACCACGCACTGAGAGGGGCCCCATGTTTTCACATGTGACCCCTTTCCCCGACTGCCAGGAACCCCCCCTGACTTCTGTCTAGGAGGGTTCCTTCAGCCAATCAGGGTGCGCCACATTGTGGCACCCTCCTAATTGGCTGTGTGCTCCTGTAGTGTATGACAGGCAGCACACGGCAGTGTTACAATGTAGCGCCTATGCGCTCCATTGTAACCAATGGTGGGAACTTTGTGGTCAGCGGTTGACCGAAAGTAACCTCACCGCTGACCACAAAGTTCCCACCATTGGTTACAATGGAGCGCATAGGCGCTACATTGTAACACTGCCGTGTGCTGCCTGTCATACACTACAGGAGCACACAGCCAATCAGGAGGGTGCCACAACGTGGCGCACCATGATTGGCTGAAGGAACCCTCCTAGACAGAAGTCAGGGGGGGTTCCTTGCAGTCGGGGAAAGGGGTCCCATGTGAAAACATGGGGCCCCTTTCAGTGTGTGGTCGGGTGTCCGTTTTTTTATTTTGCAAAGTACCTGGATTACAAATAGAAAAGAAGAGGACCGAACTACACTGGATTATGTGAGTATAATTTTTCCAACAGGTACCCCATGGATTCTACATGGAGAAGAGGACCGACCCTCGTCGGTCTACTTGACGACACAGAGGTAGGTCTCCTCCAGGGTACCTCGGCCAGTGGTGACTAGTTGGGTATGTGATGCCAGGGCCGCAGGGACCAATATAAAAGTGTTCCCCGGCTGTGGCATTATGTATCTGGCTAGTGGAGCCCGGTGCTGGTTTCAGAAATACGGGGGACCCCTACGCTTTTTGTCCCCTGTATTTTTGGAACCAGGACCAGGCGCAGAGCCCGTTGCTGGTTGTTTAAATATGGGGGAACCCCTGTCACTTTTTCCCCCATATTTTTACAACCAGGGCCGGCTCAAAGAGCCCGAGGCTGGTTTTGCTTAGGAGGGGGGACCCCCACGCATTTTTTTTTCACGATTTTAACAATGATTTATTTTTTTATAAAGGTGCACAATGAAGCCCAGCACGGATCTCACAGATCCGGCCGAGATTAATTGTGCTAAAGTCGGCAGTGTTTTACAAGTCACTCACGTAAAACACTGCAAAAAAAAACGAATGACATCGACATCGGTAAATACGAAAATGCAGAATACGACAGCTTAGTAAATTAGTCGTAATAAATTCAAAAAGTTGCAACTTTACACTTTCGATATCATTTGTGATTGAACTTTAACCTCAATCGGGAAAATACGAATTTTAGTAAATATACCCCATTGTGCTTACTGTGAAGAAACCTTTCTGTCTCTGTATGTGAAATCTCCTCTAACCTAAGCAGGTGCCCTCGTGTCCTTTGTGATGATCTTACCAAAACAAATCCCCTGCTAGCTCTGTGTATTGTCCCCTTATATATTTGTAAATGTTAATTATGTCCCCTCTTAATCTTCTTTTTTCCAGTGTAAACATGCCTAGAAAGCCTTTCCTCATATTCAAGCGTCTCCATCCCCTTAATCAATTTGAATTTTAATCACCTGTCTCTGAACCTTTTCTAGTTCCAGGATATCCTTATTGTAGTATGGTGCCCATAATTATGCACAGTATTTGAGATGTGGCCTCACTAGTGATTTGTATAATGGGAGTATAATACTCTCATCCCTTGCATCAATTCCCCGCTTTATGCATGCTAATACCTTGTTTGCCTTATTTGCTGCATTCCTACATTGTGTACTACTGCTAAGTTTGTTATCTATTTGGATATCTAAATCTTTTCCAGTACAGAATCCCCTAGTTTTTCCCCATATAGTATGTACGCAGTATTTTTGTTCTTGCTACCAAAGTGCATTACTTTACATTTGTCTGAATTGAATCTCATTCTCCATTTTGCTGCCCATGCTTCCAGTTTAAATAAGTAGTTCTGAAGACACTCAACACCCCCCTCCGAATTTATAACCTTACACAGTTTGGTATCGTCTGCAAAAATTTACACCATGCTCTCTAGATCTACTTCTAGATAATTTATAAAAATTTTGAACAAGAGTGGTCCAAGTACAGACCTTTATGGCACACCACTTCAGTCCATATTGAAAAAGTTCCATTTACCACCACTCGCTGCTCCCTGTTATCCAACCAATTTCTAGCCCAAGTGCATATTGTGTTTCCTAGCCCCAGTCATCTTAATTTATTGATTAGTCTCATGTGTGGTACCGTGACAAAAGCTTAAGCAAAGTCTAAAAAGATTACATCCACCTCTTTACGCTCATCACTGTTTCATAAAAGACTATTGAGTTAGTTTGACATATTCTATCCTTCACAAATCCATGTTGGTTCCTATTAATAAACCTATTGGCTTCAAGGAACTCCTGTACTCCATCCCTTAAAATACCTTCCAGTACTTTCCCCATAGATGTAAGACTTACTTGTCTATAATTACGTGATTCAGATTTACTTCCCTTTTTAAATATCGGCACTACTTCCGCTATATGCCAGTCTTTGGGAACCATACCTGATGTTACTGAGTCATTGAAAATCAAATATAGGAGCTCCATGAGAACCCTTGGGTGAATTCTGTCAGGACCAGGTGACTTATTAATCTTATTTTTTTTTCATAGGTCACAGAATACTTCCTCACTTAAATAAGCATTTAGCAGTGGGACATTATCGTTGCTGAGGCTATGCGTTAATCCCTCTATCTGGTCCTCTCCTGTGAATAGAGATGAGAAAAACTTGTTTAATTTTTCTGCTACGTCATTATCGTCTTTGACTAGGACGTCCAACTTACCTTTTAAAGGGCTTATACTCTCCTTCTTTAATCTTTTGCTGTTGATGTATTTAAAACAGTTTTTGGAGTTTGATTTACTTTCCTTTGCTATTAGTTTGTGGTGTAACAGAGATACTGTCTAGCTTCCTACAGCTGAATTCATCATGATGTCACAGATGTACTGTCTAGCTTCCGGCAGCTGAACGCATTGTGATGTCACAGTGGTGCTGTGTAACAGCCAGCAGCTGAATGCATTGTGATGTCACAGAGGTACTGTCTAGCTGCCTGCAGCTGAATGCATTGAAAAAATAATAATGGTACTGCATAAAAGACTGCATCTGTATGCAATATGATGTCACAGAGGAACATTCTAGCTTTCTGCATCTGAATACATTATGATGTCACAGAAGTACTGTCAAGCTGCCTGCAGCTGAATGCATTGTGATTTCACAGTAGCACTGTAGCACTGTGAAGCTGCCTGCAGCTGAATGCATTGTGATTTCACAGTAGCACTGTAGCACTGTGAAGCTGCCTGCAGCTGTATGCATTGTGATGTTACAGAGGTACTGTCTAGCTGCATGCAGCTGACTGCATTGTGATATCACAGAGGTATTGTCTAACTGCATACGGCTGAATGCATTGTGATGTAAAGAAGGTACGGTACAGCTACGTGCAGCTGAATGCACTGTGAAGTCACAATGGTACTGTCTAAGTGCCTGCAGATTAATGTAATATGATGTCACAGAGGAACATTCTAGCTGTCTGCATCTGAATGCATTGTGATGTCACAGAGGTAGTGTTGATGTCAAGTAAATGCATTGTGATGTCACAGAAATATTGCCTAGCTGACTATAGCTGAATGCATTGTCATGTCACTCACAATGGTACTGTCTAAGTACCTGCAGATGAATGTAATATGATGTCACAGAGGAACATTCTAGCTGTCTGCACCTGAATGCATTGTGGGGTCACAGAGGTAGTGTTGATGTCAGCTAAATGCATTTCACAGAAGTATTGCCTAGCTGCCTGCAGCTGAAAGCAAAGTGATGTCACAGTGGTACTTTTTAGTTGTCTGCAGCTAAGTACGTTGTGATTAGTGATGAGCGGGTTCGGTTCGTCGGAATCCGAACCCCCCCGAACTTCACCCATTTTACACGGTTCCGAGGCAGATTCGAATCTTCCAGCCTTGCTCGGTTAACCCGAGCGCGCCCAAACGTCATCATCCCGCTGTCGGATTCACGCGAGATTCGGATTCTATATAAGGAGCCGCACGTCGCCGCCATTTTTCACTCGTGCATTGGAAATGATAGTGAGAGGACGTGGCTGGCGTCCTCTCAGTTTTATTCAGGTGGCTGCAAATATCTGTGCTCACTGCTTTATTGTGGGGACTGGGGACCACCAGTATTATATAGGAGGAGTACAGTGCAGAGTTTTGCTGACCAGTGACCACCAGTATTATACGTTCTCTGCCTGAAAAACGCTCCATATCTGTGCTCAGTGTGCTGCATATATCTGTGCTCACACTGTTTTATTGTGGGGACTGGGGACCACCAGTATTATATAGGAGGAGTACAGTGCAGAGTTTTGCTGACCAGTGACCACCAGTATTATACGTTCTGTCAAAGTCAGAAAAATATCCCCATGCACGTTGCCATATTTGCACCGCACACTGGTCCGTGCTGCGCATGCGTACGCTCTCCCGTGAAGGCGCATACCCGCAATAGCGTGCACTCGCAGGCGCGGTATGCGTATTTACGGTAGAGTTTATGTAGTCGTAGCGTGCGACTCATTCGTTACATATTTTCACAATTAATGTAGTTTATAGATCATGGTCCCTTTGATAGTTTCTGATAGTTTGGTTAATATAGAAGGTCCCTGAGCTAAGGAATCCCTCTTTGTATCGTACGAAGGGTCTAACAGGAATCATACAGCAGTGTTTGGTACCCATCGGAAGAGTATTTAATTAGCAATATTCCGGTGTTGGTTTGGAGCGTATTAATCGCTCGTGCGAATAGTTATGGACATAAGAAGTTTATGTCCATTTCTACTATTTACTCATACTCAGGTATGCGGCGGGAAACCTAGTTCCCCACCCACCTGAGCTGTTTGAAATCGTCACAGCCCACCTGTATGAATCAACCTATGACCTTTTGTTGTGATACAGGGTCGAATTCCTTCATCCAATGGACAATGGGATTGTAGGGACTATGAGATTGCATTGTGTGTGGGGCATAAATAGGCAAGCCGACCACATCCAGCTCTCACTCTTCAACGGTTCTCATTGCTGAAAATCGGGTGCTGGATGTCCAGGCGCATGCGATCGTTTACCCTTGTGCGTAAGTTTCTCTCCGTAATCATTGTCTTTCTGTGAGCCAATTTCTCTCATCTCTCTCCGTCTCTCTCTCTCTCTCTCTCTTTCCCTTCTCTTTCTCTCGTATCTCCCCTAGACTAGTATTGTATTGTATTAGATAGTATTGTATTTTGGTTAGGAAGTCTTTGTTATATTGTAGTGTATCATTTGTACTGTTATCCCCTTTTTACAAGTATACTAGATATAATACAGTTAATAGGCTTTGGACCCTAAACCAGTATCTGTGTATTTCCTATAGTGTTAAGTGTTCACTTGAGCGTCGGTGACGCTCAAGCAGCTTTGTAGTTAGTCAGGTTACACAAGGTTGCACTTACACCCTGTATTCACATTAAGGTATTCCGTGTATTTCATTGGTATAAGGTTTAGACATAAAGGTATAGCGTTGTGAGCGTCTGCGCCGCTGGTGATCTCCTCGTGGTCTCGAGCGTCCGCTACGCCATAGCGAATCATTACTCTAGTCATAGCCAATAACGTGTCCTGTGATCACTGGGCCGTGATCGAACGTGACGCTTGAGCGTCTCGCCTACGGCTGAGCGATCGTTACGCAACTAGCGTACCATTACGGTACTTCTTAAGTAAACAGCGTACAGTGTTCTTAGACTTCAAAAAGGGTTGTTTATACGACAAGGGAATTTAGCATTGTCAATTGGGGGCTCGTCCTATCCTTCTCATATCTGCACTAGGTAGATCAGCAGACATTATCCCTCCAGCAAAGGGTGGGAGGTTGTCTCGCAGTGCTGACGGGATAAGCGTCTGCTTCGCTTAGATAAAGAGTGCTGAAGGAATCCGGGAACCGGAAGTAAGAACAAAACGCTTGTGTCTTTTAAAACTGTTTTATTTCTCTTCTGTCTTGCGTATACACGCACGCATACATTTATCTGCATTTCTTTTTCAAATTTCGTATATCACTATTCCTGTTTGCCAAGTTTTATAGTTGATAGAAAGTGCAAAAAGAGATTTGCTGTTATTTCATAGTAGAGGTAATAGTTAAAGTATAGACCAACACACGGCTTGTCTGGGAGATAAGACAGTCAGTGTGGTGTGCGGTAGATGATCAGGGATCACCTACATTGATAAAGGTAGAAATTGTGTTACGGTGGATCTTTGTTTTGCGTACACGTGTCCCTAACAAAAGACTTGCGTACGCAATCCAAACGGCAGACGCACGCAGCGTACATTACGCAACGTAGCATCTGGTTACGCAACGTAGCTCAAGTCACGAAAAGTTGAATTAGCGCAAAGCGATAATTAGCGCAAAGGCGATAAATAACGCGACGCGGTAAATAACGCAAATCTATTTTTTGGAAAAATCTGAAATTTAGTTTAACAGATCCTGCTCCTAATTGGTAACACAGTTGGACTGAAGACAATTTCTGCGCAGAAATAGATATAGAAACAAAGTGTACATGTGTTGAGTGAGTGTGTTTTTATTACATAAGTTTATATAACTTAAAGAGGTTGAACCAAAAGGAAAGTCGGGTACTCGTCAAGGGACACACGTGTAAGTGACATATACGGTGGCTAGGGAGGCATCCTTGGTTAAATAATATTTGAGCATTAGAGTATAGCGGACCATAAGGTAACAGACCAGGAGGTCATAAGGTAACAGACCAGGAGGTCATAAGGTAACAGACCAGGAGGTCATAAGGTAACAGGTAAAATAGACAAAGAGGTCCGCTATAAAAGTCCAGTGGCACAACGCCTGGGGTGTTGGTGCAGAACCCATATAGGCCATAAGCTCTTGCTGAAGGAATCGCGGCCGGAAACATCAATTCCATTGATCTTTCAGTACATGACAAGTAGTGCTTATGTACTGAACGATTGGACCGCACGTAATTGTGTGCAGTAGTTAGTAATCTGACCTAATACCATTAGAGTAAAGTGGTCACAAACGCTATTTGTACATTCTGACGTGATTTGTGTAATTTTTTATTTTTGGAAGGGAAGTTCGCTGGTCACTCAGGAACTATCCAACAACCGATACTTGCTGGGGAACGCGCCCCAGTAAATAAAGGTTCACAGGGGCCCTGGGTTGGGTACAGCAGCTCTGGTTACAGTGATTGCAGTACTGGCCAACGTGGGCGAGAAGTAAGTGGGGTACTTGGCAAACCGCCACCGCCGGCCTGCCCAGGACATCTTGGTTTGTTTGTAAGGGTTCGCTGAAAACCTTGAGATAAAGATCCAAGGAGTAATAAGCAACACCTGCAGAATTATGGGGGCCAGTTGTTCAGGTAGGGGGCGATCAACCTCGGTTCGGGTTGATTCAGAGAACCGACCCGTTGGGTCGGCAAGGTACATCATGTGTGAAAAATACGGAAGTCACACAGAATCTTTATGTGATGAATGGGAGAGAATGACTGTACAAGACAGGGACAAATTCCCAAGAATAGGTAGCTTCAGTCCAGACGTGTTACAAAATTTAAGGAGGAGGATATGTCTCATTGAACCAACAAAGAGACGAAGTAAACATTATGATTATTTGCAGTTATGGCAACAGGAAGGTGAATTACAAAGAGATTCAATTGACTTTTCTGACTCTTATCTTGAGAGGAGAGACAGTGGCATCGGGAGAGGAGTTGGTTGCGGAGAGAAAAACACAAGGGTGAACAATAAAAACGCTCTTAGCAACTGTAATATAGATTATAAGAATAAGTGTAATAAATGTAACAATGATTATTGTAATACTGTTGAATGTACAACTATTAACCTGTGCAAGTTGCACCCCATGTCAAACCTCCCTCAGGAATACAAACAAGAAAGTGAGCCCAGAACGATGTCAGCACCTCTTCCAGCAACCATCACAAAAGCCATCCAGGTGGACGCGACCAAATTGGTAAAGGCAATAATCGAACCCCCTAACGGAGGGTCAGGTGAGGTCGTGTCCACAGGTACGTACAATGTTTCATATCACGCACAAACAGATGTACCCCATATTGTAAGACCAACACAAGATGATGTAACTGAGCTCGATCTGGCCAGGGTGATCTCAGTCCCCAATGGGAAGACTGACGATCAGGGAATCATTCCCGTCAAGGACAGTGCAATGCGCTGTCTCTTGTCCCGGACCGAATTGAGATCAATTATGTCTGAATTTCCTGATCCTAGGAAAAATCTAGCCAAATGTCAAAGGTTTATTAAAGAACTAGGAAACGCCACAGAACCCACCAACAAAGAATGGCGGACAGTGCTGAGGGCATGTTTGCCCTCCAGTGTTGACCCTGAAAAGTTCATTGCTGATTGTAAATTAAACACGGAGGTACCTTGTATGGAAGAACACAATCAGGAATGTATTAGGCAGATTAACCGACAGTTAGGAATATATTTCCCAGCTGCTGTCAAGTGGAATGAAATTTTCTCCATAAGGCAAAACGAAAAGGAAAATGTTTCTAATTATTTCAATCGAGCACTGCAAATAATGGCTAGAAACACTGGGATCGCAGACATCAAGACAAATGCACAACATAAAGGAATAGCGGTTAAGGTATTAATGAATGGTTTAAAGGATGAATTAAAAACAAAGGTACAGACCACCAACCCAAACTGGAGAGAGATCTCGGTGGCCGCACTAAGAGAGGCCGTCATTAATCATGATCAGAATATCACCAGGTACAGAGAGTCACTAAGAGATAAGTTAATGGCAGCAAATATACAGGCCCAAACCACAAGACCACCCCAACAAAAGCCACACACCCCTGCGAGAAATCCAGATATGGAAATCTGTTACAATTGTCATAAAAAGGGACACATTGCAAGAGATTGTAGATCAAGAGAAAGACAACACCATAATCATAAAATCCAAGAAATCAGGGAAGTACAGGGGAAACGATTGATGATGATGAGCATCCGAGCGTTTGAGGAGGCATCAAATCAACCAAAACCTCAGGTCATTGACACGTGGAGGAAGCCCAGGATTTGTTATCATTGTAGGAGAGAAGGGCATTATGCTAGCAACTGTAATAACCCACATAAAGTTAGACCCCCTAGACCAAGAAATGAGCAAAATTACAATACACACCATTATAATCAGGGATCACATAGGCAGGAAAGGTGATTATTAGGAATGGAGGCAAGCCTGAGGTAACGGTTAATAAAGTGGGAGGTCATTCACTGAAGACACAGGAATGACCAGGTGAAAAGTTGTAAATGTATTTGTGAAAAATGTTTTTTTCTCTCTCTCTCTATCCCCATCTCTGACGAGTAGTGGTAAGAATTCACACATTGCATATCCACTTTGTCCTTGCAGAAGTCTACCAAACCCCAGCATGACCTCCGCCACAATGTATTTCTGGCCAGATACAGACAGTGGAGTAATGCAGGTGCTGGTGGGGAGGGACTGCTCAAGGAGACCATTAGACACATAGATATGACAGCCTAATAAGTCTGACAATGTTTTTCTAATGCTAACAATGTTTTCTTAATGTTGACAATGTTTAAAAATGTTTTGTTTCTCTTTTCTCATTGGTGGTTATTGTCGAGTTATGTAATGTATATACGCACATGAATTGTTCTCTACCTCTTTTGTTTTTTTTTGTTATCTCTCTCTTCCCACTCATGTTTCCATGGTTTAAAAATGGTATGTCACCCCTCAGTTGGACCAATGGTAATGCCAGATTTTTGCTCCTTACAGAAAGATCGTCGGTTGGGAATGAACATTGCATCACCAGAATGTTCGTTTGGAAGACTGAGAGACAGCACCTTTGAGAGGACAGCAGAACAAGAAGAACAACAAGACGAGAGAACTTATTATCGTAGCAAGTTCTCTCCCTCCCCCCCCCCCCCTCAAACTGTTTTCTTATACCCCCTTTACAAATTTCTTCTTTTCTCCTCCTGTAAGATGGACTTGCCCCAAGAGACTGTGATATGGATTTTCCCGTTAACCATGATGTTGACCAGAGCAGTCTGTTTCGGTGAGAGTACCAGTGAGGTCGAGAAAGGATCCAGAAAGGTCTTGATGACTGAGACGGAGGTGTAAATTTCCAATAGCAACCCAATCACCAAGCAAAGGCGAGTACCGGGCACGATCTAACAACCATGTTATTTGTAAACAATTGTGAAGGATTGTTAGTTAAAAAGAAAACTGTATCTGTAGGCTCTGTAACAATAATGCCAATCCAGTTTTAATATCCATATGGACCGGCATCCATTGAGTGACTATCACTCCTTAGTGGGTAACGTGTTAAACCAAACAGATTGTTGGGTATGCTCTCAAGTACCTCAGGGTCATAGCAAATCAGGGCTAGTACCGTTTCCTTTAACGTTAGGGGAGGTACTTGAGCTAAGTGGTGGGAGACCGGTGGACCGGAGGTTTAATATCTCCAGCCCTCCTAGTTTGAAGCTCCACCAATACCATGTGGATAGGTCCCTCTTATGTTTCAATATCTCCAATCCCAGAAAACCGGGAAATTGGGAAGTGTCATGGAGCAACCTTACCATGACCTTTTCACACAGAGCAGATAGAATGCCTACAGATACAGAGCTGGTACGCCACATAGCCAGTAGAGGAAAATCTTTTCGGTATCGATATACCTTAGGAAATAGGATTACTAGAGTTGGAGAGGTATCACCAGGATACTGTGCACATATCGTACAAACTGATACGTGCATTAAGCAGATGGAAGAATTAGGGTCAGGAGATTTCACCAGGAAGGTTTGTAACATGGTCATGTCCTTCTCCGTCCCATATGTTCTCCCCGATGATGCATATTTCATATGCGGGAGAAAGGCGTACAAGTGGCTTGCCCCAAACTCTGAAGGATTGTGTTATATTGGAAAAGTATTGCCTGAAGTGATGACTGTTACACATGACAAAATGAAGGACATACACCGTGGTGCCCAAGCTCCTTATACTCACACTCATTACGAGCACCGAGTTAAAAGACAACTGTCAGAAAGGTTAGAGCATCCGGCCTCCGATCTTATCCATGAATCCACCGGGATTCAGGTTCTGGTAGCGTTAGATTTCACTCGTACCGCTCGGGGAGTGATGAATTATAGATACATTTCCGCACTCGCCAATTTGTTAGATAATATCACTGAAATGTATGATGACACGTTTAGATACACTGGAAGAGAACTTCAAGCTTATAAAACAGAACTAGTTCAGCATAGGATGGTTCTTAATTATCTTACAGCAGTAACAGGCGGATATTGTGTTACATTGGCAACACAGTACGGCATAAAGTGTTGCACGTATATCACAAATAGCACCGAGGATCCGGTAGAGGTCATAGACCAAAAGATGGACGATATTCTCCAATTGAAGTGGGAATTTCGTCGAAAACACAATCTCACCCTTGCTGCTGTAGGTAATGAGCTGACTGGTTGGGTGTCATGGTTGAACCCGCGAAATTGGTTCTCCGGTTTGGGGGACTGGGCTCAAGGAGTCATAATGGATGTTGGAAAGTTTCTACTATGTATCTTGGGTGTCGTTATATCGATTGGATTGATATTTAGATGCGGGCAGGCTTTAATGAGGTGCAAACAAAGTACAAGAGTGATGAGCTTGAGGAGCGAGGAAACTGTAATTAACCTGGATTTGATTTATGACCCAATGATAGAAACCAGGATGGGATGAAAATGCGATTATACGGTCCGTTTCTTTCACCTGTTTTTCTGCTTTTCTCCAAGATACAAAGACCCCCTTGGACGAGGAAGTTGACGAGACGCTATACAGACAACAGACAAGCACCAAAGATGAAGTTTTGACCACTTGAGAAATGGACACTTGATGAACTTTGCCATGGATCCCCAGTTTCCCTAGTACATTTAAACTCACGCTAGCCCAACATTTTTTTTTGTAAATCTGATGGCTCAGACAAAGCTATTTGCTCATGCCCAAGGAGCAATACAGCGCAAAGAAGACGACTCTCAACAGATACCGAACACAACTTCGACGACAGATGTACATTTCCCTGACATAGAATATCATTGCATTTTCCATAAGTGTTCTTTATCTTCATCTCTACAACCCTCAGGTAATGACACACATAGACGATAGGGAATACAGGCACAGATATCAGCAACCACATACCTCCCCCATTCATGTATCATCAACTAAAATGTGCTCCCCATTTTGTTCAAAATCCGAAAAGAGCTCGGTAAAGTTTGACAGCCCATCCACAGACCTGTACCACAGGATAAGAAGGAATTCAAATGTATACTTCGCAGTACCTCGAAGCTTGATTTACAACACGTACGGCACGATGATACATGACCCTCCAAACATGGACTCGTACACACATGCTTCTGCTATCACACTAGGTCATACCCTCTTCACACCTACTCCTCTCTCCTCCCTCACCCAACCATGGAAATGAATTAACCCCTGACATATATTTTTCTCCTTTTGAAATGTTTTAGAAGGTGGCAGTTATTATTGACTGCCAAAGGGTGGACTGTCAAAGTCAGAAAAATATCCCCATGCACGTTGCCATATTTGCACCGCACACTGGTCCGTGCTGCGCATGCGTACGCTCTCCCGTGAAGGCGCATACCCGCAATAGCGTGCACTCGCAGGCGCGGTATGCGTATTTACGGTAGAGTTTATGTAGTCGTAGCGTGCGACTCATTCGTTACATATTTTCACAATTAATGTAGTTTATAGATCATGGTCCCTTTGATAGTTTCTGATAGTTTGGTTAATATAGAAGGTCCCTGAGCTAAGGAATCCCTCTTTGTATCGTACGAAGGGTCTAACAGGAATCATACAGCAGTGTTTGGTACCCATCGGAAAAGAGTATTTAATTAGCAATATTCCGGTGTTGGTTTGGAGCGTATTAATCGCTCGTGCGAATAGTTATGGACATAAGAAGTTTATGTCCATTTCTACTATTTACTCATACTCAGGTATGCGGCGGGAAACCTAGTTCCCCACCCACCTGAGCTGTTTGAAATCGTCACAGCCCACCTGTATGAATCAACCTATGACCTTTTGTTGTGATACAGGGTCGAATTCCTTCATCCAATGGACAATGGGATTGTAGGGACTATGAGATTGCATTGTGTGTGGGGCATAAATAGGCAAGCCGACCACATCCAGCTCTCACTCTTCAACGGTTCTCATTGCTGAAAATCGGGTGCTGGATGTCCAGGCGCATGCGATCGTTTACCCTTGTGCGTAAGTTTCTCTCCGTAATCATTGTCTTTCTGTGAGCCAATTTCTCTCATCTCTCTCCGTCTCTCTCTCTCTCTCTCTCTTTCCCTTCTCTTTCTCTCGTATCTCCCCTAGACTAGTATTGTATTGTATTAGATAGTATTGTATTTTGGTTAGGAAGTCTTTGTTATATTGTAGTGTATCATTTGTACTGTTATCCCCTTTTTACAAGTATACTAGATATAATACAGTTAATAGGCTTTGGACCCTAAACCAGTATCTGTGTATTTCCTATAGTGTTAAGTGTTCACTTGAGCGTCGGTGACGCTCAAGCAGCTTTGTAGTTAGTCAGGTTACACAAGGTTGCACTTACACCCTGTATTCACATTAAGGTATTCCGTGTATTTCATTGGTATAAGGTTTAGACATAAAGGTATAGCGTTGTGAGCGTCTGCGCCGCTGGTGATCTCCTCGTGGTCTCGAGCGTCCGCTACGCCATAGCGAATCATTACTCTAGTCATAGCCAATAACGTGTCCTGTGATCACTGGGCCATGATCGAACGTGACGCTTGAGCGTCTCGCCTACGGCTGAGCGATCGTTACGCAACTAGCGTACCATTACGGTACTTCTTAAGTAAACAGCGTACAGTGTTCTTAGACTTCAAAAAGGGTTGTTTATACGACAAGGGAATTTAGCATTGTCAATTGGGGGCTCGTCCTATCCTTCTCATATCTGCACTAGGTAGATCAGCAGACATTATCCCTCCAGCAAAGGGTGGGAGGTTGTCTCGCAGTGCTGACGGGATAAGCGTCTGCTTCGCTTAGATAAAGAGTGCTGAAGGAATCCGGGAACCGGAAGTAAGAACAAAACGCTTGTGTCTTTTAAAACTGTTTTATTTCTCTTCTGTCTTGCGTATACACGCACGCATACATTTATCTGCATTTCTTTTTCAAATTTCGTATATCACTATTCCTGTTTGCCAAGTTTTATAGTTGATAGAAAGTGCAAAAAGAGATTTGCTGTTATTTCATAGTAGAGGTAATAGTTAAAGTATAGACCAACACACGGCTTGTCTGGGAGATAAGACAGTCAGTGTGGTGTGCGGTAGATGATCAGGGATCACCTACATTGATAAAGGTAGAAATTGTGTTACGGTGGATCTTTGTTTTGCGTACACGTGTCCCTAACAAAAGACTTGCGTACGCAATCCAAACGGCAGACGCACGCAGCGTACATTACGCAACGTAGCGTCTGGTTACGCAACGTAGCTCAAGTCACGAAAAGTTGAATTAGCGCAAAGCGATAATTAGCGCAAAGGCGATAAATAACGCGACGCGGTAAATAACGCAAATCTATTTTTTGGAAAAATCTGAAATTTAGTTTAACAGATCCTGCTCCTAATTGGTAACACAGTTGGACTGAAGACAATTTCTGCGCAGAAATAGATATAGAAACAAAGTGTACATGTGTTGAGTGAGTGTGTTTTTATTACATAAGTTTATATAACTTAAAGAGGTTGAACCAAAAGGAAAGTCGGGTACTCGTCAAGGGACACACGTGTAAGTGACATATACGGTGGCTAGGGAGGCATCCTTGGTTAAATAATATTTGAGCATTAGAGTATAGCGGACCATAAGGTAACAGACCAGGAGGTCATAAGGTAACAGACCAGGAGGTCATAAGGTAACAGACCAGGAGGTCATAAGGTAACAGGTAAAATAGACAAAGAGGTCCGCTATAAAAGTCCAGTGGCACAACGCCTGGGGTGTTGGTGCAGAACCCATATAGGCCATAAGCTCTTGCTGAAGGAATCGCGGCCGGAAACATCGATTCCATTGATCTTTCAGTACATGACAAGTAGTGCTTATGTACTGAACGATTGGACCGCACGTAATTGTGTGCAGTAGTTAGTAATCTGACCTAATACCATTAGAGTAAAGTGGTCACAAACGCTATTTGTACATTCTGACGTGATTTGTGTAATTTTTTATTTTTGGAAGGGAAGTTCGCTGGTCACTCAGGAACTATCCAACAACCGATACTTGCTGGGGAACGCGCCCCAGTAAATAAAGGTTCACAGGGGCCCTGGGTTGGGTACAGCAGCTCTGGTTACAGTGATTGCAGTACTGGCCAACGTGGGCGAGAAGTAAGTGGGGTACTTGGCAAACCGCCACCGCCGGCCTGCCCAGGACATCTTGGTTTGTTTGTAAGGGTTCGCTGAAAACCTTGAGATAAAGATCCAAGGAGTAATAAGCAACACCTGCAGAATTATGGGGGCCAGTTGTTCAGGTAGGGGGCGATCAACCTCGGTTCGGGTTGATTCAGAGAACCGACCCGTTGGGTCGGCAAGGTACATCATGTGTGAAAAATACGGAAGTCACACAGAATCTTTATGTGATGAATGGGAGAGAATGACTGTACAAGACAGGGACAAATTCCCAAGAATAGGTAGCTTCACTCCAGACGTGTTACAAAATTTAAGGAGGAGGATATGTCTCATTGAACCAACAAAGAGACGAAGTAAACATTATGATTATTTGCAGTTATGGCAACAGGAAGGTGAATTACAAAGAGATTCAATTGACTTTTCTGACTCTTATCTTGAGAGGAGAGACAGTGGCATCGGGAGAGGAGTTGGTTGCGGAGAGAAAAACACAAGGGTGAACAATAAAAACGCTCTTAGCAACTGTAATATAGATTATAAGAATAAGTGTAATAAATGTAACAATGATTATTGTAATACTGTTGAATGTACAACTATTAACCTGTGCAAGTTGCACCCCATGTCAAACCTCCCTCAGGAATACAAACAAGAAAGTGAGCCCAGAACGATGTCAGCACCTCTTCCAGCAACCATCACAAAAGCCATCCAGGTGGACGCGACCAAATTGGTAAAGGCAATAATCGAACCCCCTAACGGAGGGTCAGGTGAGGTCGTGTCCACAGGTACGTACAATGTTTCATATCACGCACAAACAGATGTACCCCATATTGTAAGACCAACACAAGATGATGTAACTGAGCTCGATCTGGCCAGGGTGATCTCAGTCCCCAATGGGAAGACTGACGATCAGGGAATCATTCCCGTCAAGGACAGTGCAATGCGCTGTCTCTTGTCCCGGACCGAATTGAGATCAATTATGTCTGAATTTCCTGATCCTAGGAAAAATCTAGCCAAATGTCAAAGGTTTATTAAAGAACTAGGAAACGCCACAGAACCCACCAACAAAGAATGGCGGACAGTGCTGAGGGCATGTTTGCCCTCCAGTGTTGACCCTGAAAAGTTCATTGCTGATTGTAAATTAAACACGGAGGTACCTTGTATGGAAGAACACAATCAGGAATGTATTAGGCAGATTAACCGACAGTTAGGAATATATTTCCCAGCTGCTGTCAAGTGGAATGAAATTTTCTCCATAAGGCAAAACGAAAAGGAAAATGTTTCTAATTATTTCAATCGAGCACTGCAAATAATGGCTAGAAACACTGGGATCGCAGACATCAAGACAAATGCACAACATAAAGGAATAGCGGTTAAGGTATTAATGAATGGTTTAAAGGATGAATTAAAAACAAAGGTACAGACCACCAACCCAAACTGGAGAGAGATCTCGGTGGCCGCACTAAGAGAGGCCGTCATTAATCATGATCAGAATATCACCAGGTACAGAGAGTCACTAAGAGATAAGTTAATGGCAGCAAATATACAGGCCCAAACCACAAGACCACCCCAACAAAAGCCACACACCCCTGCGAGAAATCCAGATATGGAAATCTGTTACAATTGTCATAAAAAGGGACACATTGCAAGAGATTGTAGATCAAGAGAAAGACAACACCATAATCATAAAATCCAAGAAATCAGGGAAGTACAGGGGAAACGATTGATGATGATGAGCATCCGAGCGTTTGAGGAGGCATCAAATCAACCAAAACCTCAGGTCATTGACACGTGGAGGAAGCCCAGGATTTGTTATCATTGTAGGAGAGAAGGGCATTATGCTAGCAACTGTAATAACCCACATAAAGTTAGACCCCCTAGACCAAGAAATGAGCAAAATTACAATACACACCATTATAATCAGGGATCACATAGGCAGGAAAGGTGATTATTAGGAATGGAGGCAAGCCTGAGGTAACGGTTAATAAAGTGGGAGGTCATTCACTGAAGACACAGGAATGACCAGGTGAAAAGTTGTAAATGTATTTGTGAAAAATGTTTTTTTCTCTCTCTCTCTATCCCCATCTCTGACGAGTAGTGGTAAGAATTCACACATTGCATATCCACTTGGTCCTTGCAGAAGTCTACCAAACCCCAGCATGACCTCCGCCACAATGTATTTCTGGCCAGATACAGACAGTGGAGTAATGCAGGTGCTGGTGGGGAGGGACTGCTCAAGGAGACCATTAGACACATAGATATGACAGCCTAATAAGTCTGACAATGTTTTTCTAATGCTAACAATGTTTTCTTAATGTTGACAATGTTTAAAAATGTTTTGTTTCTCTTTTCTCATTGGTGGTTATTGTCGAGTTATGTAATGTATATACGCACATGAATTGTTCTCTACCTCTTTTGTTTTTTTTTGTTATCTCTCTCTTCCCACTCATGTTTCCATGGTTTAAAAATGGTATGTCACCCCTCAGTTGGACCAATGGTAATGCCAGATTTTTGCTCCTTACAGAAAGATCGTCGGTTGGGAATGAACATTGCATCACCAGAATGTTCGTTTGGAAGACTGAGAGACAGCACCTTTGAGAGGACAGCAGAACAAGAAGAACAACAAGACGAGAGAACTTATTATCGTAGCAAGTTCTCTCCCTCCCCCCCCCCCCTCAAACTGTTTTCTTATACCCCCTTTACAAATTTCTTCTTTTCTCCTCCTGTAAGATGGACTTGCCCCAAGAGACTGTGATATGGATTTTCCCGTTAACCATGATGTTGACCAGAGCAGTCTGTTTCGGTGAGAGTACCAGTGAGGTCGAGAAAGGATCCAGAAAGGTCTTGATGACTGAGACGGAGGTGTAAATTTCCAATAGCAACCCAATCACCAAGCAAAGGCGAGTACCGGGCACGATCTAACAACCATGTTATTTGTAAACAATTGTGAAGGATTGTTAGTTAAAAAGAAAACTGTATCTGTAGGCTCTGTAACAATAATGCCAATCCAGTTTTAATATCCATATGGACCGGCATCCATTGAGTGACTATCACTCCTTAGTGGGTAACGTGTTAAACCAAACAGATTGTTGGGTATGCTCTCAAGTACCTCAGGGTCATAGCAAATCAGGGCTAGTACCGTTTCCTTTAACGTTAGGGGAGGTACTTGAGCTAAGTGGTGGGAGACCGGTGGACCGGAGGTTTAATATCTCCAGCCCTCCTAGTTTGAAGCTCCACCAATACCATGTGGATAGGTCCCTCTTATGTTTCAATATCTCCAATCCCAGAAAACCGGGAAATTGGGAAGTGTCATGGAGCAACCTTACCATGACCTTTTCACACAGAGCAGATAGAATGCCTACAGATACAGAGCTGGTACGCCACATAGCCAGTAGAGGAAAATCTTTTCGGTATCGATATACCTTAGGAAATAGGATTACTAGAGTTGGAGAGGTATCACCAGGATACTGTGCACATATCGTACAAACTGATACGTGCATTAAGCAGATGGAAGAATTAGGGTCAGGAGATTTCACCTGGAAGGTTTGTAACATGGTCATGTCCTTCTCCGTCCCATATGTTCTCCCCGATGATGCATATTTCATATGCGGGAGAAAGGCGTACAAGTGGCTTGCCCCAAACTCTGAAGGATTGTGTTATATTGGAAAAGTATTGCCTGAAGTGATGACTGTTACACATGACAAAATGAAGGACATACACCGTGGTGCCCAAGCTCCTTATACTCACACTCATTACGAGCACCGAGTTAAAAGACAACTGTCAGAAAGGTTAGAGCATCCGGCCTCCGATCTTATCCATGAATCCACCGGGATTCAGGTTCTGGTAGCGTTAGATTTCACTCGTACCGCTCGGGGAGTGATGAATTATAGATACATTTCCGCACTCGCCAATTTGTTAGATAATATCACTGAAATGTATGATGACACGTTTAGATACACTGGAAGAGAACTTCAAGCTTATAAAACAGAACTAGTTCAGCATAGGATGGTTCTTAATTATCTTACAGCAGTAACAGGCGGATATTGTGTTACATTGGCAACACAGTACGGCATAAAGTGTTGCACGTATATCACAAATAGCACCGAGGATCCGGTAGAGGTCATAGACCAAAAGATGGACGATATTCTCCAATTGAAGTGGGAATTTCGTCGAAAACACAATCTCACCCTTGCTGCTGTAGGTAATGAGCTGACTGGTTGGGTGTCATGGTTGAACCCGCGAAATTGGTTCTCCGGTTTGGGGGACTGGGCTCAAGGAGTCATAATGGATGTTGGAAAGTTTCTACTATGTATCTTGGGTGTCGTTATATCGATTGGATTGATATTTAGATGCGGGCAGGCTTTAATGAGGTGCAAACAAAGTACAAGAGTGATGAGCTTGAGGAGCGAGGAAACTGTAATTAACCTGGATTTGATTTATGACCCAATGATAGAAACCAGGATGGGATGAAAATGCGATTATACGGTCCGTTTCTTTCACCTGTTTTTCTGCTTTTCTCCAAGATACAAAGACCCCCTTGGACGAGGAAGTTGACGAGACGCTATACAGACAACAGACAAGCACCAAAGATGAAGTTTTGACCACTTGAGAAATGGACACTTGATGAACTTTGCCATGGATCCCCAGTTTCCCTAGTACATTTAAACTCACGCTAGCCCAACATTTTTTTTTGTAAATCTGATGGCTCAGACAAAGCTATTTGCTCATGCCCAAGGAGCAATACAGCGCAAAGAAGACGACTCTCAACAGATACCGAACACAACTTCGACGACAGATGTACATTTCCCTGACATAGAATATCATTGCATTTTCCATAAGTGTTCTTTATCTTCATCTCTACAACCCTCAGGTAATGACACACATAGACGATAGGGAATACAGGCACAGATATCAGCAACCACATACCTCCCCCATTCATGTATCATCAACTAAAATGTGCTCCCCATTTTGTTCAAAATCCGAAAAGAGCTCGGTAAAGTTTGACAGCCCATCCACAGACCTGTACCACAGGATAAGAAGGAATTCAAATGTATACTTCGCAGTACCTCGAAGCTTGATTTACAACACGTACGGCACGATGATACATGACCCTCCAAACATGGACTCGTACACACATGCTTCTGCTATCACACTAGGTCATACCCTCTTCACACCTACTCCTCTCTCCTCCCTCACCCAACCATGGAAATGAATTAACCCCTGACATATATTTTTCTCCTTTTGAAATGTTTTAGAAGGTGGCAGTTATTATTGACTGCCAAAGGGTGGACTGTCAAAGTCAGAAAAATATCCCCATGCACGTTGCCATATTTGCACCGCACACTGGTCCGTGCTGCGCATGCGTACGCTCTCCCGTGAAGGCGCATACCCGCAATAGCGTGCACTCGCAGGCGCGGTATGCGTATTTACGGTAGAGTTTATGTAGTCGTAGCGTGCGACTCATTCGTTACATATTTTCACAATTAATGTAGTTTATAGATCATGGTCCCTTTGATAGTTTCTGATAGTTTGGTTAATATAGAAGGTCCCTGAGCTAAGGAATCCCTCTTTGTATCGTACGAAGGGTCTAACAGGAATCATACAGCAGTGTTTGGTACCCATCGGAAAAGAGTATTTAATTAGCAATATTCCGGTGTTGGTTTGGAGCGTATTAATCGCTCGTGCGAATAGTTATGGACATAAGAAGTTTATGTCCATTTCTACTATTTACTCATACTCAGGTATGCGGCGGGAAACCTAGTTCCCCACCCACCTGAGCTGTTTGAAATCGTCACAGCCCACCTGTATGAATCAACCTATGACCTTTTGTTGTGATACAGGGTCGAATTCCTTCATCCAATGGACAATGGGATTGTAGGGACTATGAGATTGCATTGTGTGTGGGGCATAAATAGGCAAGCCGACCACATCCAGCTCTCACTCTTCAACGGTTCTCATTGCTGAAAATCGGGTGCTGGATGTCCAGGCGCATGCGATCGTTTACCCTTGTGCGTAAGTTTCTCTCCGTAATCATTGTCTTTCTGTGAGCCAATTTCTCTCATCTCTCTCCGTCTCTCTCTCTCTCTCTCTCTTTCCCTTCTCTTTCTCTCGTATCTCCCCTAGACTAGTATTGTATTGTATTAGATAGTATTGTATTTTGGTTAGGAAGTCTTTGTTATATTGTAGTGTATCATTTGTACTGTTATCCCCTTTTTACAAGTATACTAGATATAATACAGTTAATAGGCTTTGGACCCTAAACCAGTATCTGTGTATTTCCTATAGTGTTAAGTGTTCACTTGAGCGTCGGTGACGCTCAAGCAGCTTTGTAGTTAGTCAGGTTACACAAGGTTGCACTTACACCCTGTATTCACATTAAGGTATTCCGTGTATTTCATTGGTATAAGGTTTAGACATAAAGGTATAGCGTTGTGAGCGTCTGCGCCGCTGGTGATCTCCTCGTGGTCTCGAGCGTCCGCTACGCCATAGCGAATCATTACTCTAGTCATAGCCAATAACGTGTCCTGTGATCACTGGGCCGTGAGCGAACGTGACGCTTGAGCGTCTCGCCTACGGCTGAGCGATCGTTACGCAACTAGCGTACCATTACGGTACTTCTTAAGTAAACAGCGTACAGTGTTCTTAGACTTCAAAAAGGGTTGTTTATACGACAAGGGAATTTAGCATTGTCAGTTCTCTGCCTGAAAAACGCTCCATATCTGTGCTCAGTGTGCTGCATATATCTGTGCTCACACTGCTTTATTGTGGGGACTGGGGACCACCAGTATTATATAGGAGGAGTACAGTGCAGAGTTTTGCTGACCAGTGACCACCAGTATTATACGTTCTCTGCCTGAAAAACGCTCCATATCTGTGCTCAGTGTGCTGCATATATCTGTGCTCACACTGATTTATTGTGGGGACTGGGGACCACCAGTATTATATAGGAGGAGTACAGTGCAGAGTTTTGCTGACCAGTGACCAGTGACCACCAGAATTATACGTTCTCTGCCTGAAAAATGCTCCATATCTGTGCTGCATTGTAGTATATAAAAGGAGTACAGTGCATAATTTTGCTGACCACCAGTATATAATATATAGCAGTACGGTACAGTAGGCCACTGCTCTACCTACCTCTGTGTCGTCAAGTATACTATCCATCCATACCTGTGGTGCATTTCAGTTTTGCACAGTTTGCTGACCACCAGTATATAATATATAGCAGTACGGTACAGTAAGCCACTGCTCTACCTACCTCTGTGTCGTCAAGTATACTATCCATCCATACCTGTGGTGCATTTCAGTTTTGCACAGTTTGCTGACCACCAGTATATAATATATAGCAGTACAGTACAGAAGGCCACTGCTCTACCTACCTCAGTGTCGTCAAGTATACTATCCATCCATACCTGTGGTGCATTTCAGTTTTGCACAGTTTGCTGACTACCAGTATATAATATATAGCAGTACAGTACAGTAGGCCACTGCTATACTTACCTCTGTGTCCTCAAGTATACTATCCATCCATACCTGTGGTGCATTTCAGTTTTGCACAGTTTGCTGACCACCAGTATATAATATATAGCAGTACGGTACAGTAGGCCACTGCTCTACCTACCTCTGTGTCGTCAAGTATACTATCCATCCATACCTGTGGTGCATTTCAGTTTTGCACAGTTTGCTGACCACCAGTATATAATATATAGCAGTACAGTACAGAAGGCCACTGCTCTACCTACCTCAGTGTCGTCAAGTATACTATCCATCCATACCTGTGGTGCATTTCAGTTTTGCACAGTTTGCTGACTACCAGTATATAATATATAGCAGTACAGTACAGTAGGCCACTGCTATACTTACCTCTGTGTCCTCAAGTATACTATCCATCCATACCTGTGGTGCATTTCAGTTTTGCACAGTTTGCTGACCACCAGTATATAATATATAGCAGTACGGTACAGTAGGCCACTGCTCTACCTACCTCTGTGTCGTCAAGTATACTATCCATCCATACCTGTGGTGCATTTCAGTTTTGCACAGTTTTCTGACCACCAGTATATAATATATAGCAGTACAGTACAGAAGGCCACTGCTCTACCTACCTCAGTGTCGTCAAGTATACTATCCATCCATACCTGTGGTGCATTTCAGTTTTGCACAGTTTGCTGACCACCAGTATATAATATATAGCAGTACAGTACAGTAGGCCACTGCTATACCTACCTCTGTGTCCTCAAGTATACTATCCATCCATACCTGTGGTGCATTTCAGTTTTGCACAGTTTGCTGACCACCAGTATATAATATATAGCAGTACGGTACAGAAGGCCACTGCTCTACCTACCTCTGTGTCGTCAAGTATACTATCCATCCATACCTGTGGTGCATTTCAGTTTTGCACAGTTTGCTGACCACCAGTATATAATATATAGCAGTACGGTACAGTAGGCCACTGCTCTACCTACCTCTGTGTCGTCAAGTATACTATCCATCCATACCTGTGGTGCATTTCAGTTTTGTACAGTTTGCTGACCACCAGTATATAATATATAGCAGTACGGTGCAGAAGGCCACTGCTCTACTGTTAAAGTTGAAAAATATTGTAATGCATATGCCTTGTACTAACCCCATGCACATGCCCACTGCTCGTGCACTCAGTCCTCCATGCGTGCACATATCCGCAATTTGCGTAGGATCGCTCCGGTGATCATGCGCGTGATATGGGTATTTACGGCGGAGTTTGTGAGCGCGTAGAGGGTTATTAGAACATTACATATTTAACCCAAATAGTGTACATTTTAGATATAACTCCCCTACACCACATCAGCGAGTATTAATAGTTTAAACAGTTCCTGGACTGAGAGATTCGCCTTTGCATGATAGGAAGGGTCAGATAAAGGTTGGAAGGTGATGTCTAGTATCCAGCTGTAGGGTATTTTGAGGGTAACATTCCGGTGTTGGTTAGAGAAAGATCGCATGTTCCTGCGTATAGTTATGTGCAAAAGTAGAATATGAACATTAACTGTATTTACTGTATATTATGTATGCGGCGGGAATCCAGAGGATACCACCCACAAAAGCAGTTGGGGAAAGACATCGCCCATCTATTCAAATCCACCTATGACCTCTTCAGTAATGTAAAGACACATCCCTGTGTCCAATGGACAATGAGATTACAGTGACCATTGTATTGTGTATGCATGTTGTGTATAAAAAGCCCATTGTTGCCTGGCCGGTCAGAAGACTCTGAACGCTTTCTATCTGACTAGTGGAGGACCGAGCGGGTTGCGCTTGCGAACATTCTCACATATGTACATTCTCTGTAGCCATTATTCTGTTTAGATTTACTTGTTAGCCTGTAGTGTATGATTTGTATTGTTTTTACCTTTTGGAATTAATCCACTGAGGCCTTAGAACCCTGTGGTTGCAACTACAAATCAGTGTTGTGTTTTCACTTTCCTGCATGGGCTTTAAAGTAGATCTATCTATATAAGGTGTATAGCATTGATAAGGTGTACGCACTGCGGGTACTTTGTATCACCAGCGCTACTTAAGGTTTAAAGGTATTACATCATTGCAGTACTTTGCTGTTAAAGGTTTAAAGTGTAAGCATATCATTACATTGTATCATTAACAAGGTTTAAAGGTTATCCATTGTGTGTGCGCACGCTGAGCGTACTCCGTACACTCAGCGTGACATGGGTACGCCAAGTACGTACCACGTGCGGGACTCTGTACGCAAATAGTGTACAAAGTGCGTAGCACGTGTATTCAGTCTAGCGGCCATAGCGGCTCCACGGTAATAGTGTATCTAGAGGTATAGCTTTGCGGTCTAAGATAATATCAGCATTATCAATTGGGAGCTCGTCCGGTTCCTTCTCATACCCGCAGCCTAGCAGAGTTTTCGCAGATTTTATCTATCAGCAAAGGGCGGAAAGGTAACCCCTGTAAACCTTCTCTTGGTCGGGGTATACAATAAGTGCTGATTAGATAAGCGTCTGCCCTGCATGGTTTGAAGGGATGCTGGAGGGATCTGTAAGGTAAGAACGCTAAAGCTATTATTTTTTTTTTAAATCTGTAAATTTCTGTTTTGGCGCCAAATGCGCACGCAACACACGCACACACCTGTATTTTGTACTTTGCATATCTGCTCGCATTATTGCCATACGCATTGATTACTAGATTCATTTTGACCTGTACTGAGAAAATTTGTTGCTATTTAGTTAAAATATAGAGTTAATAGTTAAAAAGTAAGTGTAAGACGCACACGCAGCCTGGCCTAGTTGTAAAGGTTTATACAGTAGAAACTGTGTGTAGTGTTAAGTAAGTGATTATAGTTAAATATCGCTTACATTTATAGAAGTGTGGGATTTGTAGTACTGCGGACGTACGGCCTTTGTACACGTGTCTTGTACAGTGTACGGGACTGCGTACGCAACGTAAAGGCCTACACATGTGGCGTGTTTACGCAACGTGCGTACAGGTACGCCCACTTAATACAAATCACACAATAGCAGTGTTTTAGTTTAGGCGCGAAACGGTGGCCACGCGATAATAGCACAAATTGATCAGTGTCCAATATTTAGTTTAAATACCTTTTTTACTGTATCACCTCTGGAATTGGGGCTGTTTCCCTGAATGAAAGTTAATTTTCTGTACAGAAAAACCAAAGTGTATATGAGTGAACGAGCGTGAGTGTGCAAACAATAAAGGTTTTGTGGACCCAGGGAATTCGGGATCCCGTCGGAGACCACATCAGGTGAGTGGACACTTGGTGGCGTGGGAGTGGCTTGCTCACGTTAACATTGATTAAGGTATAAAGGAGCAATTAGTATATCAGCAGACCAAGAGGCCAGCGAAGTCAGAAAACCGCTGAGAAAGTCAAGCGAAGCTCTGAATACCTCGGCCTAAAAGGTCAGTGAGGTTTTGTGTAGAGAGCGCAGCCCAGGTGGTTGGCGTAGTACCCATATAGGCCCGTTCAGATACGCTCCGGCTGAGGTTTCACAGCCTGAAAAACGATTCCATTGGTCGCACGGCGGATAAGTAACAGTTACCTATACGCTGTGCGATTGTACCGCTCGTTCGTGAGTGCAATACTTAGCCCACCGTGATACCCTTTTACGAGTTGTGCGTAAAAGTCGCGGGCTCATTGGAGCTAAGTGTAGTACACGCAACGTGATTTGTGTAACAATTTTTTTGTTTTAAGGGAGTTTCGCTGGTCACTCAGGAAATCTCCAACGACCAATATTTACTGGGAAGGGTAAGTCACTCCCACACACTCTCAGTAAATAGAGGTTACACAGGGGCCCGAGGTTGGGTACGACCGGTTCTGACGACAGTGTTTAGGTGTATTGGCCAACGTGGGCGTGAGTGGGTAAAAGCGCTCGGAGAACTTTCACCGTTGCCTTACCACTGAGTATTTTGTTTTTTTGTAGGAATTTGTTGAGAAGGCAATACCTGCAAAAGATGGGGGCCAGTTGCTCAAGTAGGGGACGATCAACCAGGGTTCAGGTTGATATTCCGCGGCCCAAGGGGTCGGCGAGGTACATAATGTGTGAGAAATATGGCTCACACACAGAGGTTTTATGCAATGAATGGGAACGTATGACTGCGGAAGATAGGGAACCATTCCCTAAGGTAGGCAGTTTTAATCCAGAGGTGTTGCAGAATTTAAGGATTAGGATATGTCTGTTAAAATCCCGAAAAGAAAGGATCAGACACTCAAACTGTTTACATTTATGGCAACGAGAGAGTGATATGCAAAGGGGATTAGCTCAAACAGCTGGTTCCAACCCTAGCAGGAAACTGATTGCAACTGCACCACCACCACCGTATATTACAGGGGAGAAAGTGGCTACAGAGAATGGCATACTAATATATGATAAGAGTGAACTTGATAAATGTATTAATGCTAACCCGTGCAAGTTGTATCCCATCTTAAACTTCCCTCAGGACTGCGACCAAGAAGATGAGCCCAGCACGATATCGGCACTCTCTCTGGCAGCCACCATACAAGACACACAAGTGGGCACGGCCCAACCAGTAAGAGCAGTAGCAAAGGCCCCTAGCGGAGGGACAGGTGAGGTCGTGTCCACAGGTAAGTACGGTACAGTACATTATGCCGAGACAATTGCACCTCACATTGTAGAAGCAACCCAGAATGATGTAATTGAACTAAATCCTGTCAGGGTGATCGCAGTCCCCAATGGGAAGACTGACGCTCAGGGAATCACTCCCGTCAGGAACATTGCTATGCATTGTCCCTGGTCCCGGACAGAATTGAGGACAATTATGTCTGAATTTCCTGATCCCAGAAAAGATCTAGCCGCATGTCAGAGGTTTATAAGAGAACTAGGTAACGCCACCGAACCCACAAACAAAGATTGGCGGACAGTGCTACGGGCATGTTTGCCCTCCAATATTGACCCTGTGAAATTCATTGCTGATTGTAAATTAGACGCAGAGGTACCTCTCACTGATGAATACACTCAGGAGAATGTACGACAGATCAATCTGCAATTAGGAGTATATTTCCCAACTGTTGTCAAGTGGAATAAAATCTTCTCCATTAGACAAAAAGAAGGTGAAGCTGCTTCTGAATATTTCCATCGAGCACTGCAGGAAATGGCTAGATACACTGGGGTCGAGGACATTAAGGAAAGTGTACACCATAGAGAGGTAGCTGTGTCCGTATTAATGGACGGCTTGAAAGAAACGTTGAGAACAAGGGTACAGACCACTCAACCTAACTGGAGAGGTATTTCGGTGGCTGCATTAAGAGAGTCCGCTATCGAGCACAATCAGAACATCATTAAACACAGGGAGTCACAGGGGGATAAGCTGATGACCGTAAGTATCAAAGCCCTGACAACGAAGCCACATCAGCCTAAACCCCAGACCCCTGATGGTAATTCGTATGTAGTAAAATGTTATAATTGCCAGAGGGAAGGACATTACTCACGGAACTGTAATTATAAAAGCAATGTATATCGACCCCCTAGACCAGAACATGACTCACAGCATAACACACGAAATTGGGATCAGGGACCACATAGGAGGAATTATGAGCCACATGCAGGGGAAACAAGGAGGTACCCACCTAGGAAGGACTGGCAGACCTCTGGAAATTCTCAGCTACCCCCTCACATATCGTAGCTGCCAGCGCGCTGCGGCAGGCGTCCTAACCCAGAAACATGGTGATGCCAGAGGCCGGTAGCTTACTACAGTGCACAGTTGGACACCGTAACACGGTCTCTCCCCACATGCTTGCGAAGTGTTGCAGCGATAGCATTGCTAGTGAGTAAAAGCAAAGATGTAGTGTTGGGACACAACCTGACCATCCATACACCTCATGCAGTATCAGCCGACCTGAACTCTGCCCAAACCAGACATGTCTCATCAGCACGGTTAACAAGGTGGGAATTAGCACTAATGGCCCCTTCAAACATCACCATAAGGAGATGCAGCGCACTAAATCCGGCAACTTATCTCCCAGGTGTGCCTGGACAGGCACAAAGGGTGGAGGATGAGAGTGATGGTGAAGGAGGATTTAGTACAGACACTGACACACATGATTGTATGGAATATCTGAACCAAACTTTCACTACAAGACCCGACATTAGTGACAGCCCACTGGAAGGCATAGATTTTACTTTTTACACTGACAGTAGTTGCCACAGACAGACGGACTCGGGAGACTTGTGTACTGGATACGCTGTCGTAGATGACAAAGGTATCATAGAAGCTGAACCCCTGGGCCCACCGCACTCAGCACAAGTTGCTGAGCTGGTCGCCCTAACCAGAGCGTGTGAATTGGCTAAGGGTAAGTCAGCCAATATTTATACAGATTCTAGGTATGCCTTTGGAGTAGTGCATGATTTCGGGGCCCTATGGCGCCTCAGAAATTTCATGATGGCAGCTGGCACACCGGTAGCGCATGCATCCCATATAAAAAAGCTTCTAACAGCGATACAGGAACCTGACAGAGTGGCTGTTATCAAGTGCAAAGCCCACACTTACAGTCAAGACCCAGTGTCACTTGGTAACAGCCGGGCAGATGAAGCTGCTAAATCAGCAGCCAGCACCCCCACACAAACAGATATCACACAACTGATGGTATTCAATACCGTCAACACACAAAAATTAAGTGAAATGCAAAATTTGTGTTCTCCACAGGAAAAGGCAGTCTGGAGGTCAAAAGGATATGGCCAGGAGTCCTCAGGACTCTGGACAGATGGACAAGGTAAGCCAGTAGCCCCCAGAGCATATCTTCCAAGCTTAGCTGAGGCGGCACATGGTCTGACTCATCTGGGCAAAGAGGGTATGTGTAAGCTGGTGAGAGCCTACTGGTGTGCGCCAGGATTCTCTTCTCATGCGGGTAAGAGAGCAATGACATGTCTTACCTGCTTGAGGAAGAATATTGGAAAGTCAATACCAACAGAACCATCCCATATCCCGCCAGCAGACGGCCCTTTTCAGGTAATACAAATTGATTTCATACAGTTGCCACCCTGCAGAAATTTAAAGTATGTGTTAGTTTGTATTGACGTGTTTTCAAATTGTGTAGAAGCGTTCCCCGCTGCCACAAGTACCGCTACGTTCACTGCAAAGAAGATCGTGCAGGAATTTGTGTGCAGATATGGTATCCCTAGGATAATTGAAAGCGATAGGGGTACCCATTTTACAGGTGAAGTCTTTCAGGTTATGTGCAAACTAATGGGAATTAATAGTAAGCTGCATACTCTGTACAGCCCACAGGCGAGTGCGAAAGTGGAAAGAGTAAACAGCACTATTAAGAACAAGCTGAGCAAAGTGATGGCTGAAACTGGATTGTTATGGCCAGAAGCTTTGCCACTTGTATTGTACAGCATCAGAATCACTCCCAGGTCCCCCCTTAACCTATCACCCTTTGAGATTTTTTTTGGTCGACAACCCCATGTAATGATTGACCCCCAGGATGATTTGAAATGCAATAATGAGGTGACTGTAAAATATATGGTTAAGATGAGCCAGCAGTTAAGGAATCAAAACAGCAATCTAAAGCTGGTGATTCCTGACCTACCAAACAGCAATTGTCATGACATTGAACCTGGGGATTATGTAATGATTCGAAATTTTCTACGCTCAGGTTGCCTTATTGACCGGTGGGAAGGACCGTACCAAGTCTTACTAACCAGCACGACAGCATTGAAGGTTGCCGAGAGAGAGACTTGGGTCCACTCGTCCCACTGTAAGAAGGTCGCTGACCCAGAGAAAGCCCGTGACAAAGAGCAGAGTGTAGAGGAAATCGTATCACTGGAGTGCCTGTTCCGGGAAGGTTGAGAGGCAGGACTGTTGTCACGGCACCTGAGCACAGAGAACTACAAGACCAGAGGCGGTTGTCGCACCAAATTTCTTTTTTTTCCTTTTTATTATTTTCTCCATCTCCCATTACCCTCATTTCCCCCCTTCCTTGCTCCTTTTTCTCTCCCCTTAGCAAGATGGACTTACCCCAAGAGACTGCATTCCGGGTATTCCTGTTGACCCTGTTGTTGACCAGAGCAGTCTGTTTCGGTGAGAGTACCAGAGAGGTCGAGAAAGGATCTGGAATGGGTTCTGATGGCAAGGACGGATTTGTAAAACTCCAAGAGCAACACATTCACCGAGCAAAGGCGAGTATCAGAAAATGATCTGGTAGTCAAGAAACTAGGAGACACTGTGAAGGGTTATTGGCTGAGGAAAATTGTATTTGTAGAAACTGTGAAAACATAGTTGAGGACGGGTGCATCCAGAGATGTCAGTCCAGCCTTAATATCAACATGGACCATCATCCATTGAGTGATTATCACTCATTAGTGGGTAAGGTTTTAAACCAAACAGAATGCTGGGTGTGCTCACAAGTACCTCAAGGTCAGAGCAAGTCAGGACTAGTACCGTATCCATTAACAATAGATGAGGTACTTGAATTAAGGGGTGGGAGACCGGTGGACAAGAAATGTAATATTTCTAAGCCCCCTAGTTTGAAGCTCCACCAATATCATGTGGATAGATCCTTAGTATGTTTCAACATTTCCAATCTCCGAAAGCCGGGAAATTGGGAAGTGACATGGAATAACCAAACCATGGCATTTTCACACAGAGCGGACAGAACGCCCGTAGACTCAGAACTTATACGCCAAATAGCCGACGGTGGAAGGTATTTTCAGTACAGGTATACGCTAGGAAGTAGGACCATGTGGGTTGGAGAAGCATCACCAGGGTACTGTGCGCATATCATACAGCCTGATGCGTGCACTGAACAGATGAGAGAGTTAGGGATAGGATTTTTCACTTGGAAGGTTTGCAATATGGTAATGTCATATTCTGTCCCATATGTTCTACCCGATGATGCATATTTCATATGCGGGAGGAAGGCGTATAAGTGGCTTGCCCCAAACTCAGAGGGATTGTGTTACATTGGAAGAGTGTTGCCGGAAGTAATGACCATTACCCATGATAAGATGAAAGACGTTCACCGCAATGCTCAAGCTCCTTACACTCACACTCGCTATGAACACATCGTTAAGAGACACCTTATAGATAGGACAGAGCACGCAGCCTCTGATTTGATCCACGAATCCACCGGGATTCAATTCCTACTCGCGTTTGATATCACCCGTACCGCCAGAGGAATTATAAATTATAGGTATATTCATGCGCTAGCGAACCTGATAGGTAATATCACCGAGATGTATGATGACACCTTCAGGTATACAGGGAGGGAATTGCAAGCTTACAAAACGGAACTGATCCAGCACAGGATGGTTCTAAATTATATCACAGCGGTGACAGGCGGGTACTGTGTCACTTTAGCAACTCAGTATGGTGTGAAGTGCTGCACGTACATTACAAACAGCACTGAGGACCCAACCGAGGTCATAGATCAAAAGATGGACGATATCTTGCAATTGAAGTGGGAGTTCCGGAGGAGACACAACCTTACCCTTACTGCTGTGAGTAATGAACTGACCGGCTGGGTCTCATGGTTGAACCCACGCAATTGGTTCTCAGGTTTAGGAGAATGGGCTCAAAATGTTATCGTGAGTGTAGAAAAGTTTCTCCTTTGTATCCTGGGAGTTGTCATAATGATTGGTTTGATATTTAGATGTGTTCGATTTTTAACGCGGCGCAAGCGCAGTACCAAAGTGATGAGTTTGAGGAGCGGGGGCATTGTTATAACAACTGATTTAATTTATGACCCATCAATTGATACAATGTTGTGATAAGACGTGATTCCACGATCCGTTTCTTTCACCCGTTTCTTCTTTGTTTTCCCTCAGCAAAAATACATCCACACGTAAAGGACTTTGATGAACACGTAAAGGACTTTGATGAACACGTAAAGGACTTTGATGGACACTCTAAAGACTGTTATGGACACCCTAAAGACTTTGATGGACATTAGTGATGAGCGGGTTCGGTTCCTCGGAATCCGAACCCCCCCGAACTTCAGCCTTTTTACACGGATCCGAGGCAGACTCGGATCTTCACGCCTTGCTCGGCTAACCCGAGCGCGCCCGAACGTCATCATCCCGCTGTCGGATTCTCGCGAGGCTCGGATTCTATCGCGAGACTCGGATTCTATATAAGGAGCCGCGCGTCGCCGCCATTTTCACACGTGCATTGAGATTCATAGGGAGAGGACGTGGCTGGCGTCCTCTCCATTTAGATTAGAAGAGAGAGAGTGAGAGTGAGACACTTGATTTACTGGAGCTTAGGAGTACTCAGAGAGTGCAGAGTTTACTAGTGACTGACCAGTGACCACCAGTGCAGTTTTATTATATTATTATTTAATATAATCCGTTCTCTGCCTGAAAAAAAACGATACACAGTGACACAGTAACAGTATACCATATCTGTGCTCAGCCTCAGTGTGCTGCATCATCTATGTATATCTGACTGTGCTGAGTGCTCAGTGCTCACACAGCTTAATTGTGGGGGAGACTGGGGAGCAGTAGCAGGAGTACATATTATTTAACAGTGCACACTTTTGCTGCCAGAGTGCCACTGCCAGTGTGACTGACCAGTGACCACTGTCTGACCACCAGTATATTGTGATTGTCTGCCTGAAAAAGTTAAACACTCGTCGTGTGGTGTTTTTATTCTATAAACGCATTCTGCTGACAGTGTCCAGCAGGTCCGTCATTAATTATATAATATATACCTGTCCGGCTGCAGTAGTGATATATATATATGTTTTTTATATCATTGTCATCCAGTCTATATTAGCAGCAGACGCAGTACGGTAGTCCACGGCTGTAGCTACCTCTGTGTCGGCAGTCGCTCGTCCATCCATAATTGTATACCACCTACCTGTGGTGTTTTTTTTTTCTTTCTATCTTCTTGATACTAGTAGCTTACTTTAGGAGTCTGCAGTGCTGACAGTGTCCATCAGGTCCGTCATTATAATATATACCTGTCCGGCTGCAGTAGTGATATATATATATTTTTTATATCATTATCATCCAGTCTATATTAGCAGCAGACGCAGTACGGTAGTCCACGGCTGTAGCTACCTCTGTGTCGGTAGTCGCTCGTCCATCTATAATTGTATACCACCTACCTGTGGTGGTTTTTTTTTTTTCTATCTTCTTGATACTACTAGTTGCTTACTTTAGGAGTCTGCAGTGCTGCTGACAGTGTCCAGCAGGTCCGTCATTATATAATATATACCTGTCCGGCTGCAGTAGTGATATATATATATTTTTTATATCATTATCATCCATTCTATATTAGCAGAAGACGCAGTACGGTAGTCCACGGCTGTAGCTACCTCTGTGTCGGCAGTCGCTCGTCCATCCATAATTGTATACCACCTACCTGTGGTGTTTTTTTTTTCTATCTTCTTGATACTACTAGTAGCTTACTTTAGGAGTCTGCAGTGCTGCTGACAGTGTCCAGCAGGTCCGTCATTATATAATATATACCTGTCCGGCTGCAGTAGTGATATATATATATTTTTTATATCATTATCATCCAGTCTATATTAGCAGCAGACGCAGTACGGTAGTCCACGGCTGTAGCTACCTCTGTGTCGGCAGTCGCTCGTCCATCCATAATTGTATACCACCTACCTGTGGTGGTTTTTTTTTTTCTATCTTCTTGATACTACTAGTAGCTTACTTTAGGAGTCTGCAGTGCTGCTGACAGTGTCCAGCAGGTCCGTCATTATATAATATATACCTGTCCGGCTGCAGTAGTGATATATATATATTTTTTATATCATTATCATCCAGTCTATATTAGCAGAAGACGCAGTACGGTAGTCCACGGCTGTAGCTACCTCTGTGTCGGCAGTCGCTCGTCCATCCATAATTGTATACCACCTACCTGTTGTGTTTTTTTTTCTATCTTCTTGATACTAGTAGCTTACTTTAGGAGTCTGCAGTGCTGACAGTGTCCAGCAGGTCTGTCATTATATAATATATACCTGTCCGGCTGCAGTAGTGATATATATATATCTTTTATATCATTATCATCCAGTCTATATTAGCAGCAGATGCAGTACGGTAGTCCACGGCTGTAGCTACCTCTGTGTCGGCAGTCGCTCGTCCATCCATAATTGTATACCACCTACCTGTGGTGTTTTTTTTTTTCTATCTTCTTGATACTAGTAGCTTACTTTGGGAGTCTGCAGTGCTGATAGTGTCCAGCAGGTCCGTCATTATATAATACATACCTGTCCGGCTGCAGTAGTGATATATATATATTTTTTATATCATTATCATCCAGTCTATATTAGCAGCAGATGCAGTACGGTAGTCCACGGCTGTAGCTACCTCTGTGTCGGCAGTCGCTCGTCCATCCATAAGTGTATACCACCTACCTGTTGGGGTTTTTTTTTTCTATCTTCTTGATACTAGTAGCTTACTTTAGGAGTCTGCAGTGCTGACAGTGTCCAGCAGGTCCGTCATTATATAATATATACCTGTCCGGCTGCAGTAGTGATATATATATTTTTATATCATTATCATCCAGTCTATATTAGCAGCAGACGCAGTACGGTAGTCCACGGCTGTAGCTACCTCTGTGTCGGCAGTCGCTCGTCCATCCATAAGTATACTAGTATCCATCCATCGCCATTGTTTACCTGAGGTGCCTTTTAGTTGTGCCTATTAAAATATGGAGAACAAAAATGTTGAGGTTCCAAAAATAGGGAAAGATCAAAATCGACTTCCACCTCGTGCTGAAGCTGCTGCCACTAGTCATGGCCGAGACGATGAAATGCCATCAACGTCGTCTGCCAAGGCCGATGCCCAATGTCATAGTACAGAGCATGTAAAATCCAAAACACCAAATATCAGTAAAAAAAGGACTCAAAAATCTAAAATAAAATTGTCGGAGGAGAAGCGTAAACTTGCCAATATGCCATTTACCACACGGAGTGGCAAGGAACGGCTGAGGCCCTGGCCTATGTTCATGGCTAGTGGTTCAGCTTCACATGAGGATGGAAGCACTCAGCCTCTCGCTAGAAAAATGAAAAGACTCAAGCTGGCAAAAGCACAACAAAGAACTGTGCGTTCTTCGAAATCACAAATCCACAAGGAGAGTCCAATTGTGTCGTTTGCGATGCCTGACCTTCCCAACACTGGACGTGAAGAGCATGCGCCTTCCACCATTTGCACGCCCCCTGCAAGTGCTGGAAGGAGCACCCGCAGTCCAGTTCCTGATAGTCAGATTGAAGATGTCAGTGTTGAAGTACACCAGGATGAGGAGGATATGGGTGTTGCTGGCGCTGGGGAGGAAATTGACCAGGAGGATTCTGATGGTGAGGTGGTTTGTTTAAGTCAGGCACCCGGGAAGACACCTGTTGTCCGTGGGAGGAATAGGGCCATTGACATGCCTGGTGAAAATACCAAAAAATCAGGTCTTCGGTGTGGAAGTATTTCAACAGAAATGCGGACAACATTTGTCAAGCCGTGTGTTGCCTTTGTCAAGCTGTAATAAGTAGGGGTAAGGACGTTAACCACCTCGGAACATCCTCCCTTATACGTCACCTGCCGCGCATTCATCATAAGTCAGTGACAAGTTCAAAAACTTTGGGCGACAGCAGAAGCAGTCCACTGACCAGTAAATCCCTTCCTCTTGTAACCAAGCTCACGCAAACCACCCGACCAACTCCCTCAGTGTCAATTTCCTCCTTCCCCAGGAATGCCAATAGTCCTGCAGGCCATGTCACTGGCAATTCTGACGAGTCCTCTCCTGCCTGGGATTCCTCCGGTGCATCCTTGCATGTAACGCCTACTGCTGCTGGCGCTGCTGTTGTTGCTGCTGGGAGTCGATGGTCATCCCAGAGGGGAAGTCGTACTCGTAAGACCACTTTTACTACTTCCACCAAGCAATTGACTGTCCAACAGTCCTTTGCGAGGAAGATGAAATATCACAGCAGTCATCCTGCTGCAAAGCGGATAACTGAGGCCTTGGCATCCTGGGCGGTGAGAAACGTGGTTCCGGTATCCATCATTACTGCAGAGCCAACTAGAGACTTGTTGGAGGTACTGTGTCCCCGGTACCAAATACCATCTAGGTTCCATTTCTCTAGGCAGGCGATACCGAAAATGTACACAGACCTCAGAAAAAGACTCACCAGTGTCCTAAAAAATGCAGCTGTACCCAATGTCCACTTAACCACGGACATGTGGACAAGTGGAGCAGGGCAGGCTCAGGACTATATGACTGTGACAGCCCACTGGGTAGATGTATGGACTCCCGCCGCAAGAACAGCAGCGGCGGCACCAGTAGCAGCATCTCGCAAACGCCAACTCTTTCCTAGGCAGGCTACGCTTTGTATCACCGCTTTCCAGAATACGCACACAGCTAAAAACCTCTTACGGCAACTGAGGAAGATCATCGCAGAATGGCTTACCCCAATTGGACTCTCCTGTGGATTTGTGGCATCGGACAATGCCAGCAATATTGTGTGTGCATTAAATCTGGGCAAATTCCAGCACGTCCCATGTTTTGCACATACCTTGAATTTGGTGGTGCAGAATTATTTAAAAAACGAGAGGGGCGTGCAAGAGATGCTGTCGGTGGCCAGAAGAATTGCGGGACACTTTCGGCGTACAGGCACCACGTACAGAAGACTGGAGCACCACCAAAAACGCCTGAACCTGCCCTGCCATCATCTAAAGCAAGAAGTGGTAACGAGGTGGAATTCAACCCTCTATATGCTTCAGAGGTTGGAGGAGCAGCAAAAGGCCATTCAAGCCTATACAACTGAGCACGATATAGGAGGTGGAATGCACCTGTCTCAAGCGCAGTGGAGAATGATTTCAACGTTGTGCAAGGTTCTGCAACCTTTTGAACTTGCCACACGTGAAGTCAGTTCAGACACTGCCAGCCTGAGTCAGGTCATTCCCCTCATCAGGCTTTTGCAGAAGAAGCTGGAGACATTGAAGAAGGAGCTAACACAGAGCGATTCCGCTAGGCATGTGGGACTTGTGGATGGAGCCCTTAATTCGCTTAACAAGGATTCACTGGTGGTCAATCTGTTGAAATCAGAGCACTACATTTTGGCCACCGTGCTCGATCCTAGATTTAAAACCTACCTTGGATCTCTCTTCCCGGCAGACACAAGTCTGCTGGGGTTCAAAGAACTGCTGGTGACAAAATTGTCAAGTCAAGCGGAACGCGACCTGTCAACATCTCCTCCTTCCCATTCTCCCGCAACTGGGGGTGCGAGGAAAAGGCTCAGAATTCCGAGCCCACCTGCTGGCGGTGATGCAGGGCAGTCTGGAGCGACTGCTGATGCTGACATCTGGTCCGGACTGAAGGACCTGACAACGATTACGGACATGTCGTCTACTGTCACTGCATATGATTCTCTCCCCATTGAAAGAATGGTGGAGGATTATATGAGTGACCGCATCCAAGTAGGCACGTCAGACAGTCCGTACTTATACTGGCAGGAAAAAGAGGCAATTTGGAGGCCCTTGCAGAAACTGGCTTTATTCTACCTAAGTTGCCCTCCCACAAGTGTGTACTCCGAAAGAGTGTTTAGTGCCGCCGCTCACCTTGTCAGCAATCGGCGTACGAGGTTACATCCAGAAAATGTGGAGAAGATGATGTTCATTAAAATGAATTATAATCAATTCCTCCGTGGAGACATTCACCAGCAGCAATTGCCTCCACAAAGTACACAGGGAGATGAGATGGTGGATTTTAGTGGGGACGAATTGATAATCTGTGAGGAGGGGGATGTACACGGTGATATATCGGAGGATGATGATGAGGTGGACATCTTGCCTCTGTAGAGCCAGTTTGTGCAAGGAGAGATTGATTGCTTCTTTTTTGGTGGGGGTCCAAACCAACCCGTCATTTCAGTCACAGTCGTGTGGCAGACCCTGTCACTGAAATGATGGGTTGGTTAAAGTGTGCATGTCCTTTTTATACAACATAAGGGTGGGTGGGAGGGCCCAAGGACAATTCCATCTTGCACCTCTTTTTTCTTTCATTTTTCTTTGCATCATGTGCTGTTTGGGGAGTGTTTTTTGGAAGGGCCATCCTGCGTGACACTGCAGTGCCACTCCTAGATGGGCCAGGTGTTTGTGTCGGCCACTTGGGTCGCTTATCTTACTCACACAGCTACCTCATTGCGCCTCTTTTTTTTCTTCTTTGCGTCATGTGCTGTTTGGGGAGTGTTTTTTGGAAGGGCCATCCTGCGTGACACTGCAGTGCCACTCCTAGATGGGCCAGGTGTTTGTGTCGGCCACTTGGGTCGCTAATCTTACTCACACAGCTACCTAATTGCGCCTCTTTTTTTCTTTGCGTCATGTGCTGTTTGTGGAGTGTTTTTTGGAAGGGCCATCCTGCGTGACACTGCAGTGCCACTCCTAGATGGGCCAGGTGTTTGTGTCGGCCACTTGGGTCGCTTATCTTACTCACACAGCTACCTAATTGTGCCTCTTTTTTTCTTTGCGTCATGTGCTGTTTGGGGAGTGTTTTTTGGAAGGGCCATCCTGCGTGACACTGCAGTGACACTCCTAGATGGGCCAGGTGTTTGTGTCGGCCACTTGGGTCGCTTATCTTACACAGCTACCTCATTGCGCCTCTTTTTTTCTTTGCGTCATGTGCTGTTTGGGGAGTGTTTTTTGGAAGGGCCATCCTGCGTGACACTGCAGTGCCACTCCTAGATGGGCCAGGTGTTTGTGTCGGCCACTTGGGTCGCTTATCTTACTCACACAGCTACCTAATTGCGCCTCTTTTTTTCTTTGCGTCATGTGCTGTTTGGGGAGTGTTTTTTGGAAGGGCCATCCTGCGTGACACTGCAGTGCCACTCCTAGATGGGCCAGGTGTTTGTGTCGGCCACTTGGGCCGCTTATCTTACTCACACAGCTACCTCATTGCGCCTCTTTTTTTCTTTGCGTCATGTGCTGTTTGGGGAGTGTTTTTTGGAAGGGCCATCCTGCGTGACACGGCAGTGCCACTCCTAGATGGGCCAGGTGTTTGTGTCGGCCACTTGGGTCGCTGAGCTTAGTCATCCAGCGACCTCGGTGCAAATTTTAGGACTAAAAATAATATTGTGAGGTGTGAGGTGTTCAGAATAGACTGAAAATGAGTGGAAATAATGGTTATTGAGATTAATAATACTTTGGGATCAAAATGACCCCCAAATTCTATGATTTAAGCTGTTTTTTAGGGTTTTTTGAAAAAAAAAACCGAATCCAAAACACACCCGGATCCGACAAAAAAAATTCGGTGAGGTTTTGCCAAAACGCGTTCGAACCCAAAACACGGCCGCGGAACCGGACCCAAAACCAAAACACAAAACCCGAAAAATTTCCGGTGCTCATCACTAATGGACATTCTAAAGACTTTGATTAACACTTTCAGCAAAGATACACCCATCCGGACAAGACTTCAACCAACACCCAAGAACGATTGCACGAATGTTATGTGAATGTATTTGTGATACGTGTCTTATCTTCATCTCTACAACCTTCAGGTAGTGACACACATAGTCGATAGGTGATACAGATACATATAATAGCATTCACATGTGTTTCCCCCTCCATGTATCATCAACTAAATGTGCACCCCATTTGTTGGAACAAGAAGCCGAAAAGAGCTCGGTAGTGTTTGTTGGCCCACTTACAGACCCTTAATACGGGATGAGAAGGATTTAATGTATACTTCGCAATACCTCGAAGCTTATCTAGAACATGTACGGCACGATGATAAATGCCACTCAGACATGGATTTCATACATACATACATGCTTTTACTATCCCACTAGGCCATACATTTCCCGTCTACTCCTCTCCTCCTACCATCCAATTATTTTATAGATATTGTATTGTATATTTTTCTGTTTAATGTTTAGATAGTGGCAGTTATTGTTGACTGCCAAAGGGTGGACTGTCAAAGTCGAAAATATTGTAATGCATGCCTACCGTACTAACCCCATGCACATGCCCGCTGCGCGTGCACTCAGTCTGCCTTGCGTGCGCATATCCGCAATTTGCGTAACACAGCTTTTCACGGCCATGCGCCTTAGCGCGTGGTATGCGCATTTACGGTAGAGTTTGTGAACGCATAGAGGGTTATTAGAACATTACATATTTAACCCAAATAGTGTACATTTTAGATATAGTTCCCCTAGACCATGTCAGCGAGTATTAATAGTTTAAACAGTTCCTGGACAGAGAGATTCACCTTTGCATGATAGGAAGGGTCAGATAAAGGTTGGAAGGTGATGTCTAGTATCCAGCTGTAGGGTATTTTGACGGTAACATTCTGGTGTTAGTTAGAGAAAGATCGCTTGTTCCTGCGTATAGTTATGTGCAAAAGTAGAATATGAAGATTAACTGTATTTACTGTATTTTATGTATGCGGCGGGAATCCCGAGGATACCACCCACAAGAGCAGTTGGGGAAAGACATCGCCCACCCTTTCAAATCCACCTATGACCTTTGCTGTAATGTAGAGACACATCCCTGTGTCCAATGGACAATGATATTACAGTGACCATTGTATTGTGTATGCTTATTGTGTATAAAAAGTAGTGATGTGCACCGGAAATTTTTCGGGTTTTGTGTTTTGGTTTCAGGTTCGGTTCCGCGGCTGTGTTTTGGATTCGGACGCGTTTTGGCAAAACCTCACCGAATAATTTTTGTCGGATTCGGGTGTGTTTTGGATTCGGGTGTTTTTTTCAAAAAACCCTAAAAAACAGCTTAAATCATAGAATTTGGGGGTCATTTTGATCCCATAGTATTATTAACCTCAATAACCATAATTTCCACTCATTTCCAGTCTATTCTAAACACCTCACACCTCACAATATTATTTTTAGTCCTAAAATTTGCACCGAGGTCGCTGGATGGCTAAGCTAAGCGACACATGTGGCCGACACAAACACCTGGCCCATCTAGGAGTGGCACTGCAGTGTCAGGCAGGATGGCACTTCAAAAAAATTGTCCCCAAACAGCACATGATGCAAAGAAAAAAAGAGGCGCAATGAGGTAGCTGTGTGACTAAGCTAAGCGACCCAAGTGGCCGACACAAACACCTGGCCCATCTAGGAGTGGCACTGCAGTGTCAGACAGGATGGCACTTGAAAAAAATACTCCCCAAACAGCACATGATGCAAAGAAAAAAAGAGGCGCACCAAGGTCGCTGTGTGACTAAGCTAAATGACACAAGTGGCCGACACAAACACCTGGCCCATCTAGGAGTGGCACTGCAGTGTCACGCAGGATGGCCCTTCAAAAAAATACTCCCCAAACAGCACATGATGCAAAGAAAAAAAGAGGCGCAATGAGGTAGCTGTGTGACTAAGCTAAGCGACCCTAGTGGCCGACACAAACACCTGGCCCATCTAGGAGTGTCACTGCAGTGTCACGCAGGATGGCCCTTCAAAAAAATACTCCCCAAACAGCACATGACACAAAGAAAAAAAGAGGCGCAATGAGGTAGCTATGTGACTAAGATAAGCGACCCAAGTGGCCGACACAAACACCTGGCCCATCTAGGAGTGGCACTGCAGTGTCAGACAGGATGGCACTTCAAAGAAATTGTCCCCAAACAGCACATGATGCAAAGAAAAATGAAAGAAAAAAGAGGTGCAAGATGGAATTGTCCTTGGGCCCTCCCACCCACCCTTATGTTGTATAAACAGGACATGCACACTTTAACGAACCCATCATTTCAGCGACAGGGTCTGCCACACGACTGTGACTGAAATGACTGGTTGGTTTGGGCCCCCAGCAAAAAAGAAGCAATCAATCTCTCCTTGCACAAACTGGCTCTACAGAGGCAAGATGTCCACCTCATCATCATCGTCCGATTCATCACCCCTTTCACTGTGTACATCCCCCTCCTCACAGATTATTAATTCATCCCCACTGAAATCCACCATCTCAGGTCCCCGTGCACTTTCTGGAGGCAATTGCTGCTGGTGAATGTCTCCACGGAGGAATTGATTATAATTCATTTTAATGAACATCATCTTCTCCACATTTTCTGGAAGTAACCTCGTACGCCGATTGCTGACAAGGTGAGCGGCGGCACTAAACACTTTCGGAGTACACACTGGAGGGAGGGCAACTTAGGTAGAATAAAGCCAGTTTCTGCAAGGGCCTCCAAATTGCCTCTTTTTCCTTCCAGTATACGTACGGACTGTCTGACGTGCCTACTTGGATGCGGTCACTCATATAATCCTCCACCATTCTTTCAATGGTGAGAGAATCATATGCAGTGACAGTAGACGACATGTCAGTAATCGTTGGCAGGTCCTTCAGTCCGGACCAGATGTCAGCACTCGCTCCAGACTGCCCTGCATCACCGCCAGCGGGTGGGCTCAGAATTCTTAGCCTTTTCCTCGCACCCCCAGTTGCGGGAGAATGTGAAGGAGGAGCTGTTGATGGGTCACATTCCGCTTGACTTGACAATTTTCTCACCAGCAGGTCTTTGAACCCCTGCAGACTTGTGTCTGCCGGAAAGAGAGATACAACGTAGGTTTTAAATCTAGTATCGAGCACGGTGGCCAAAATGTAGTGCTCTGATTTTAACAGATTGACCACCCGTGAATCCTGGTTAAGCGAATGAAGGGCTCCATCCACAAGTCCCACATGCCTAGCGGAATCGCTCTGTTTTAGCTCCTCCTTCAATGTCTCCAGCTTCTTCTGCAAAAGCCTGATGAGGGGAATGACCTGACTCAGGCTGGCAGTGTCTGAACTGACTTCACGTGTGGCAAGTTCAAAGGGTTGCAGAACCTTGCACAACGTTGAAATCATTCTCCACTGCGCTTGAGACAGGTGCATTCCACTTCCTTTGCCTATATCGTCGCCAGATGTATAGGCTTGAATGGCCTTTTGCTGCTCCTCCATCCTCTGAAGCATATAGAGGGTTGAATTCCACCTCGTTACCACCTCCTGCTTCAGATGATGGCAGGGCAGGTTCAGGTGTGTTTGGTGGTGCTCCAGTCTTCTGTACGCGGTGCCTGAACGCCGAAAGAGGCCCGCAATTCTTCGGGCCACCGACAGCATCTCTTGCACGCCCCTGTCATTTGTTAAATAATTCTGCACCACCAAATTCAAGGTATGTGCAAAACATGGGACGTGCTGGAATTTGCCCAGATGTAATGCACGCACAATATTGCTGGCGTTGTCCGATGTCACAAATCCCCAGGAGAGTCCAATTGGGGTAAGCCATTCTGCGATGATCTTTCTCAGTTGACGTAAGAGGTTTTCAGCTGTGTGCGTATTCTGGAAAGCGATGATACAAAGCGTAGCCTGCCTAGGAACGAGTTGGCGTTTGCGAGATGCTGCTACTGGTGCCGCCACTGCTGTTCTTGCAGCGGGAGGCAATACATCTACCCAGTGGGCTGTCACAGTCATATAGTCCTGAGTCTGCCCTGCTCCACTTGTCCGTGGTTAAGTGGACATTGGGTACAACTGCATTTTTTAGGACACTGGTGACTCTTTTTCTGAGGTCTGTGTACATTTTCGGTATCGCCTGCCTAGAGAAATGGAACCTAGATGGTATTTGGTACCGGGGACACAGTACCTCAATCAAGTCTATAGTTGGCTCTGAAGTAACGATGGATACCGGAACCACGTTTCTCACCGCCCAGGCTGCCAAGGTCTCAGTTATCCGCTTTGCAGCAGGATGACTGCTGTGATATTTCATCTTCCTCGCAAAGGACTGTTGGACAGTCAATTGCTTACTGCAAGTAGTACAAGTGGTCTTCCGACTTCCTTTCTGGGATGCCGATCGACTCCCAGCAGCAAAAACAGCAGCGCCAGCAGCAGTAGGCGTTACACTCAAGGATGCATCCAAAGAATCCCAGGCAGGAGAGGACTCGTCAGACTTGCCAGTGACATGGCCTGCAGGACTATTGGCTTTCCTGGGTAAGGAGGAAATTGACACTGAGGGAGTTGGTGGTGTTGTTTGCGGGAGCTTGGTTACAAGAGGAAGGGATTTAGTGGTCAGTGGACTGCTTCCGCTGTCGCCCAAAGTTTTTGAACTTGTCACTGACTTATGATGAATGCACTGCAGGTGACGCATAAGTGAGGATGTTCCGAGGTGGTTAACGTCCTTACCCCTACTTATTACAGCTTGACAAAGGCAACACACGGCTTGACACTTGTTGTCCGCATTTGTGTTGAAATAATTCCACACCGAAGAGCTGATTTTTTTTGTATTTTGACCAGGCATGTCAATGGCCATATTCCTCCCACGGACAACAGGTGTCTCCCCGGGTGCCTGACTTAAACAAACCACCTCACCATCAGAATCCTCCTTGTCAATTTCCTCCCCAGCGCCAGCAACACCCATATCCTCATCCTGGTGTACTTCAACACTGACATCTTCAATTTGACTATCAGGAACTGGACTGCGGGTGCTCCTTCCAGCACTTGCAGGGGGCGTGCAAATGGTGGAAGGCGCAAGCTCTTCCCGTCCAGTGTTGGGAAGGTCAGGCATCGCAACCGACACAATTGGACTCTCCTTGGGGATTTGTGATTTCGAAGAACGCACAGTTCTTTGCTGTGCTTTTGCCAGCTTAAGTCTTTTCTTTTTTCTAGCGAGAGGATGAGTGCTTCCATCCTCATGTGAAGCTGAACCACTAGCCATGAACATAGGCCAGGGCCTCAGCCGTTCCTTGCCACTCCGTGTCGTAAATGGCATATTGGCAAGTTTACGCTTCTCCTCAGACGCTTTTAATTTTGATTTTTGGGTCATTTTACTGATCTTTTGTGTTTTGGATTTTACATGCTCTGTACTATGACATTGGGCATCGGCCTTGGCAGACGACGTTGATGGCATTTCATCGTCTCGGCCATGACTAGTGGCAGCAGCTTCAGCACGAGGTGGAAGTGGATCTTGATCTTTCCCTATTTTTTTAACCTCCACATTTTTGTTCTCCATATTTTAATGCCCACAACTAAAAGGCACCACAGGTATACAATGTAGATGGATGGATAGTATACTTTATGGATGACGAGTGACGACATAGAGGTAGGTACAGCAGTGGCCTACCGTACTGCTATATACAGTATAATGGACCTGGTGGACACTGTCAGCAGACTGCGTTTATAGTATAAAAAAAAAGACACCACAGGTATACAATGTAGATGGATGGATAGTAAACTTATGGACAACGAGTGACGACACAGAGGTAGGTACAGCAGTGGCCTACTGTACTGCTATATACAGTATAATGGACCTGGTGGACACTGTCAGCAGACTGCGTTTATAGTATAAAAAAAGACACCACAGGTATACAATGTAGATGGATGGATAGTATACTTATGGACGACGAGTGATGACACAGAGGTAGGTACAGCAGTGGCCTACCGTACTGCTATATACAGTATAATGGACCTGGTGGACACTGTCAGCAGACTGCGTTTATAGTATAAAAAAAAAAGACACCACAGGTATACAATGTAGATGGATGGATAGTATACTTATGGACGATGAGTGACGACACAGAGGTAGGTACAGCAGTGGCCTACCGTACTGCTATATGCAGTATAATGGACCTGGTGGACACTGTCAGCAGACAGCGTTTATAGTATAAAAAAAAGACACCACAGGTATACAATGTAGATGGATGGATAGTATACTTATGGACGACGAGTGACGACACAGAGGTAGGTACAGCAGTGGCCTACCGTACTGCTATATACAGTATAATGGACCTGGTGGACACTGTCAGCAGACTGCATTTATAGTATAAAGAAAAAAAGACACCACAGGTATACAATGTAGATGGATGGATAGTATACTTATGGACGACGAGTGACGACACAGAGGTAGGTACAGCAGTGGCCTATGGTACTGCTATATACAGTATAATGGACCTGGTGGACACTGTCAGCAGACTGCGTTTATAGTATATAAAAAAAAGACACCACAGGTATACAATGTAGATGGATGGATAGTATACTTATGGACGATGAGTGACGACACAGAGGTAGGTACAGCAGTGGCCTACCGTACTGCTATATACAGTATAATGGACCTGGTGGACACTGTCAGCAGACTGCGTTTATAGTATAAAAAAAAGACACCACAGGTATACAATGTAGATGGATGGATAGTATACTTATGGACGACGAGTGACGACACAGAGGTAGGTACAGCAGTGGCCTACCGTACTGCTTTATACAGTATAATGGACCTGGTGGACACTGTCAGCAGACTGCATTAATAGTATAAAGAAAAAAAGACACCACAGGTATACAATGTAGATGGATGGATAGTATACTTAAGGACGACGAGTGACGACACAGAGGTAGGTACAGCAGTGGCCTACCGTACTGCTATATACAGTATAATGGACTTGGTGGACACTGTCAGCAGACTGCGTTTATAGTATAAAAAAAAAGACACCACAGGTATACAATGTAGATGGATGGATAGTATACTTATGGACGACGAGTGACGACACAGAGGTAGGTACAGCAGTGGCCTACCGTACTGCTATATACAGTATAATGGACCTGGTGGACACTGTCAGCAGGCTGCGTTTATAGTATAAAGAAAAAAAGACACCACAGGTATACAATGTAGATGGATGGATAGTATACTTATGGACGACGAGTGACGACACAGAGGTAGGTACAGCAGTGGCCTACCGTACTGCTATATACAGTATAATGGACCTGGTGGACACTGTCAGCAGACTGCGTTTATAGTATAAAAAAAAGACACCACAGGTATACAATGTAGATGGATGGATAGTATACTTATGGACGACGAGTGACGACACAGAGGTAGGTACAGCAGTGGCCTACCGTACTGCTATATACAGTATAATGGACCTGGTGGACACTGTCAGCAGACTGCATTTATAGTATAAAGAAAAAAAGACACCACAGGTATACAATGTAGATGGATGAATAGTATACTTATGGACGACGAGTGACGACACAAAGGTAGGTACAGCAGTGGCCTACCGTACTGCTATATACAGTATAATGGACCTGGTGGACACTGTCAGCAGACTGCGTTTATAGTATATAAAAAAAAGACACCACAGGTATACAATGTAGATGGATGGATAGTATACTTATGGACGATGAGTGACGACACAGAGGTAGGTACAGCAGTGGCCTACCGTACTGCTATATACAGTATAATGGACCTGGTGGACACTGTCAGCAGACTGCGTTTATAGTATAAAAAAAAAGACACCACAGGTATACAATGTAGATGGATGGATAGTATACTTATGGACGACGAGTGACGACACAGAGGTAGGTACAGCAGTGGCCTACCGTACTGCTATATACAGTATAATGGACCTGGTGGACACTGTCAGCAGACTGCGTTTATAGTATAAAGAAAAAAAGACACCACAGGTATGCAATGTAGATGGATGGATAGTATACTTATGGACGACGAGTGACGACACAGAGGTAGGTACAGCAGTGGCCTACCGTACTGCTATATACAGTATAATGGACCTGGTGGACACTGTCAGCAGACTGCGTTTATAGTATTAAAAAAAAAGACACCACAGGTATACAATGTAGATGGATGGATAGTATACTTATGGATGACGAGTGACGACACAGAGGTAGGTACAGCAGTGGCCTACCGTACTGCTATATACAGTATAATGGACCTGGTGGACACTGTCAGAAGACTGCGTTTATAGTATAAAAAAAAAGACACCACAGGTATACAATGTAGATGGATGGATAGTATACTTATGGACGACGAGTGACGACACAGAGGTAGGTACAGCAGTGGCCTACCGTACTGCTATATACAGTATAATGGACCTGGTGGACACTGTCAGCAGACTGCATTTATAGTATAAAGAAAAAAAGACTCCACAGGTATACAATGTAGATGGATGGATAGTATACTTATGGACGACGAGTGACGACACAGAGGTAGGTACAGCAGTGGCCTACCGTACTGCTATATACAGTATAATGGACCTGGTGGACACTGTCAGCAGACTGCGTTTATAGTATATAAAAAAAAGACACCACAGGTATACAATGTAGATGGATGGATAGTATACTTATGGACGATGAGTGACGACACAGAGGTAGGTACAGCAGTGGCCTACCGTACTGCTATATACAGTATAATGGACCTGGTGGACACTGTCAGCAGACAGCGTTTATAGTATAAAAAAAAAGACACCACAGGTATACAATGTAGATGGATGGATAGTAAACTTATGGACAACGAGTGACGACACAGAGGTAGGTACAGCAGTGGCCTACTGTACTGCTATATACAGTATAATGGACCTGGTGGACACTGTCAGCAGACTGCGTTTATAGTATAAAAAAAGACACCACAGGTATACAATGTAGATGGATGGATAGTATACTTATGGACGACGAGTGATGACACAGAGGTAGGTACAGCAGTGGCCTACCGTACTGCTATATACAGTATAATGGACCTGGTGGACACTGTCAGCAGACTGCGTTTATAGTATAAAAAAAAAAGACACCACAGGTATACAATGTAGATGGATGGATAGTATACTTATGGACGATGAGTGACGACACAGAGGTAGGTACAGCAGTGGCCTACCGTACTGCTATATGCAGTATAATGGACCTGGTGGACACTGTCAGCAGACAGCGTTTATAGTATAAAAAAAAGACACCACAGGTATACAATGTAGATGGATGGATAGTATACTTATGGACGACGAGTGACGACACAGAGGTAGGTACAGCAGTGGCCTACCGTACTGCTATATACAGTATAATGGACCTGGTGGACACTGTCAGCAGACTGCATTTATAGTATAAAGAAAAAAAGACACCACAGGTATACAATGTAGATGGATGGATAGTATACTTATGGACGACGAGTGACGACACAGAGGTAGGTACAGCAGTGGCCTATGGTACTGCTATATACAGTATAATGGACCTGGTGGACACTGTCAGCAGACTGCGTTTATAGTATATAAAAAAAAGACACCACAGGTATACAATGTAGATGGATGGATAGTATACTTATGGACGATGAGTGACGACACAGAGGTAGGTACAGCAGTGGCCTACCGTACTGCTATATACAGTATAATGGACCTGGTGGACACTGTCAGCAGACTGCGTTTATAGTATAAAAAAAAGACACCACAGGTATACAATGTAGATGGATGGATAGTATACTTATGGACGATGAGTGACGACACAGAGGTAGGTACAGCAGTGGCCTACCGTACTGCTATATACAGTATAATGGACCTGGTGGACACTGTCAGCAGGCTGCGTTTATAGTATAAAGAAAAAAAGACACCACAGGTATACAATGTAGATGGATGGATAGTATACTTATGGACGACGAGTGACGACACAGAGGTAGGTACAGCAGTGGCCTACCGTACTGCTATATACAGTATAATGGACCTGGTGGACACTGTCAGCAGACTGCGTTTATAGTATAAAAAAAAGACACCACAGGTATACAATGTAGATGGATGGATAGTATACTTATGGACGACGAGTGACGACACAGAGGTAGGTACAGCAGTGGCCTACCGTACTGCTATATACAGTATAATGGACCTGGTGGACACTGTCAGCAGACTGCATTTATAGTATAAAGAAAAAAAGACACCACAGGTATACAATGTAGATGGATGAATAGTATACTTATGGACGACGAGTGACGACACAAAGGTAGGTACAGCAGTGGCCTACCGTACTGCTATATACAGTATAATGGACCTGGTGGACACTGTCAGCAGACTGCGTTTATAGTATATAAAAAAAAGACACCACAGGTATACAATGTAGATGGATGGATAGTATACTTATGGACGATGAGTGACGACACAGAGGTAGGTACAGCAGTGGCCTACCGTACTGCTATATACAGTATAATGGACCTGGTGGACACTGTCAGCAGACTGCGTTTATAGTATAAAAAAAAAGACACCACAGGTATACAATGTAGATGGATGGATAGTATACTTATGGACGACGAGTGACGACACAGAGGTTGGTACAGCAGTGGCCTACCGTACTGCTATATACAGTATAATGGACCTGGTGGACACTGTCAGCAGACTGCGTTTATAGTATTAAAAAAAAGACACCACAGGTATACAATGTAGATGGATGGATAGTATACTTATGGACGACGAGTGACGACACAGAGGTAGGTACAGCAGTGGCCTACCGTACTGCTATATACAGTATAATGGACCTGGTGGACACTGTCAGCAGACTGCGTTTATAGTATAAAGAAAAAAAGACACCACAGGTATGCAATGTAGATGGATGGATAGTATACTTAAGGACGACGAGTGACGACACAGAGGTAGGTACAGCAGTGGCCTACCGTACTGCTATATACAGTATAATGGACCTGGTGGACACTGTCAGAAGACTGCGTTTATAGTATAAAAAAAAAGACACCACAGGTATACAATGTAGATGGATGGATAGTATACTTATGGACGACGAGTGACGACACAGAGGTAGGTACAGCAGTGGCCTACCGTACTGCTATATACAGTATAATGGACCTGGTGGACACTGTCAGCAGACTGCATTTATAGTATAAAGAAAAAAAGACTCCACAGGTATACAATGTAGATGGATGGATAGTATACTTATGGACGACGAGTGACGACACAGAGGTAGGTACAGCAGTGGCCTACCGTACTGCTATATACAGTATAATGGACCTGGTGGACACTGTCAGCAGACTGCGTTTATAGTATATAAAAAAAAGACACCACAGGTATACAATGTAGATGGATGGATAGTATACTTATGGACGATGAGTGACGACACAGAGGTAGGTACAGCAGTGGCCTACCGTACTGCTATATACAGTATAATGGACCTGGTGGACACTGTCAGCAGACTGCGTTTATAGTATAAAAAAAGACACCACAGGTATACAATGTAGATGGATGGATAGTATACTTATGGGCGACGAGTGACGACACAGAGGTAGGTACAGCAGTGGCCTACCGTACTGCTATATACAGTATAATGGACCTGGTGGACACTGTCAGCAGACTGCATTTATAGTATAAAGAAAAAAAGACACCACAGGTATACAATGTAGATGGATGGATAGTATACTTATGGACGACGAGTGACGACACAGAGGTAGGTACAGCAGTGGCCTACCGTACTGCAATATACAGTATAATGGACCTGGTGGACACTGTCAGCAGACTGCATTTATAGTATTAAAAAAAAAGACACCACAGGTATACAATGTAGATGGATGGATAGTATACTTATGGACGACGAGTGACGACACAGAGGTAGGTACAGCAGTGGCCTACCGTACTGCTATATACAGTATAATGGACCTGGTGGACACTGTCAGCAGACTGCGTTTATAGTATAAAGAAAAAAAGACACCACAGGTATACAATGTAGATGGATGGATAGTATACTTATGGACGACGAATGACGACACAGAGGTAGGTACAGCAGTGGCCTACCGTACTGCTATATACAGTATAATGGACCTGGTGGACACTGTCAGCAGACTGCGTTTATAGTATAAAAAAAAGACACCACAGGTATACAATGTAGATGGATGGATAGTACACTTATGGATGACGAGTGACGACACAGAGGTAGGTACAGCAGTGGCCTACCGTACTGCTATATACAGTATAATGGACCTGGTGGACACTGTCAGCAGACTGCATTTATAGTATAAAGAAAAAAAGACACCACAGGTATACAATGTAGATGGATGGATAGTATACTTATGGACGACGAGTGACGACACAGAGGTAGGTACAGCAGTGGCCTACCGTACTGCTATATACAGTATAATGGACCTGGTGGACACTGTCAGCAGACTGCGTTTATAGTATATAAAAAAAAGACACCACAGGTATACAATGTAGATGGATGGATAGTATACTTATGGACGATGAGTGACGACACAGAGGTAGGTACAGCAGTGGCCTACCGTACTGCTATATACAGTATAATGGACCTGGTGGACACTGTCAGCAGACTGCATTTATAGTATAAAGAAAAAAAGACACCACAGGTATACAATGTAGATGGATGGATAGTATACTTATGGACGACGAGTGACGACACAGAGGTAGGTACAGCAGTGGCCTACCGTACTGCTATATACAGTATAATGGACCTGGTGGACACTGTCAGCAGACTGCATTTATAGTATAAAAAAAAAGACACCACAGGTATACAATGTAGATGGATGGATAGTATACTTATGGACGACGAGTGACGACACAGAGGTAGGTACAGCAGTGGCCTACCGTACTGCTATATGCAGTATAATGGACCTGGTGGACACTGTCAGCAGACTGCGTTTATAGTATAAAAAAAAGACACCACAGGTATACAATGTAGATGGATGGATAGTATACTTATGGACGACGAGTGACGACACAGAGGTAGGTACAGCAGTGGCCTACCGTACTGCTATATACAGTATAATGGACCTGGTGGACACTGTCAGCAGACTGCATTTATAGTATAAAGAAAAAAAGACACCACAGGTATACAATGTAGATGGATGGATAGTATACTTATGGACGACGAGTGACGACACAGAGGTAGGTACAGCAGTGGCCTACCGTACTGCTATATACAGTATAATGGACCTGGTGGACACTGTCAGCAGGCTGCGTTTATAGTATAAAGAAAAAAAGACACCACAGGTATACAATGTAGATGGATGGATAGTATACTTATGGACGACGAGTGACGACACAGAGGTAGGTACAGCAGTGGCCTACCGTACTGCTATATACAGTATAATGGACCTGGTGGACACTGTCAGCAGACTGCATTTATAGTATAAAGAAAAAAAGACACCACAGGTATACAATGTAGATGGATGAATAGTATACTTATGGACGACGAGTGACGACACAAAGGTAGGTACAGCAGTGGCCTACCGTACTGCTATATACAGTATAATGGACCTGGTGGACACTGTCAGCAGACTGCGTTTATAGTATATAAAAAAAGACACCACAGGTATACAATGTAGATGGATGGATAGTATACTTATGGACGACGAGTGACGACACAGAGGTAGGTACAGCAGTGGCCTACCGTACTGCTATATACAGTATAATGGACCTGGTGGACACTGTCAGCAGACTGCATTTATAGTATAAAGAAAAAAAGACACCACAGGTATACAATGTAGATGGATGAATAGTATACTTATGGACGACGAGTGACGACACAAAGGTAGGTACAGCAGTGGCCTACCGTACTGCTATATACAGTATAATGGACCTGGTGGACACTGTCAGCAGACTGCGTTTATAGTATATAAAAAAAAGACACCACAGGTATACAATGTAGATGGATGGATAGTATACTTATGGACGATGAGTGACGACACAGAGGTAGGTACAGCAGTGGCCTACCGTACTGCTATATACAGTATAATGGACCTGGTGGACACTGTCAGCAGACTGCGTTTATAGTATAAAAAAAAAGACACCACAGGTATACAATGTAGATGGATGGATAGTATACTTATGGACGACGAGTGACGACACAGAGGTTGGTACAGCAGTGGCCTACCGTACTGCTATATACAGTATAATGGACCTGGTGGACACTGTCAGCAGACTGCGTTTATAGTATTAAAAAAAAGACACCACAGGTATACAATGTAGATGGATGGATAGTATACTTATGGACGACGAGTGACGACACAGAGGTAGGTACAGCAGTGGCCTACCGTACTGCTATATACAGTATAATGGACCTGGTGGACACTGTCAGCAGACTGCGTTTATAGTATAAAGAAAAAAAGACACCACAGGTATGCAATGTAGATGGATGGATAGTATACTTAAGGACGACGAGTGACGACACAGAGGTAGGTACAGCAGTGGCCTACCGTACTGCTATATACAGTATAATGGACCTGGTGGACACTGTCAGAAGACTGCGTTTATAGTATAAAAAAAAAGACACCACAGGTATACAATGTAGATGGATGGATAGTATACTTATGGACGACGAGTGACGACACAGAGGTAGGTACAGCAGTGGCCTACCGTACTGCTATATACAGTATAATGGACCTGGTGGACACTGTCAGCAGACTGCATTTATAGTATAAAGAAAAAAAGACTCCACAGGTATACAATGTAGATGGATGGATAGTATACTTATGGACGACGAGTGACGACACAGAGGTAGGTACAGCAGTGGCCTACCGTACTGCTATATACAGTATAATGGACCTGGTGGACACTGTCAGCAGACTGCGTTTATAGTATATAAAAAAAAGACACCACAGGTATACAATGTAGATGGATGGATAGTATACTTATGGACGATGAGTGACGACACAGAGGTAGGTACAGCAGTGGCCTACCGTACTGCTATATACAGTATAATGGACCTGGTGGACACTGTCAGCAGACTGCGTTTATAGTATAAAAAAAGACACCACAGGTATACAATGTAGATGGATGGATAGTATACTTATGGGCGACGAGTGACGACACAGAGGTAGGTACAGCAGTGGCCTACCGTACTGCTATATACAGTATAATGGACCTGGTGGACACTGTCAGCAGACTGCATTTATAGTATAAAGAAAAAAAGACACCACAGGTATACAATGTAGATGGATGGATAGTATACTTATGGACGACGAGTGACGACACAGAGGTAGGTACAGCAGTGGCCTACCGTACTGCAATATATAGTATAATGGACCTGGTGGACACTGTCAGCAGACTGCATTTATAGTATTAAAAAAAAAGACACCACAGGTATACAATGTAGATGGATGGATAGTATACTTATGGACGACGAGTGACGACACAGAGGTAGGTACAGCAGTGGCCTACCGTACTGCTATATACAGTATAATGGACCTGGTGGACACTGTCAGCAGACTGCGTTTATAGTATAAAAAAAAGACACCACAGGTATACAATGTAGATGGATGGATAGTACACTTATGGATGACGAGTGACGACACAGAGGTAGGTACAGCAGTGGCCTACCGTACTGCTATATACAGTATAATGGACCTGGTGGACACTGTCAGCAGACTGCATTTATAGTATAAAGAAAAAAAGACACCACAGGTATACAATGTAGATGGATGGATAGTATACTTATGGACGACGAGTGACGACACAGAGGTAGGTACAGCAGTGGCCTACCGTACTGCTATATACAGTATAATGGACCTGGTGGACACTGTCAGCAGACTGCGTTTATAGTATATAAAAAAAAGACACCACAGGTATACAATGTAGATGGATGGATAGTATACTTATGGACGATGAGTGACGACTCAGAGGTAGGTACAGCAGTGGCCTACCGTACTGCTATATACAGTATAATGGACCTGGTGGACACTGTCAGCAGACTGCATTTATAGTATAAAGAAAAAAAGACACCACAGGTATACAATGTAGATGGATGGATAGTATACTTATGGACGACGAGTGACGACACAGAGGTAGGTACAGCAGTGGCCTACCGTACTGCTATATACAGTATAATGGACCTGGTGGACACTGTCAGCAGACTGCATTTATAGTATAAAAAAAAAGACACCACAGGTATACAATGTAGATGGATGGATAGTATACTTATGGACGACGAGTGACGACACAGAGGTAGGTACAGCAGTGGCCTACCGTACTGCTATATGCAGTATAATGGACCTGGTGGACACTGTCAGCAGACTGCGTTTATAGTATAAAAAAAAGACACCACAGGTATACAATGTAGATGGATGGATAGTATACTTATGGACGACGAGTGACGACACAGAGGTAGGTACAGCAGTGGCCTACCGTACTGCTATATACAGTATAATGGACCTGGTGGACACTGTCAGCAGACTGCATTTATAGTATAAAGAAAAAAAGACACCACAGGTATACAATGTAGATGGATGGATAGTATACTTATGGACGACGAGTGACGACACAGAGGTAGGTACAGCAGTGGCCTACCGTACTGCTATATACAGTATAATGGACCTGGTGGACACTGTCAGCAGACTGCGTTTATAGTATATAAAAAAAGACACCACAGGTATACAATGTAGATGGATGGATAGTATACTTATGGACGATGAGTGACGACACAGAGGTAGGTACAGCAGTGGCCTACCGTACTGCTATATACAGTATAATGGACCTGGTGGACACTGTCAGCAGACTGCGTTTATAGTATAAAAAAAAGACACCACAGGTATACAATGTAGATGGATGGATAGTATACTTATGGACGACGAGTGACGACACAGAGGTAGGTACAGCAGTGGCCTACCGTACTGCTTTATACAGTATAATGGACCTGGTGGACACTGTCAGCAGACTGCATTAATAGTATAAAGAAAAAAAGACACCACAGGTATACAATGTAGATGGATGGATAGTATACTTATGGATGACGAGTGATGACACAGAGGTAGGTACAGCAGTGGCCTACCGTACTGCTATATACAGTATAATGGACCTGGTGGACACTGTCAGCAGACTGCGTTTATAGTATAAAAAAAAGACACCACAGGTATACAATGTAGATGGATGGATAGTATACTTATGGACGACGAGTGACGACACAGAGGTAGGTACAGCAGTGGCCTACCGTACTGCTATATACAGTATAATGGACCTGGTGGACACTGTCAGCAGACTGCGTTTATAGTATAAAGAAAAAAAGACACCACAGGTATACAATGTAGATGGATGGATAGTATACTTATGGACGACGAGTGACGACACAGAGGTAGGTACAGCAGTGGCCTACCGTACTGCTATATACAGTATAATGGACCTGGTGGACACTGTCAGCAGACTGCGTTTATAGTATAAAAAAAAGACACCACAGGTATACAATGTAGATGGATGGATAGTATACTTATGGACGACGAGTGACGACACAGAGGTAGGTACAGCAGTGGCCTACCGTACTGCTATATACAGTATAATGGACCTGGTGGACACTGTCAGCAGACTGCATTTATAGTATAAAGAAAAAAAGACACCACAGGTATACAATGTAGATGGATGAATAGTATACTTATGGACGACGAGTGACGACACAAAGGTAGGTACAGCAGTGGCCTACCGTACTGCTATATACAGTATAATGGACCTGGTGGACACTGTCAGCAGACAGCGTTTATAGTACATTAAAAAAAGACACCACAGGTATACAATGTAGATGGATGGATAGTATACTTATGGACGATGAGTGACGACACAGAGGTAGGTACAGCAGTTGCCTACCGTACTGCTATATACAGTATAATGGACCTGGTGGACACTGTCAGCAGACTGCGTTTATAGTATAAAAAAAAGACACCACAGGTATACAATGTAGATGGATGGATAGTATACTTATGGACGACGAGTGACGACACAGAGGTAGGTACAGCAGTGGCCTACCGTACTGCTATATACAGTATAATGGACCTGGTGGACACTGTCAGCATACTGTGTTTATAGTATAAAGAAAAAAAGACACCACAGGTATACAATGTAGATGGATGGATAGTATACTTATGGACGACGAGTGACGACACAGAGGTAGGTACAGCAGTGGCCTACCGTACTGCTATATACAGTATAATGGACCTGGTGGACACTGTCAGCAGACTGCGTTTATAGTATAAAAAAAAGACACCACAGGTATACAATGTAGATGGATGGATAGTATACTTATGGACGACGAGTGACGACACAGAGGTAGGTACAGCAGTGGCCTACCGTACTGCTATATACAGTATAATGGACCTGGTGGACACTGTCAGCAGACTGCGTTTATAGTATAAAAAAAAAGACACCACAGGTATACAATGTAGATGGATGGATAGTATACTTATGGACGACGAGTGACGACACAGAGGTAGGTACAGCAGTGGCCTACCGTACTGCTATATACAGTATAATGGACCTGGTGGACACTGTCAGCAGACTGCGTTTATAGTATAAAGAAAAAAAGACACCACAGGTATGCAATGTAGATGGATGGATAGTATACTTATGGACGACGAGTGACGACACAGAAGTAGGTACAGCAGTGGCCTACCGTACTGCTATATACAGTATAATGGACCTGGTGGACACTGTCAGCAGACTGCGTTTATAGTATTAAAAAAAAAGACACCACAGGTATACAATGTAGATGGATGGATAGTATACTTATGGATGACGAGTGACGACACAGAGGTAGGTACAGCAGTGGCCTACCGTATTGCTATATACAGTATAATGGACCTGGTGGACATTGTCAGAAGACTGCGTTTATAGTATAAAAAAAAAGACACCACAGGTATACAATGTAGATGGATGGATAGTATACTTATGGACGACGAGTGATGACACAGAGGTAGGTACAGCAGTGGCCTACCGTACTGCTATATACAGTATAATGGACCTGGTGGACACTGTCAGCAGACTGCGTTTATAGTATAAAAAAAAAAGACACCACAGGTATACAATGTAGATGGATGGATAGTATACTTATGGACGATGAGTGACGACACAGAGGTAGGTACAGCAGTGGCCTACCGTACTGCTATATGCAGTATAATGGACCTGGTGGACACTGTCAGCAGACTGCGTTTATAGTATAAAAAAAAGACACCACAGGTATACAATGTAGATGGATGGATAGTATACTTATGGACGACGAGTGACGACACAGAGGTAGGTACAGCAGTGGCCTACCGTACTGCTATATACAGTATAATGGACCTGGTGGACACTGTCAGCAGACTGCATTTATAGTATAAAGAAAAAAAGACTCCACAGGTATACAATGTAGATGGATGGATAGTATACTTATGGACGACGAGTGACGACACAGAGGTAGGTACAGCAGTGGCCTACCGTACTGCTATATACAGTATAATGGACCTGGTGGACACTGTCAGCAGACTGCGTTTATAGTATATAAAAAAAAGACACCACAGGTATACAATGTAGATGGATGGATAGTATACTTATGGACGATGAGTGACGACACAGAGGTAGGTACAGCAGTGGCCTACCGTACTGCTATATACAGTATAATGGACCTGGTGGACACTGTCAGCAGACTGCGTTTATAGTATAAAAAAAAAGACACCACAGGTATACAATGTAGATGGATGGATAGTATACTTATGGACGATGAGTGACGACACAGAGGTAGGTACAGCAGTGGCCTACCGTACTGCTATATACAGTATAATGGACCTGGTGGACACTGTCAGCAGACTGCGTTTATAGTATATAAAAAAAAGACACCACAGGTATACAATGTAGATGGATGGATAGTATACTTATGGACGACGAGTGACGACACAGAGGTAGGTACAGCAGTGGCCTACCGTACTGCTATATACAGTATAATGGACCTGGTGGACACTGTCAGCAGACTGCGTTTATAGTATAAAAAAAAAGACACCACAGGTATACAATGTAGATGGATGGATAGTATACTTATGGACGACGAGTGACGACACAGAGGTAGGTACAGCAGTGGCCTACCGTACTGCTATATACAGTATAATGGACCTGGTGGACACTGTCAGCAGACTGCGTTTATAGTATAAAGAAAAAAAGACACCACAGGTATGCAATGTAGATGGATGGATAGTATACTTATGGACGACGAGTGACGACACAGAAGTAGGTACAGCAGTGGCCTACCGTACTGCTATATACAGTATAATGGACCTGGTGGACACTGTCAGCAGACTGCGTTTATAGTATTAAAAAAAAAGACACCACAGGTATACAATGTAGATGGATGGATAGTATACTTATGGATGACGAGTGACGACACAGAGGTAGGTACAGCAGTGGCCTACCGTATTGCTATATACAGTATAATGGACCTGGTGGACATTGTCAGAAGACTGCGTTTATAGTATAAAAAAAAAGACACCACAGGTATACAATGTAGATGGATGGATAGTATACTTATGGACGACGAGTGATGACACAGAGGTAGGTACAGCAGTGGCCTACCGTACTGCTATATACAGTATAATGGACCTGGTGGACACTGTCAGCAGACTGCGTTTATAGTATAAAAAAAAAAGACACCACAGGTATACAATGTAGATGGATGGATAGTATACTTATGGACGATGAGTGACGACACAGAGGTAGGTACAGCAGTGGCCTACCGTACTGCTATATGCAGTATAATGGACCTGGTGGACACTGTCAGCAGACTGCGTTTATAGTATAAAAAAAAGACACCACAGGTATACAATGTAGATGGATGGATAGTATACTTATGGACGACGAGTGACGACACAGAGGTAGGTACAGCAGTGGCCTACCGTACTGCTATATACAGTATAATGGACCTGGTGGACACTGTCAGCAGACTGCATTTATAGTATAAAGAAAAAAAGACTCCACAGGTATACAATGTAGATGGATGGATAGTATACTTATGGACGACGAGTGACGACACAGAGGTAGGTACAGCAGTGGCCTACCGTACTGCTATATACAGTATAATGGACCTGGTGGACACTGTCAGCAGACTGCGTTTATAGTATATAAAAAAAAAGACACCACAGGTATACAATGTAGATGGATGGATAGTATACTTATGGACGATGAGTGACGACACAGAGGTAGGTACAGCAGTGGCCTACCGTACTGCTATATACAGTATAATGGACCTGGTGGACACTGTCAGCAGACTGCGTTTATAGTATAAAAAAAAGACACCACAGGTATACAATGTAGATGGTGGATAGTATACTTATGGGCGACGAGTGACGACACAGAGGTAGGTACAGCAGTGGCCTACCGTACTGCTATATACAGTATAATGGACCTGGTGGACACTGTCAGCAGACTGCATTTATAGTATAAAGAAAAAGACACCACAGGTATACAATGTAGATGGATGGATAGTATACTTATGGACGACGAGTGACGACACAGAGGTAGGTACAGCAGTGGCCTACCGTACTGCTATATACAGTATAATGGACCTGGTGGACACTGTCAGCAGACTGCGTTTATAGTATAAAGAAAAAAAGACACCACAGGTATACAATGTAGATGGATGGATAGTATACTTATGGACGACGAATGACGACACAGAGGTAGGTACAGCAGTGGCCTACCGTACTGCTATATACAGTATAATGGACCTGGTGGACACTGTCAGCAGACTGCGTTTATAGTATAAAAAAAGACACCACAGGTATACAATGTAGATGGATGGATAGTACACTTATGGATGACGAGTGACGACACAGAGGTAGGTACAGCAGTGGCCTACCGTACTGCTATATACAGTATAATGGACCTGGTGGACACTGTCAGCAGACTGCATTTATAGTATAAAGAAAAAAATACACCACAGGTATACAATGTAGATGGATGGATAGTATACTTTATGGACGACGAGTGACGACACAGAGGTAGGTACAGCAGTGGCCTACCGTACTGCTATATACAGTATAATGGACCTGGTGGACACTGTCAGCAGACTGCGTTTATAGTATATAAAAAAAAGACACCACAGGTATACAATGTAGATGGATGGATAGTATACTTATGGACGATGAGTGACGACACAGAGGTAGGTACAGCAGTGGCCTACCGTACTGCTATATACAGTATAATGGACCTGGTGGACACTGTCAGCAGACTGCGTTTATAGTATAAAAAAAAGACACCACAGGTATACAATGTAGATGGATGGATAGTATACTTATGGACGACGAGTGACGACACAGAGGTAGGTACAGCAGTGGCCTACCGTACTGCTATATACAGTATAATGGACCTGGTGGACACTGTCAGCAGACTGCATTTATAGTATAAAGAAAAAAAGACACCACAGGTATACAATGTAGATGGATGGATAGTATACTTATGGACGACGAGTGACGACACAGAGGTAGGTACAGCAGTGGCCTACCGTACTGCTATATACAGTATAATGGACCTGGTGGACACTGTCAGCAGACTGCATTTATAGTATAAAAAAAAAAGACACCACAGGTATACAATGTAGATGGATGGATAGTATACTTATGGACGACGAGTGACGACACAGAGGTAGGTACAGCAGTGGCCTACCGTACTGCTATATGCAGTATAATGGACCTGGTGGACACTGTCAGCAGACTGCGTTTATAGTATAAAAAAAAGACACCACGGGTATACAATGTAGATGGATGGATAGTATACTTATGGACGACGAGTGACGACACAGAGGTAGGTACAGCAGTGGCCTACCGTACTGCTATATACAGTATAATGGACCTGGTGGACACTGTCAGCAGACTGCATTTATAGTATAAAGAAAAAAAGACACCACAGGTATACAATGTAGATGGATGGATAGTATACTTATGAACGACGAGTGACGACACAGAGGTAGGTACAGCAGTGGCCTACCGTACTGCTATATACAGTATAATGGACCTGGTGGACACTGTCAGCAGACTGCGTTTATAGTATATAAAAAAAGACACCACAGGTATACAATGTAGATGGATGGATAGTATACTTATGGACGATGAGTGACGACACAGAGGTAGGTACAGCAGTGGCCTACCGTACTGCTATATACAGTATAATGGACCTGGTGGACACTGTCAGCAGACTGCGTTTATAGTATAAAAAAAAGACACCACAGGTATACAATGTAGATGGATGAATAGTATACTTATGGACGACGAGTGACGACACAAAGGTAGGTACAGCAGTGGCCTACCGTACTGCTATATACAGTATAATGGACCTGGTGGACACTGTCAGCAGACTGCGTTTATAGTATATAAAAAAAGACACCACAGGTATACAATGTAGATGGATGGATAGTATACTTATGGACGATGAGTGACGACACAGAGGTAGGTACAGCAGTGGCCTACCGTACTGCTATATACAGTATAATGGACCTGGTGGACACTGTCAGCAGACTGCGTTTATAGTATAAAAAAAAAAGACACCACAGGTATACAATGTAGATGGATGGATAGTATACTTATGGACGACGAGTGACGACACTGAGGTAGGTACAGCAGTGGCCTACCGTACTGCTATATACAGTATAATGGACCTGGTGGACACTGTCAGCATACTGCGTTTATAGTATAAAGAAAAAAAGACACCACAGGTATACAATGTAGATGGATGGATAGTATACTTATGGACGACGAGTGACGACACAGAGGTAGGTACAGCAGTGGCCTACCGTACTGCTATATACAGTATAATGGACCTGGTGGACACTGTCAGCAGACTGCGTTTATAGTATAAAAAAAAAGACACCACAGGTATACAATGTAGATGGATGGATAGTATACTTATGGACGACGAGTGACGACACAGAGGTAGGTACAGCAGTGGCCTACCGTACTGCTATATACAGTATAATGGACCTGGTGGACACTGTCAGCAGACTGCATTTATAGTATAAAGAAAAAAAGACACCACAGGTATACAATGTAGATGGATGGATAGTATACTTATGGACGACGAGTGACGACACAGAGGTAGGTACAGCAGTGGCCTACCGTACTGCTATATACAGTATAATGGACCTGGTGGACACTGTCAGCAGACTGCATTTATAGTATAAAAAAAAAGACACCACAGGTATACAATGTAGATGGATGGATAGTATACTTATGGACGACGAGTGACGACACAGAGGTAGGTACAGCAGTGGCCTACCGTACTGCTATATGCAGTATAATGGACCTGGTGGACACTGTCAGCAGACTGCATTTATAGTATAAAGAAAAAAAGACACCACAGGTATACAATGTAGATGGATGGATAGTATACTTATGAACGACGAGTGACGACACAGAGGTAGGTACAGCAGTGGCCTACCGTACTGCTATATACAGTATAATGGACCTGGTGGACACTGTCAGCAGACTGCGTTTATAGTATATAAAAAAAGACACCACAGGTATACAATGTAGATGGATGGATAGTATACTTATGGACGATGAGTGACGACACAGAGGTAGGTACAGCAGTGGCCTACCGTACTGCTATATACAGTATAATGGACCTGGTGGACACTGTCAGCAGACTGCGTTTATAGTATAAAAAAAAGACACCACAGGTATACAATGTAGATGGATGAATAGTATACTTATGGACGACGAGTGACGACACAAAGGTAGGTACAGCAGTGGCCTACCGTACTGCTATATACAGTATAATGGACCTGGTGGACACTGTCAGCAGACTGCGTTTATAGTATATAAAAAAAGACACCACAGGTATACAATGTAGATGGATGGATAGTATACTTATGGACGATGAGTGACGACACAGAGGTAGGTACAGCAGTGGCCTACCGTACTGCTATATACAGTATAATGGACCTGGTGGACACTGTCAGCAGACTGCGTTTATAGTATAAAAAAAAAAAGACACCACAGGTATACAATGTAGATGGATGGATAGTATACTTATGGACGACGAGTGACGACACTGAGGTAGGTACAGCAGTGGCCTACCGTACTGCTATATACAGTATAATGGACCTGGTGGACACTGTCAGCATACTGCGTTTATAGTATAAAGAAAAAAAGACACCACAGGTATACAATGTAGATGGATGGATAGTATACTTATGGACGACGAGTGACGACACAGAGGTAGGTACAGCAGTGGCCTACCGTACTGCTATATACAGTATAATGGACCTGGTGGACACTGTCAGCAGACTGCGTTTATAGTATAAAAAAAAGACACCACAGGTATACAATGTAGATGGATGGATAGTATACTTATGGACGACGAGTGACGACACAGAGGTAGGTACAGCAGTGGCCTACCGTACTGCTATATACAGTATAATGGACCTGGTGGACACTGTCAGCAGACTGCATTTATAGTATAAAGAAAAAAAGACACCACAGGTATACAATGTAGATGGATGGATAGTATACTTATGGACGACGAGTGACGACACAGAGGTAGGTACAGCAGTGGCCTACCGTACTGCTATATACAGTATAATGGACCTGGTGGACACTGTCAGCAGACTGCATTTATAGTATAAAAAAAAAGACACCACAGGTATACAATGTAGATGGATGGATAGTATACTTATGGACGACGAGTGACGACACAGAGGTAGGTACAGCAGTGGCCTACCGTACTGCTATATGCAGTATAATGGACCTGGTGGACACTGTCAGCAGACTGCGTTTATAGTATAAAAAAAAGACACCACAGGTATACAATGTAGATGGATGGATAGTATACTTATGGACGACGAGTGACGACACAGAGGTAGGTACAGCAGTGGCCTACCGTACTGCTATATACAGTATAATGGACCTGGTGGACACTGTCAGCAGACTGCATTTATAGTATAAAGAAAAAAAGACACCACAGGTATACAATGTAGATGGATGGATAGTATACTTATGAACGACGAGTGACGACACAGAGGTAGGTACAGCAGTGGCCTACCGTACTGCTATATACAGTATAATGGACCTGGTGGACACTGTCAGCAGACTGCGTTTATAGTATATAAAAAAAGACACCACAGGTATACAATGTAGATGGATGGATAGTATACTTATGGACGACGAGTGACGACACAGAGGTAGGTACAGCAGTGGCCTACCGTACTGCTATATACAGTATAATGGACCTGGTGGACACTGTCAGCAGACTGCATTTATAGTATAAAGAAAAAAAGACACCACAGGTATACAATGTAGATGGATGGATAGTATACTTATGGACGACGAGTGACGACACAGAGGTAGGTACAGCAGTGGCCTACCGTACTGCTATATACAGTATAATGGACCTGGTGGACACTGTCAGCAGACTGCATTTATAGTATAAAAAAAAAGACACCACAGGTATACAATGTAGATGGATGGATAGTATACTTATGGACGACGAGTGACGACACAGAGGTAGGTACAGCAGTGGCCTACCGTACTGCTATATGCAGTATAATGGACCTGGTGGACACTGTCAGCAGACTGCGTTTATAGTATAAAAAAAAGACACCACAGGTATACAATGTAGATGGATGGATAGTATACTTATGGACGACGAGTGACGACACAGAGGTAGGTACAGCAGTGGCCTACCGTACTGCTATATACAGTATAATGGACCTGGTGGACACTGTCAGCAGACTGCATTTATAGTATAAAGAAAAAAAGACACCACAGGTATACAATGTAGATGGATGGATAGTATACTTATGGACGACGAGTGACGACACAGAGGTAGGTACAGCAGTGGCCTACCGTACTGCTATATACAGTATAATGGACCTGGTGGACACTGTCAGCAGACTGCATTTATAGTATAAAAAAAAAGACACCACAGGTATACAATGTAGATGGATGGATAGTATACTTATGGACGACGAGTGACGACACAGAGGTAGGTACAGCAGTGGCCTACCGTACTGCTATATGCAGTATAATGGACCTGGTGGACACTGTCAGCAGACTGCGTTTATAGTATAAAAAAAAGACACCACGGGTATACAATGTAGATGGATGGATAGTATACTTATGGACGACGAGTGACGACACAGAGGTAGGTACAGCAGTGGCCTACCGTACTGCTATATACAGTATAATGGACCTGGTGGACACTGTCAGCAGACTGCATTTATAGTATAAAGAAAAAAAGACACCACAGGTATACAATGTAGATGGATGGATAGTATACTTATGAACGACGAGTGACGACACAGAGGTAGGTACAGCAGTGGCCTACCGTACTGCTATATACAGTATAATGGACCTGGTGGACACTGTCAGCAGACTGCGTTTATAGTATATAAAAAAAGACACCACAGGTATACAATGTAGATGGATGGATAGTATACTTATGGACGATGAGTGACGACACAGAGGTAGGTACAGCAGTGGCCTACCGTACTGCTATATACAGTATAATGGACCTGGTGGACACTGTCAGCAGACTGCGTTTATAGTATAAAAAAAAGACACCACAGGTATACAATGTAGATGGATGAATAGTATACTTATGGACGACGAGTGACGACACAAAGGTAGGTACAGCAGTGGCCTACCGTACTGCTATATACAGTATAATGGACCTGGTGGACACTGTCAGCAGACTGCGTTTATAGTATATAAAAAAAGACACCACAGGTATACAATGTAGATGGATGGATAGTATACTTATGGACGATGAGTGACGACACAGAGGTAGGTACAGCAGTGGCCTACCGTACTGCTATATACAGTATAATGGACCTGGTGGACACTGTCAGCAGACTGCGTTTATAGTATAAAAAAAAAAGACACCACAGGTATACAATGTAGATGGATGGATAGTATACTTATGGACGACGAGTGACGACACTGAGGTAGGTACAGCAGTGGCCTACCGTACTGCTATATACAGTATAATGGACCTGGTGGACACTGTCAGCATACTGCGTTTATAGTATAAAGAAAAAAAGACACCACAGGTATACAATGTAGATGGATGGATAGTATACTTATGGACGACGAGTGACGACACAGAGGTAGGTACAGCAGTGGCCTACCGTACTGCTATATACAGTATAATGGACCTGGTGGACACTGTCAGCAGACTGCGTTTATAGTATAAAAAAAAGACACCACAGGTATACAATGTAGATGGATGGATAGTATACTTATGGACGACGAGTGACGACACAGAGGTAGGTACAGCAGTGGCCTACCGTACTGCTATATACAGTATAATGGACCTGGTGGACACTGTCAGCAGACTGCATTTATAGTATAAAGAAAAAAAGACACCACAGGTATACAATGTAGATGGATGGATAGTATACTTATGGACGACGAGTGACGACACAGAGGTAGGTACAGCAGTGGCCTACCGTACTGCTATATACAGTATAATGGACCTGGTGGACACTGTCAGCAGACTGCATTTATAGTATAAAAAAAAAGACACCACAGGTATACAATGTAGATGGATGGATAGTATACTTATGGACGACGAGTGACGACACAGAGGTAGGTACAGCAGTGGCCTACCGTACTGCTATATGCAGTATAATGGACCTGGTGGACACTGTCAGCAGACTGCATTTATAGTATAAAGAAAAAAAGACACCACAGGTATACAATGTAGATGGATGGATAGTATACTTATGAACGACGAGTGACGACACAGAGGTAGGTACAGCAGTGGCCTACCGTACTGCTATATACAGTATAATGGACCTGGTGGACACTGTCAGCAGACTGCGTTTATAGTATATAAAAAAAGACACCACAGGTATACAATGTAGATGGATGGATAGTATACTTATGGACGATGAGTGACGACACAGAGGTAGGTACAGCAGTGGCCTACCGTACTGCTATATACAGTATAATGGACCTGGTGGACACTGTCAGCAGACTGCGTTTATAGTATAAAAAAAAGACACCACAGGTATACAATGTAGATGGATGAATAGTATACTTATGGACGACGAGTGACGACACAAAGGTAGGTACAGCAGTGGCCTACCGTACTGCTATATACAGTATAATGGACCTGGTGGACACTGTCAGCAGACTGCGTTTATAGTATATAAAAAAAGACACCACAGGTATACAATGTAGATGGATGGATAGTATACTTATGGACGATGAGTGACGACACAGAGGTAGGTACAGCAGTGGCCTACCGTACTGCTATATACAGTATAATGGACCTGGTGGACACTGTCAGCAGACTGCGTTTATAGTATAAAAAAAAAAGACACCACAGGTATACAATGTAGATGGATGGATAGTATACTTATGGACGACGAGTGACGACACTGAGGTAGGTACAGCAGTGGCCTACCGTACTGCTATATACAGTATAATGGACCTGGTGGACACTGTCAGCATACTGCGTTTATAGTATAAAGAAAAAAAGACACCACAGGTATACAATGTAGATGGATGGATAGTATACTTATGGACGACGAGTGACGACACAGAGGTAGGTACAGCAGTGGCCTACCGTACTGCTATATACAGTATAATGGACCTGGTGGACACTGTCAGCAGACTGCGTTTATAGTATAAAAAAAAGACACCACAGGTATACAATGTAGATGGATGGATAGTATACTTATGGACGACGAGTGACGACACAGAGGTAGGTACAGCAGTGGCCTACCGTACTGCTATATACAGTATAATGGACCTGGTGGACACTGTCAGCAGACTGCATTTATAGTATAAAGAAAAAAAGACACCACAGGTATACAATGTAGATGGATGGATAGTATACTTATGGACGACGAGTGACGACACAGAGGTAGGTACAGCAGTGGCCTACCGTACTGCTATATACAGTATAATGGACCTGGTGGACACTGTCAGCAGACTGCATTTATAGTATAAAAAAAAAGACACCACAGGTATACAATGTAGATGGATGGATAGTATACTTATGGACGACGAGTGACGACACAGAGGTAGGTACAGCAGTGGCCTACCGTACTGCTATATGCAGTATAATGGACCTGGTGGACACTGTCAGCAGACTGCGTTTATAGTATAAAAAAAAGACACCACAGGTATACAATGTAGATGGATGGATAGTATACTTATGGACGACGAGTGACGACACAGAGGTAGGTACAGCAGTGGCCTACCGTACTGCTATATACAGTATAATGGACCTGGTGGACACTGTCAGCAGACTGCATTTATAGTATAAAGAAAAAAAGACACCACAGGTATACAATGTAGATGGATGGATAGTATACTTATGAACGACGAGTGACGACACAGAGGTAGGTACAGCAGTGGCCTACCGTACTGCTATATACAGTATAATGGACCTGGTGGACACTGTCAGCAGACTGCGTTTATAGTATATAAAAAAAGACACCACAGGTATACAATGTAGATGGATGGATAGTATACTTATGGACGACGAGTGACGACACAGAGGTAGGTACAGCAGTGGCCTACCGTACTGCTATATACAGTATAATGGACCTGGTGGACACTGTCAGCAGACTGCATTTATAGTATAAAGAAAAAAAGACACCACAGGTATACAATGTAGATGGATGGATAGTATACTTATGGACGACGAGTGACGACACAGAGGTAGGTACAGCAGTGGCCTACCGTACTGCTATATACAGTATAATGGACCTGGTGGACACTGTCAGCAGACTGCATTTATAGTATAAAAAAAAAGACACCACAGGTATACAATGTAGATGGATGGATAGTATACTTATGGACGACGAGTGACGACACAGAGGTAGGTACAGCAGTGGCCTACCGTACTGCTATATGCAGTATAATGGACCTGGTGGACACTGTCAGCAGACTGCGTTTATAGTATAAAAAAAAGACACCACAGGTATACAATGTAGATGGATGGATAGTATACTTATGGACGACGAGTGACGACACAGAGGTAGGTACAGCAGTGGCCTACCGTACTGCTATATACAGTATAATGGACCTGGTGGACACTGTCAGCAGACTGCATTTATAGTATAAAGAAAAAAAGACACCACAGGTATACAATGTAGATGGATGGATAGTATACTTATGAACGACGAGTGACGACACAGAGGTAGGTACAGCAGTGGCCTACCGTACTGCTATATACAGTATAATGGACCTGGTGGACACTGTCAGCAGACTGCGTTTATAGTATATAAAAAAAGACACCACAGGTATACAATGTAGATGGATGGATAGTATACTTATGGACGATGAGTGACGACACAGAGGTAGGTACAGCAGTGGCCTACCGTACTGCTATATACAGTATAATGGACCTGGTGGACACTGTCAGCAGACTGCGTTTATAGTATAAAAAAAAGACACCACAGGTATACAATGTAGATGGATGGATAGTATACTTATGGACGACGAGTGACGACACAGAGGTAGGTACAGCAGTGGCCTACCGTACTGCTATATACAGTATAATGGACCTGGTGGACACTGTCAGCAGACTGCATTTATAGTATAAAGAAAAAAAGACACCACAGGTATACAATGTAGATGGATGAATAGTATACTTATGGACGACGAGTGACGACACAAAGGTAGGTACAGCAGTGGCCTACCGTACTGCTATATACAGTATAATGGACCTGGTGGACACTGTCAGCAGACTGCGTTTATAGTATATAAAAAAAGACACCACAGGTATACAATGTAGATGGATGGATAGTATACTTATGGACGATGAGTGACGACACAGAGGTAGGTACAGCAGTGGCCTACCGTACTGCTATATACAGTATAATGGACCTGGTGGACACTGTCAGCAGACTGCGTTTATAGTATAAAAAAAAAGACACCACAGGTATACAATGTAGATGGATGGATAGTATACTTATGGACGACGAGTGACGACACTGAGGTAGGTACAGCAGTGGCCTACCGTACTGCTATATACAGTATAATGGACCTGGTGGACACTGTCAGCATACTGCGTTTATAGTATAAAGAAAAAAAGACACCACAGGTATACAATGTAGATGGATGGATAGTATACTTATGGACGACGAGTGACGACACAGAGGTAGGTACAGCAGTGGCCTACCGTACTGCTATATACAGTATAATGGACCTGGTGGACACTGTCAGCAGACTGCGTTTATAGTATAAAAAAAAGACACCACAGGTATACAATGTAGATGGATGGATAGTATACTTATGGACGACGAGTGACGACACAGAGGTAGGTACAGCAGTGGCCTACCGTACTGCTATATACAGTATAATGGACCTGGTGGACACTGTCAGCAGACTGCGTTTATAGTATAAAAAAAAGACACCACAGGTATACAATGTAGATGGATGGATAGTATACTTATGGACGACGAGTGACGACACAGAGGTAGGTACAGCAGTGGCCTACCGTACTGCTATATACAGTATAATGGACCTGGTGGACACTGTCAGCAGACTGCATTTATAGTATAAAGAAAAAAAGACACCACAGGTATACAATGTAGATGGATGAATAGTATACTTATGGACGACGAGTGACGACACAAAGGTAGGTACAGCAGTGGCCTACCGTACTGCTACATACAGTATAATGGACCTGGTGGACACTGTCAGCAGACTGCGTTTATAGTATATAAAAAAAAGACACCACAGGTATACAATGTAGATGGATGGATAGTATACTTATGGACGATGAGTGACGACACAGAGGTAGGTACAGCAGTGGCCTACCGTACTGCTATATACAGTATAATGGACCTGGTGGACACTGTCAGCATACTGCGTTTATAGTATAAAGAAAAAAAGACACCACAGGTATACAATGTAGATGGATGGATAGTATACTTATGGACGACGAGTGACGACACAGAGGTAGGTACAGCAGTGGCCTACCGTACTGCTATATACAGTATAATGGACCTGGTGGACACTGTCAGCAGACTGCGTTTATAGTATAAAAAAGACACCACAGGTATACAATGTAGATGGATGGATAGTATACTTATGGGCGACGAGTGACGACACAGAGGTAGGTACAGCAGTGGCCTACCGTACTGCTATATACAGTATAATGGACCTGGTGGACACTGTCAGCAGACTGCATTTATAGTATAAAGAAAAAAAGACACCACAGGTATACAATGTAGATGGATGGATAGTATACTTATGGACGACGAGTGACGACACAGAGGTAGGTACAGCAGTGGCCTACCGTACTGCAATATACAGTATAATGGACCTGGTGGACACTGTCAGCAGACTGCGTTTATAGTATTAAAAAAAAAGACACCACAGGTATACAATGTAGATGGATGGATAGTATACTTATGGACGACGAGTGACGACACAGAGGTAGGTACAGCAGTGGCCTACCGTACTGCTATATACAGTATAATGGACCTGGTGGAACCTGTCAGCAGACTGCGTTTATAGTATAAAGAAAAAAAGACACCACAGGTATACAATGTAGATGGATGGATAGTATACTCATGGACGACGAATGACGACACAGAGGTAGGTACAGCAGTGGCCTACCGTACTGCTATATACAGTATAATGGACCTGGTGGACACTGTCAGCAGACTGCGTTTATAGTATAAAAAAAGACACCACAGGTATACAATGTAGATGGATGGATAGTACACTTATGGACGACGAGTGACGACACAGAGGTAGGTACAGCAGTGGCCTACCGTACTGCTATATACAGTATAATGGACCTGGTGGACACTGTCAGCAGACTGCATTTATAGTATAAAGAAAAAAATACACCACAGGTATACAATGTAGATGGATGGATAGTATACTTATGGACGACGAGTGACGACACAGAGGTAGGTACAGCAGTGGCCTACCATACTGCTATATACAGTATAATGGACCTGGTGGACACTGTCAGCAGACTGCGTTTATAGTATATAAAAAAAGACACCACAGGTATACAATGTAGATGGATGGATAGTATACTTATGGACGATGAGTGACGACACAGAGGTAGGTACAGCAGTGGCCTACCGTACTGCTATATACAGTATAATGGACCTGGTGGACACTGTCAGCAGACTGCGTTTATAGTATAAAAAAAAGACACCACAGGTATACAATGTAGATGGATGGATAGTATACTTATGGACGACGAGTGACGACACAGAGGTAGGTACAGCAGTGGCCTACCGTACTGCTATATACAGTATAATGGACCTGGTGGACACTGTCAGCAGACTGCATTTATAGTATAAAGAAAAAAAGACACCACAGGTATACAATGTAGATGGATGGATAGTATACTTATGGACGACGAGTGACGACACAGAGGTAGGTACAGCAGTGGCCTACCGTACTGCTATATACAGTATAATGGACCTGGTGGACACTGTCAGCAGACTGCATTTATAGTATAAAAAAAAAGACACCACAGGTATACAATGTAGATGGATGGATAGTATACTTATGGACGACGAGTGACGACACAGAGGTAGGTACAGCAGTGGCCTACCGTACTGCTATATACAGTATAATGGACCTGGTGGACACTGTCAGCATACTGCGTTTATAGTATAAAGAAAAAAAGACACCACAGGTATACAATGTAGATGGATGGATAGTATACTTATGGACGACGAGTGACGACACAGAGGTAGGTACAGCAGTGGCCTACCGTACTGCTATATACAGTATAATGGACCTGGTGGACACTGTCAGCAGACTGCGTTTATAGTATAAAAAAAAGACACCACAGGTATACAATGTAGATGGATGGATAGTATACTTATGGACGACGAGTGACGACACTTGGTAGGTACAGCAGTGGCCTACCGTACTGCTATATACAGTATAATGGACCTGGTGGACACTGCCAGCAGACTGCGTTTATAGTATAAAAAAAAAAGACACCACAGGTATACAATGTAGATGGATGGATAGTATACTTATGGACGACGAGTGACGACACAGAGGTAGGTACAGCAGTGGCCTACCGTACTGCTATATACAGTATAATGGACCTGGTGGACACTGTCAGCAGACTGCGTTTATAGTATAAAGAAAAAAAGACACCACAGGTATACAATGTAGATGGATGGATAGTATACTTATGGACGACGAGTGACGACACAGAGGTAGGTACAGCAGTGGCCTACCGTACTGCTATATACAGTATAATGGACCTGGTGGACACTGTCAGCAGACTGCGTTTAAAGTATTAAAAAAAAAGACACCACAGGTATACAATGTAGATGGATGGATAGTATACTTATGGATGACGAGTGACGACACAGAGGTAGGTACAGCAGTGGCCTACCGTACTGCTATATACAGTATAATGGACCTGGTGGACACTGTCAGCAGACTGCATTTATAGTATAAAGAAAAAAGACACCACAGGTATACAATGTAGATGGATGGATAGTATACTTATGGACGACGAGTGACGACACAGAGGTAGGTACAGCAGTGGCCTACCGTACTGCTATATACAGTATAATGGACCTGGTGGACACTGTCAGCAGACTGCGTTTATAGTATAAAGAAAAAAAGACACCACAGGTATACAATGTAGATGGATGGATAGTATACTTATGGATGACGAGTGACGACACAGAGGTAGGTACAGCAGTGGCCTACCGTACTGCTATATACAGTATAATGGACCTGGTTGACACTGTCAGCAGACTCTGTTTATAGTATAAAAAAAAAGACACCACAGGTATACAATGTAGATGGATGGATAGTATACTTATGGACGACGAGTGACGACACAGAGGTAGGTACAGCAGTGGCCTACCGTACTGCTATATACAGTATAATGGACCTGGTGGACACTGTCAGCAGACTGCGTTTATAGTATAAAGAAAAAAAGACACCACAGGTATACAATGTAGATGGATGGATAGTATACTTATGGACGACGAGTGATGACACAGAGGTAGGTACAGCAGTGGCCTACCGTACTGCTATATACAGTATAATGGACTTGGTGGACACTGCCAGCAGACTGCGTTTATAGTATAAAAAAAGACACCACAGGTATACAATGTAGATGGATGGTTAGTATACTTATGGACGACGAGTGACGACACAGAGGTAGGTACAGCAGTGGCCTACCGTACTGCTATATACAGTATAATGGACCTGGTGGACACTGTCTGCAGACTGCGTTTATAGTATAAAGAAAAATAGACACCACAGGTATACAATGTAGATGGATGGATAGTATACTTATGGACGACGAGTGGCGACACAGAGGTAGGTACAGCAGTGGCCTACCATACTGCTATATACAGTATAATGGACCTGGTGGACACTGTCAGCAGACTGCGTTTATAGTATAAAAAAAAGACACCACAGGTATACAATGTAGATGGATGGATAGTATACTTATGGACGACGAGTGATGACACAGAGGTAGGTACAGCAGTGGCCTACCGTACTGCTATATACAGTATAATGGACCTGGTGGACACTGTCAGCAGACTGCGTTTATAGTATAAAAAAAAAAGACACCACAGGTATACAATGTAGATGGATGGATAGTATACTTATGGACGACGAGTGACGACACAGAGGTAGGTACAGCAGTGGCCTACCGTACTGCTATATACAGTATAATGGACCTGGTGGACACTGTCAGCAGACTGCGTTTATAGTATAAAAAAAAGACACCACAGGAGTGTTTTTCAGGCAGACAAACGTATACTGGTGGTCACTGTCAGCAAAACTCTGCACTGTACTCCTGCTATAGCTGCTCCCCAGTCCCCACAATTAAGCAGTGTGAGCACTCAGCACAGATATATCATGCAGCACACTGAGCACAGATATGGTATGGAGCGTTTTTTTCAGGCAGAGAATGGATAAAAAACTGGTGGTCACTATTAGCAAAACTCTGCACTGTACTCCTCCTAAGAGAAAGTTGTTCCTTGAAAGAGATCAGGGAACCAAGAAGTAACCTCTTTGTGGGGGCACTCTTAATCAACGATTGAATTTAAAACATAACTTTTATTTAGTCAAAAAATAAAAAATGGATATGGTGTTTAACCTTTTCCAAACATGATTTTTAAGTGTATGTAAAATAATTAGGTTCAAGAACACATTAAATATGCTCAAAGTTGAGAGTTCTTTGTCCTAACTAATCAGACCACACAGTGTGGGTCGCCCATAGGTGAAAATATAATGTCTTATGAGAAAAACAATCAAAGAATTAAAGCAATTTCTCTTAAAACAATTCAATTTTGAAAAACAGTGGTCAGAGAAATAATCATATTCTGACCCAACGGCACGTCAAAAATTCATAGCGGGACATCCAGCCAACAGCTTACAATTCATTAAGAAAAATATCAAAACAGTATCTCGCACAGTCACATAATAGTTATACATGTCACTCTTATTGTGGTAAAAAATACCACAAACATTATAGATAGTTTTGTGACAAAGAAATATTCCCAAGTACCTGTAAATAAATAAATAAAGCATGCATCCACTAGAGATATAGTTAATTATTATCACTGATGGGAAAAAAGAGGCATGTGAACAGCCCTTGCGGATCAAAGCAACAGGCTATTATCTATAAATGACCAATTAATTGGAAATATCAGTTAATGATTTTGCAGAAAACAGAGAAAAAATAACTGAATGATGACGGTCTCCCTGTAAATAAGATCATGAAATATGGTCATGCAGTCAACATAAGGAGTTTAGGTACTCCACAAATTATGACTGTTTGTTCTAGATAAGAGATGTAACAATGTTTAGTTTCAACAAAAGGAAATAACGATGATTTGAGTCTTTCTGTGACTAATTGCAAGATGCAGGTATAGGTTCACAAGGATAAATTTCTAAAGAAATAAAGCTCCAAAGTACATGATGGGGAGAGTAATAATCATTCTCTTTAACATAGTAAAATTTCTGAACAGTCTCCTGCTGTAGATAGTAAAGAAGCCCGTACCATATGTCTGGCCAACCTCTGCTGCCTTCCCATGTGTATGCAGGCACACAGTGAATGAGAGGTGAGAGAGCCGGTCCGACGGTGACGGGCTGAAGAAAGAAAGAAGTGGTTCGTCTGTCACCCGCTGCGGCACCCTGCAACCCTGTTAACCGTAGTCAGTGCAGAGTTAACAGGAACCGCCAAGCAGGTGATGAGAGTGCACTGAAATACCTAGTGGGGATAAGGTGTCCCCATATGCAGCTGCTGCGGCTGGCGTCTCCGTCAGTGCCGAGGTCCGGGCCCAGTGACGTATCTCGGGATTCCGGAAATAGCGTCATGTGACGCTCAAGAACAGGACGTACGTTTCACCCTGCGACGGGCTTGATCACCATCTGCCTAAGTGGTATACCCCTTCATGGGGATTTAAATGATAGTGACCCAATCACAGCTTAGCTAGATTTATGAATGACAGTTAGACCGTCCAATAGGAGAGTAATTGAATCATTAGTTTCCATATGTGATATAGTCTGAGGATTTCACTGATTAAGCAGAGGAATTAACGAAAATTGATTCCTATTGCCGATTTTTAACACATTAAAATAAATAAAAATAGAGGAAAATTAACAAATATGAGATACTTATAATGAAAAGTATCTATAATAAAGAATAAAAATAAATATAAATAAATAAATATCAAAATATGATAAATAGATAATAATTGATGAACATCTTGATAGGAAGTAGTAAATACAAGAAGTAAATGAAAAAATGTATAATGATTAAAGATTAAATACAAATAAATGAAATCATATAAATTAGAAGTCGGGAAACTGAGTGTGGGAATATATGGATATTTTAAATAATAGAGAAAAAATATAATGGGTAAATAATATGGATGTAATTAAATAGTTATGAGCTTATATAAATAATAATGGTGATAGATTAATAAGCACCTAAAATAATGGTGCTATACCAGTATGCAACTAAGAAAACATAATCTGGAAACGTGTATGCAAGTGTGCACTCCATCTATATATATCCACTGGATATCCGTAATTAGCATGATATAGTTAGTTGTGCACTATCATGTGCACGCATCCCCAGGGTATCTATAAATGAGTAAAGTGGTGTGATTCTGATAGGGGAGGAGTCAAGAAGAACAGTAAGATGCAGAAGGTTAGATTAGGTTGTCAGGAAAGCACTGTAATTAATATTTTCATTAAGGCCCATGGGAGATATCGAGCCCAGTCTGAAAATCCACTGACTCTCCCTTCTAAGGAGTTCCTTCTGAAAATCTCCTCCTCTTATACCCAAGTTGATCTTTTCAAGTCCAAAGACTTGCAGGCATTCAGAGGACTTCCCATGGACATTGTAGAAATGTCTTGCCACAGTCGTTAACGGTTTAAATTTCTTGCTGTCATTTTCTGCGTTTCTTATAGTCCCAATGTGCTCCAGGATGCGTTGTTTAAGCATCCTGGAGGTCATCCCAACATAACGGATGTTACATGTGCATGTGATACAATATATCACATTTTTGGTCTTGCAATTAAAGAAATCTGTGATAATGTGTTCTATGCCATATTTATCCTGTATGGTCGACTGTGAGTGAATATATTTACAGGCTTTACAAGACCCGCATGGGAAGCTACCTCGTACTGATGACTGTCTTGGGGGTCTGTCCTCAAAGTGGCTCTTCACCAATCTGTCTTTAAGATTTGGCGATCTCCTCCAACTGATGGAGACTTGTTCTTTTAGAACCTTGTCCAGGTCATTGTCCAAACGTAATACAGGCCAGTGTTTTTGAATGATCTGTTTGATTTCTCGCCACTCAGTACAGAAATTTCCAACAAATCTTACTTCTGTGTCACCCCTCTGTTTGGTTTTATCTCGGAAAATCAGGGTTTCCCTGTCTGTATGTTCCACTTCTCTTTTGGCTTGCTTTATCAATCTGTGACTATACCCTCTATTTCTGAGTCTGCTTGTTAGCTCGACACTCTGGTCCCGAAAGATACGTTGGTCCGAGCAGTTTCTTTTGAGCCTCAAAAACTCACCCTTGGGGATATTTTTCACAGTCGGTGGGAAGTGGGAGCTAGATTGATGGAGCAGAGAGTTTGTGGCTGTTGGTTTGCGGAAAAGTTCAGTGGCTATATGGCCACCATCTGTACGGTATATGGACAGATCCAGGAAGGGGACTCTATCTTTGTTGGTCACGTACGTAAATCTCAGATTTAAGTCATTTTTGTGTAAATCTTGAACAAAGTCTTCAAAAGATTTCTCATCTCCATCCCAGATGACCAGGATATCGTCTATATATCGTAACCACATCAAAATTCTTTGAGTGTGGTGATCATTGTGGTCAGAGAAGACTTGCTCACGTTCCCACCATCCGAGGAATAAATTTGCATACGTGGGGGCACACGCTGCCCCCATCGCTGTGCCCCTTGTTTGTACGTAGAATCTATTGTTGAATGTAAAGTAGTTGTTATGTAGGACGAAATGTAAGAGGTCGAGGAGAAAGTGATGGAAGTCACTAGTCCCCTCTGTGTCTAGGAAGTATTTAACTGCATTGATTCCTTTAATGTGGTCAATTGAGGTGTAAAGTGATTCCACATCCATACTTATAAGGAGTTGAGTGTCTTCCAATCGTACATCATGAATCTTTTTCAAGACATCCGTGGTGTCTTGAACATAGGAAGGTAAGGTAATCACATGATGTCTGAGATGAATGTCAATAAATGTACTGGCTTGTTCCAACAGGCCTCCAATCCCGGAGACAATCGGTCTGCCCGGGGGATGGATGAGGCTCTTGTGCGTCTTAGGGAGAAGGTAAAATGTAGGTACCTTGGGGTTTGTGACATTTAGGTACTCAAATTCAGTTTTAGTGATAGTATTTCCCTTGAATGCCTTCTCAATTAACCTGATATATAGGGTTAGGAGATTCTCTGTGGGGTTAAAGATAGATCTCTTGTAGCAATCTGTGTCACTCAATTGTCTCATAGCCTCTCCAATATAGAGTTGCTTGTCCCAGATCACAACATTGCCACCTTTGTCAGATGGTTTGACCACCACGTCTTCCCTCGACTCAATTTCAGAAATAGCTGTCCTTTCCCTATAATTCAGGTTGTGTCGACCGGATCCTTTGCGTCTCTGATATAGACTGTCAAGATCTTGAGACACAAGGCATGTGAAGACCTTAACCTCTGGACATATGTTGTCCTGCGGGAAAAAGTTACTTCTTTTTTTGCATATAGGTCTACTGATAGATGTATCGTCATTGGTTTCCAGATCATCCTGGAGTTCTTCCAGCATGGCAAGTGCCCTCCTATCATCCTCCGATGTTAGTTCAGTATGTTCAGCATTATCAGATGTAGAGCTTGATGGTTGGCTCGTATATACCTCCTAATGTACACCCTTCATTGGGGCATCTGATTTATTTTTATTTGCAAAAAACTTTTTTAAAAGCAACTTTCTCCCGAAGAGGTTTAGGTCTTTTTCCCATTGGAAACGATCGAATTTCTTTGCTGGTGCAAATGTGAGGCCTTTAGATAAGACCTTTCTGTGGTCATCGGTAATGATGTGGTCTGATAGATTAATAATTGTAAGATTCATTTCCTCTACTAATACTTCCTTCGATTCCGTATTGGATAATGTGATGGAGGTGGGGATTCCCATCTCCTTTCCCCTCTTCCTCTTCCTGCCGCCCCTCCTCGGCTTCCTTCTGGGTCTCTGATTCTCCAAAAAAGAAGAAGAAGAAGAGTGATGTTGTGCCTGGTTAATGTTGGTTTCTTCTCTGTAATGGGAGTAAATTTCCCCTGAATCCTCGTCGGTCCCTGATGTATCGATCTCCGACGATGAGTGATATCCTTGTGGGTATTGTGGTCTTTCCCTCCTGGGTGGTCTGTTCCACCTGAAAATTTTACCTGAGGAGAAGTCCTGTTTATCACGTTGAAATTTAGATTTCTTACGTGCTGTGATTACCTCCTCGTATTCTTGGAGAGCTTTTTTGTCTAATTCAAATCTAGTTTGAAAGGAGAGCTCATTCTCAAATGTTTCCAGTTTTTTACCTATATTATCGATTTATTTTCCTACTTCTTCCAAGATTAGATTATTGTGTTTGATTAGTATCAATATCAGATCATTGGAGCATTTCAATAAACAGTTTTCCCAATCACGTTTCAAGTTTTCCGTAGCTAATGGGTACGTCGGGAAAACCTTTGGACGCAAACCTCGCGGGACTATCTTCTGTTTTAGATAATTTTCTAAACTTATCAAGTCCCAGTTGACTCTTGTTTGTCTTTGTCTTAGTAGTTTCAGTTTGTGCATATCATCATTCCAGCCTACAGCGGAGGTGGCGGATGCAGTGGGATCCGAAAAGATACCCCCAAGGTCCTCAGTCCTTCGTTTGTTAATCAATTCATTCCTCAGACTAAAACTTGACATCTTAGTAAATAAACTTAGGGTCAAAAAATATATTAGGCAGTTTATAAAGAGACAGGAAAAGGAAGATTTTAGAATAGACCTGGTGTATCTATAAGGCAGAGATATGGTGTGCTCGAACAGAAGCTGAGATAGTCTCAGTATGCAATATATAGGGAAGAGGGGAGGTGTCCTGCACAACCTATTTGAAAAGTAATGACAAATATAGCAAACCAGCAATATGGAATAATATTTGGTAAAAATATTCCAAAAACAAATTATCCTGCTGGTGGTGCTCCCCAAGGTCAAAAACAAATAAATCACAAGAGAAAGTTGTTCCTTGAAAGAGATCAGGGAACCAAGAAGTAACCTCTTTGTGGGGGCACTCTTAATCAACGATTGAATTTAAAACATAACTTTTATTTAGTACTCCTCCTAACAGCTGCTCCCCAATCCTCCCCACAATAAGCTAAGAAATCAGATCAACTGTGTAGTATATAACTATATAAACGGAGAGGACGCCAGCCACGTCCTCTCCCTATTAATCTCAATGCACGTGTGAAAATGGCGGCGACGCGCGGCTGCTTATATAGAATCCGAATCTCGCGAGAATCCGACAGCGGGATGATGATGTTCGGGCGCGCTCGGGTTAACCGAGCCATACGGGAGAATCCGAGTATGGCTCGGACCCGTCTAAAAAGGGTGAAGTTCGGGGGGGTTCGGTTTCTCGGAAACCGAACCCGCTCATCACTAATAAAAAGACCATTGTTGCCTGGCCGGTCAGAAGACTCTGAACGCTATGTGTATGACCAGCGGAGGACCGACTCGGGTTGCGCTTGCGAACATTCTCACGTATGTACATTCTCTGTAGCCATTATTCTGTTTAGATTTACTTGTTAGCCTGTAGTGTATGATTTGTATTGTTTTTACCTTTTGGAATTAATCCACTGAGGCCTTAGAACCCTGTGGTTGCAACTACAAATCAGTGTTGTGTTTTCACTTTCCTGCATGGGCTTTAAAGTAGATCTATCTATATAAGGTGTATAGCATTGATAAGGTGTACGCACTGCGGGTACTTTGTATCGCCGGCGCTACTTAAGGTTTAAAGGTATTACATCATTGCAGTGCTGTGCTGTTAAAGGTTTAAAGTGTAAGCATATCATTACATTGTATCATTAACAAGGTTTAAAGGTTATCCGTACACTCAGCGCGGCGTGGGTACACCAAGTACGTACCACGTGCGGGACTCTGTACGCAAATAGTGTACAAAGTGCGTAGCACGTGTATTCAGTCTAGCGGCCATAGCGGCTCCACGGTAATAGTGTATCTAGAGGTATAGCTTTGCGGTCTAAGATAATATCAGCATTGTCACCTCTTAGACGATGTTTTAGTCCCCTTTTCCTTCCTCCAGGAACAATTTTACATACCTAAACAAGATTTTTATAAGTATCTCCAACTGCGGCACTGGCTTCAAGGCTGCCTTCCCAAACACATCCACCACACTGGTCTCCCTAAAGTATTGATGTATTTTCTAGTGCCCAGAAGTAATAGAGGTGGCATCTCTAGATGGTACCAATATCTTCTTGTTGAATCCCATAATGGGGTATTTCCCTCACAGACTAAATGGGAAAAAGACCTCCCTAATGTTTTACTAAACTTATATGGAAAGCTATATTTCAATCATGTTTTAAAATTTCTAAATGTGTGAATCATTGTGAAATATATTATAAACTGGTTCATAGAGTATATTTTACACCGGAGCAACAAAGATTTGGTCTGATGTCTCCTCTAGTTGCTGGAAGAATTGTGGGATGGTGGGAGATAGTCTTCATATTTTTTGGCTATGTCCGGCAATTCAGTCACTTTGGAGAGAGGTGTTTCTTCTCATTTCTAATGTACTAGGAGTGGTTATTATAGCTGACCCCCTCTTGGCACTTTTCCATTATTACTCTGGTGAGATGTCTAGTTGTGATAAATACCTTTTGGGCCATATTCTTATAGCCTCTAAGGCCGCTATTGCCCACAAGTGGAAGTCGGCCGTTGTCCCCAATATATTGATGATAGAAAATAAAGTTCATCAACATTTTATTTTTGAAGCGGCAGAATATATTTATTCCTCAAGAGCTTCCTCTATCCATAAGAAATGGTATAAATGGACCCGATATAAAGAGAGATCAGGCCAAGCTTGTGTTTCCGGTGCTCCGGCTGACTTATCTGTACTGCGATCTCCTGGCTCACACAAGATCTTGATTTGTTGAATGATGCAGACTTACTTTACTTCATTGTGTTCTACCTCTAATGCTGTATTACAGTTTTCCTGATATGTACCCTTCCTCCCCATTGTCTTTTTTTTAGCTTTTCTTACTCTATCCCTTCCTTTTTGGTTTTGTATCTTGCTATTTGTGTAAAACTTCAATAACAATTTAATATATAAAAAAGGGAAAACATAACACTACATCTGGATCCCATGGTGCCGTAGGCAGCAGGAATGGAGGTTGTATGTGAAGCACCCCTTGCAAGAAAGTCTGAACTTCTGGCAAGAGAGCCAACTTCTTCTGGAAGAAGATGGAAAGAGCTGAAATCTGGACCTTAATGGATCCCAGACGTAAGCCTTTATCCACTCCAGCCTGTGGGAATCATAGGAACCTTCCCAAGTTGAATTCTGCAGAGGGATATATGCTTTCCTTGCACCAAGAGACATATCTCCACCAGATATGATGATAGTGTTCCGACGTCACATGTTTTCTGTCTTGCACCATAGTGGCAATGACCTTTTTGGAAAGCCCTTTGTGAGCTAGGATGTTCTGCTCAACTTCAATGCCATAAAACAAAGCCACAGTAAGTTCAGGTAGATGAACGGTCCTTGTTGAAGAAGATCCCTTCTTAGTGGTAGAGGCCAAGGGCCCTCTACAGACATGTCCAGAAGAGCCGCGTTCCATGTTCTTCAGGGCCAACCCGGGGCAATCAAGATTGCTTCCACTCTTTGATGTCTGATCCGCTTAAACACCCTTGGGATCAGCTGAATCGAAGGAAACATGTAGACAAGCGGGTATGGCCAAGACGATGTCGGCGTGTCCACCGCACTCACCTGAGGGTCCCTGGTTTGTGAGCAATAGCAGCGAAGCTTCTTGTTGAGATGAGAGGCCATCAAGTCAATCTGTGGGCATCCCCACCTGTCGATGATCTGCTGAAACACCTGAGGGTGTAGTGCCCACTCCCCCGGATGGAGGTCGTGGCGACTTAGGAAATCCACTTCCCAGTTGTCCACTCCCAGAATGAAGATCGCAGACAGTGCTCTTGCATTTCTTTCTGCCCAGAGGAGTATTCTTGACACTTCTCACATGCAGGCCTTGCTTTTTGTCCCCCCTTGTTGATTGATGTACGCCACCGCCATGGTGTTGTCCGACTGCACCTGGATCGCCTGATCCCGGAGTAGAGGGGATGCCTGAATCATAGCATTGTAGATAGCCCGAAGTTCCAGAATGTTGATTGGAAGTAGGGCCTCTTGGGCAGACCACCTGCCATGAAACTGTGCCCCCTGGGTGACAGCTCCCCATGCTCTCAGACTTGCATCTGTCATGAGGAGGATCCAATCCTGAATCCAAAAGCATCTACCTTCCAGCAGGTTGGAAGACTGTAGCCACCACAGGAGAGAGATTCTGGCCTGAGTTGACAGCTGAATCATCTGGTGCATCTGAAGATGGGAACTGGACCACTTGTTCAGGATGTCCAATTGGAACTGTCTGAAATGAAACCTTCCGAATTGAATTGCCTCGTTTGAGGCCACCATCTTTCCCAACAATTTTATGCAAAGATGAATGGAGACTCGAGCTGGTCGGAGCACCATGCAAACCATTTCTTGAAGTGTTCTTACTTTTTCTTCTGGGAGGAACACTATCTGAGCTACAGTATCCAGTAGCATCCCCAGAAACAGGAGCCGTAGAGTTGGTTCCAGGTGGGACTTCTGCAGATTGAGGATCCACCCGTGGTGTGACAGAAGCTGGATAGTGCAATCTATATGGAGCAATAGAAGATCCCTGGAGTTCGCTTTTATCAGTAGATCATCCAGGTATGGAATTACATTGACCGCCTGGACCTTGAGTCGAAACACCTTTGTGAACACCCTCGGAGCTGTATACAGGCTGAAGGGCAATGCCTGAAACTGGTAGTGATCATTCAGCAGGGCAAGCCTCAGATAGGCCTGATGGGGAGGCCAAATTGGGATATGTAGGAAAGCGTCCTTGATATCCAGGGACACTAAGAATTCCTGTTGTTCCAGGCCTGCGATCACCGCTCTCAAAGATTCTATCTTGAATTTGAAAACCTTCAGGTAAGGATTCAAGGACTTCAGATTCAGAATGGGTCTCACTGACCCATCTGGTTTTGGTACTATGAACAAACTGGAGTAGTAACCCTGTCCTTGTTGTAGTAGGGGTACTGGAACAATGACCTGTGACTGGACCAACTTGTTTATGGCCAGCAGTAGCATACTGTACCACGCATATTTTCTAAAGCTGGTAAGCTTGATTTGAAAAATCGTTGGGGAGGAGTACCGTCGAATTCCAGCTTGTAACCCTGAGAGATAAGGTCCCTTACCCAAACATCTTGGCAGGAACCGTCCCAGATGTGGCTGTAGTGACGTAACTGAGCTCCCACCACGAGATCCCCTCGGGGTGGGTGGGCACCGTCATGCTGAAGTCTTTGCGGAAGCAGAACTGGTGTTCTGGTCCTGAGATCCGGCAACGGCTGGTTTCTTAAGTTTACCTCTGGAGCCTCTAGCTGCGTTGGAGGCCCCTCTGGCCCTAGATCAAAATCTGGAGGACCAAAAGGACTGAATAGATGTCCCGGGTAGGTACACCTAGCAGGCGGAGCCTCCGAAGGGAGAAACGTGGATTTTCCAGCAGTAGCTTTGGAAATCCATGCATCCAATTCACCTCCAAAGAGCCATTCACCTCTGAAGGGAAGAGATTCCACATTACGCTTGGAGTCAGCATCCGCAATCCACTGACGCAACCATATGGCTCTGTGTGCAGACACAGCCATATCCGTGGTCCTAGCATTAAAGTTTCCAATCTCTTTATGGGAGTCACAGAGGACTCTTGCCGTGTCCTGAATGTGATTCAGGAGAGTCAGAGTATTAACTAAGGTCATATCACCCGAAAGACCTTCCTTAATTTGATTAGCCCAGGAATGAATTGCATGTGTCATCCAGCAACCTGCAATGACCGGCCTTTGAGCAACACCTGCAGCAATGTAAATAGATTTCAGAGTGGTCTCAATTTTCCTATATGCTGAGTCCTTTACCATAAAGGAGCATGGAACAGGGAGTACCGCCTTTTAAGAAAGACGAGAGACTGAGACGTCTACTGCCGGAGACTCTTCCCAGAATTTCCTGCCTTCAGGGGCAAAGGGGAATGTATGCAAAAACCATTTTGACACCTGATATTTCTTATCTGGATTCTTCCAAGATATTTTAAATAAGTCATCCAATTCCTTGCAATCAGGAACTGTAACTGTCAGTTTATCTTGTTGGAGGAAAAATTACTGCTGAGTAGTAGCATCCTCCAGGGGGAGCTTTAGCACATCCCTAATAGCCAATATGAGGGGCTCAATACCTTGGGTAGAGGTGGAATCCCAACTTATGTGGTCCACATCATCCCCATCATCCTGTATATCATCATCAGTATCTGATAGGAGTGCAGGTAGAGCACGTTTTTGTGCACCTGTAGTAGACAGGGGGGGATGTTTAGCAGGTAGACTTGCCACTGCTTGTTGCAGTTCCTGAGTCTTATTTGCATTCACAGTGAGCTGAGATGACATATCCGACATCATACTTTTGATAGCCCCCAAACAGGAGGGCTCTGGACTCTCCCCCCACAGTGATATCAGCATTCTGAGATGGCTGACTACACTGCTTACATGATATGGAGCTAGATGAACTAGGAGAGAATCTAGCATTACATACACTGCATAACTTCTGTTTTACCATACTGAAGCAGAAAACAGTAAAAATACACACACAAAGCAGTCTTATACACTGCTCAAAAAAATAAAGGGAACACTAAAATAACACATCCTAGATCTGAATGAATGAATGAAATATTCTTATTAAATACTTTGTTCTTTACATAGTTGAATGTGCTGACAACAAAATCACACAAAAATTATCAATGGAAATCAAATTTATTAACCCATGGAGGTCTGGATTTGGAGTCACCCTCAAAATTAAAGTGGAAAAACACACTACAGGCTGATCCAACTTTGATGTAATGTCCTTAAAACAAGTCAAAATGAGGCTCAGTAGTGTGTGTGGCCTCCACGTGCCATGAAAAGGTCGACGTGGCTTTTAAAAAAAATTAGATTTTCTACTTTTTCATACTTTACCATCCATGTGGACTACGATTGGGAATAGTAACCTGTGCCGAGCGTAGCGAGGCACCTTGCCCGCTCGCCATGCAAGGGGACGCGGTACACTAATTGCATATCTCCCAACATGACCCTCTCCAAGAGGGACAGAATGCTCTGCTCCTGGACTTCCCTCTTAATTTATGATTGGCAGCACCTGTGGTGAAATGCCTTTCTTATCCATTAACCTGCTGAAAACAGGTGCCGGCAATCTTCAATTAAAAGTCCAGAAACAGAGCATTTTGTCTCTACTGGAGAGGGTCATGTTGGGAGGTATGTAATTGGGGTTCCTGTCCTGTTACGGAAAAAAATAACACCAAAAACATTTTCATGTGTCGACTATTTGTCAATGTCGACCATGTCAATGTCAACCAATAGTGGTCGACCTAAAATAAGCTGAAGGCTGCATAAGCCTGAGGCCATATAAGAGTCCAATTTTTTGTGATTGGTTGTTTATGACTAAGCAGTTGCTAGGTAGATCAGTGTTTTCTTGGGTATTTTTCCTATAGGATTATATAGGATTATAGGGCTGTCCATCAAGGGTTTAGGGGTTGGTCTTGGAATAATATATAAGCCATAGTCATGTGCCTCAGACTTCCTCTTGCCATTTTGGAATGGCCCAGGAAGGCTGAGTACTGTTAATGTTATTGGTATTTGTCTCATTGTATCCTCACTGCACTGCGCTGCCCCCCCTACCCCCTTCCGCTGGTTTTAGCAGGTAAGAGCTGTGGCTCAGTGCACTAATACCTAGGTATATAGTGAGACCTGCGTCCAAACCCAATTGCAGATTGAAATGTTATTTTATTTATACATGATGCAGCTTGGCTCCTGTTCCCCCCGCTGCTGTGCCGCGTCCAGGAGGGTCTCCTCTCCTTCCCCTCCCGGTCGCTTAGCCCGGCCTCGTGCTTCCGGCTTTTTGTTCCTGGAGCGCGGCATTCCCCTATACCCGTCCCGGCGTTTGATATAGCGCGGCGGGGTCGTACCGCTGCGGCCTGCGTGTCTTCCCCTGCTATCGCCTGCCCGGGGCGTGCAGTGCCCCTGCCACAGCGGTACATGATGGTGTGCGGCCGCGGTCTCGGGGTTCACCCCCGGCGGCCGTGGGGCTGCGGGCGGCTCAAATCTTCGGCCCGGCGCTCTCCATCCGCTTCCCCTGCATCCTCCCACGCTGGCTGCCTGACAGATGCGGCTGCAGCGGTTCCAACGTGCCCCCAGCTGCTGCGGCGCTGTGTGCTGGCAGCCTGTTCCCACATGTTGGGGGCGGGTTTTTTGGGGTCCCTCACTGGATTAGGGGGGGGGGGGCTGCTGGCCTAGGCGCCCTGTGTTTCGGGCGGGTGCCCGCCGGTGGCCGCAGGTGCGGTGGGCGGCTCCCTTTATGGGGGTCCCCGACCGCGGTGCTCGGCGCGTGGCCCTGCTGGGGGCAACCCCCCCACTTCGCATACGGGCCTTTCGGTCTTCCGCCCTCCCCATTTCCCGGCTTGCGGGTGCCCCGTGTGGGCGGGTGGGCACGGTGCAGGGGTGGTGGCCTGGTCCTATATTTTCCCGGGCGACGGGTAGGCACCCTCCCCCGGGCGTCCGGCCTGCGTCATTGGGACGCCCCGTGGGGCATGGCTCCCTTCTGACGCTATTTCCTCCCTACCATGCGGGGTCCCCGTCGCTTCGGCCCGCTTCCCTGCGTCCCCCTCCCGCCGTGCCTCCTGTTTCGTGGTCGAAGCGCGGGCGCTTCTTGCGCTTGTTGTCCCCTCTGTTTTGTCTGTGCAGGTGTCGATGGGTACGGGGGAGTCAGGGTTTCGGCGTGGAGGAACCGGAGGCCGAGGAGGGATGCGGCTACAGCGGCAGAGGAGTACGCACCGCCGTGGTCGGTGTCGGGGGAGGCAGCTGATGATGTTCCAGGTCCTTATTGTTACAGTATTCCTTTTAACCGCTGTAGTGTTCCGCTGGTTCTCGTTGGCGCCCGCGCTAGTTGGCTAGGCTCATTGCGCGGTGCGTGGCGTTAGGCGTCTCAGACTGGAAGGGCGCCGACGGCTACTTTTCCCTCTGCCCCCCTGCGGTTCGCGGGGAAGGCGGACGGGGGGAGGGGGGGGGCTTGGGGGGGGGGGGCTTTTCGTACTTTCATCTGTGGTTCCGGTTTTTGGATTTTCGGCTTGTTGCACCGGGTAGCGACCTGCCGAATATCCCCGCAAGGTGCAGGGGGTGGTAACGGCATTTTCTTGGGGCCGGACCACACAGTGGGGTCCCAGACCGCAGGCCCCTCGCGGTTGGCGTTTTTGTTTTGCGCTCCTTGGTAGGGGGCGGGGGTTCGCTTATGGCAGGGGCTAGTACACCGTAGGTCCACTCACGTTTTCGTCCCTCCTGCATATTTGCAAGGCCTGTCTCCCGTCCAGTGACGGTGCCCCAGCCACGAGCGGGTAACCTTGCCCATGGTGGCGCGCCGGTGTTGTACGTCCTCTCACGCTTTCCCGCATCAGGATCTGCGGAGGGTGGTCGCTGAACCAGCTTGGGGCTCGTGTGGGCCCTATGCCGTTTTTTCCTCTCTTCCCGATTTGTGCAGCTTCCCTGTAGGGTGGGTGCCCAAGGAACCCGGGCTAGTGCTGCCTTATCCTACAATTGTCGTATCTTCATGGGGTTTTTCTTTGCATGCTCCATTTCCAAGACCGCGCGCGGGGTGAGTATTAGTCTTTTATGGACTCTGCGTTTTGTTTCGTGAATATGGGCCGGGTACCTTCTTTTTGGCTAACTCTTGTACGTTGGATCGGGCTTTCGCCGCTTCCCCTGCGTCCCTATCACCTGCAATTTTTCGGGCCTCGACTAGGGGCCTGTGTTATGCTGACGGGTGGGTGCCCCTGGGTTTTTTCGGTCTCATGTGCCTTTTTGGGAAATTCTGCTCTTTCTTGCATTGGCGCATATGGCCCGCATTCGGCCCCTTCGGTGTTTCTCGCTACAGGGACTATTTTCTCTTCAGGGGTCTGGGAGGCATTTTGGTTTTTGCAACTATCCTTCTGTAGGTTGCCAGGTCTTTGTTCGGGGTCCGGGGTGTTCCCGTTGCCCCGGTACGCGGCAAGGACCCTACCGGTTGCCTGAGGTTGCAGGGGTTGGCGCTGGGCACAATTGCGGGTTGTTGTTGCATCCCCACTGACAAGGTACCGACACTTTTGGGGTTTTTGTTAACGACTGCGGGGGGTAACACGAAGTTCGGCTTAAGCGGGTGCAGTTGTTGTTAGCTCCTCCCCTGTTGCAAGCAGGTTTATCCCCATGGGTGGCATAGTTTGCAAGTAACCTAAGGGCCCCTGCGGGGTCGGCCAGGTAGCATACCACGGTTTCCCTTCCCGCGGGATCAGAGATGTTTTGGTGGATTTGGTCTTCATTCCTATAGTCTTTTTTGGGCCTCCTCCTACTTGTTCCCTACGGTCCCCCCGGGCTTTGCGGATGTTGCGACGTCTGCTTGGCTGCTGGCAGTGCAGTTTTACCATCCCGCTCCCGGAGTCGGAAATGGGTTTGCGGATGCTTTGTCTGCAGTTTGCTGAGTGCCGTGAGTGGGTTCCGGGGGTGGTGTCAAAAGGTTTTCTCATGCCCGTCTTCTGTCGGGTGGATTGTCCAGGCGGGTTGGCTAATCGGACTAGGCACGCGTGGCTCCTTCCTCGTTTGGGGCGTCGGCTGCGTCCGGGTGTTTTTTTCGTAGGTTGGCTACAGCGGGTGTGTCCCTGGTAGACGGTGGATGGTTTTTTGTGTTCGATCGTTATCTGGGAGGTAGGTCCTAGGCTGCCCGGTATCCTGCCCTTGCGGGCATTTCCTTCTGTTCTGGGCTGCGCGAGCTGGTGGACCCCGCCTGGTCTTTCGCCCCCTTTCATGAGCGCTTAAGGGTTGGGCTAGGGTGCGCCCCGCGCCTGCGGATACCCGCAGGCCTGCTACTTAGCAACTTTTGGCGTAATTGCTGGGTGGGCTGCCTCCTGTCGCCGAGTCGGTGTTGGTGGTGGCCCCTGTTTTAGATTGGCCTTTGCTTTAGCTTTCTTCTGGGTTTTGCGGGTAAGCAAGTAGGGGCGAGCTGCAGGCATTTTGGGATCCCGGTGCCTTTTCTGTGACGCGGGTTGCAGTATGGTCGGTTGCTCTGCAGGATGGTGTGATCCAAATCGGATCAAGCAGCTGGGGGTCGCTGGGTGTCCTTGGAGGCCCAGGAGGTGGTGGGTGTCTGCCCGCTGCGCCTGGCGCATGAGTATAGTGGGCCTCCGGGGGGGCGACCAGTTGCTGATGCCGGCGCTCGCTGGTCCTCTCACTAATGTACGGTTTTGCTGCGGTGTTTGGGTTCGGTACCCATTCCTTGCGGAATGGGGCGGCTGACCATGCAACAGCCACAGGGTCCGCCACGGCGGCGGGTCAGGAGCTGGGTCGTTGGGGGTATACTTCTTAGGTCCTATTCCTTGCGGATTGGGGTGGCTACCATGCGGCAGCCTCCGGGTCCTCCACGGCTGCTGTTCAGGAGCTGGCCCGTTGGCGGCATACTTCTTTGGTCCTATTCCTTGCGGATTGGGGAGGCCGCCATGCGGCAGACACAGAGGCCTCCACGGCAGCTATTCAGGAGCAGGGCCGTTGGAGATGTACTTCTTAGGGCCTATTCCTTGCGGATTGGGGAGGCTGCCATGCGGCAGCCACGGGGTCCTCCTCGGCAGTTGTTCAGGAGCGGGGCTGTTGGGGGTGTGCTTCTTGTGGGTCCTATTCCTTGCAGACTGGGGCGGCTGACCATGTGTCACGATCCGGGTATCTGGACGCCATTACTTACCTGAAAAGATGCCTCTGAAAAGATGCCTCCTAAGGCTGGCTCAGCGCTCCAGGACCGGATCTCTTCTGTTATACAGATGTCCACATCCTGCCTCCTCTCCTGTCACTCTGAGACGCTGTCACAGCGGCGCCATGTTACATCTTGAATGGCGTCTCCCGCGGCCTCTGCCGCCGTCCCTAAATTTCTGCATGCAGGATGTCAGAATGGTGCTTACGTCAGCCGCGGCCTCCGCTGTTGCCCGCGTGGTTCAAATGTGTACTCATCAGTCTGGCGTCTCCTGTTTACTGTGGCCGGCGCCTCCATTACTGTCTAAGTTCCCACATGTATTACAAACCAATCTTCCCTCCAAGTGTCTGCATGGGTGCAGCCATGTTGGATTCTGTCACCTGCTCAAATTCCTCCAATCCGTTGTTTGCATTGTAATCTGCATAATTGCCTAGCCAATCCCTTCCTTGCTGCAGGTATAAGTATTCTGTGCCTGAGCAAGGAAGGCGTCAGTGCTTTGGTTGTCAAACCTAGTTCCAGTTTGTCTCTCTCTCCTGTGGTTGTTTTCCAGGTTCCAGTTACCATCTCCAAACTTCCACTAAAGAGACCCGCTCCAGTTTACCATCTGCGGTGCAGCCTGACTCTCCAGTCCTCTGGGACTCATCTGTTTCCAGTTACAGAATTACCTGCTTCCAGCCTAGCTTCCAGCAGAGTTCAGCTTTTCTTAAAGTGCTGGTATCATTTCTGCAGATTACCTCTCACCACCGGTACTATTATTTCACCGCTCTCAAGCTCCATATATCCATCATATTTCATCGCTCTCAAGCTTCATTTATTATTTGGCTGGTTCCATCCAGCAATCCACTCCGTGCTAACATCAGTCTGGTTTCAGCCAGTACCCACAGCAGCCATTTTACCCACAGCAGCCCAGCTTTTCCTGGAACACCAGCTGGTACGATCCTGGGCTATCTCCATTGCTACAGTCGGGCCTGGTAAGGACTTTCCAACTAGAAGATAATAAGAACTGTCTCATACTACCAGAGCCCTGTGGTCCTTGCTACCCTGTAGTACCCAGGAACTGTATTATTTCACTGCTGATTTTATGTTTTCCTTTTATTGCTGCTGTGATATGGAGTATGTCATAATAAACATCATTGACTTTTATTCTGGTTGTCGTGGTCACGCCTTCGGGCAATTCTTCTACGTGTAACTTACATGTCTAGGGGTCTGATACAACCTCCCAGGTTCCACTACACCTCAGCCCCTACAACTGAGGCTGCCTCCCGTCAGCTCAGGCCCTCAGTTGTGACAGTAAGCACTGACCATATGAATCCAGCCGGAGACCAGGATCAAGCGGCCAGGCCGATGCAAGAACTGGAAGCCCGACTTGAACATCAGGAGGCTGCACAGGGCCACATCATCCGCTGTCTCCAGGATCTCTCTACTCGGCTGGATGTGATTCAGACAACCCTCCGTGGATCGGACGCGTCCGGTGCCTCACCCAGTGACTCCAGCTGTATCCCCATCCACCTTACCCATTTCTGCTCCACGTCTTCATCTTCCAATGCCAGCAAAATTTGACGGATCTCCAAGATTCTGCAGGGGATTTCTCAACCAGTGTGAAATTCATTTTGAGCTACAACCTGGCAATTTTCCCAGTGACCGAACCAAAATTGCCTACATTATTTCTCTTCTCAGTGGCTCAGCCCTTGACTGGGCATCACCGTTATGGGAGAGGTCTGATACCCTGCTGTCCTCCTATACTGATTTTGTGTCAACATTCAGGCGTATCTTCGACGAGCCAGGCCGGGTAACTTCAGCTTCATCTGAGATTCTCCGTCTACGCCAGGGATCGCATACTGTAGGACAGTATCTTATACAGTTCCAGATCCTGGCATCCGAACTGGCATGGAACGACGAGGCCCTGTATGCTGCATTCTGGCATGGCTTATCAGAGCGTATTAAGGATGAGTTAGCTACCAGAGACTTGCCTTCTAAGTTAGATGAGCTAATCTCACTCTGCACGAAAGTTGATTTACGTTTCAGAGAAAGAGCAACTGAGCGTGGAAGATCATCTGCTCCAAAATCTTCTGCTCCTCCTCCTCGCCAACTGTCACCATCCAAAGATGAGCCCATGCAAATTGGTCGTTCCCGTCTAACTCCTGCTGAGCGCCGAAGACGTCTCTCTGAGTCTCTTTGTCTTTACTGTGCAGCTCCGTCTCACACCATCAATGCCTGTCCCAAACGTCCGGGACTCCAGATCCTAGCTCGCCAAGGAGAGGGCCGGCTAGGAGTAATGATCTCCTCTCCATCTCCTCATGATTGTAATCTCCCAGTCTCGCTCCAAATTGCTCAACGTTACAGGAACGTCATTGCCCTCCTTGATTCCGGAGCAGCTGGGAATTTCATAACTGAAGCCTATATTAAACGGTGGTCCCTACCCACCGAGAGACTTCCTTCGTCCATCTCCTTAACTGCCGTGGATGGCAGCAAGATTTTTGATGCAGTTATTTCTCTAAGGACTCTACCAGTTCGTCTGAGAGTGGGAGTTCATCATTCTGAATTTATCTCTTTTCTAGTGATTCCAAGAGCCACATATCCAGTGGTTCTGGGCCTTCCATGGCTCCGTCCCCACAATCCATCAATTGACTGGACGACTACGCAAATTCTGGCATGGGGTCCCTCCTGTGCTGAGACATGTTTGTTTAAAGTATTGCCTGTTTGTTCTTCCTCCTCCAGGTCGTCTGATGTTCCACCTCCTCCATATCAAGATTTCACGGATGTGTTCAGTAAAGCTTCTGCTGATATCCTTCCTCCTCATAGAGAATGGGACTGCCCGATTGATCTCGTTCCAGGGAAGGTTCCACCTCGAGGCCGAACTTATCCGTTGTCTCTGCCTGAGACGCATTCCATGGAGGAATACATTAAAGAGAACCTAGCGAAGGGGTTCATCCGACCTTCCTCTTCTCCAGCCGGCGCAGGCTTCTTTTTCGTAAAGAAAAAAAATGGTGGTCTGCGGCCATGCATCGACTACAGAGGTTTGAACGACATTACCATCAAGAACCGCTATCCTTTAGCCCTGATTACTGAGCTCTTTGATAGAGTTAGCGGAGCCACCATCTTCACAAAGCTGGACTTGAGAGGTGCATACAATCTCATCCGGATCCGTGAGGGTGACGAGTGGAAGACCGCCTTTAACACCCGTGACGGACATTATGAGTACCTCGTCATGCCCTTCGGATTGAGCAACGCTCCAGCTGTCTTCCAGCATTTCGTGAATGAGATCTTCAGAGACATCTTATACCACCATGTCGTGGTCTATCTAGATGATATCCTCATCTTTGCCAATAATCTAGAGGAACATCGTTTCTGGGTAAAGGAGGTTCTGTCCCGTCTCCGTGTCAATCATCTCTATTGCAAATTAGAGAAATGTGTCTTTGAAGTCAAATCCATTCCGTTTCTAGGTTACATTGTGTCCGGTTCCGGACTAGAGATAGATCCTGAGAAACTACAAGCAATCCAGAATTGGCCGATACCCTTAACCCTCAAAGGGGTCCAGAGGTTCTTAGGGTTCGCCAATTATTACAGAAAGTTTATACAAGACTTTTCCACCATTATGGCGCCTATCACTGCATTAACCAAGAAGGGTGCTAACCCGTCCAAGTGGTCTAAAGAAGCTACGCAAGCTTTTCATCTCCTAAAACAACGGTTCATCTCTGCACCAGTTTTGAAACAGCCCGACATCGACTCTCCTTTCATCTTAGAGGTGGATGCCTCCTCCGTTGGAGTAGGAGCGGTGTTATCTCAGAGGGCTAAAGATGGCAATCTACATCCTTGCAGTTTCTTCTCCCGGAAGTTCTCCCCAGCTGAGCGCAACTATGCCATTGGCGACCAGGAGTTGCTAGCCATCAAGCTCGCTCTAGAGGAGTGGAGATATCTGTTGGAGGGAGCTTCTCATTCAATCACTATACTTACCGACCACAAGAATCTTTTATATCTGAAAAGCGCACAATGTCTCAACCCTCGTCAGGCCAGATGGGCACTTTTCTTTTCCAGGTTCGACTTTAAACTCCAGTTCTGTCCGGGCTCTCAGAATCGCAAGGCCGATGCCCTTTCCCGCTCATGGGAGCAAGAAAATGAGTCAGAGTCTTCAGACAAGCATCCTATTATTAATCCGTTGGCATTCTCCACGGTAGGGATGGACTCTACGCCCCCACCAGGGAAAAGTTTTGTGAAGCCGGTGCTAAGGAAGGAGCTCATGCATTGGGCCCATGCTTCCCGTTTTGCCGGACATACAGGTATCCAAAAAACCCTGGAGTTTATCTCTAGGTCCTATTGGTGGCCAACTCTGAAAAAGGACGTCATGGAGTTTATTGCATCTTGCCCAAAGTGTGCCCAACACAAAGTATCCCGCCAGTCGCCTGCAGGGCAACTGGTTCCACTATCCGTTCCTCGTCGACCATGGACCCATTTGTCGATGGATTTCGTTACAGACTTACCTATGTGCAACAAGTTCAATACCATCTGGGTGGTAGTTGACCGGTTCACCAAGATGGCACACTTCATTCCTCTTACCGGTCTTCCGTCAGCTTCCAAGCTGGCCCAAGTGTTCATACAAGAGATCTTCCGACTCCACGGTCTTCCTGAAGAAATTATCTCAGATCGAGGAGTCCAATTCACAGCCAAATTCTGGCGAAGTTTATGTCAAGTCCTCCAAGTCAAACTAAAGTTTTCCACGGCTTACCATCCTCAGACCAATGGTCAAACTGAGAGGGTGAATCAGGACTTGGAGGCCTTGCTCTGCATCTATGCGTCTTCCTCTCAAGATGACTGGGTTCAACTACTTCCCTGGGCCGAGTTTTGTCATAACAACCAATATCATTCCTCATCTTCTTCAACACCATTCTTCACTAACTATGGATTCCACCCTAAAGTTCCTGAATTCCAACCGCTTCCAGCAACTTCTGTTCCAGCAGTGGATATCACTTTACGTCAGTTTGCAAGCAACTGGAAGAATGTACGAGCGGCTCTGCTCAAAGCATCGTTCAGGTACAAGAAGTTTGCGGATAAGAAGCGTAGAGCGGTTCCTGCTCTCAAGGTGGGTGATCGGGTGTGGTTATCCACGAAGAATTTGAGGTTAAGAGTTCCCAGCATGAAGTTTGCACCTCGCTACATCGGTCCTTTCAAAATTGAACAAGTCATCAATCCTGTTGCTTACAGACTCCAGTTACCTCCCTTCTTAAAAATACCCAGGACATTCCATGTTTCCCTGTTGAAACCGCTGATCCTGAATCGGTTTCATTCTACACTTCCTCCAGCTCCGAAAGTCCAAACTCAACGAGGCGTTGAGTATGAAGTGGCCAAGATTTTGGACTCACGTCACCGTTATGGTCAATTACAGTATCTTATTGACTGGAAGGGTTACGGCCCTGAGGAACGCTCATGGACCAATGCTTCTGATGTCCATGCTCCTGCCTTGGTCCGGAATTTCCACTCCAAGTTTCCTCAAAAGCCAAAGAAGTGTCCTGGGGCCACTCCTAAAGGGGGGGGTGCTGTCACGATCCGGGTATCTGGACGCCATTACTTACCTTTCAGATGCCTCCTAAGGCTGGCTCAGCGCTCCAGGACCAGATCTCATCTGTTATACTGATGTCCACATTCCTGCCTCCTCTCCTGTCACTCTGAGATGCTGTCACAGCGGCGCCATGTTACATCTTGAATGGCGTCTCCCGCGGCCTCCGCCGCCGTCCCTGAGTTTCTGCATGCAGGATGTCAGAATGGCGCTTACGTCAGCCGCGGCCTCCGCTGTTGCCCGCGTGGTTCAAATGTGTACTCATCAGTCTGGCGTCTCCTGTTTACTGTGACCGGCGCCGCCATTACTGTCTAAGTTCCCACATGGATTACAAACCAATCTTCCCTCCAAGTGTCTGCATGGGCGCAGCCATGTTGGATTCTGTCACCTGCTCAACTTCCTCCAATCCGTTGTTTGCATTGTAATCTGCATAATTGCCTAGCCAATCCCTTCATTGCTGCAGGTATAAGTATTCTGTGCCTGAGCAAGGAAGGCGTCAGTGCTTTGGTTGTCAAACCTAGTTCCAGTTTGTCTCTCTCTCCTGTGGTTGTTTTCCAGGTTCCAGTTACCATCTCCAAACTTCCACTAAAGAGACCCGCTCCAGTTTATCATCTGCGGTGCAGCCTGACTCTCCAGTCCTCTGGGACTCATCTGTTTCCAGTTACAGAATTACCTGCTTCCAGCCTAGCTTCCAGCAGAGTTCAGCTTTTCTTAAAGTGCTGGTATCATTTCTGCAGATTACCTCTCACCACCGGTACTATTATTTCACCGCTCTCAAGCTCCATATATCCATCATATTTCATCGCTCTCAAGCTTCATTTATTATTTGGCTGGTTCCATCCAGCAATCCACTCCGTGCTAACATCAGTCTGGTTCCAGCCAGTACCCACAGCAGCCATTTTACCCACAGCAGCCCAGCTTTTCCTGGAACACCAGCTGGTACGATCCTGGGCTATCTCCATTGCTACAGTCGGGCCTGGTAAGGACTTTCCAACTAGAAGATAATAAGAACTGTCTCATACTAGCAGAGCCCTGTGGCCCTTGCCACCCTGTAGTACCCAGGAACTGTATTATTTCACTGCTGATTTTATGTTTTCCTTTTATTGCTGCTGTGATACGGAGTATGTCATAATAAACATCATTGACTTTTTTCTGGTTGTCGTGGTCACGCCTTCGGGCAATTCTTCTACGTGTAACTTACATGTCTAGGGGTCTGATACAACCTCCCAGGTTCCACTACACCTCAGCCCCTACAACTGAGGCTGCCTCCCGTCAGCTCAGGCCCTCAGTTGTGACACCATGCAGCAGACAGAGGGTCCGCCGCGTCAGCTATTCGGGAGCGGGTCCATTGGAGGTATACTTCATAGATCCTGTTCCTTGCGGATTGGGGAGGCTGCCACAGGGTCCTCCACGGCAGCTGTTCAGGAGTTGGGCGTTGGAGGTATACTTCTTAGATCCTATTCCTTGCGGATGGGGGTGGTTACCATGCGGCAGCCACAGGGTCCTCCACGGCAGCTATTCAGGAGGTGGTCTGTTTGGAGGTCTATTTCTTAGGTCCTATGCCTTGCGGATGGGGGTGGCTACCATGCGGCAGCCACGGGGTCCTCCACGGCAACTATTCAGGAGGTGGTCCGTTGAAGGTATACTTCTTAGGTCCTATTCCTTGCGGATGGGGGTGGCTACCGTGCGGCAGCCACAGGGTCCTCCACGGCAGCTATTCCGGTGGTGGTCCGTTGGAGGTATGCTATTATAATCCTACTGCATGTGGACAAGGTTTAGTGGCGCCTGTTGCGCTAACCCAAAAACTTGGTTTACCCGTCGGTTTTTGAACGGGTAGCGTTCAGGAATCGAGGGTGTGAAGTAAATTTTTAAATTTTCCTCCGAGGGGGCCTAATTACAATTGGCTCATCTAAGGTCCACGGGAGGTTGAGTTTTCTCCTTCACTTGGGTTATTTCTGTTCTCTGTCATGGTTTTCCTATGTGATTTATGTTAGTGTGATGATGTTAGGGTGTTTTTCTTTTTGCAGCCGTCGATGGTTGGACCAGGCGTGGCTATTTGGCCGCACTTACCATTTTTGGGCCGCGGGGCATCCCTTGGCGCGTAGGACAGCTGATGTTTTGGTTCCAGGGAGGTTTGTTGGTTGAGGTCCGTAGTTAAGGGGTACTTAGGGGTATTTATACAGCTCCTTTGCCACCGTGAGCATAGTGGGGATCGTCCTGGTGGTATTGTCCTGCATTGGGGCGGCGCTGATAGGGGTCGCGTCGACGGCATCTACCTCAATTTGTTCGTTAAGGCTGATTTCGTGGGCCACATTATCACTGGCCAGAAATCCGTTTTGGGTGGTCAATTAGTCCAGAGTTTTTTCATTGGAAGGGGGCGGTGCGTTTTCTCAGCTATTGAGACAGCCCGAAAGATGGTAATTCTGCTGTTTCGTTGTTTGTTACAGCTTTTAAGGGGATGGTTGTAGGCGTCCTCTGCTTGTACTGCGTCAGCGGCAGTTCGACAAGGAGGATGGGGTTTTGTCTTTCTCCGGCTGGAGTTTTCAGGGGGTTTTTAGCTGGGGTTTTGGTCCTTTCAGTTAGCTATCTGTTTTTTTCCTGGTTTTTATTGGTTCGGATGGCGGAGCGGTTTGTTAAACCTTTGTGGCGGGAAGTAGCTACCAACCAGCGGCAGGTGTGTCCTTACCTTGCGGTTGGACATTTAGACGTTCCCCTGCGGGAACCGAACGTTTGCCAGAGAAAAGAGTGGTGAGTCCTGCACAATGCGGGTTATGCAGGGAGGAGGCGGGGTTTGGGTACTCCCCTCCTTGGTGGTTGGATTTCAACCAAGGGACTGTAGCTGGTGTCTGGTAGCGACTTGTCCTTTGCCATCCTCCAATATAAGACCAATTCAATTACAATTATAGTTTAAAGAACAGGTCAGCGATCAATAAATATCGTCTGACCTTTAACTACAGCTAACCGTGTCCGTGTCGTTATTTTATTGTGTTGTTATTTTAGTGATAAGCTAGTTTAAAGAAGTGTTTATGTCAATCGCAATAAAATTATGGGCGCCTTAGATAAGCTGAAGGCTGCATAAGCCTGAGGCCATATAAGAGCCCAATTTTTTGTGATTGGTTGTTTATGACTAAGCAGTTGCTAGGTAGATCAGTGTTTTCTTGGGTATTTTTCCTATAGGATTATAGGGCTGTCCATCAAGGGTTTAGGGGTTGGTCTTGGAATAATATATAAGCCATAGTCATGTGCCTCAGACTTCCTCTTGCCATTTTGGAATGCCCTCCCACCCGCCCTGACTATATTTTTTCCTGCATCTTGTCCTTCTCTGTGGGCTCTTGACAGCCAGATTGGCGGGAAGTTGCTACCAACCAGCGGTCAGATGGGCATAAGTGGTCATTGTGGGGCACCCTCTTTAGAAGGACGGCAGGTGTGTCCTTACCTTGCGGTTGGACATTTAGACGTTCCCCTGCGGGAACCGAATGTTTGCCAGAGAAAAGAGTGGTGAGTCCTGCACAATGCGGGTTATGCAGGGAGGAGGCGGGGTTTGGGTACTCCCCTCCTTGGTGGTTGGATTTCATCCAAGGGACTGGAGCTGGTGTCTGGTAGCGACTTGTCCTTTGCCATCCTCCAATATAAGACCAATTCAATTACAATTATAGTTTAAAGAACAGGTCAGCGATCAATAAATATAGTCTGACCTTTAACTACAGCTAACCGTGTCATTATTTTAGTGTGTCGTTATTTTAGTGATAAGCTAGCTTAAAGAAGTGTTTATGTCAATCGCAATAAAATTATGGGCGCCTTATGACTATCGACCTTAACATGGTCGACCATTCATACCGGGTATGTACGGATGGTGTAGTGGTTAGCATTACTGTCTCACAGCACTGAGGTCATGGGTTCGATTCCCACCATGGCCCTAACTGTGCAGAGTTTGTATATTCTCCCCGTACTTGCGTGGGTTTCCTCCGGGTACTCCGGTTTCCTCCCACAATCCAAAAATATAGGTTAATTTGCTCCAAACAAAATTAACCCTAGCATGAATGTGTCTGTGTGTACGTGTGGTAGGGAATATAGATTGTAAGCTTCACCGGGGCAGGGACTGATGTGAATGGGCAAAATATTCTATGTAAAGCGCTGCGGAATATGTGTGCGCTATATAAGTAACTGGTAATAAATAAATAAATACCAGAACCCCCGTAAAATCTCATTGCCTCAAGCAATAATAATAACATCTGTTTCTGGATATGTCGTCCATCAAGTCTCTTGTGGCAATATACTGTATTCAGATTAGCTAAATTACAGGTTTCAGAAACAAAAGCTCTGTAAAAGGATTTACTAAACCATAAATGGAGTCAGTCAGTTCATTTGAACATCAATAAGAAGCCTGATTTGTTAAACTGTATTTGGAGTGTGTGTTTAACAAACAATTATCTTTAAAAGTCTATGTAATCCTTGTACTAATTGAAATAATGCACTTCAGTAGGCTAAATAAATACGCATAATTACACATGACTATAAACACCTGACAGTAACAACAGCCATTATGAGTTAATTGTGTTGTTAAGTTTAAATAAAACTTTGCTCAGTGATGTGTCTATTAATCTTAACACTAGATGGTGCTGTTAAATAACAAAAGAAGCTATCATTTGACGGTACATCTTGCAAGTGTGATGTACACATTTTCTTAAACTGCCCACACACTATACAATACAATAATTGGGCCGATTTGACAATAATCAGGTGATAGGGCTGTTTTTTTGTATAGTGTGTGGATACAATCATTTCCGATAATCTGTAAAATTGTGGCCACACACTGCCATTCAATTATCAGAAAATATCAGCCAAAAGGCTTCAATATTTTGCAATGTGTGGGCATTCAGGATAATCTGGCTATATTTCATAGGATTTTACATCACTACATCATCTTCCTTGTGTGCAAACAAATGTTAATTCTGTGGTGGGAAGGCCTGCTGCCAGACGAAAGTACCCTGTGGACAGTTCTGCCAATGCCTATGACGCCTGTTTATTAACCTCAATGCATGTTGTATTGTCTTGCAAATACAAATGAACTAAACACTTGTATGCAGATGTTCATTTTTAGCTAATTAATGTGATTTAGCAAAGAAATTAGCAGTGTTCTTGGGCAGGCTAAACAACGAGTTTATGCACTTTTTTCACACCTGATCATAATGTTCATAATCATTTTCCAACCCAGAAGCAAGAATTAAAGACAACATAAATCTGTACGTTGGCCCTCATTCCGAGTTGATCGCTCGCTAGCTATTTTTTGCTGAGCAGCGATCAGATAGTCGCCGCCTCTTGGAGAGTGTATTTTCGCTTTGTAAGTGTGCGAACGCTTGTGCAGTGGAGCGGGGCGAATTTTTTTTTTGCAGTTTCTGAGTAGCTCTGGACTTACTCAGCCCTTGCGATCACTTCAGCCTGTCCGGTCCCTGAATTGACGTCAAACACCCGCCCTGCAAACGCCTGGACACAACTGCATTTTCCCTACCACTCCCAGGAAACGGTCAGTTGACACCCATAAACGCCCTATTCCTGTCAATCTCCTTGCGATCGGTTGTGCAAATGGATTCGTCGCTAGAAGCATTGCACAGTAACGGTGCTGTTTGTACCCGTACGACGCGCGTGCGCATTGCGGTGCATACGCATGCGCAGTAGTAACCTGATCGCTGCGCTGCGAAAAATGGCAGCGAGCGATCAACTCGGAATGAGGGCCATGGTTTTTACTTGTTTGCACCAAACAGCTGTTACTGCATACAGTAATTTTGTTTTACATTTAACACATATTAACATTTTCATACAATAAAAATTACCTTATGACAAACATACAATAGTAAAGGCAGTGTTGGACTGAGGCATGGAGAGCCCCGCAGGGAATACAGTATAGGGGCTCAAGCTTAAGAGGTGGGGTCAGCCACCAGAGGGTCTGTGGCCATCCACCAGGGAGGGGGTTAGAGGAGTGTCAGGACCACTCACTGTGATTGGCAGGAGGGCTAATCTTAGTTTACTTTACATAAAAATAAACCAAGCACCTAAATTCATCCATGATCCTACTCCACCCCTAGAGAAGGGGATGGGGCCCTCAGGCAGTGGGGTCCACTGGTGATTTCCACTGTACACCTGTGGCCCAGTCCAACCCTGGTAAAAGATGTGGTATAAGCCCACAGAAGCAACATTATGGAGCCTCCTTTAAAAAGTACAAACGTCACATACTGTATGAACAAACACGTATGTGCACTGAGTGTGCATACATAAAATAACATGTGATAATGCCCTTTTCAACTTTGAGTGATCTGTGCTCTCTGTCACTGTGCAAAATGTACCTTGTCAGTAAATGTACAATTACAGTAGCAGACTTCACGTGTGGCTTCAATACTTAGCTAACAACCTGCATGTACCTGTAGGTTCGGTTGGCACTCATTATACCGGCTTGCTGAGCGCCGGGATCCCGACCACCGAGATACCGTCACCTATTCTCCCTCTTGGGGGGTCCATGACACCCCTGGCGGGAGAATAAATAGCATGGAGCACATAGCGCGCTACCCAGCCCGCAAGGGACTCTTTTGCGCTCGCCCAGGCTGCTAACATTCCGGCAGTCGTGATTCCAGAGCCGGTATGCTGGGCACCGGAATCCCGACAGCTGGCCAGTCATACTGCACCAGTAGATTCTTGTGCCTGGTCTCTGCCACTAAAGACATCCTCAGTGGCGTGACCGTCCTGAGTTTGTCTTGCCTGTTTCCTAGTCACTTGTTGTTGTTCTAAAACAAAACAAGAGTACATTAAGCAAATATAAAGGTGGCATATGTAATTGTGTTGGTGTACTACTGTTTATCAAGAAGAAAACGACTTACTTTTTATATTTCTGAAAATGTTTTGACGTTTTCTTTTCAGGACTGACCACCATTTCTGTAAGTGGTCCTTTTGGCATTTTCTCTAACAGTTTTCTTGGAGTATTCCACTTTGTGAGGCCAAAGTTTGTAGGCGTAGCGATGTTAACCATTTATATACCTCCGCCATGTTACATAATTTGCGGCAAGTTCATGACATTTATTTTACAAAATTATAATAACTTGTTGAATTAACACTCTCATCATCAACCTCCTCATTAGTGATACGAGGTACTTCCAAAAAAAACGTTTTATTGGGGCCAAAACAATACGAAGCACTTCAGCCATAAAAGTGCAGTCCTGTCGCTGAAGTGCCTGGTTTGTTAAACTATGAATGTCCTTTTTAATATCCAATGTATGGGTGCGTGGGAGAGCACAAGGACAATTGCATCTTGCACCACTTTTCTTCTCTGTCACTGTTGTGTGGCAATGTTTCATAGATGTGCTGTAAACTGTCATGTGTTTGTACTGTTACTCTGTCACTTAGGGGCCTATTTATCACCATCCGCATCCAGGATACGAAAGACAGGTGATAAAATCGTCCAAACTCGCACTGCGATAATTGATTACATCGCAGGGATGTATCAATTATCGCATGCAGGAACAGAGCTTGTGGTCAAGCTCTGTCCCTGCGATGCCTCTTCGCAGCACCATCGGGGTATTTTTCATCAAAAAAATACCCCGATGCCCTGCTGCGCATGCACAGCCTCCGCCGACATCGCCGCTACTGCCGCCGCCCGGTCGACACCCCCATCACGACTACCCCTGCTCGCCGCGGAGCCCCCCAGCAGGATAATATACTCACCTGTCCAGGGAGCTGGCCCACGCTGCTTCAGGAGGCTGTCGGACGCCGGGTCCTTCTCCTGCGCTGTGGCCCCCGGTGCTGTAAAGTGCGCTGCCGTTTTGCAGCATCACTTTACTGCACCAGGGTCACATTGCAGCACATGCGGGACCTGGAGAAAGCTGGGCAAAAGGGTGCTTATCGCAGTGCTGCCCTGTGAACTCACCAGCCTGAGCTGGCGAGATTATCACGGGGCACACTGCTGTATTTTATCAAAAATTTTTTAGTAAATCTGGTCAAATCGCATTTCCCATTATAAGCATGGGGAATGCAATGTGGCTTACTAAAAAAAGTGAATTAAAGGGTTTGGAGCAGTTTTTCATGACAACTGCTCCAAACGCCCTTTAATACATTCAGGTGATACTAAAATAATGTGAAAAGGGTGTGAAAACCAGCTCACTACAGCCTTTGGCCTAAACTGGGTGGAAACAATATTATGAGCTGTGAGGTGGTCAAAACTGACTGGAAATGTTATTGAGGTTAATAATACCGTAGGAACAAAAAATTCTGTGATTTTAGCTTTTTTTTAAATTAATGAAAAAAAAAAATACATTTCCAAGGAGACGGTTTTGGCAAAACCAAAACCCTAAAACAGATTAGAACCAAAACCAGCAAAAATGGCCTTGTGCACACGTCATCATAATAGGACATTTGCACATATTGACTCGATTGCAGGTTTTTTCAGCTGTTAAAATAATTTGTCAAAGAATCACACTATAGTCTTCATTTCACTGCCACTCATTGCTAAAGGAGTCGTTTGTGTTGTACTGTAAAACAATATGGGGGTAATTCCAAGTTGATCGCAGCAGGAATTTAGTTAGCAATTGTGCAAAACCATGTGCACTGCAGGGGAGGCAGATTTAACATGTGCTGAGAGAGTTAGATTTGGGTGGGGTGTGTTCAATCTGCAATCTAATTTGCAGTGTAAAAATAAAGCAGCCAGTATTTATTACCCTGCACAGAAATAAAATAATCCACCCAAATCTAACTCTCTCTGCACATGTTAAATCTGCCTCCCCTGCAGTGCACATGGGGGGTAATTCCAAGTTGATCGCAGCAGGAAATTTTTTAGCAGTTGGGCAAAACCATGTGCACTGCAGGGGAGGCAGAGTTAACATGTGCAGAGAGAGTAAGATTTGGGTGTGGTGAGATCAATCTGCAATCTAAATTGCAGTGTAAAAATAAAGCAGCCAGTATTTACCCTGCACAGAAACAAAATAACCCACCCAAATCTAACTCTCTCTGCAAATGTTATATCTGCCTCCCCTGCAGTGCACATGGTTTTGCCCAACTGCTAAAAAAAATTCCTGCTGCGATCAACTTGGAATTACCCCCATGGTTTTGCCGAATTGCTAACTAAATTCCTGCTGCGATCAACTTGGAATTACCCCCTATATCATAATTTGTCCGTGATGGTGGAGTTATGAGGTGGGACTGCTTACAATTTACTTGTTGTAACTTCGTTTGTGGCAGTACTTTGTGTGTACTGTAGATTATGGCCATAATTCCAACTTTTCTAAAGGTACAGCATTCTTCATTTATGGCAGAACATCATGTGAAGATTGTGGTGATACTTCTGACTTTTCTGAAGATTGTTTAATATACTATAGTCATAGTGTTGTCATTTGACTTTACTGTTATGTTTCCCCATATTCTGTTTTTTTATGTGGTAATGGTGTTCTGTACTGTGCATATTATCATCCCACTTGATAGGTTTAGCATGTGAGTTTCTGAATTATTCTTATATAATTGGCAAGTATGCCAATATGTATGTAAATTGTAGTATGCCAAATTTAAATGTCACTATTACTTCTCCCAGCTCCATGTTGTTTTGTTAAGCGAGAGCAGAGGCGCTAACCCTATTTTCTGTCCTAGCCAGCTCTTCACAGATGCATTACTGGGAGGAGGCAGTGATGTCCCAGCAGGTTAATCATGGCCACACCTCCTCCCAGTAATGCATCTGTGAAGAGTTGGCTATGACAAAGCATGGGGCACAGCACGCTGCTGTAGCAGACTTTTTAAATAATTCACCACAGGGATCCAGAGGTAAGCACATCCCTGCACTGAGGTGGGGTGGGGGGAACGCTAATATGTAATTTTTTCTGCATTTCCCCCCCCTCCCAAGCCCAAAACATTCTGGCACCGCTGAGCAATGGTGGGCAAAATGTTTTCTGCAGATGCTGTGTGACTACACACTCCTGTATGCCCTAGCAGTGTTTTGAATTTTGCTTATGCTTAAACTGTGTCCAGACATGCTTGCATGCTTGGATGTGTAGTTCCACAGAAGCTGTAGGGTCCATTAGTGACCATTCCTGTTGTAATGTATATGCTGTATGTCATAAGGCCCCCATCATTTTATTGTGATAACCTATACTTTAACTTTAAGCTAGCTTAACACTACAAATAAAGACACGGACACCAATAGCTAGATTTAAAAGGTCAGACGGTATTTATTGATAGCTGACCTGAACTTTAAATTAGATTTTATGTTGGAGGATGGCAAAAGGAAGGCGCTACCAACGCCAGCTCCAGTCATCTAATTATACTACCAATTATACTACCAAGCAACCTCCTACATGCCTAACCCACATTGTGTAGGACTCACCACTCCTTCCTTTGGCAAATATGTATGCTCCCGCTGGAGAGTGTCCGATTGTCCACCCGCAGGGTAAGGACACACTCGCCGTCTTTACAAAAGAGGGTGCCCCACAATGACCACTAAGGCCTTAATGACTGCTGGCTGGTAGCGACTTTCCCGCCTATCTGGGTTTTAATAGCCGTCAAAAGGAGAAAAAAACAGAACACAAAAGGGACATCAGAGAAAAAAGTGAGGGAGGGAGGGGCTGTCCAAATGGCAAGAGGAAGTACGAAGCACATGACCCAAGCTTTTATATGCACTGAAGCCTACACCCACAAATACTGATGGACAAGGCCTTAATGACTGCTGGCTGGAAGCGACTTTCCCACCACAAAGAGGTTTACCAAACCACAACCACCAGAAAAACAACCCCGTAATCTAATGCAAAAACCCAAAAAGTCAATCAAGAAAAAACCACTGACCCCCGTGGGTGAAAGACGAACACGCTCATCCTTGCAAAAACTGTTAGCACGGAGAACCAGCAAAGGTTGCCTCACTACCTCACTACTACTACATCTGCCCAAAGCCGCAACAAACAACGAACCTGCAGAATTACTGTCCTACGGGCCTTAACAAACAGCAGAGAAAACGCACCACTCCACTACTTTGAAAACGAGGCATTATTCTGGGATCCGGTCTGAAGATCGACAGTGTCTAGGTCGACAATGTTTAGGTCGACCACTATAGGTCGACAGTCACTAGGTCGACATGGATGGAAGGTCGACAGGGTTTCTAGGTCGACATGTGCTAGGTCGACAGGCCTAAAGGTCGACATGAGTTTTTCACATTTTTTTCTTTTTTTGAATTTTTTCATACTTAACGATTCACGTGGACTACGATTGGAACGGTAAAGTGTGCCGAGCGAAGCGGTAGCGGAGCGAAGGTACCATGCCCGAAGCATGGCGAGCGAACGCGGTGCACTAATTTGGGATCCCGGTCACTCTACGAAGAAAACGACAAAAAAAAAAATCCTCATGTCGACCTTTAGACCTGTCGACCTAGCACATGTCGACATAGAAACCCTGTCGACCCTCCATCCATGTCGACCTAGTGACTGTCGACCTATAGTGGTCGACCTAAACATTGTCGATTTAGACACTGATTTGATGAACCACACCCCATTATTCCACCCCGGCCAATGACTGCCACTAAATCTGCCTTGGTAGTAAATAGGTGGTCGATGCCTTTTACATGGTCCAAGGCATTACCGCCCAGGGAAGGAAAGGATACCAAACTACCAAGACGCCCAAAGCCGCAACAAACAACGAACCAGCACAATTCATTGTCTTACGGGCCTTAACAGCAGAGAAAAAATCGCTCCTCTACAATGAAAACGAGGCACTTTTTCACTCCAGCCAATGACTGCATAAAGCCACTAAATAAGACTCTATGTAAATATGAGGTAGAAGCCTTTAACACGACCCAAGTCAGTACCGCCTGGGGGCATGACAATACAATCAGGCGACCCCACCTACGTACCTGGTAGAAAAGAAGCCAAAGCAAATCACCCCATCGCAAGCCATGATCACCAACCCAACGGACCACCCCTTGACCAAAAAACTAAAGCCGTCCTACTTGCCATAGGACGCCAAGCCACCCAAAAATGATAAGAGTGGCCAACAAGCCACACGTGCTCCAGTGTGTCGATAGCAGCTAAAAAAGAAAAGATCCCTAACATCCTTGACTGAAACAGACAATAAAAACACACAATAAACAGTAGTAGAAAAAACCCAAGTGAAGGAGAAAACGCAAAAAACCTCCCGTGGACCTTTGATATGCCAATTGTAATTAGGCCCTCTCAGAGGAAAATTAAAAAATTTGCTTCACACCCTCAATTCCTGAACGATATCCGTTCAAAAACTAACAGGGAAACATAGTTTTTGGGTTCTCGCAACAGGCGCAACTAAACCTTATCCAAACGTACATAAAACTCATACAACGCAGATTCCCACCGGCTGCCCTTGAAACACTCCCTCGCCAATTGCAACGGGCAACAAGCCTTATCCGCCAGCGCTTGAGGGACAACCAATGACCCCAGCCACCCAGATCCGCTGCAGAATGTGCAATGTTGCCCAGCATCTGGTTGTACTGCAATGAAACATCACTGAAGGGCAGGCCGGAGTCCTAGGATGACTCGCTACTGGCCACCAATCCACTGATTCTGAAAGGCCCCAAAGAAAACCAGCGCAAAAGCAATCTTGAACAGCGCAACCTCCGAACCAGACTCCGTCACGCTGGGCAGGACACCTAACAGGCCCATCAATTGTGGCAAAGCGATGGGCCTGTGCGAATCCGCGGGCGCAGGGTGCTCCTTCGTCCGGTCATTAAGGGCCTTGGATAGTACGAAAGACCTGGTGGGGTCCGCCTGCTGTAGTAGTTTGGAATGAAAGGAAATGCCCGCAAGGACAGACACCATGGCCACCCTAGACCTGCCCTTCCGAGAACGGCCCCAGGCAAAGGTATCAAACGTTCCTAAGGGGACCTACCGGAGGGACCATACCTACTCAAGAAAGCTATGGAATCACGCCAAGCCGGCCAAATCAGCTAGACCAGCCCGGCTATCTGCCAGACATAAGTCAGGCACGGTAAAAACCATCAACCGCCGCCCAGGCACCAACACACTGAATGTAGCAAATATGAAGCGTGACAACGCCACCCTATTTGCCATGTTCGGGACATGTCGACCGGGAAACACACGTGTCGCAGAAATTTGAGAACGAAACGTGGTAACAAGCATAGGGCCTAGTGGGAGGAAGAATGCTGGTCATGAATAGCGTAAACCACCCCCTTGTAATCGCACCAGGAAACAATACTCCGATCCGAAAACTACAGAGCCCACAATATGGATGCAACGACGAGCGGGAACAATTCCAACAACAGGAGGTTCTTGGTGAAACCACAGTTCATTGTTAGAAAAGGGGCCGAACCGCAATTGCCTGCGGCATCAGTGAAAAGCTGAAGACAACCGTTGAGACAAAGCAGCAACTGCCACAATACCGCAAGGTTGAAAGAAATCAAAAACCAAAATTTAAAGAGCTCAGACAGTATGCACCTGCATGAGCCGCCCTTGCACTGACCTACGAATCCGTCATGATACCTAGACACCACTGGACCTTGCCCGTGGGAAGGTGAAGGCAATAAGCGGCTGAACCTATCTTTATCCCCAAATAAATGAGGCAGCTGGGCCCCCAGGTTTACCCGAAGCAACAGGAACGGGAAGAATTAAGGTTCAAAAAGGGTTGAGATTACCTAAAGGATAAAAAAGGGGCAGACTAGATGGGCCAAGTGGTTCTTATCTGCTGTCAAATTCTATGTTTCTATGTTAACCTAGACCTAAAACAAAGATCTAGCCAAAGGTAAGATGTCACCGCAAACCGAGCAGCAGCCGGGGCCCACAAAGAGAAAGTCAACAAGTAGTGAATCACCACAGGTGGGGGGCCGGTAGCGGCCTGCACGCAACAATGCAAAAAAGTGCTGAATTTCTCAAAATAAGCACAGGACACCGAACGGCCCTTGGCAAGCAATCTACGTGGAACTCCCTCCCCAACCGAAAATCCAGAAACTGCAAAGAATACAGGTGCAAGGGAAGAAGACGAAAAGCGGATGCAACGTCCAGCTTTAGCCAGCAGGGAATTCGACTGCAATTCCGAACCAAAACGCAGGGCTTCATCAAAAGACTGATAACGCACCCTACAGGAAACATATGGAATAGCATTATAAACCGAAACCCCCATGTGGGTGAGACAAATGTTGTATAAGGTGGAACCTACCCGGGACCCACCTGGGCACCACCCCAACCGGGGAGCCACACAAACCCGGAAAATGGGAGGGGGGGCGGGCAGCGGAAAGGCAAGCCAATTTACAAAGGACGACATGCGACACGCACACGACATCCGAAATGGGAAGGCGAAAAACTAACGTAAAACTGTGCAACGGCAACCGAGAATCGGCCTCGTCGGGTATAAAACAAAGCCACGCACTAAGCACACCTACATTAACAGGGTGAGAGGCCTTCCTTGTCACCTCCACTTGCCTCTGCAGGAGCGGAAGGTTTTCCGCTCGCGACCGAAGTGCATTCCTCGACTGGTTAACCGCCCTGCAAGCCGCGCAAGAGTGGCGAAAACGATAATTTACGCCCCTGCTGCACGTGCCGTCATCCTAAGCAAACACTTACCCTCAGCCCCAGGGCGGGAGCCCATAACATCAGCGGCCACCTGCTTATTTTTTCCGGCACCTCAGCGGGTGGCCAGCCCGGCTGGGCAACCCTGTCCCGTGCACTAGGAACAAGTACTCCACCACATTAGGATAGTCCGCCGACCTAGAATCAGCATAGCAGGCAGAAAACTAAAAAGCCCTGCAACCACTGAGAAAAACGAGATTTACGGTAAGAACTTACCATTGTTAAATCTCTTTCTGCGAGGTACACTGGGCTCCACAGGGAATGACATTGGGGGTGTAGAGTAGGATCTTGATCCGAGGCACCAACAGGCTAAAAGCTTTGACTGTTCCCAGAATGCATAGCGCAACCTCCTCTATAACCTCGCCTCCGTGCACAGGAGCTTTGTTAACCAGTCCAATGCAGTAGCAGGCAAAAGAGTCGACAACTGTCAGTAGCCACATACACCACATTCTCACGACAGGAGAAGGTGTCAGCGGCTGTGGCCAGAGAGACCCCAGCCCACGTGGACAATGGCGGCGCGGCACTGAAGGGGTTAACCCTCAGTGACCGGCGCCATATTCAAGGACAATGGGCGCTTGGCGCCACTTTTAAACTGTGCACTGGTGCTAAACGCCATCTTTAAATGTAGTGTGGGTGCTAGGCGCCGGGTATTTAAAAATATATTTACTACTGTGTTTTCACCAATGTTATAATTAATGCAAATGCCAGCACTTAGAAGGAATGTGTAAGCTGTGTTGGTTTTAAAATGCACTTACTATAGATGTCTGAATAATCATCTCCTGTCAGTAGGAAGTGGCATGCTAATGGCCCTGTCCTAGCAGAGAGGTGTGAATGACAAAACCTTTTGATGTGTAAAGATGCTAATCACGGGGTCTATGGGCTTGGGACCTGTTTCATGTACCTGATTTAATTGATATACGAACCCTGAATGGCAGATGCAGGAAGGAAGACTGTTTGTTTGTATTGTAGCCTTTCCTGTTGTAATCTCAAACACTGGGTTTGCCTGGAGATGTGAATGAGACAGAAACATTTGTATTTTGAAGCTATGTGATAAATTTATCAATAGTGAATGTTAATCTGATACCAAACGTTGTCTGGGTGACAGGAAGGAGGATATTGTTTTATTGCACTTATCTCCTTTTGAAATGTAATTTATTTATTGGTATTTTGTAAAATAACCTGATTGGTTGGAGAAGACAGGGAGGGCTTACCCCCCTGTGGTACTGTGTGGAAATTTGACATAAAAATGAGGCCTGCGTGCCTCCAGATTTGTAATTGTACCATCTTGATTCTGCTGAAACATCTTGTTGTATGCTGTTGCCCCTAGCAATAGGGAGGAGCCTTTTTAAAGGTTATTATTGAGCAAATAAACATCATTGCCTCAAGAAAGATTGCTTCATCTTGTGACCTACAGGGTTATGCCAAACATAGCTCCGTCCTCCGGCTGTCCAGGGAAGCATCTAACGTCTCCAAGTTCCGCCTTCCGCCAGCTACCGGTAGAGGCCTAGCAAGTGGCTAGTGGGGATTCGTCAACACCACACAGGTGTGGTAAGGCAGTGCGTCGGCACATACAGAGCAGAACCGTGGTTCCAAACGCCACGGCAGGTTAGGAGTTTGGTGGTGGCAGCATAAACCCGCCCACAGCACAGTGGGTGGAGTCAGTAACAGGCGGTTACTGACGGTAAGCGGGAATCCCCTATGTGGCCCGGTCCCGTGTGACTTGACCCTCCATTCTGTGCGCAGGAGACGGGACGTGAAAGCGGCGAGTGCTTTCGTACGGGACCGTCCTGTCACAGAAATTGGTGGCATAGCGGTGGGATCATCCCAGGCGGCTTTTCATCACCCGATTGGAGAAGCCGAGTTACTCAGGAGAGGAGTAACTGCAGCGCAGGAGAACGCACAAGATGGCGGAATTCAGCGGAATGTCCAAGGATGACCTGGAGATCGTGTGCCAGGAGAAGGGTGTGGATATCCCTTTCAACGCGTCCAGAAGCGTCATGAAGGCGGCGCTCATGAGCGTGGAGGAGTCCCATCGGGCGGAGGTGGAAAGCACTGACGGCGTCAGCATCGCAGAGGATGGCCCAACAGTGGACCTTCGTAAGGAACCGGTGAGACCCACAAGCCCCGCCCTCTCTCACAGCAGCAATGTTTCCCAGCAATCCCTAGCAGGGCCAGGATCCCAACGTCTCATGGGGGGCGGCCCGGATACCCTAGCAGATCGGCTAGCGGAATTGGGGGAAAGGACAACGGAGCAGGAACGCATGCTTGTCATTCGGATGTGGCATGCGGAGCGGGCACCACAGGCCGTGGTACCCCGGGAGCCGTTGTCAGCTGTTGTACACAGATCAGGATGTATTCAGTTTGCCAAGTTTGCAGACAGTGATGGGGACATTGATGGACATTTGCAAGTTTTTGAAAGGACTTGTAAGCTACACAATCTACCCAAGTCAGAGTGGGTGAGACACCTTGTGCCCACTCTGCATGGAGAGGCATTGGAGGCCTATCGAGGAGTGGCCACGGAGGACTGTGGGGATTACGACGAAGTTGCGAAGGCCCTCCTCCAGCGATTCTTCATCACTCCAGAGTCTTACAGGAAGAAGTTCAGAGACTTGCCCAAGAATCCTAGCAGCACCCATGAGCAGTTCGCCAACCAGCTGCGGCAGTACGTGGTGAAGTGGGTGAAGGATTCGGAAGCCACTACATGGGACGCACTGATTGACCTGATCTGCAGGGAGCAGTTCTACCGCAGGTGCGCCCCAGAAGTGAAGGAGTGGGTGCTAGATCGGGAGCCACCCAGCTTAAAGATGGCTGCCCAGTTAGCAGACAAGTATGTGACAATTCGGCCACAGGGCCAGAAGCGCCCAGCCAGCAGCCAGCTCCAAAAGACTGTACCACCAAGGGGACACCCCTCTTCAACTCATCACCCCCAAAGACAAGCATCTTCCAACCCGGGTGCTCTTGGCCAGCAACCGCACCGCAGCGTCCCTGCAACTGATCAGAGATCATCGGTGCCACGACTGGAGAAGAAGTGCTACGGCTGTGGGAAAATCGGACATCTGAGGATGAACTGTCCTGCATCCCAAGCACCCCAGACTCGTGCCCCAAATCCGAGTGCTGGAGCCCGGATCGCTTGTTTGTCGAGAGGAGATGAGCCTACAGAGACTGTTCCCCCTCCAGTCAGTCCGATGGAGTGTGGCGAGAGACTGGTGCACTCTGCGGAGAGAGTCACCTGCATGGCCAAACAGCCCCTACACAACATGTGGAGGCACCTGCAGCCGGTCCACGTGGGACCCCTGCAGGGAGAAGGCCTACGAGACTCTGGGGCCTCAATCACTGTGGTGAGCCCCCACCTTATAGATCCTGCTGCAGTATTGCAGGGTCGCACAGCCAAGGTCACAATGGCAGATGGAACAGAGAAAGAGGTTCCCATGGCGAGAGTCTACCTGGACTGGGGAGCTGGACCAGAGTTGCGAGAAGTTGCAGTCATGGATGGTCTCCCAACTGATGTGGTCCTAGGAAATGACCTGGGTGGTGGGATCGTCACCACGTGTGCTGGCGTCATTCCCCGGAGTCAAGTTCCACAACCACCGTTGACATCAGCTACTCCAGCACAGCCCAGCCCAGAGGAAAAGACTACAGCTGCTAGACAACAGCCAGCACAGCCAACCACAGCATCAACCAGCCCAGAGGAAGAGATTACAGCGGCTAGATCGGCACTTCGACCCCGCATGCCTTTTGCCTCTGGTATGCCTACGTCCCCTAGCAACGCAGAGGATGTTGGTTCCAGCTCGTTTGATCCTGTGGGGGTGCCCAATGATGCTCCTGACCCAAGTAGTTTGCCAACTCCGGCGGTGAGTATGAGAAACCACACTGACTTTACCATGACTGACCCCTACCAGACTGACCCTAGTAGTCCCCACCTAGATCCCCCTGTAGAGTGTCCCAATTTAGGAGAGATTGAGGGCCACAGGCAGGAGTTTAGGGAGGCTCAACTCTCTGACCCATCCCCGAAAGGCATGAGGCGCCACTCTGGCAGCGGCCTTGACAGGGTTGGGGCAGGAAGTTTGACCTGGCGGGAAGGGTTAAGGTACAGGGTAGACAGGAAAGTGGGAGGGGATAGACCAGATAGGGAATGTGTCCAACTGGTCCCCCCAGGGAACGTTCCTGCGCAACCGGTGTCGGTTGCCAGCGAAACCCCTTTGGACAGTAACCCGGAGACAGACCGTACCCTGAAGTGCCTGACACAGAGCTTACCCTGGTCTGGAATGTCGGATGACGCCTAGACCAACTGTAAGGCTGGTGCCATGCGTTGGCAGCTGGGGCACTGCAGCGGTTGTGTTGTCTCTGGGCCTCTGCCCATAGGAGAACCCTTTCAGCAAGTTGCTGTGGACATAGCAGGTCCCTTGCCTGTGCTCAGTAGATCGGGGAAGACACGCAGCCTCCCTGTAGTGGATGCCACACAGGATCCAGAGGCTGGTGGTCTGGCCGCCATCACTGTGGCACAGGTAGCGGACGAGGAGGGAAGAGTAGGCCTAGGTGACAGGGTAGGTTTCCCGATTCATAGGTCGACAGAAGAGGATTGGAGGGCAGGTCTGACAGTTCGGGCAGACAGTTGCCAGATAGGTATGACGGAGGTGCAGTGCCTGGGGCACCATGTGGGAGGAGACAGGGGTAGGCCCAAACCAGAGGGGGTGGAGGCAACCAGAGGCTGTCCCCGACCCACATCACCCAGACCGGTACTGAGCTTAGAACCTGTAAGGCCCTACGGACACGTTGTCATTGACTTTAGTCCTGTAGTGAACCCCTTGACAGAGATGGCTAGGAAGGGCATTCCCAAGTCAGTGGACTTTACACCCGCTTGCGAGTTGGCATTCCAGTCATTGAAGGAGGCTCGGGTACCCGCTCCAGTGCTGATGGCGCACATTCTTGACCAGGACGGTGTGTTACGAACTACTGCGCCACTGCACGGACTGGGAGTAGTACCGAGCCAGAAAGAGCCATATGGGCAGGAGCACCCTGTGGCCTGTTTGAGCAGTATACTGCTATTGTGGGAGGTGGGGTATGCCACAATTGGGACACCGTGAGTGGCACTTGTGTGTAACTGGCCCCCCACCGTGGTGACTTACCACCAACCTGTTAGGTGGCTGCAACCTACCTTGGGGAAATTGGACAGACTTTTGTGGTGGAGCCTTGAACTTGGACTTCAGGTGGACTATTTGAACATTGTGCACCCACGAAGAGAGGCCCACTGCACTATGGATGAACTGTCTAGGCCGGAGCCTACGCCCCCAGGTAGCGTCACCTTCAACCCCATTAAGGACTGCGGGACCAGGGACCAAATCGTTGGGACATGGGTCCCTGGTTGACCCGCTTGAATGGGGGGGAGGAGTGTGGCCGGAGAGACCCCAGCCCACGTGGACAATGGCGGCACGGCTCTGAAGGGGTTAACCCTCAGTGACCGGCGCCATATTCAAGGACAATGGGCGCTTGGCGCCACTTTTAAACTGTGCACTGGTGCTAAACGCCATCTTTAAATGTAGTGTGGGTGCTAGGCACCGGGTATTTAACAATATATTTACTACTGTGTTTTCACCAATGTTGTATTTAATGCAAATGCCAGCACTTAGAAGGAATGTGTAAGCTGTGTTGGTTTTAAAATGCACTTACTATAGATGTCTGAATAATCATCTCCTGTCAGTAGGAAGTGGCATGCTAATGGCCCTGTCCTAGCAGAGAGGTGTGAATGACAAAACCTTTTGATGTGTAAAGATGCTAATCACGGGGTCTATGGGCTTGGGACCTGTTTCATGTACCTGATTTAATTGATATACGAACCCTGAATGGCAGATGCAGGAAGGAAGACTGTTTGTTTGTATTGTAGCCTTTCCTGTTGTAATCTCAAACACTGGGTTTGCCTGGAGATGTGAATGAGACAGAAACATTTGTATTTTGAAGCTATGTGATAAATTTGTCAATAGTGAATGTTAATCTGATACCAAACGTTGTCTGGGTGACAGGAAGGAGGATATTGTTTTATTGCACTTATCTCCTTTTGAAATGTAATTTATTTATTGGTATTTTGTAAAATAACCTGATTGGTTGGAGAAGACAGGGGGGGCTTAACCCCCTGTGGTATTGTGTGGAAATTTGACATAAAAAGGAGGCCTGCGTGCCTCCAGATTTGTAATTGTACCATTTTGATTCTGCTGAAACATCTTGTTGTATGCTGTTGCCCCTAGCAATAGGGAGGAGCCTTTTTAAAGGTTATTATTGAGCAAATAAACATCATTGCCTCAAGAAAGATTGCTTCATCTTGTGACCTACAGGGTTATGCCAAACATAGCCCCGTTCTCCGGCTGTTCAGGGAAGCACCTAACGTCTCCAAGTTCCGCCTTCCGCCAGCTACCGGTAGAGGCCTAGCAAGTGGCTAGTGGGGATTCGTCAACACCACACAGGTGTGGTTAGGCAGTGCGTCGGCACATACAGAGCAGAACCGTGGTTCCAAACGCCACGGCAGGTTAGGAGTTTGGTGGTGGCAGCATAAACCCGCCCACAGCGCAGTGGGTGGAGTCAGTAACAGGCGGTTACTGATGGTAAGCGGGAATCCCCTATGTGGCCAGGTCCCGTGTGACTTGACCCTCCATTCTGTGCGCAGGAGACGGGACGCGAAAGCGGCGAGTGCTTTCGTACGGGACCGTCCTGTCACAGCGGATAATATCTTACCAACCCAAAGAAGCTAAGTGCATCAGGGTGGGCGCCCTGTGGAGCCCAGTGTATCTCGCAGAAAGAGATTTAACAACGGTAAGTTCTTACCATAAATCTCGTTTTCTGCTGCGGGGTACACTGGTCTCCACAGGGAATGACATTGGGGATGTCCTAAAGCATTTCTTTATGGGAGGGGACGCACTGTAGTGGGCACAAGCACCCGGTGTCCAAAGAAAGCATCCTGGGAGGCGGAAGTGTCAAAGGCATAGAACCTTATGAACATGTTCTTTGAGGACCACGTAGCCGCCTTGCACAATTGTTCAAGGGTCGCACCATGGCAGCCCGCCCAAGAAGGTCCAACAGACCAAGTAGAATGGGTCTTAATAGTAGCAGGAGCTGGAAGACCAGCCTGTACATAAGCATGTGCAATCACCATTCTAATCCATCTGGCCAGGGTCTGCTTGTGAGCAGGCCAGCCACATTTGTGAAAACCAAACAGTACAAAGAGAGAATCCGACTTCCGAAGGGAAGTAGTCCTCTTCACATAGATACGGAGAGCCCGTACCATATCCAAAGACCGCTCTTTGGAAGACAATTCAGGAGAGGCAAAGGCCGGAACCACAATCTCCTGATTAAGGTGGAAAGAAGACATCACCTTAGGTAAATACCCGGGACGTGTTCTAAGAACTGCCCGATCATGGTGAAAAATCAGATACGGTGACCTACAAGACAAGGTACCCAAATCTGACACCCGTCTAGCAGTGGCAATAGCCAGCAGAAACACTACCTTAAGAGAAAGCCACTTAAGATCTGCAGATTCAAGAGGCTCAAACGGAGACCCTTGCAACGCCTCCAAAACCACCGACAAGTTCCAAGGAGCCACAGGCGGGACATAAGGAGGTTGAATCCACAACACACCCTGAGTGAACGTATGCACATCAGGTAAGGTCGCAATTTTTCTCTGAAACCAAACCGACAAGGCAGAAATATGAACCTTGATGGAGGCCAGACGAAGGCCCAAGCCCAGGCCCTGTTGTAGAAAGGCCAAAAGTTTGGCCGTACTAAACTTGTAAGCGTCATAATTGTTAGATGTGCACCAAGAAAAGTAAGAATTCCAGACCCTATGGTAAATCCAAGCAGAAGCCGGTTTCTGGGCCTTCAACATGGTTTGAATGACCGCCTCAGAAAATCCATTGACCCTCAAGACTGAAGCTTTAAGAGCCACGCCGTCAAAGCCAACCGGACTAAATCCTGATATACACAAGGGCCCTGAACGAGGAGATCTGGGTGCTGTGGAAATAGAAGGGGGTGCTCTATCGAGAGACCCTGAAGGTCTGAGAACCAATGCCATCTGGGCCACACGGGAGTGATCAGAAGTAGGATTCCTCCTTATTGCTTGAACTTCCTTATTACTCTGGGCAGTAGTGACACCGGAGGGAACACGTATGGTAGCTGAAAGTTCCATGGAATTGCCAGTGCATCCACGAACGCTGCTTGAGGATCCCTTATCCTTGCTCCGAAGACCGGAACCTTGTGATTGTGTTGAGACGCCATCAGGTCCAAATCTGGAAGGCCCCACCTGTTCACGAGGAGTTGAAACACTTCTGGATGGAGGCTCCACTCTCTGGCATGTACGTCCTGATGACTGAGGAAGTCCGCTTCCCAGTTTAGGACCCCCGGAATGAATACTGCCGATATGGCTGGCAGATGGCGTTCCGCCCACTGAAGGATCAGTGATACTTCCTTCATTGCCATGCGGCTTCAAGTGCTGCCTTCATGATTTATGTATGTCATCGTGGTGGTGGTGTTGTCTGACTGTACTTGAACAGGTCTGTGTTGTATTAAATGCTGGGCCAAGCTCAATGATTTGAACACTGCCCGCAGCTCCAGAATGTTTATCGGGAGGAGAGATTCCTCCTCGGTCCACCGACCCTGAAGTGAGTGTGGCTCCAACACCACGTCCCAACCTCTCAGACTGGCATCCGTCGTCAGAAGAACCCAGTTGGAGTTCCAGAAGGGACGACACCTGCTAAATCGTTGGTCCTGAAGCCACCAGCTCAGTGACAGACGGATCTCCGGAGACAAGGAGATCATTTGAGACCTTATCCGGTGAGGCAGGCCGTCCCACTTGGCAAGAATCAACTTCTGTAGAGGGCGGGAATAGAATTGAGCGTACTCCACCATGTCGAAAGCCGACACCATGAGACCTAGCACTTGCATCGCCGAATGTATCGACACTTGCGGATGAGATAGGAAGCATTGAATCCTGTCCTGAAGCTTCAGGACTTTCTCCTGAGACAAGAACAACCTCTGGTTGTGAGTGTCCAACAACGCCCCCAGGTGCACCATGCTCTGAGCAGGGACCAGGGAAGATGTCTTCCAGTTGATGAGCCACCCGTCAGATCCAGATGGCGTAGGAGAATTTCTGGAGAATTGCCAGGATCAACAAATCGTCCAGGTACAGTACAGTAGGATCCTGACCCCTTGACGATGGAGAACAGCCGTCATCACCGCCATGACCTTGGTGAAGACTCGCGGAGCTGTGGTCAAACCAAAAGGTATTGCCCGAAACTGGTAATGGAGGTTGCCAACCGCAAACCTCAGGTATTGCTGATGCGACATTGCAATAGGAATATGCAAGTAAGCATCATGTATATCCAGGGAGACCATATAATCCCCAGGTTCCAAGGCCAGAACAATAGAGCGAAGAGTTTCCATACGAACCTTGGAGACCCTCACAAATTTGTTAAAGGACTTGAGGTTGAGAATGGGCCGGGAGGACCCATTCGGTTTCAGTACTAGGAACAGTGGTGAATAGTACCCCTTGCCTCTCTGAGCCAGAGGCACCTGTACTACCACTCCTGTGTCCAGGAGGGACTGTACCACCAACTGAAGAGTTATCGCCTTCACCTGATCCGAAGGGATGTCTGTCAGGCAAAATCGATGAGGGGGATGAGTTTTGAAGAATATGGCGTAACTTCAAGTGATGACTTCCCGTACCTAGGCATCGGATGTGGTCTTTAACCATTCCTGGGTATACCCTAGAAGTCGGCCCCTCACCCTGGGATCCCCCAGAGGGAGGCCCGCCCCATCATGCGGCAGGCTTGTCAGTCTTGGATGCAGGCTGACGGGCAGTCAGGCCCGTTTGGGTTTAGGCTTAGCAGGCTTGGAAGTGCAAGCCTGTTTCGGGTACGCTTGACCCTTTGCTTTCCCTGAAGGATGAAAGAAGCGAAAGGAAGTACTCTTAGCCTTCGGTACCGAAGGAGCAGTACTAGGCAGACATGCTCTTTTAGCAGAAGCTAAGTCAGCCACTATCTTGTTGAGGTCTTCTCCGAAAAGAATGTCTCCCTTAAAAAGGAGCACCCCAAGGGGTTTCTTAGAGTCCAGATCCACGGACCAGGACCACAGCAAGAGAATCCGGCGAGCCAGTATGGATGTAGTAGAAGCCTTGGCCGCCAGAATACCAGCATCAGAAGCCACCTCCTTAACGTAATGAGACGCTGTGACAATATACGATAGACATTGTCTAGCATGACCAGAAGCGTTGGAAAACATCTCAGCTTCCAACTCCTGAGCCCACGCTTCAATAGCCTCTGCGGCCCAAGTTGCTGCAATGGTGGGCCAATGCACAACACCCGTTAGAGTGTAAAACGCCTTTAAACAACCCTCCACACGCTTATCCGTCAGTTCTTTCAGAGATGTGACGGTAGTTACAGGCAGAGCAGAGGATACTACCAGCCGCGCCACCTGCGAATCCACTTGCGGGGGTGTCTCCCAATATTTACTTAGCTCTGCTGTGAGGGGATAGCGAGCCAGCATCTTCCTGTGAGGCGTGAATTTCTTTCCTGGATTTTCCCAGGATTCCTTTCCTGAGGAAAACAACAGGGAACTCTGCTCCGAAATCAGCTGCAAGATTCAAGAGAGCCCAGCTGCGAGCGCACTAATGCACCCACTGACGGACCCTGCAATAGGGCCAGGCCCCAGAGACCCCAATGTTGGGCCTAATATCAACCCCGGTTGCTGCTGTGCGACAGGGAGACGCACTAATGGGGAAACGGGCGGATGAGGGGTGGGAGCCAGGGACCCACAGCCACAATATTCCCTACATCAGCTGCGGGACGCCCCCCAGAAAGACGTACCACAACACTGGGTACCAGGCTGACATGTGGTCATGGTGCTAGCACAGCGCCTCCCGTATGGGGAACGTCGGGACCCTCCGCCACGTGGCCCGGCCGCCGGAGGAATCACCAGCGTCCGGTGCCCCGGAGACCATGCAGGCCCGAGGCACTGCCCGGCCCCCGCCGCGTGTGAGCCGGAAATGGCAGACGCCACTGGTGAGTAGTGTCCACCGCCAGGCACTGCGGACGGAGAGCGGGGCACCGAGGGAGACGCCGGGAGGGAGGCACCTAGCGCTGCGGTGGTACCGGCCTCCGAGGGCAAAGAGATGTACCTGAATCCACAACAGTCTGCCGCGGCAAGGGGAAGGGCCGCATCAGCCAGCCGGCAGAAGGGGTGGAGAGCGGACCTCCGATGACAGGGCACGTGGAACAGTGGGGCTGGCAGTTAGAGCAAAGGATAGGGTGGGGGATAGAGGCTGGGAGAGGGGAATAACAAACAAAGGGAGACATGAAAGAAAAACAAAAGGGATGGCAAATGGAACAAAATGCACACTACATGCAGCAGTCACAGAGACTGTGGGGGTCATTCCGAGTTGTTCGCTCGCAAGCTGCTTTTAGCAGCTTTACACACGCTAAGCCGCCGCCTACTGAGAGTGAATCTTAGCTTCTTAAAATTGCGAACGAAAGATTCGCAATATAGCGAAAAGACATCTCTGTGCAGTTTCTGAGTAGCTTCAAACTTACTCGGCATCTGCGATCAGTTCAGTGCTTGTCGTTCCTGGTTTGACGTCACAAACACACCCAGCGTTCGCCCAGACACTCCTCCGTTTCTCCAGCCACTCCCGCGTTTTTCCCAGAAACGGTAGCGTTTTTTCACACACACCCATAAAACGGCCAGTTTCCGCCCAGAAACACCCACTTCCTGTCAATCACATTACGATCACCAGAATGAAGAAAAAAACGGAGGTAAAATACCTAACTGCATAGCAAATTTACTTGGCGCAGTCGCACTGCGGACATTGCGCATGCGCATTAGCGACTAATCGCTCCGTTGCGAGAAAAATATAACGAGCGAACAACTCGGAATGACCCCCTGTGTTACTTAGCTGTCCAAATGGCACATGACCCAAGCTTTTATATGCACTGAAGCCTACACCCACAAATACTGATGGACAAGGAAAACAACCTATGGAAAATTTCCAAGTTCCCTTGGAAAAACCACCTAGCAACTGCTTTGTCATAAACAACCAATCATAAAAAATGGAGCTCTTATATGGCCTTGTGCTTATTCAGCCCTCAGCTAATCTTATCAGCATGCTAATAAAATGCAGAGAAACATTGCATTTTTTTGAAGCAACTGTATTTTTACTATATTTTTTAGTTCATATGTTTGTAGACCATTATGAGTTCAAATGTTTTTAGGTCTAGGATTTTGTGTGTTTGGGTACAGCTGTTTTGGTATGTAGTGCTATTAGACCCTGCAACATGACCCCTCCCATTATGTACTGTACAAATTGCTGTGCTCCTTGAGTTTCCTCTTTAATAATGTTTGTTGAAACCTGTTTTTAACTAGGTCACAGGTTCTCAAACTCAGTCCTCAGGACCCAAAGCAGTTCATGTTTTCCAGGTCCCCCCCTCATATACACAGATTGAAAACAAAAGAGCCCTACACACTGGCAGATAAAATGCATGATATGAACGTTCTCGTTCATTAATGAACAAGAACTCGTTCATATCATGCAGTGTGTAGGCACAGACGATTAACGATGCGTGGCCCCGCACTCGTTAATCGTTGGTGCCCCATCGCTTATGCATGCAGGTCAATATGGACGAGATTGTCCATATTAGCATGCATTACTATGGAGCCGGGTGACTGGGGGAGTGAAGAAACTTCACTCCCCCCATCACCTCCCCCCCGCCGCCGGGTCGCCTGTCGGCAGTATCCGCCGTCGGGCAGCTCGGCGGCGGATCTGCCAGTGTGTAGGGCCCATTGGCTCCACCTTTGGATCTTTTAAAACATGTTAGTGAGTGATGACTACACTAAAGCAGTTATAATGACTGGCTGTCTCAAGAGGCTCTTGGGTCCCAGCTCCTCGGCAGCATCTGACAGCTTCCCCACACTCTGCAAACAGCAAGGTTGCTATGGTGATGCTGCTACTTCCTTTCATTGAAGCTCTGATGAGAAGAGAAAGCAAGAAGACTGCATACGCTAAGTTACCCAGGGCTGTTTCTAGACAATTTGGCTCCCAGTGCAAGGTGGCATGGCCTCATTAAAATGGATAGGGTCACACTAAAATTGGTGTGGTCTTGCAGGAAAAGGCTACCTTACAGCCCAGTTTTTGATCTTGCAGCAACAGACCTGGCTACCACAGGGGAAAAAAAACATTCCACCATATTAAGCCCCACACAGTAATGCCTTCTGCACCACATTATGCCACATACTGCATAGCTCATGATACATTATGCCCTACAGTAAAGCTTCTAATTACTTTAAAATTACCTGCTCATTGCCAGGGGTTTCACATGCTGGGTGTCATGCTTGTTACCAGGGGTTTTATGCACTGGGTGTCACACTCATTTCCAAGGGTTTCATTCCCTGGGTGTCATGCTAGTTGCCAGGGGTTTCATGTGCTGGGTGTCATGCTCATTGCCAGTGGTTTCATGTGCATGGTGTCATGTTCAGCACCAGGGGTTTCATGCACTGGGTGTCATGCTCGTTGCCAGGGGTTTCATGCTCTGGGATCCATGCTCATTGCCATGGGTAATGCTCATTGTAAAGGGTGTATAGGTAATGCTCATTGCCAAGGGGAATGCTCGTTGTCAAGGGTGTATAGGTAATGCTCGTTGCCAAGGAGAATGCTCATTGCCAAGGGCAATGCTCGTTGTCCAAGGGGTGTACATTCTGATATTATACTCCTCCTCCCATCCATAGTACTCCACTCGAGGGGGTGGAGGTTCGTGGAATGATGTGGTTGCTTTGTGACATATAATAACTTACAGATTGGAGGATGAAGCACTCACTAAGGAACAAACGGGGTGATGAGGTGTTCTAAATACAAAATACAGGCGGGGAACACAATAAAGTACCTGATGACAAGTGGAGCACATTATAGATCATACAGATTGGGAGGCAAAGTGAAAAGAATATACAGGGGGGGGGGGGGGGTGTTAATAGCACAATAAGGAACATATGAAATGTGGGGAGTACAATAAAGAAAATATAGATTTGGGGCACATTAAAGAGCATGTAAACAATGGGGGGCAATATGAAAAGTAGGCGGAAAGGTAGTGCAATAAAGAACATACTGTATAAATGTGGGAGAATGTGGGACAATAAGGCATATAGGTGGGGCACATACAGATATCGAGGGCCTGTTTCTGAATCGCACGTTATGCCAATGTCCGACACAGTTGAGTGATATTTGTGCATCTAAGTAGCACCGTGCATTCTAGGGATGTGGCTATTCAGACGCATGGAGATGGCCCATCTTATTGTGTGCAGAACATGTCCTGTGTCATTGCACACAGTGCAACCTTAGCCGCAGCCTGATTAACAGGATACTGCCATTTGGGGGTGGGGATTGGGCAGAGCTAAGCAGCTTTCCAGAAAATAGGAGCATGTCATCCCCATTTTCTGGGAGTGCCGATGCCAGGGTCTGCTTCCCCAATGCAGACTTTCTGGTCTCGACTATGGAGTGCCAATTAGAGTAACCTCAGGGTTACCCAGTGCCCGATGGTCTCACAGAATATCTGACGCTGTATCTTAGGACGCAGCACTCAGATCTGTCAGAAGGCATCTTTTCCCTCAGATGCCTCCTGCTACATTAGCATACAGTATATTCACATCTCTGCGGTGTCCAAAGATGGAGCTGCGCAGGCTGGAAGTTACTCCTCAAATACAAAGGCATCGCCTCTGTGCGATGCTTTTGTATTTGTGCAGGGGGGCCGGCACTGACATGCAGTGGGCAGAACCATGTGCACTGCAAGGGGGGGGGCAAATATAACATGTGCAGAGAGAGTTAGATTTGGGCGGGGTGTGTTCAAACTGAAATCTAAATTGCAGTGTAAAAATAAAGCACAGAAACGAAATAACCCACCCAAATCTAACTCTTTCTGCACATGTTTTATCTGCCTCCCCTGCAGTGCACATGGGGGGTCATTCCGAGTTGTTCGCTCGTTGCCGATTTTCGCTATATTGCGATTAGTCGCTTACTGCGCATGCGCAAGGTTCGCAGAGCGCATGCGCTTAGTTATTTTACACAAAAGTTAGGTATTTTACTCACGGCATAACGAGGATTTTTCATCGTTCTGGTGATCGTACTGTGATTGACAGGAAGTGGGTGTTTCTGAGCGGAAACTGGGCGTTTTCTGGGAGTGTGCGAAAAAACGCTGGCGTTTCTGGGGAAAATGCGGGAGTGTCTGAAGAAACGGGGGAGTGTCTGGGCGAACGCTTGGTGTGTTTGTGACGTCAAACCAGGAATGAAACTGACTGAACTGATCGCAATGGCTGAGTAAGTCTGGAGCTACTCAGAAAACTGCTAAGAAATTTCTATTCGCAATTATGCTAATCTTTCGTTCGCAATTCTGCTATGCTAAGATACACTCCCAGAGGGCGGCGGCTTAGCGTGTGCAATGCTGCTAAAAGCAACTAGCGAGCGATCAACTCGGAATGAGGGCCATGGTTTTGCCCAACTGCTAACAAAAATCCTGCTGCGATCAACTTGGAATTACCCCCCATAATAGTCCTTTACAAATCCAAAAGCATTGTTAATCCAGTATAAGTATTACCAATTATCAACAATAGGTTAAAGTGTAAACCATATGTGTACACAAATAAAATACTAATGGATTTCCGAAACAGCACTGTGATGAGAATAATAGTTCATTAGCAGCAATGGACCTCATTCCGAGTTGATCGCTCGCTAGCTGCTTTTAGCAGCAGTGCACACGCTAGGCCGCCTCCCTCTGGGAGTGTATCTTAGCTTAGCAAAAGTGCGAACGAAAGATTAGCAGAATTGCTACTAAAAAATGTCATGCCGCTTCTGAGTAGCTCCAGACCTACTCCTATCTTGCGATCACTGCAGTCAGTTTAGTTCCTGGTTTGACGTCACAAACACGCCCTGCGTTCGGCCAGCCACTCCCCAATTTCTCCAGCCACTCCTGCGATTTTGCCTGGCACGCCTGCGTTTTTTAGCACACTCCCTGAAAACGCTGAGTTGCCGCCCAGAAACACCCACTTACCGTCAATCAAACAACGAACACTCGAGCGACTGAAAAACGTTGCTCGAGCTTGGGTAAAACTACAAAGTTTTGTGTGAAAGTACTTAGCGCATGCGCGCTGCGTACCATGCGCATGCGCATAATTGCCGACTTTTCACCTGATCGCTGCGCTGCGAAAAACGGTAGCGAGCGATCAACTTGGAATGAGGGCCAATGTGAGGTCAGACTGTACTGTGTAACCCTCCAGGGGAGAGAACAGGGAGATCTTGGCTTCTGCGCTATGCTCGACCCTGTGTCACAGACTCCAGGCAGTACATTGATGGTTTGTTCCATAGCAAACAGAAGTAGAGCATTAGTTGTTGCATGCAGACTAGTGCTGAGCTCAACCTCCTGCAATCCGTCACCGTTATAGTGGATCAGTGTACCGGGATCCAGTCTGAAAGTCGACACTGCCTAGGTCGACAATGTTTGAGTCAACCACTGAAGGCACTAGGTCAACAGTGATGGAAGGCCGACATGGTTCCTAGGTCGACATGTTCTTTGTCGGAAGTTCACAAGGTCAACCTGAGTTTTTTACTTCTTTTTTTTTCATTTTTTTAACTTTTTCATACGTAACGATCCACGTGGACTACGATTGGGAATAGTAACCTGTGCCGAGCGCAGCAGCAGCGTAGCGATGCACCATGCCCGAAGCATGGCGAGCGAAGCGAGCCATGCGAGGAGACACGGTGCACTAATTCGGCTTCCCGGTCATGGAGCACTAATTCGGCTTCCCGGTCACGGAGTAAACGACACCAAAAAAACTTTAAAAACGCACGTCGACGTTTTGAACTGTCAACATAGAACATGTCGACCTAGAAACCATGTCGACCTTCCATCCCTGTCGACCTAGTTCCTGTCAACCTTCAGTGGTCGACTCAAATATTGTCGACCTAGATCAGTGGCGTAACTACTGCCCCCGAAGTCCTCGCGGTGGCTTGGGGGCGAGGGGCTGCGGGGGCGCCACTGACTTAGAACAGATTGACATGCGGACGAGCGTCCGCATGTCAATCTGCGGTCTCCTTCCCTCCGCTGCTGTGTTGGAGGGACACGGAGGGCACGCGCGCCTCTCCAGTGTCCCTCCTGGATCTCCGGCCGGTCTAATAAAGGAAGTGCCGTTCGTGAGCTCTGATTGGCTCACGAACCGGCACTTCCTTTATTAGACCCACAGGAGAGCCAGGAAGGACACGGGAGAGGCGCGCGCTGTGCCCTCCGTGTCCCTCCAACACAAAGGAGCGGCGGGGGTGGGGGAGGACTAGGGGAGCAGGCACTGTGGGGGAATATCTGGCACTGACGGCATGTACCTGGCGGCACTGTGGGGGAATATCTGGCACTGGGGGCATATACCTGGCACTGTGTGGAGGAATATCTGGCACTGGGGGCATATACCTGGCACTGTGGGGCAATATCTGGCACTGGGGGGAGCAGGCACTGAGGGGGCTTATGTGACACTGTGGGGGAATATCTGGCACTGGGGGCATATACCTGGCACTGTGGGGGAATATCTGGCACTGGGGCATATACCTGGCCTTGTGGGGGAATATCTGGCACTGGGGGGAGCAGGCACTGAGGGGGCATATGTGGCACTGTGGGGGAATATCTGGCACTGGGGGCAAATACCTGGCACTGTGGGGGAATATCTGGCACTGGAGGCATATACCTGGCACTGTGGGGGAATATCTGGCACTGGGTGGAGCAGGCACTGAGGGGGCATATGTGGCACTGTGGGGGAATATCTGGCACTGGGGGCAAATACCTGGCACTGTGGGGGAATATCTGGCACTGGGGGCATATACCTGGCACTGTGGGGGAATATCTGGCACTGGGGGGAGCAGGCACTGAGGGGGCATATGTGGCACTGTGGGGGAATATCTGGCACTGGGGGCAAATACCTGGCACTGTGGGGGAATATCTGGCACTGGGGGGAGCAGGCACTGAGGGGGCATATGTGGCACTGTGGGGGAATATCTGGCACTGGGGGCATATACCTGGCACTGTGGGGGAATATCTGTCACTGTGGGCATATGTGGCACTGGGGGGGAATATCTGGCACTGGGAGCATATGTGGCACTGGGAGCATGGCCCTACCAACAAGCACTGCCCCCTAGCAATGAGCATGACACCCAGTGCATGAAACCCCTGGCAACGAGCATGACACCCTGAGCATGAAAATCCCTGGCACCGTGCATGGAACCAAGAGCATGAAACCCCTGGCAACGAGCAGGTAATTTAAAAGTAATTAGAAGCCTTGCTGTAGAACTTAATGTGTAATGGGCATTACGGTGTGTGGCATAATGTATCACGGACATTGCGGTGTGTGTCATAATGTGTCAGGCATTACGGTGTGTTGTATACTATATCACGATCATTGTGGTATAATGTCTCAGGGTCATTGCGGTGTGTGTCATAATGTGTCACAGACATTGTATGTGCTATAATGTATCAGGGGCATTGCAGTGTGTAGCATAATGTATAACGGGCATTGCGATTCCTGTCATAATGTGTCACAGGCATTACGGTGTGTGGCATAATGTGTCGGGGGCATTACAGTGTGTGCATATTGTGTCATGTGCATTATTGTGTGTGGCATAATGTCTAAGGGCCATTGCAGTATGTGGCATAATGTATACTGGGCATTACTATAAGGAGGAAAAATGACAAATAATGTAAGGGGCATGAATCAGGATTATTTTTCTTTCCTGTGGTGGCTAACGTCTGGGCGTGCAGGTTGCAAAACTGGGGTATAAGGTAGTCTTTTCCTGCAATACCACGCCCCTTTATGTGAAGCCACGCCCATTTCAACGAGGCCACACACCCTTTTTGGCGGCGCGCGCTGAAGGCGCGCACATATTTGTCCCTTTACTACTGCCAATTATGGGAGGGGGGGGGGCGCCGAATAATTTTTTGGCTTGGGGGAGAAAAATTTCTAGTTACGCCACTGACCTAGATAGTGTCGATTCTATGATCCACACACCAGTGTACCATGTAAGGGAGTTTAGTAGTGTGTTTCTTACAGCTGCTTGTATCCAATATGTCACTGCCGGTGTCTCACTGTTTAAACATCTGCCTCCAAATGTCTGTGGATGATAAAAGTGTTTTTTAGCAATCAGGCACCTTTAGCAACCTTGGAGCATAGAGTCCAAGAGCAGTGATGTCAGTCCTAACATATTTCTAACATATTTCTCCTTCAATATATAGCGAAGCAGGGGAATATCTAGAGAGGAGGGGACCCATGTGCAGTCTCTGTGTGTGGGCCCCCTCCTCTCCGAAAAAAAAGGCGTGGTGGCCATTTTTTCAGCGACCTGCACATGCGCTGTCAGTGACGTGCGGTGAGGTAAATGGCTGGGGAGGCACTCGTCAGTGTGGGTGGGGCAATGATGCGATGAGCGAAAGAGAGACAGAGAGCGAGGGGGCAGCTATGGGATGGTATTAGAGCCCGGACAATGCAAGTGGGGTCACATGGGGAGAAGAATAGGGGCAGAGAGGGGCGACTGGGGAAGGTAATATAGAGTGTGTTAAAAATAGTACAATGACAGAGCAGTCACAAAGGAAGAGTGGCAGGGATAGGGGCAAGTGGAGAGACTGAAGGTGGCTGTGGCTGTAGGGTAATAGAGACAGGACAAAAAAAGCGATATTCAATTGATATATCACGCCCGATCTCCCATCTAAAGTGACAAGAGATCACCGGGCAATATTCAATTGTTCCCCGTTAATGCACATATCGTGCCCATAGTAGTTGGGTTTAGCCGCGATCACGAAAAGTCCCATTTGGGCACCCAAACAGGTAATTTATCGCACATTTCAGCTCGCACAATGCTGAAATTATTCCCTTCGTCAGAAACAATTGAATAGCTGTCGGCGGGCGTGATAGGGGGTGGGAGGGGTCGGAAACATTTGAACTCTGCCCTAAGAGTTCATTCACACAGCAAGAGAAACAGGGGCAGAGAGAGGACTGGGGGGGGGGGGTATGGGGTGTCAGAGTCAGGGCAGTGACAGAGCAGTCACACAAGAAGAGGGACAAAAGAGAAGGGCAAAAAGAGAAACAGGAGGGAGCTGTGGAGTAATAGAGAGCATCAGAGTTAGGACAATGAGGGTGCAGCAGTCACACAGGGAGAGGGGCAGCTGGAGAGAGAGGGGATGCTGTGTGGGGTAGAGACAAAGCAGAATGAAAGAGGAGAGAGATACAAGAATGATGGAGCCACAGCAACCAGGTCTCACCTTATCCATCATTGCATGCCAGTGGTGCAAGTTCATCCCCATCGCCCGGAGGCTAGTTGGAGTTTGGTGCCCCCACCCCTCAAAAAAGGAAAAATTTTATATAATTTTGGACTAGAACAAAGGTGACAGGACAAGGAGGAACAGTGCCAGGACAGGGGTGACATTACCAATACTGAGATGACAGAGACAGTATGGTGGGGACATGACAGACTGACAGAGGGGACAGGCACGGGACAGGTGTGACAGGGCCATGGCAGAACAGAGGTGAGAGGAGAGATGGGTGACAGGACCAGGACAAAGGTGGACAGGGAGAGGAAAGGAGGTGACAGGGCCATAGCTTAACAGAGAACACAGGAGAGAAGGGTGTCAGGGACAGGACAGAGGTGACAGGGTCAATACACAGACGACAGGGACAGTACAGTGAGGAAGAACAGAAATGACAGGGCCAAGATAGAGAACCAAGATAGAGGTGACAGGGACAAGAGAGAGGTGACAGGAACAGGACCAGGACATAGGGGAGAGGATAGGGGTGATGTGGACAGTACAGAACAGAGGGGACAGGAGAGAGGGGTGACAGGGACAGCACAGAGGTGACAGGGCCAATACAGAGATGACAGGGAAAGTACAGTGGGGAAGAACAGAAAGGACGGGGCCAAAGATAGAGTACCAAGAGAGAGGTGACAGGGACAAGATAGAGGTGACAGGGACAGGACAAGGAAATAGTGAATGGGCCAGGACAGAGGGGAGAGGATAGAGGTGACAGAGGCAGAACCAGGATAGGGGAACCAGGACAGAGGGGACAGGGACAGAACCAAAGGGATAGGAGAGAGGTTAACAGTACCAGGACAGAGGTGACAGGGTCAGGGCAGGGGTGGCAGGGTCAGGATAGAGGGGACAGGACAGGGGTGACAGGGGCAGGAGAGAGTGGAGACAGGGCCAGCACAGGGGTAACAGGACAGGAATGGCAGGGCCAGGATAGAGGGGACAGGACAGGGGTCACAGGGGCAGGAAAGAGTGGAGACAGGGTCAGCATAGGGGAGACAGGGACAGGGGTGACAGGAGAGAGGGGAGACAGGACCAGGACACATCCCTGAATTCAGCACTGACATGACAGAGTGACATCATTCAATCAACATTGATGACAAATATTCAATACCCCTTCCTTCCCCAGCTCCTGCCACCCCCACCCCCCCACCCCACAATTCCACCCCCAACTCCCACAGGTCTTGAACTTACGTCCACTTCCATGGCATCAGGTCACAAGGGGAGGAGCGCTGATGATGATGGTTGGCACTCCACTTCTACAGCAGGAAGAAGGTCACTGACTTTTCAGCAGGGGAGGACACAGAGCGGGGGAGCCGGAGACACCAGCGGAGGACACGGAGCGGGGGAGCAGGAGACACCAGGGGAGGACACAGAGTGGGGGAGCTGGAGACACCAGGGTAGGACACAGAGCGGGAGAGCCGGAGACACCAGGGGAGGACACAGAGTGGGGGAGCTGGAGACACCAGGGGAGGACACGGAGCGGGGGAGCAGGAGACACCAGGGGAGGACACAGAGCGGGGAAGCTGGAGAAATCAGGGGAGGACACAGAGCGGGGGATCTGGAGACACCAGGGTAGGACACAGAGCGGGAGAGCCGGATACACCAGGGGAGGACACAGATCGGAGGAGCCGGAGGCACCAGGGGAGGACACGGAGCGGGGGAGCATGAGACACCAGGGGAGGACACAGAGCGGGGAAGCCGGAGACACCAGGGGAGGACACAGAGCGGGGGAGCCTGAGACACCAGGGGAGGACACAGAGCGGGGGAGACGGAAACACCAGGGGAGGACACGGAGCGGGGGAGCCGGAGACACCAGGGGAGGACACGGAGCGAGGGAGCAGGAGACACCAAGGGAGGACACAGATCGGGGAAGCCGGAGACACCAGGAGAGGACACAGAGCGGGGGAGCCGGAGACAGGGGTGTATCTTCATATTGGCCAGGATGGCACTTGCCAGGGGCGCCAGCCAAGGGAGGGGATGGGGGGGGGGGGCAGTGCCAACCATGCCAGGTGTAGAATGACATGGTACTCACTGAGTACATCCCTTAGCAGTGCTCATCCATTGCCGGACTCTCAGAAGCATATTGCACTCTGACACTCTCTGTGACTACAGTCACCATGATGGTGAATATAACCGGGGCACTTCCAGGTATAGGGAGGGGTCAAGGCACTTCCTATTCCTCATCCGCTCCCCTTGTCATTGGTCCCACGCGGTCTGTCATCAAACACCAGCCACTACAATCAGTACTGCAGCATGCGCAGACCTGTACATTTTCTGTGGTACCGTAGCTGCACTGCATGGTCTATCCTGGCAGTCTGGATCACAGCTTACAAAGAGCTCTGTATGGAGAGGTATCTAGACCAGTGACTGCCTGTCCAGCTGTGTTGAGACTACAAGTCCCAGCACACCTTGTCAACTGGATTTGCTGGGACATGTAGTGCCATCACACCAAGCGAGGGGTTTTTAACTGTATGTATGTGTGCATATATCCCCTCGGTGTCCCTGTCCGCACCCTTCTTGTAATTCCCCCTCAGTGTCCCTGCCCGCACCATTCCTGTAACTGCCCCCCAGTGACCATGGCCATACACTCCTGTAATTGCCTCTCAGTGTCCCTACCTGCACACTAACTGTAATTCCCCCTCAGTGTCTCTGCCTGCACACTCATCGTAATTCCCTCTCAGTCTCCCTGCCTGCACCCTCCCCGTAATTCCCTCTCAGTGTCCCTGCCCGCACCCTCCTCGTGATTCCTCCTCAGTTTCCCTGTCTGCACCCTCCCTGTAATTTTTCCTCATTGTTTCTGACCTCAGCCTCCCTGTGACTCCCCCCTCAGTGCTCCTGCCCACATACTCCTGTAATTCCCTCTCAGTGTCCCTTCTCGCACCCTCCCTGTAAATGCTCCTCAGTGTAGGCCCTGCCTCTCATTTTCCCTACCCGAACCCTCCCTGTAATTCCCCCTTAGTGTCCCTGACCTCAGCCTCCCTGCGACTCCCCCCTCAGTGTCCCTGCCCACACCATCCTGTAATTTAACCTCGTGTCCCTGCCCGTACTCTCCCCGTAACTCCCCCTCAGTGTAACTGCCCGCTCACTCCTGTAATTCCCCCTCAGTGTCCCTGCCCACAGCCTCCCCGTTAGCCCTCCACCTCGTTGTCCCTACCAGCACCCTCCCTGTAATTCTCCCTCAGTGTCCCTGACCTCAGCCTATTTGTAACTCCCCCCTCTGTATCCCTGGGTGTGGGAGGTGGGGAGCGTCAGTTCCTTACTTTGCCAGGGGCGCTCAGACCCCTAGATACACCCCTGGCCGGAGACACCAGGGGAGGACACAGAGCGGGGGAAGCTGGAGACAGCGGGGGAGGACACAGAGCGGGGAAGCCGGAGACAGCGGGGGAGTACACAGAATGGGGGAGCAGGAGGATACGTACAGAACGGGCAGCCGAGCCCCACTAATGGAGTTATCTATGGGCGGATGCAGAGGGGCTTTGTCAGATAGGCAACCGAGGACTGAGTAATGAAAACCAGTCCATCCAATCAGGCTGGGATATAAAGCAGTGTGTCACACCCCCTCTTGATCCATCCCTGCAGCCCTGTCATTGAGGCAAAGAGAGGTGCCTCATCTCCTCATTATTTTCAATGGCCTTTTCATGCCCACAGCCGTGGCCCCGCCCCCCGCTTCATACACTTTAATATTGTCAGTGGGAGGCAGCGCTCTCGCCATCAGTGACCCTCCTTCCTCGGCAGCAACTGCCATGTCTAAAAGGGGTCAGATTTGTATTAATTTTCAGGCAAGTTACACACAGCTGAAACACGCTTCCCATTCATTATATGCTTTGAGCATGTTACTGTGATTTTCTAGGGGGTTTTCTGGCCCGCCTCTTGTGTCACATAATTCACATCATTGAGGCACTGTACTGTATGGTAGGGTCATTGCCAGCCAGCCTGCAACTTGTTCTGCTGCAGCGGGTTTAGAATCAATACCTTCATTGACTGCGTTCTGACCAGCTGTTACTCGCCTGGCAATCTGCACAATGCAGCAGCTGCATAGCTGTTGCTGGGTCCATGTCCTTCATATGCCTGATAGCAGTCTGAAGGTGACCCTCCAGGTATCCCACCTCCGCTGGGAATCCATGTAATGTCCAGTACAAGCTGGCCTCTGCAGCAAGGTTGCCTGTTGTCTGGCTTTCTTTAACAGCTAGAGTCTGATTGTACTCTATGAGTGCCCGAATCAGTTGCTGCTTGCTCTTGCCAGCCCAGGCAATGTTCCTTTGCACACACACTGCCACAAGCTCAGCCCTTCTCATCTTCTGGACCTCACACTTTTTGCCAAAAAAGATATAAAAAGAAAAACAAGAGAAGGGGTGAACAGAAATTAACTGTGCAATGTATGTCTTTTTTAAAACCCTTAACCGCTCCCTCATACACATTGAAAAATGTGCCCCCCCCAATAGACATAAAAATACCTTATTTTTTATGTAACTTTGTGGCTAGAGGTGAGGGGGCGTGGCCTCGCTAAATGGGCATGGCCTTGTTAAAATGTGTGCGGCCTCAAAGGGAAAGACTACCTTACACCCCAGTTTTTGACGCTGCCCTGGCCAGACCTCGGCTATCACAGGAAATTAAAAACATTTTACCATATTAAGCACCCCACAGTAATGCCCCTTGCACCATATTATGCCCCCTGCACCATATTATGCCATACACAACAATGCCCAGGATACATTATGCCCTACAGTAAAGCTTCTGATTATGTTAAAAATTACCTGCTCATTGCCAGGGCTTTCATCTGCTGGATGTCAAGCTTGTTTCCAGGGGTCTCTTGCCCTGGGTGTTATGCTCTTTGCAAGGGGTTTCATGCACTGCATGTCATGCCCGTTGCTAGGGGTTAAATGACTGGGATGCATGCTCATTGCCAAGGGTAATGCTTGTTGCCAAGTGCAATGCTTTTTGCCAGGAGTTTCATCTTCTGGGATGCACGCTCATTGCCAAGGGTAATACTCGTTGCCAGGAGTTTCATGTTCTGGGATGCATGCTCATTGCTAAGGGTAATGCTCATTGCTAGGGGGTATACTTGCTGGCAGGGGCCAGCCCACCAGCATTGCTATCTTGCTCAGTAGTGGCTAGATCCCCCCTCCTCCCTCTTCCATAATACTCCACTCAGGGGCAGAGTTTCATGGAATGATGCGGTTGCATCATGACGTCATGATGGAACTGTGTCATTCCATGAAAATCCACCCCCCTGAGCAGAGTACTATGGAAGAGGTAGGAGGGGGAGTAGGGAACCACAAAGTGCAGTGGTGGGCACCCCGTGCGATCACACAGTTTGCCCACCGCTAGAAATGGCACTGACCCGAGCGTACTCGCTCATGAATTAGGGTGCTGCTTTTCTGAAGAAGCACACACTGCTAAATCACTTAAACTCTTATACAAAAAAAATAAAAAAAAAACAAAAATTAAATTCCACCAGCTGCCACCAATTTGTCACAGAACTGCACCCCAGCCTGCACTTAGATATGCCAACCTTATGAAGGTGGGCTCTTGTGACATGGGTTTTACTCAAGCTGCCACCACACAGAGTATTGAATGGCACTCTTGTGATCACTAGATACTTAAAACACACTTAAAGATTCACAATTATTACATACATGTAGCACAGGCCTTTCCAGGCACATGAATTCTTAAGAGGCACAGAGAATTAGAGATACAGTACATTGATAATTTTTTTGGATTTATTGAGAAATATCTGTTAAGTTATACAGAAAAACAGGTAATAAGTAAGACATACAGTACTTGTATGTAATTATGATATGCACAGATGAATTTCAAGTAAATTAAAAATAAATAAAGACAGAAAAACCTAACCTACTCTTGTGTTGAGGTTTCAGGTCATCTGAGTGGAGGGTCGCCACAGAAATCAGGAAAATGGGATCACTCCTAACATGATGCTATTCCCTTGAAAGTTAACCCTTGTGGCTGCTTTCAGCTCCTACTAATTTCCTGTCAGCCACTCCAAGAAACAGTTCCCACATGTGACCGGACGGTCCCGTACGATAGCCCTCACCGCTTTCGCGTCCCGTCCCCAGTACACAGAATGGATGTTTAGGTCACACGCGACCTGGCCACATAGGGGATTCCCACTTACTGTCAGAAACCACCTGTTACTGACTCCACCCACTGTGCAGTGGGCAGGTTTACACTGCCACCACCAAACTCCTAACCTGCCGTGGCGTTTGGAACAACGTTTCTGCTCTGTATGCGTCAACACGCCGCCTTACCACACCTGTGTGGTGTTGATGAATCCCCAAACGTTGCTTGCCTAAGCACAGCATGGTAGCAGGCTGAAGGTGGAGCTTGGAGACGCTGGTTACACCCTAGACAGCCGGAAAACACAGCTAGGTTTCGCCTAGCCCTGCAGGTCACAAGATGAAGCGGTCTTCTTGAGGCAGATGTATATTTGCCACAAATAGTTCTGAAAAGAACTTCAGCAATACAGCAGATGTTACAGCAGAATGAAACTGGTATAATACACACTGGAGGCTCACAGGCCTCCTCTTTTTATCTCAATTCTACACACAGTACCACAGGGGGGGTAAGCCCTCCCTGTCTTCTCCAACCAATCAGGTTATCGCACAAAAAATTATTAAATACAAGATGCATTTCAAAAGTTAAGAATTAGATTAAGCACATTTCTGCTTCTTTTCATATATAACCAAACAAGTGTGCTTTCCCAAACACAATCTGATTACCATGTTCCTGTCTCTTTCACAAATGTAAATATAACTTTAATTTCAATTGCATTCATCCTCTCACACATAGACAACTTATAATGCAGCCTAGGAAATCTTACATCAAAACTGTTGTTAAATGAAACCCACTAGTTTGCATTCATAAAACACAATGTGATTAACATGTTCCTGTCTCTCTCACATCTCCATGTAAAACCAGCATGGCTTATCACACAACATGAGATGCTGGAAACACAAACAGTCTTCTTCCCAAACCTTCCTTTGTATCTCAAAGAAAAGGTTTGGCCACCAAAAGGCCTGCTTATTGACACTAGCTTGTACATAGCAAGTCTGGAGCTAGGACAATTACCATATGACTTGCTATGTACAAGGTGCTGAAGAACAATCATCAAAGCCATTTAGAATCAAAATAACTCATACTGTACTTTTCTCACAAGTGCCCTGTCCCTGCAGTTCTATAACCGTGCAGTTCATAATTCTCCAACTATGCACAGCGCAGCAATATAACATATTAAGACACATTATTAAACATACATTTAGTAATGTATAGTGCATGGTGCCTAGAGCCAAGTGTTCCTTTTTAAAATGGCACCTAGTGCCCATTGTCCATTTAAAATGGGGCATGGCAGCTGTGGGTTAACCTGTTCAGCACCGCGGCTGCCATTATCCATGTGGCTGGGGTCTCTCCTGCTACACCACCCTTGGGTTTTAACTCTCTTGTTGCTGGTCATTAATGATTCAGCCACTCACTTCCAAGTAACTGTCTTGTAGTAGATAGGGAGGTTGGGACAGCCCAGATAGATTAAAAAAAAGTACTATTAAGGGATGTTCCCATAACTCTTTAGGATTTTCACTTCTTGACCTAGCCTGAAAGATCTGGTTATTTGGAGAGTGAAGCATGACGCTTTAGCACACAACCTTTTAAGACTGGTATGAGAATGTTATCTGTTCCGTGACTCCAAAGAAGAGCATAACTTATCCTTCCCAGGTCACATTCAGGACACAGCATACTGTAGCAGCCATTTTGATAAACAAATCAAGTCACACTAAAATAACTTTTAAATGTTATATCAATCTTTTTTGTGTCAACCTTTTTCCATATCGACCTGTTCATGTGTTGACCTTTTGACTCTGTCGACCTTTTCTAATGTCAATCTATTTCATGTCGTTTGACACTGTTGACCTTTACCATGTCAACCATTTGGGGTCGACCTATTGACTGCAAACCTATTTATTGTAGATCTAATGATACACATCCACTCAATAAATAGACTCCTATGTGACAGTGTAAGATATTAAAAGGAATTTGTTATACAACTAACTTCTATTTTCCTTAGAGATATAATTACTATTTTATCCGGTGTATGTGTTTTGTCCCAATTTACCCACTTTATTTTATCTTCCACAATAAAAGCTATGTTTTAATGTACTCAATATTACTAAATGCGTGACTCACAAACTAGTATTTTGTCTTTTATCTATAAATTCCATATAACTGGCAGCAATACAAACTCTAAACAAATCCCTGGCTATAGTCTATCATTACCAAGACAGTGAGGAGTCAAGGGGTAGAAGATATTGAAATTATTATTATTATTATTATTATTATTATTATTATTATTATTATTATTATGATTATTATTATTATTATTATTATTGTTGAGTGGGGCAGATATAACATGCAAAGAGAGTTAGATTTGGGTGGGGTGTATTCAAACTGAAATCTAAATTGCAGTGTAAAATTAAAGCAGCCAGTATTTACTCTGCACAGAAATAAAATAACCAACCTAAATTTAACTCTCTCTCTGCAAATGTTATATCTGCCCCACCTGCAATGCACATGAGGGGTAATTCCAAGTTGATCGCAGCAGGAAATCTTTTAGCAGTTGGGCAAAACCATGTGCACTGCAGGGGGGCAGAGAGAGTTAGATTTGGGTGGGTTATTTTGTTTCTGTGCAGGGTAAATACTGGCTGCTTTACTTTTACACTGCAATTTAGATTGCAGATTTAACTCACCACACCCAAATCTATCTCTCTCTGCACATGTTATATCTGCCTCCCCTGCAGTGGACATGGTTTTGCCCAACTGCTAACAAAGGCCCTCATTCCGAGTTGTTCGCTCGTTAGTGGTTTTCGCAACGGAGCGATTTGTCACAAACTGCGCATGCGCAATGTTCACAGTGCGTCTGCGCCAAGTAAATTTGCCAAAAAGTTAGGTATTTTACTCACGGCTTAACGAAGAAATTTCTTCGTTCTGGTGATCGGAGTGTGATTGACAGGAAGTGGGTGTTTCTGGGCGGAAACTGGCCGTTTTATGGTTGTGTGCGGAAAAACGCTGCCGTTTCTGGGGAAAAACGCGGGAGTGGCTGGAGAAATGGGGGAGTGTCTGGGCGAACGCTGGGTGTGTTTGTGACGTCAAACCAGGAACGAAACTGACTGAACTGATCGCAGTGGCAGAGTAAGTCCCGAGCTACTCAGAAACTGCAAAGAAATTTCTATTCGCAATTATGCGAATCTTTCGTTCGCAATTCTGCAAAGCTAAGATTCACTCCCAGTAGGCAGCAGCTTAGCGTGTGCAAAGCTGCTAAAAGCAGCTAGCGAGCGAACAACTCGGAATTTACCCCCATGGTTTTGCCCGTTAGAGAAAGATTTTGCAGCTGCGATCAGGTCTGAAATAGGCCCATGTCCCCTAGTAGTAATGGTGTGGTGTGGACATGTACCAAATTGCAACAAAAATGACTGGCAAATAATTGGAGGAGAATAGGTTGCAGATGGTATAACCCTTGTCTAACTTGGCTGCTGATAATAATGACTACATTTAATAGCTTTAAAACACACGTTTATATAAAAATAAAAAAACACTAAAACTGCTGCAACTGTGCTTTAAACATCACTTTACACTGCAATGCACATGTGTTTTATACAAATAAAAAATTATACATACTCATTTGGGAAAGTGGAAGCTGCATGTATGTTTTTAAGTGTTCTCAAAAAAAATTTTTTGTGTCTGCTTCACTTGGCATTACAGATGATCTAAGCCAGGCATGTCCAAACTGCGGCCCTCCAGCTGTTGCGAAACTACATATCCCAGCATGCCCTAACACAGTTTTGCTGTCAGTGAATGCTAAAGCTGTGTCAGGGCATGCTGGGATGTGTAGTTTCTCAACAGCTGGAGGGCCGCAGTTTGGACATGCCTGATCTAAGCTATGTGGGTAGTCATTACCTGCTCTGGTCGCCATTAACTGTACTGTGTTTCCATTCTGTACTTTATAGCATTTCCATTTCTCATAGTGAAAGCACTCCTCCAGTCATACTTCAGACTAGGGATGAGCGGGTTCGGTTCCCTGAGAACCGAACCCCCCCCCCCCCCCCTCCCCCGAACTTCACGTCCCAAACCCAGATCCGTGCTTGGCTCGGGAGTTCCCGCCTGACTCAGAAACCAGAGGCAAAACATCATCACCCCGCTGTCAGATTCTCGCGGGTTTTGGAATACATATAAGGAGCTGCGCATCGCCGCCATCTTCACTCCAGTCCTGGAGAGTGTAGAGAGAGGACGTGTCTCCTCAGTGTCTGTGCGGGAAAGTGGTGTGGTGTGTGGGGTGGCGACCTGCTCTTATGTGTCATTCCAGTGCTGTCTGGTGCTGCATTAGTCCAGTCACAGTGGTGGTGTCCTGTGCTGCCATAAGTCCAGTGGTGCTGCTGTATAAGTCCAGTGCAGTGGTGCTGTGCTGTGCTGCATCAGTCCAGTGGTGGTGTCCTGTGCTGCCATAAGTCCAGTGGTGCTGCTGTATAAGTCCAGTGCAGTGGTGCTGTGTTGTGCTGCATCAGTCCAGTGGTGGTGTCCTGTGCTGCCATAAGTCCAGTGGTGGTGTTCTGTGCTGCTGTAAGTCCAGTGATGCTGCCGTATAAGTCCAGGGGTACTCCCATATAAGTCCAGTGGTACTGCCATGTAAGTCCAGTGGTACTGCCATATAAGTACAGGGGTACTGCCATGTAAGTCCAGTCCAGTGGTGCAGCCTTATAAGTTCAGGGGTACTGCCGTATAAGTCCAGGGGTCTTGCCGTATAAGTCCAGTGGTCTTGCCGTATAAGTCCAGGGGTCTGGCCGTATAAGTCCAGTGGTCTTGCCGTATAAGTCCAGGGGTCTTGCCGTATAAGTCCAGGGGTCTTGCCGTATAAGTCCAGGGGTCTTGCCTTATAAGTCCAGGAGTACTGCCGTATAAGTCCAGTGGTACTGCCGTTTAAGTTCAGGGGTACTGCTGTATAAGTCCAGTCCAGTGGTACAGTCGCATAAGTTCAGAGTTAATACCGTATAAGTCCAGGGGTACTGCCATATAAGTCCAGTGGTACTGCCGTATAAGTCCAATCCAATGGTGCAACCATATAAGTTATGGGGTACTGCCATATAAGTCCACCAATATTGTGCGTGCATTACATCTGGGCAAATTCCAGCACGTCCCATGTTTTGCACATACAATTAATTTGTTGGTGCAGAATTTTTTTTTAAATGACGGGGCGTGCAGGAGATGCTGTCGGTGGCCCGAAAAATTGCGGGCCACTTTCGACATTCAGCCACTGCAGTGTCACTCCTAGATGTGCCAGGTGTTTGTGCAGCACACTTGTGTTGCTTAGAAAAGTCATTCAGCTACCTCATTGCACCTCTTTTTTTTTTCCAGTGGTGCTGCCGTATAAGTCCAGGGGTACTCCCGTATAAGTCCAGTGGTACTGCCGTGTAAGTCCAGTGGTACTGCCGTATAAGTACAGGGGTACTGCCATTTAAGTCCAGTCCAGTGGTGCAGCCGTATAAGTTCAGAGGTACTGCCGTATAAGTCCAGTCCAGTGGTGCAGCCTTATAAGTTCAGGGGTCCTGCCGTATAAGTCCAGGGGTCTTGCCTTATAAGTCCAGTGGTCTTGCCGTATAAGTCCAGGGGTATTGCCGTATAAGTCCAGTGGTACTGCCGTTTAAGTCCAGGGGTCTTGCCGTATAAGTCCAAGAGTACTGCGTATAAGTCCAGTGGTACTGCCATTTAAGTTCAGGGGTACTGCCGTATAAGTCAAGGGGTACTGCCGTATAAGTCCAGTCCAGTGGTGCAGCCATATAAGTTCAGGGGTACTGCCGTATAAGTCCAGGGGTACTGCCGAAAAAGTCCAGTCCAGTGGTGCAGCCATATAAGTCCAGGGGTACTGCCGTTTAAGTCCAGTTGTACTGCTGTATAAGTGCAGTCCAGTGATGCAGCCATATAAGTTCAGGGATACTGCCATATAAGTCCAGGGGTACTGCCGTATAAGTCCAGTCCAGTGGTGCAGCCATATAAGTTCAGGGGTACTGCCGTATAAGTCCAGTCCAGTGGTACAGTCGCATAAGTTCAGAGTTAATACCGTATAAGTTCAGGGGTACTGCAGTATAAGTCCAGTGGTACTGCCGTATAAGTCCAATCCAATGGTGCAACCATATAAGTTATGGGGTACTGCCGTATAAGTTCACCAATATTGTGCGTGCATTACATCTGGGCAAATTCCAGCACGTTCCATGTTTTGCACATACAATTAATTTGTTGGTGCAGAATTTTTTTAAAAATGACAGGGGCGTGCAGGAGATGCTGTCGGTGGCCTGAAAAATTGCGGGCCACTTTCGACATTCAGCCACTGCAGTGTCACTCCTAGATGTGCCAGGTGTTTGTGCCGCACACTTCAGCTACCTCATTGCACCTCTTTTTCTTCTTTGCATGGTGTGCTGTTTGGGACCTATTTTTTTAAATCTGGCATCCTGTCTGAAACTGCAGTGCCACTCCTAAATGGGTCAGGTTTTTGTGCTGCACACTTGTGTCCCTTAGCTTAGCCATCCTGCTACCTGATTGCACCTCTTTTTCTTCTTTGCATGATGTGCTGTTTGGGGCCTAGTTTTTAAAAGTACCATCCTGTCTGACACTGCAGTGCCACTGCTGGATAGGCCAGGTGTTTGTGCCGCACACTTGTGTCTCTTAGCTTAGCCATCCAGCTACCTCATTGCACCTATTTTTCTTCTTTGCATGATGTGCTGTTTGGGGCCTATTTTTTAAATCTGCCATCCTGTCTGCAACTGCAGTGTCACTCCTAGATGGGCCAGGTGTTTGTGCCGCACACTTGTGTCGCTTAGCAAAGTCATCCAGCTACCTCATTGCACCTCTTATTTTTCTTTTCATGATGTGCTGTTTGGGACCTATTTTTTAAATCTGCCATCCTGTCTGACACTACAGTGCCACTCCTAGATGGGCCAAGTGTTTGTGCCGCACACTTGCGTCGCTTAGCAAAGTCATCCAGCTACCTTATTGCACCTCTTTTTCTTCTTTGCATGATGTGCTGTTTGGGGCCTAGTTTTTAAAAGTGCCATCCTGTCTGACACTGCAGTGCTACTCCTAGATGGGACAGGTGTTTGTGCCACCCACTTGTGTCGCTTAGCAAAGTCATCCAGCAACCTTGTTGCACCTCTTTTTCTTCTTTGCATGATGTGCTCTTTGGGGCCTAGTTTTTAAAAGTGCCATCCTGTCTGACACTGCAGTGCCACTCCTAGATGGGCCAGGTGTTTGTGCCGCACACTTGCGTCGCTTAGCAAAGTCATCCAGTGACCTTGGTGCAACCTTTTGGCCTAAAAACAATATTGTGAGGTGTGTGGTGTTCAGAACAGACCAGAAATGAGTGGAAATTAATGCTATTGAGGTTAATAATACCATAGGATCAAAATTACCCCAAAATTCTGTGATTCAGATCCAAAACCCGAAAGGGTGGTTTTGCCAAAATCAATGCAGATACAAAACACGAGCGGGGATCCAGATCCAAAACCAAAACACGAAAAGTGCCCGCCGCACATCTCTACTTCAGACAGACCCAGGTTACTCGAAGGGGAGTGAGCTACAGCTACAGACTTTCAAATGCAAGCAACTGTGAATAGCTTGCAAAAAGAAAACTTTTACTCCGACACATTGTGAAACTCTTTGTGGTAAATTTAGTAAAGGTTCTAAAAATGAAAAGTGGTGATGTTGCTCATAGCAACTAATCAGATTCTGTCTATAATTTCGCTATTGCATCACAGAAAATGATAGACAGAATCTAATTGGTTGCTATGGGCAACATCACCACTTTTCATTTTTAGAACTTTAGTAAATGGACCTGTTTGCATTCAACATAGGTCCCTACTGCCTAAATTCAATGTCAAAAATACATACAAATTATTAGATACTTTACCACAAAAAAATACTCACAGGAAGCTAAAACCAACTCCCCCCTCCCCCCAAAAAAAAAAAATTAGATAAAATTGATTATTATTTAATCTTAAATATAATGAGCTGAAATACTGTAATATATTTTACAATTATAACATAAAATAGAAAAACTTTTAAAAATAAATTATATCTGGTAACAATAATATTTCTCACTCATATCCTTATAAAAAAAAACTTGTTTGTGTGATTTGGAGCACAATAAACTGGCCATCCGGATCAGGTATCTGCTGCACGATGGTGTAGGGGAGACATTTGCAAATTAAACTGGCCACACTTGAGCCTTTAAAGTGCATGAGAAGAATGCAACAACCTTGTCAAAGCACAGATAGCTTGATATGGTCTGAGCCTGTTATATGTCTCTAGTAGGAAACAGATATCAGTTTTTTTAATTAAAGTTACATATAAAATAATGCTATGGCGCTTTAATCACAACGGAGTGAAACCAAGAGAGTCGTGGGGATCCCCACTCATAAATCATAGGGCTATATGAAAAGAAAACACATACAAAAGAAAAACAGTGAACAACAAGGCAGACAAATCAGTTGGGAACATATGTTTTTGGTATGTATAACAGTTAAGCACACCATAAAAGTAACTGAACAGTATAACTAAGAGACAAAAATTCTCATATTGTATAAACAAACCTAATCAAATAATAATTGAAGAGTGGAAGAAGAAAGATAAGAATGCATAATAACAGTGTAATCGTGATGCAACCAGGGTAAGGAATTAAAATATGAGGTCTTACATTGAATCAACTCTGCAATGCAGCAACAGTTAGTGAGGCCTAGACATCAGGAAATAAAGCATCAGCACAAGTGGATAAATAGAAGTATATTTGACATGCAAGTCAGAAAATGTCGGTCAGGAGCGGCCATGCAATCTACTTCCTCTTCTTCCACCAGGAATGCACAGGCATCGTCAGCAGTGGTAAAGTCCTTAAAATCTTTGCTATGTAGCTTATCTGTAAGAGAACTGTACTGATTTGGAACAAATAGGGCTAATTTCTTTGTTTACTCTGGTGATCTCTGCAGAATAGTGCTGGAAGAGTAACAAATGATTGTTCATGCACATAATCTGACTCATTATGCGGGCAGCTGTCCAGAGATTGACTTTATGTGTGAAATTAATGTACTGAAATATCACTGTGCGTGGTTCAGCTGTATATGTGAATGGGCCTAGGCTCTGGGCTCATTCAATAGAAAAGTTGAGAATAGCATCGGTCACCTTTAGAATTTGTGGCAAATCCATTTCGAAAAATTTAAGTATATCTGGTCTTTTGAAGCTTTTGGCCAGTCCAACCACTTTCAAATTATTTCTGCATGAACAGTTTTCTAGGTTATTAACTTCGTTGAGCAACTGGCAATTGTTTTATTTTTTTTTATATTTTTTCTTTGTAAATAAGTAAACTGTGGTGTCATCTTAAGGCTGGCTTGCACATGTTCCCTAATATTAGTCTCATTCACCACTGCCTAGAGGTCTACAGAAGTCAATTGGGCCTTAATATCCTCAATAGCTTCAGCAAAGTAAACGCTGTGCTTGTTGTTGCATAATAGGTGCCATAGTGTCTTTAATGGCTCTCTCCATGTCATTGTACCATAAAGAAAATGTTGGTAGCAATGTTGTAGTGAAAGTAGTCCACTCGGGGGAATGGGGGGTCGGTTAGCTCCGTAGTAGAAGTCATAGCTGAAGCTGGAGGAATCATCTCATCAGCTTGAATGGGATCAGCAGATGCAAAGGCATCAACTCTGACGGATCTGTTCCATTGGGCAATACCTGGAGCAGGAGCCATGAGAAATTTCTCCATGTCCTCTATAGCTATAAAAATGATGGAATAATATAAAACCCAAACAAGTGAATAAAAGTGTCTAGGTTAGGAGATGTGAGAGACATAAATGAGGGCTACCCATAAGAATAATGCCTTCTTGTATGGCGCATTGGCAATAAGTAGGGAGGGTACCACTATCTTCTCTTACAGTGTCATATAGAAGGTTCGACATATCCTGAAGTCAGGGCACAGGAAAAACAGTAGGTGAAAGCTGCTGAGTATAGTATTAGACATCAGGGAGAGTAAGTGTGAAGCACTGAGAAGCATGCAAGTACTGTAACTGTAAAGTGTTGGGCTTCAGTTAACAAATGAGGACAATGGCAAAGGAATTCCCCTCCAGTAAGCATTGCTGTGGCTGCAACAACGGCATGCAGGGATACAGCGGCAAAAAGCAGTCCTCACGGAGCAGCTGCAGGATTTTTATTGCTCCCAGGCATGGAGCTACAGGTGGTTGATGCCTGTCTCTTTCGGTGTCCAAACCTTCATTATTTATTTTTAGGGCGCACAATGTGGTTCGGCTTTGAGCAGTCATAATTATAAATAGTAAACTACATATTTAAAATAAAAAAATAAGTACATACAAGGTAAACAAAAGAGCTACCGATATGAGACAGAGTACCTGAATCTGAGCAAGACACAAGGTGATTATTTTTGTTTGATGCCAAGGAAGCCTAGTTTTACTAGATTATGCTAAATACTTACTGCCTTATGCTAATGGGAGTGGATCATTAGATCGACAGTGTCTAGGTAGACAATGTTTAGGTCGACCACTGTAGGTCGACAGTCACTAGGTCGACAGGGTTTGAAGGTCGACATGAGTTTTTCATGTTTTTTTGGTGTTGTTTTCTCCTTACAGTGACCGGGAAGCCCAATTAGTGCACCGTGTCCCCTCGCATGGCTCGCTATGTATAAACTCACTTCTGCACATGTGCTGTATGGTACAAATTACTATTTTCTTCCATGAGGAGTGAGCTTTCTGACTCAGGCCAAAAGGACAGAGAGAGCACTGCTATAGAGGGCTTATAGTCTAGAGTAGTGGTTCCCAAACTATGTGCCTAGGCACCCTGGAGTGCCACAAGGCTTTTTTAGAGGTGCCTCGGGTTGGTGATCCAGGACCAAATCAAGTTATTTACTATCAAAGTGATAGACAAAGCCAGTGCTAGTGACTTTCAATCATAAATCATGTGGACAATCAGAAGCACAACTGTACACCACCACATACAGTGGGGCAAAAATGTATTTGGACAGCCACCGATTGTGCAAGTTGACCCATTTAAAAAGATGAGAGAGGTCTGTAATTTCCATCATAGGTAGACTTCAACTGTGAGAGACAGAATCTAAAAAAAAAACCTAGGAAATCACATTGTATGTTTTTGAAACAATTTATTTGTATATTCTTGCGGAAAATAAATATTTGGACAATCAAAAAGTTTAACTCAATACTTTGTAATATAACCTCGGTTGGCAATTACAGAGGTCAAACGTTTCCTGTAGTTCTTGAACAGGTTTGCGCACACTGTAGCAGGTATTTTGTCCCACTCTTTCATGTAGATCTTCTCTAGATCTGTCATGTTTTGGGGCTGTCGCCGGGCAACACGGACTTTCAACTCACTCTACAGATTTTCTATTGGGTTGAGGTCTGGAGACTGGCTAGGCCACTCCAGGACCTTGAAATGCTTCTTACAGAGCCACTCCTTAGTTGCCCGGGCGGTATGTTTGGGGTCATTGTCATGCTGGGAGACCCTGCCACGTTCCATCTTCAATGCTCTTACTGAGGAAAGAAGGTTTTTGCCCAAAATCTCATGATACATGGCCCCATTCATCCTTTCCTTTATACGGATCAGTCGTCCTGTCCCCTTTGCAGAAAAGAAGCCCCAAAGCATGATGTTTCCAACCCCATGCTTCACAGTGGGTATGGTGTTCTTGGGATGCCATTCATTATTCTTCTCCCTCCATACACAGCAAGTGGAGTTTATACCAAAAAGTTTGATTTTGCTCTCATCTGACCACATTACCTTCTCCCAATCCTCCTCAGGATCATCCATATGGTCACTGGCAAACTTTAGACGAGCCTGGACATGTGCTGGCTTAAACAGGGGGACCTTTCGGGCGCTGCAGGATTTCAATCCATGACTACGTAGTGTGTTACTAATATTAACCTTTGTGACTGTGGTCCCAGCTCTCTTGAGGTCATTGGCCAGGTCCCCCCATGTAGTTCTGGGCTGATTCCTCACCGTTCTCAAGATCATTGATACCCCATGAGGTGAGATCTTGCATGGAGCCCCAGGTCGAGGGAGATTGTCAGTGATCTTGTATTTCTTCCATTTTTTAATAATTGCGCCAACAGTTGATCTTTTTTCACCAAGCTGTTTGCCTATTGTCGAGTAGCTCATCCCAGCCTTGTGCAGCTCTACAATTTTCTCCCTGGTGTCCTTAGACAGCTCTCTGGTCTTGGCCATGGTGGAGAGGTAGCAGTCTGACTGTTTGAGGGTGTGGACAGGTGTCTTTTATACAGATAACCAGTTCAAACATGTGCCATTAATACAGGTAACAAGTGGAGGATAGAAGAGCTTCTTAAAGAAGAAGTAACAGGTCTGTGAGAGCCAGAAATCTTGCTGCTTGGTAGGTGTCCAAATCTTTATTCTCCACAAGAATATACAAGTAAATTGTTTAAAAATCATACAATGTGATTTCCTGTTGTGTTTTTTTTCAGATTCTGTCTCTCATAGTTGAAGTGTACCTATGATGGAAATTACAGACCTCTCTCATCTTTTTAAGTAGGTCAACTTGCACAATCGGTGGCTGTCCATATACTTTTTTGCCCCACTGTAACTGAACCAAAGGATGACCGGTAGGCACAATTTACTTAATTTAATATTTTTTTCCAAATTTATCAATAAAAACTTTTATCCTAGGGGTGCGGTGAAAAAAAGTAAGATTTTACTTACCGGTAAATCTATTTCTCGTAGTCCGTAGAGGATGCTGGGACTCCGTAAGGACCATGGGGGATAGACGGGCTCTGCAGGAGACAGGGCAGGTCTTGGAACAGACAGGGCCCCTGCTGCAGCAGGTCCTGCCTTAGAGGAAGAGGCCACGGATCTTCTGTGAGCAACTCTTGCAGCTCCGGATACCAAGTCCTCCGTGGCCAATCTCGAACAATGAGGATTGTTCTGACCCTGCTTATTCTTATTATTCTCAACACTTTGGGTATGAGAGGAAGAGGAGGAAACACAGAGACCGATCTGAACACCCAAGGTGTCACCAGAACGTCTACCGCTACCGCCTGAGGGTCCCTTGACCTGGCGCAATACCGCTTTAGCTTTTTGTTGAGACGGGATGCCATCTTGTCTATTTGAGGCAGTCCCCACCGACCCGTGATCTGTGTAAAGACTTCTTGATGAAGTCCCCACTCTCCCGGATGCAGGTCGTGCCTGCTGAGGAAGTCCGCCTCCCAGTTGTCCACCCCCGGGATGAACACTGCTGATAGCGCGCTTACATGGCCTTCCGCCCAGCATAGAATCCTGGTCACTTCTGCCATGACCACTCTGCTCCTCGTTTTGCCTTGGCAGTTTATATGAGCCACTGCCGTGACATTGTCTGACTGAATCAGAACTGGTTTTTCCCGAAGCAATTCCTCCGCTTGACGCAGGGCATTGTATATGGCCCTCAACTCTAGGACGTTGATGTGGAGACAAGTTTCTAGATTTGACCAGAGACCTTGGAAATTTCTTCCCAGTGTGACTGCTCCCCAGCCTCGGAGGCTTGCGTCCGTGGTCACCAGGACCCAGTCCTGAATGCCGAACCTGCGACCCGCTAGTAGGTGAGCACTGTGCAGCCACCACAGGAGAGATACCCTGGTCCTGGGAGACAGGGTGATCCTTCGATGCATTTGTAAATGGGACCCGGACCACTTGTCCAAGGGGTCCCATTGAAAAGTCCTCGCATGGAACCTGCCAAAAGGGATGGCCTCGTATGAAGCCACCATCTTCCCCAGGACCCGCGTGCAATGATGCACCGAAACCTGTTTTGGTTTTAATAGGTTCCTGACCAGGGCTATGAGCTCCTGAACCTTTTCAACCGGAAGAAAAACCTTTTTCTGGTCTGTCTAGAATCAGGTCCAAAAAAGTTAGACGCGTTGTAGGGACCAGCTGGGACTTCGGTATATTGAGAATCCAGCCGTGTAACTGCAACGTCTTCATGGACAGAGACACACTGTCCAGCAACTTCTCCCGAGATCTCGCCTTTATGAGGAGATCGTCCAAGTGTGGGATAATTGTGACCCCCTGCCTGCGCAGGAGCACCATTATTTCCGCCATTACCTTGGTGAAAATCCTCGGGCCCGTGGACAGCCCAAACTGAAACGTCTGAAATTGGTAGTGACAGTCCTGCACTGCAAATCTCAGGAACGCCTGATAAGGGGGGAATACCGGAACATGAAGGTAAGCATCCTTTATGTCCAGGGACACCATCCTATCCCCCCCCCCCCCCCTCCAGGCTGGCGATGACCGCCCTGAGTGATTCTATTTTGAACTTGAACCTCTTCAAGTACAGGTTCAGGGATTTTAGGTTTAAAATGGGTCTGACCGAACCGTCCGGTTTTGGGACCACAAACAGGGTTGAGTAATATCCCTCTCCTTGCTGGAGATGAGAAACTGTGACAATCACCTGTTGAATATACAATTTTTGGATTGCTGCCAACACTAGCTCCCTCTCTGACGGGGAAGCCGGCAGAGCCGATTTGAAAAACCGACGAGGAGGCAAGTCTTCGAATTCCAGCCTGTATCCTTGAGAAACAATCTCTAATGCCCAGGGATCCACCTGCGAGTGAACCCAGACGTGGCTGAAAAACCGAAGACGAGCCCCCACTAGATCTGCCTCCCCCCGGGAAGCCCCAGCGTCATGCGGTGGACTTTGCAGACGCAGGGGAGGACTTCTGCTCTTGGGTACTAGCTGTGTGCAGCTTCTTTCCCCTGCCTTTCACTCTGGCAACAAAGGACAATCCCCGTACCTTTTTGTTTTTATTGGAACGAAAGGACTGCATTTGATAATGAGGTGCCTTTTTTGTATGCTGCGGGGGGACATAAGGTAAGAAATTCGATTTACCAGCCGTAGCAGTAGAGACAAGGTCCGAGAGGCCGTCTCCAAACAACTCCTCCCCTTTGTAAGGCAAGGACTCCATATGCCGCTTTGAATCGGCGTCTCCCGTCCACTGTCGGGTCTACAAGAGCCGCCTAGCAGAAATAGACATAGCATTTATTCTGGAGCTTAATAAACAAATGTCTCTCTGAGCATCTCTCATATAGAAGGCAGCATCTCTGATATGCTCTATGGTCATTTGAATGGCATCCCTATCTAAGGTGTCAATCTCCGTAGATAAGGAATCTGCCCATGCCACAACTGCACTACAAACCCAGGCCGACTCCATAGCCGGTCTAACAATAGTACCTGAATGAGTGTAAATGTGCTTCATGGTAATTTCCTGCCTGCGATCAGCAGGATCCTTGAGGGAAGCTGTATCCTGAGAAGGCAGTGCCACCTTTTTGGACAAGCGTGTCAGCGCCTTGTCTACTGTAGGTGAAGATTCCCATCGTATCCTATCCGTTTGTGGAAAAGGATACGCCATAAGAATCCTTTTGGGAACTTGTGGTCTCCTATCCGGAGATTCCCAAGCCTTTTCGCACAATTCACTCAGTTCAAATGAGGACGGAAAGGTGACTTCAGGCTTTTTCCCTTTATACATGTGTACCCTCGTGTCAGGTACAGGGGGTTCCTCAGTAATATGCAAAACCTCTTTAATGGCAATAATCATGTACCGAATACCTTTTGCCACCCTCGGCTGTAATTTTGCATCTTCGTAGTCGACACTAGAGTCAGTATCCGTGTCGGTATCTGTGTCATCAATCTGGGATATGGTGCGCTTCTGAGAACCCGAAGGGCCTGGCGCCACAGGGACAGGCATGGACTGGCTACCTGACTGATCCCTAGCTTCAGCCTTGTCTAACCTTTTATGCAATAGATTGACATTTGCATTCAAGACATTCAGCATATCCACCCATTCCGGTGTCGGTGTTGCCGATGGCGACATGACATTCAAGCACTCCCCCTCCACATTAAGCGAGCCTTCCTCGTCAAACATGTCGACACACGCGTACGGACACACTTTACACACACAGGGAACCTCTTTTCTGAAGACAGTATCCCCTTCAAGGCCCTTTGGAGAGACAGAGAGAGAGTATGCCAGCACACACCCCAGCGCAATGACCCTGGAGACCAACACAAAATGTTTTTCCCCCAGCCGCGCTGTATAATATGTTATCCGCCAATTATGTGCCCCCCCCTCTCTTTTAAACACCCCTTCACCGTGTGTAAGCAGGGGAGAGTCCGGGGAGCTTCCTCTCAGCGGTGCTGTGGAGAGAAAATGGCGCTGGTGAGTGCTGAGGGAGAAGCCCCACCCCCTCAGTGGGGGGCTTCTGTCCCACTCAAACTTACTAAAATATGGTGGGGGCTCTTTTATATACATGTACAGTGCCCACCTGTACATGTATATTGTCTTTTGCCATAATAGAGGTGTTATATTGCTGCCCAGGGCACCCCCCCCCCCTGCGCCCTGCACCCTTACAGTGACCGGAGTATGTGAGGTGTATGGGAGCAATGACGCACAGCTGCAGTGCTGTGCGTTACCTCAGTGAAGCTGAAGGCTTCTGCCGCCTGACGTCTTCTGACTTCGGTTCTTCTGGCTCTGTGAGGAGAACGGCGGCGCGGCTCTGGGGGTGGACGCCCAGTAAGAACCTGTGTTCACCCCCTCTGGAGCTTATGGTGTCCAGTAGCCAAGGAAGCAGAGCCTATCTTAGACAAGAAGGTCTGCTCTTCTCTCCTCAGTCCCTCGATGCAGGGAGCCTGTTGCCAGCAGTGCTCCCTGTAAAAAGGTAGAAAAGAATCCAAACAAAAATGCTTCTAGGCAGAGAACTCAGGAGAGCTCTCTGCAGTGCACCCATCTTGCTCTGGGCACAGTGTAAAACTGAGGTCTGGAGGAGGGGCATAGAGGGAGGAGCCAGTGCACACCCAGAGTCCAAAGCTTTCTTAAAGTGCCCTATCTCCTGTGGAGCCCGTCTATCCCCCATGGTCCTTACGGAGCCCCAGCATCCTCAAGGACGTTAGAGAAATACTGATACTCTAGGGAGAGCCATGATTCAAGAAAGTTTGGGAACCACTGGTCTAGAGGGAGAGAGTAAGTAGGGAGTATCATGGGTGAACTGAAGGTGGGAGTGAGCGATGGTTATCACAAAGGAGAAGAGACAGGTGTTAGAGGAAAATTAAAAAGGGAGTGTACATCTAGGGTTGAGTGCTGACCCCAATGTTTTGTTTTTGGATCTGTACTAACTTCATGTTTTGGTTTTGGTTTGCCAAAACCACCAACACGTGTGTTGGTTTGGATTTTGGAGCTGTATTTTTAAAATATTGATAAAAACAGGTAAAATCACATAATTTGGGCCCTTTTTGTGACTTCAGTATTATGAACCTCAATAACATTCATTTCCAGTCATTTCCAGTCTACTTTGGCCACCTCACAGCTTATAATATTGTTTTTTTACCAATATTGGCCAAAGGATACAGCAAGCTGGCTGGTTACTAAGTAACAGAGCAGCAGCACAAAAACACAGCAGTTTATAGCACATCTATATAAAATATTACTACACATCAGTGGCAGAAAAGAAAAGTGGTGCTAGATGAAATTGTCCTAAGGCCCTCCCACCCACCCTTATGTTGGATATTAAAAAGGACATGCACAGTTTAACAAACCAAGCACTTCAGCGACAGGACTGCCACTTTTGTGGCTGAAGTGCTTGGTTTGTTTGGGCCCCTACAAAACAAGCTGCTAATTAGATTAAGGCAGCTAAGCTAACAGTGTTGTCAATGATTTCTAAGGTGGCAAGATGTCATTGTGATTCCTTATCCTCACCCTCTACAGTGTGTACAGTACATCTTCCTTACACAATATGATTTCATCTCCGCTGGGTCTTACTCATGGAATTTCCAGTTAATTTTGCTGAACATCATCTTTTATACATTTTGAGGAAGTAGCCTTCTACACCGATTGCTGACAAGGTTCCTGGCTATGCTAAAACTCTGAGTACACACTGGATGGTGAACAGCTTACATAATGCAAAGCAAGTTTGTACGAGGGCCATCAAATTGACCTTTTTTCCTTCCAGTACTAAAAGGGACCCTGCAACATGCCAATTTGTACATTGTCATTTAAATAATGTTTCACCATTCTTTGAATGTAGACCTTATTAGATGGAGTTATCGTAGATGTGTCACTAATTTTATGCAATTCTTTTAGACCCAACCAGATGTCAAAATATTGTGTTGACTCCTCTGCATCAACATTGGGTCTCTTGGGAAAGCTGAGATTTTTACTGGCAGCATCAGTTGCAAGGGAAACTAGAGGAGGAGTCATCGTCGAGTCATGTACCACTTGAACTGCCAACTTGCTCACCAGGAGCTCTTTGCATCTGTTACAATCTGGGTCAGTTGGAAAGAAAGACAATATACAACTTAAACCTAGGATCAAGCAGGGTTGCCAAAATGTAGTGATCCAATTTTAAGATATTGACAACCCTTGGATCCTGGTGAAGCAAATAAAGGACTTCATAAACTGTACATCCAACATGCTTAGCGAAATTGCTTTGTTTCATCTCCATTATCTCAAATCAGTTAGTCTTAGCTAATTGGATACAGGACTACCTCCTTAGTGAGGATATTGATGTTGAAAGTGCTGGCAGTAGAGATTGCAGGTGTCGGGATCTAGCTGAGAGAAAGGAGGTAGCTAATGCTGGACTGCATGTTATTTATTCACAAACATTTCTGATTTTATAAAAAACTTTGCAAGAACTCATTGCAAATGACGTAACAGGGAGGAGGTTACTAGATTGTTAACATCCCTACCTCCACTTACTGTAGCTTTATAAACACTACAGGTGGCTTGACTTGTATTGAATTGTTGTCAGGATTTGGGTAAAAATAGTTCTACACATATGAGGAGGCTTTTTTGGTCTTATGCCCATGCATGACAATGGCCTTCTTCTTAATATGTGCAAGAACTGCTGCCACTGTTGCCAGACCTATACAAACAACATCTTCATCATCAACATCCTCATTAGTGGTGACAGTTGCACATATATCTCCCTCATCCTGTTGCACTTCCATAGTGGCAACTTCAATTTCTTTTTCACCAGCTATACTTGTGCTGCTCATAACCCACATTTGCAGAGGGTGCAGAAATGGTGGAAGGAGATTTCTCTATGAGTACATGATTAGAAATGTCAGACTCACACACAGCTAACGTGGATGCCCTTAGACTCTCCTCAGGGATTTGTGACGTTCCTGAACACAGTTTATTGTTTAGCCTTAGTGTTTTTAAACTGCGCTGATTTCCCTGTTTTGCATTTGACCACTTCTAGTAACTCCCAGAGGCAATGGAGACATCTGCCTCCAGGTTCCAATCCCTAAAGGCGACCTGTATCTACAGCAGCCCCAGTGTAGTTCACAACGTGATCAAAGTGTGACCGCTGCTCTTCCAACGGAGCTCTGCAGTGCACTAGCTGCTGCATAATTAATCAGCTCAGGAGCCATGCTAACATCTGCAATAGGGGACAGGGTGGCCCCTGTCTAGTACTCCTCAGTCTGTGCCAGAGCAAGCAACGGTGCACCTGCCACCGCTGCTGGACTGTGAGATGTGCATGCTGCAGATGGCTAAATCACAGCGTAGCTGCAGCCCTGCCAATTCATTGTGAGCTCTGGTCCTTGTAGACTGGCTGAGAACACTATCTATATAATTATGTAAGTTGTGTGTTGTGTTTTTTTAGAGGGGGGTGCACCAAACGCCAACTTGCCTCTGGGCGACTGGGATGAACTTTGTTTTTCTGTTTTTTCTCAAATGACAACATCTTCACCAAAAACTTTTGCACACACCACTATGCACCAATAAAGGGTTACTACTGCCTTGTATTACTAGTAGGAGCTCTGGGCTACAGTGTGGGTAGTTACAGCACCAATGTGCATCAGTAAAGGGTTAACGCTGTCCTGTATTATGAGCTTATGAGCTTTGGGCTGCAATGTAGGCAGTGACAAAAAACACCAGTGTGCACCAAGGGTTATGGCTGCCCCTGTATTAGGAGCCCTAAGCTACAGCACAGGCTTACAGCACTAGTATGACTGACTATGCACCAATAAATAAAAAAGAAGGTTAATGTTATGGTTGAAAAACAAATAATGGCATTATAATAAACAATGCTGCTCTGGGCTGTGTGCAGTGCCCCAGTAAGTTGTCTAAGTATTGATATTTGCCCTGGCAGTTAGGTAGCTGTACTATCTGTCTGTCATCTGCTGTGAAATGGCACCAGAATCACCGTGGGAGGGATTTACATTGAATCCAAAACACTTACTCTCTGATGCCAGGAAGATTACATTTTGTCTCGTTTTGGTATCCGAGTCAAGTGGGAAGAGCCTGGATTCAGATCCGCTCAGAAATGCAAGATTCAGGTGGGTGCGGTTCATCTTAACAAATATTTTTGAGGGCTTCTTTGGACCATGATTTCTCAGAGTTCACAACTCCCTTTCACTTTTGTCATCTGCTTTAATGCACAAACCATTCTGCATATTAACTCTACACCTTTTTAAAAGGTGTTTTTATTTTCTTCTAATTGTGGAAAGTGCATTTTCCATTCGCTCCTTTTCGGTGAATCCCACTATCTCCCAAACTTCTTATCTAAAACATTTCTGTTCTCGTTTTGATTGTAAGCAGAGTGGTGAGGAAATAACAGTTGGATTGGAGGAATGGAGTTTGTAAAGAAGATGTAACAGGATTGGGGTATTAGTGGGCTGGGAGGAGTAGGGATATTTTTATGAAATGGAATGGAAAAATAAGAAAAATCATGCAGCTGATGTGCCCAGGTCAGTATTTTTTTCTTTCCTTCTGCAACTCTGGTGGCTGACCTAACTCCTTCACATGGCTTGGAACTGGTCACTCCTGTTTTTTGTAAGCAAAATTAAGGCATACAATTGGGCAGTGGCTTGAGGGATAGGAATGTTTCCTTGGTGATAGTACAGATGATGCTTGAAAATGGAATAGAGATTACCACACAGAGATGACCAAGTTGAAGTGAGAAGCTAGTAGGGAAATATTCGGAAAAAGGACGTGAGAAGTTGGGAGTGAATGGCCTTGAAGAGACTGGTTGGCGGGGGATGGGGATGGTGGGCTGTGAATTCCTGGAGAACAGAGGATGTGTAAGTGAGTGAAGAAGAATGTGTATGTGTGGTGATAGATGTGGTAAGATTCTTAACATACTGTTTGTTGTTCATCTTATTTTTGAAATTGGTGGCACAGTCATGAGTCAACCCATACAGTTGGCAAGTATTGCACATTCACCATTTTTAAATATAGATTATCTTCACTATACCCCTGTTTTTCAATATTGAATTGCTCTGTTATTTATGTATCCACCACTGCAATGGTGGCCCCTGATGATGAATATACTCTTAAAGACAGAGTTATTAACTGACAGGCTTAGTAAAACTTAAAATGCTAAATACTACATGGGCAACTGCAAATCATTTGTCTTGTATAAGTCTTTTATAACTTCAACCTCAAGGTGCTGACTTGTATTTTAATAATGACTTAAAAAGGTGAGGAGAACAATAGGTGGCTTTAACTCATAGAAGTCTTAATTTTCAAAGAATGAGGAGAAAGTAAAGGTTTGTTAAGAGCCATGAGGTTCTTTCACATACTATACCAATAAAGCTTTAAAGAAACCTGGATCTTGAACAAACAATGTTAAAATATTGTCTCAGAACAAACATCTCTTATGCACAACATAAACATTGGCTTGTGGATGACAAAAACATTTTGTTCAGAAAATCTTATGATTTTTCTTAACATAATAGACAAATAACTGTTTGAAGTGTTATTGTATACATACTGTAAAGTGAGCATTAAAAACAAGAATAGTAAGGTAATACTGAACTTTGAGGGGATGAATTAACTGTTTTGTTTACAGGTATATCTATTTAATCATTTATTAATATTCCACAGAGTGATTGTTTTAAGCACATTTACATTAGAGATGAGCGCCTGAAATTTTTCGGGTTTTGTGTTTTGGTTTTGGGTTCGGTTCCGCGGCCGTGTTTTGGGTTCGAACGCGTTTTGGCAAAACCTCACCGAATTTTTTTTGTCGGATTCGGGTGTGTTTTGGATTCGGGTGTTTTTTTCAAAAAACACTAAAAAACAGCTTAAATCATAGAATTTGGGGGTCATTTTGATCCCAAAGTATTATTAACCTCAAAAACCATAATTTACACTCATTTTCAGTCTATTCTGAATACCTCACACCTCACAATATTATTTTTAGTCCTAAAATTTGCACCGAGGTCGCTGTGTGAGTAAGATAAGCGACCCTAGTGGCCGACACAAACACCGGGCCCATCTAGGAGTGGCACTGCAGTGTCACGCAGGATGTCCCTTCCAAAAAACCCTCCCCAAACAGCACATGACGCAAAGAAAAAAAGAGGCGCAATGAGGTAGCTGTGTGAGTAAGATTAGCGACCCTAGTGGCCGACACAAACACCGGGCCCATCTAGGAGTGGCACTGCAGTGTCACGCAGGATGGCCCTTCCAAAAAACACTCCCCAAACAGCACATGACGCAAAGAAAAAAAGAGGCGCAATGAGGTAGCTGTGTGAGTAAGATTAGCGACCCTAGTGGCCGACACAAACACCGGGCCCATCTAGGAGTGGCACTGCAGTGTCACGCAGGATGTCCCTTCCAAAAAACCCTCCCCAAACAGCACATGACGCAAAGAAAAAAAGAGGCGCAATGAGGTAGCTGACTGTGTGAGTAAGATTAGCGACCCTAGTGGCCGACACAAACACCGGGCCCATCTAGGAGTGGCACTGCAGTGTCACGCAGGATGTCCCTTCCAAAAAACCCTCCCCAATCAGCACATGATGCAAAGAAAAAGAAAAGAAAAAAGAGGTGCAAGATGGAATTGTCCTTGGGCCCTCCCACCCACCCTTATGTTGTATAAACAAAACAGGACATGCACACTTTAACCAACCCATCATTTCAGTGACAGGGTCTGCCACACGACTGTGACTGATATGACGGGTTGGTTTGGACCCCCCCCAAAAAAGAAGCAATTAATCTCTCCTTGCACAAACTGGCTCTACAGAGGCAAGATGTCCACCTCATCTTCACCCTCCGATATATCACCGTGTACATCCCCCTCCTCACAGATTATCAATTCGTCCCCACTGGAATCCACCATCTCAGCTCCCTGTGTACTTTGTGGAGGCAATTGCTGCTGGTCAATGTCTCCGCGGAGGAATTGATTATAATTCATTTTAATGAACATCATCTTCTCCACATTTTCTGGATGTAACCTCGTACGCCGATTGCTGACAAGGTGAGCGGCGGCACTAAACACTCTTTCGGAGTACACACTTGTGGGAGGGCAACTTAGGTAGAATAAAGCCAGTTTGTGCAAGGGCCTCCAAATTGCCTCTTTTTCCTGCCAGTATAAGTACGGACTGTGTGACGTGCCTACTTGGATGCGGTCACTCATATAATCCTCCACCATTCTATCAATGTTGAGAGAATCATATGCAGTGACAGTAGACGACATGTCCGTAATCGTTGTCAGGTCCTTCAGTCCGGACCAGATGTCAGCATCAGCAGTCGCTCCAGACTGCCCTGCATCACCGCCAGCGGGTGGGCTCGGAATTCTGAGCCTTTTCCTCGCACCCCCAGTTGCGGGAGAATGTGAAGGAGGAGATGTTGACAGGTCGCGTTCCGCTTGACTTGACAATTTTGTCACCAGCAGGTCTTTCAACCCCAGCAGACCTGTGTCTGCCGGAAAGAGAGATCCAAGGTAGGCTTTAAATCTAGGATCGAGCACGGTGGCCAAAATGTAGTGCTCTGATTTCAACAGATTGACCACCCGTGAATCCTTGTTAAGCGAATTAAGGGCTGCATCCACAAGTCCCACATGCCTAGCGGAATCGCTCCCTTTTAGCTCCTTCTTCAATGCCTCCAGCTTCTTCTGCAAAAGCCTGATGAGGGGAATGACCTGACTCAGGCTGGCAGTGTCTGAACTGACTTCACGTGTGGCAAGTTCAAAGGGCATCAGAACCTTGCACAACGTTGAAATCATTCTCCACTGCACTTGAGACAGGTGCATTCCACCTACTATATCGTGCTCAATTGTATAGGCTTGAATGGCCTTTTGCTGCTCCTCCAACCTCTGAAGCATATAGAGGGTTGAATTCCACCTCGTTACCACTTCTTGCTTCAGATGATGGCAGGGCAGGTTCAGTAGTTTTTGGTGGTGCCCCAGTCTTCTGTACGTGGTGCCTGTACGCCGAAAGTGTCCCGCAATTCTTCTGGCCACCGACAGCATCTCTTGCACGCCCCTGTCATTTTTTAAAAAATTCTGCACCACCAAATTCAAGGTATGTGCAAAACATGGGACGTGCTGGAATTTGCCCATATTTAATGCACACACAATATTGCTGGCGTTGTCCGATGCCACAAATCCACAGGAGAGTCCAATTGGGGTAAGCCATTCCGCGATGATCTTCCTCAGTTGCCGTAAGAGGTTTTCAGCTGTGTGTGTATTCTGGAAACCGGTGATACAAAGCGTAGCCTGCCTAGGAAAGAGTTGGCGTTTGCGAGATGCTGCTACTGGTGCCGCCGCTGCTGTTCTTGCGGCGGGAGTCCATACATCTACCCAGTGGGCTGTCACAGTCTTATAGTCCTGACCCTGCCCTGCTCCACTTGTCCACATGTCCGTGGTTAAGTGGACATTGGGTACAGCTGCATTTTTTAGGACACTGGTGACTCTTTTTCTGAGGTCTGTGTACATTTTCGGTATCGCCTGCCTAGAGAAATGGAACCTAGATGGTATTTGGTACCGGGACACAGTACCTCCAACAAGTCTCTAGTTGGCTCTGCAGTAATGATGGATACCGGAACCACGTTTCTCACCACCCAGGATGCCAAGGCCTCAGTTATCCGCTTTGCAGTAGGATGACTGCTGTGATATTTCATCTTCCTCGCAAAGGACTGTTGAACAGTCAATTGCTTACTGGAAGTAGTACAAGTGGGCTTACGACTTCCCCTCTGGGATGACCATCGACTCCCAGCGGCAACAACAGCAGCGCCAGCAGCAGTAGGCGTTACACGCAAGGATGCATCGGAGGAATCCCAGGCAGGAGAGGACTCGTCAGAATTGCCAGTGACATGGCCTGCAGGACTATTGGCATTCCTGGGGAAGGAGGAAATTGACACTGAGGGAGTTGGTGGGGTGGTTTGCGTGAGCTTGGTTACAAGAGGAAGGGATTTACTGGTCAGTGGACTGCTTCCGCTGTCACCCAAAGTTTTTGAACTTGTCACTGACTTATTATGAATGCGCTGCAGGTGACGTATAAGGGAGGATGTTCCGAGGTGGTTAACGTCCTTACCCCTACTTATTACAGCTTGACAAAGGGAACACACGGCTTGACACCTGTTGTCCGCATTTCTGGTGAAATACCTCCACACCGAAGAGCTGATTTTTTTGGTATTTTCACCTGGCATGTCAACGGCCATATTCCTCCCACGGACAACAGGTGTCTCCCCGGGTGCCTGACTTAAACAAACCACCTCACCATCAGAATCCTCCTGGTCAATTTCCTCCCCAGCGCCAGCAACACCCATATCCTCCTCATCCTGGTGTACTTCAACACTGACATCTTCAATCTGACTATCAGGAACTGGACTGCGGGTGCTCCTTCCAGCACTTGCAGGGGGCGTGCAAATGGTGGAAGGCGCATGCTCTTCACGTCCAGTGTTGGGAAGGTCAGGCATCGCAACCGACACAATTGGACTCTCCTTGTGGATTTGGGATTTCAAAGAACGCACAGTTCTTTGCGGTGCTTTTGCCAGCTTGAGTCTTTTCAGTTTTCTAGCGAGAGGCTGAGTGCTTCCATCCTCATGTGAAGCTGAACCACTAGCCATGAACATAGGCCAGGGCCTCAGCCGTTCCTTGCCACTCCGTGTGGTAAATGGCATATTGGCAAGTTTACGCTTCTCCTCCGACAATTTTATTTTAGGTTTTGGAGTCCTTTTTTTACTGATATTTGGTGTTTTGGTTTTGACATGCTCTGTACTATGCCATTGGGCATCGGCCTTGGCAGACGACGTTGCTGGCATTTCATCGTCTCGGCCATGACTAGTGGCAGCAGCTTCAGCACGAGGTGGAAGTGGATCTTGATCTTTCCCTAATTTTGGAACCTCAACATTTTTGTTCTCCATATTTTAATAGGCACAACTAAAAGGCACCTCAGGTAAACAATGGAGATGGATGGATTGGATACTAGTATACAATTATGGACGGGCTGCCGAGTGCCGACACAGAGGTCGCCACAGCCGTGAACTACCGCACTGTACTGTGTCTGCTGCTAATATATAGACTGGTTGATAAAGAGATAGTATACTCGTAACTAGTATGTATGTATAAAGAAAGAAAAAAAAACCACGGTTAGGTGGTATATACAATTATGGACGGGCTGCCGAGTGCCGACACAGAGGTAGCCACAGCCGTGAACTACCGCACTGTACTGTGTCTGCTGCTAATATATAGACTGGTTGATAAAGAGATAGTATACTCGTAACTAGTATGTATGTATAAAGAAAGAAAAAAAAACCACGGTTAGGTGGTATATACAATTATGGACGGGCTGCCGAGTGCCGACACAGAGGTAGCCACAGCCGTGAACTACCGCACTGTACTGTGTCTGCTGCTAATATATAGACTGGTTGATAAAGAGATAGTATACTCGTAACTAGTATGTATGTATAAAGAAAGAAAAAAAAACCACGGTTAGGTGGTATATACAATTATGGACGGGCTGCCGAGTGCCGACACAGAGGTAGCCACAGCCGTGAACTACCGCACTGTACTGTGTCTGCTGCTAATATATAGACTGGTTGATAAAGAGATAGTATACTCGTAACTAGTATGTATGTATAAAGAAAGAAAAAAAAAACACGGTTAGGTGGTATATACAATTATGGACGGGCTGCCGAGTGCCGACACAGAGGTAGCCACAGCCGTGAACTACCGCACTGTACTGTGTCTGCTGCTAATATATAGACTGGTTGATAAAGAGATAGTATACTCGTAACTAGTATGTATGTATAAAGAAAGAAAAAAAAAACACGGTTAGGTGGGATATACAATTATGGACGGGCTGCCGAGTGCCGACACAGAGGTAGCCACAGCCGTGAACTACCGCACTGTACTGTGTCTGCTGCTAATATATAGACTGGTTGATAAAGAGATAGTATACTCGTAACTAGTATGTATGTATAAAGAAAGAAAAAAAAACCACGGTTAGGTGGTATATACAATTATGGACGGGCTGCCGAGTGCCGACACAGAGGTAGCCACAGCCGTGAACTACCGCACTGTACTGTGTCTGCTGCTAATATATAGACTGGTTGATAAAGAGATAGTATACTCGTAACTAGTATGTATGTATAAAGAAAGAAAAAAAAACCACGGTTAGGTGGTATATACAATTATGGACGGGCTGCCGAGTGCCGACACAGAGGTAGCCACAGCCGTGAACTACCGCACTGTACTGTGTCTGCTGCTAATATATAGACTGGTTGATAAAGAGATAGTATACTCGTAACTAGTATGTATGTATAAAGAAAGAAATAAAAACCACGGTTAGGTGGTATATACAATTATGGACGGGCTGCCGAGTGCCGACACAGAGGTAGCCACAGCCGTGAACTACCGCACTGTACTGTGTCTGCTGCTAATATATAGACTGGTTGATAAAGAGATAGTATACTCGTAACTAGTATGTATGTATAAAGAAAGAAAAAAAAAACACGGTTAGGTGGTATATACAATTATGGACGGGCTGCCGAGTGCCGACACAGAGGTAGCCACAGCCGTGAACTACCGCACTGTACTGTGTCTGCTGCTAATATATAGACTGGTTGATAAAGAGATAGTATACTCGTAACTAGTATGTATGTATAAAGAAAGAAAAAAAAACCACGGTTAGGTGGTATATACAATTATGGACGGGCTGCCGAGTGCCGACACAGAGGTAGCCACAGCCGTGAACTACCGCACTGTACTGTGTCTGCTGCTAATATATAGACTGGTTGATAAAGAGATAGTATACTCGTAACTAGTATGTATGTATAAAGAAAGAAAAAAAAACCACGGTTAGGTGGTATATACAATTATGGACGGGCTGCCGAGTGCCGACACAGAGGTAGCCACAGCCGTGAACTACCGCACTGTACTGTGTCTGCTGCTAATATAGACTGGTTGATAAAGAGATAGTATACTACTAATATTATATATACTGGTGGTCAGGTCACTGGTCACTAGTCACACTGGCAGTGGCACTCCTGCAGCAAAAGTGTGCACTGTTTTAATATAATATTATGTACTCCTGGCTCCTGCTATAACCTATAACTGGCACTGCAGTAGTGCTCCCCAGTCTCCCCCACAATTATAAGCTGTGTGAGCTGAGCAGTCAGACAGATATATAATATATATATATAGATGATGCAGCACACTGGCCTGAGCCTGAGCAGTGCACACAGATATGGTATGTGACTGACTGAGTCACTGTGTGTATCGCTTTTTTCAGGCAGAGAACGGATATATAAAATAAACTGCACTGTGTGTCTGGTGGTCACTCACTATATAATATATTATGTACTCCTGGCTCCTGCTATAACCTATAACTGGCACTGCAGTAGTGCTCCCCAGTCTCCCCCACAATTATAAGCTGTGTGAGCTGAGCAGTCAGACAGATAATCAGATATATATAATATTATATATAGATAATAGATGATGCAGCACACTGGCCTGAGCCTGAGCAGTGCACACAGATATGGTATGTGACTGAGTCACTGTGTGCTGTGTATCGCTTTTTTCAGGCAGAGAACGGATTATAAATAAAACTGGTGGTCACTATCAGCAAAACTCTGCACTGTACTGAGTACTCCTAATGCTCCCCAAAATTAGTAAATCAAGTGTCTCTCTAATCTATTCTAAACGGAGAGGACGCCAGCCACGTCCTCTCCCTATCAATCTCAATGCACGTGTGAAAATGGCGGCGACGCGCGGCTCCTTATATAGAATCCGAGTCTCGCGATAGAATCCGAGCCTCGCGAGAATCCGACAGCGTCATGATGACGTTCGGGCGCGCTCGGGTTAACCGAGCAAGGCGGGAAGATCCGAGTCGCTCGGACCCGTGAAAAAAAACATGAAGTTCGTGCGGGTTCGGATTCAGAGAAACCGAACCCGCTCATCTCTAATTTACATTTCATAAAGATAAATGGCCTCTGCAGACCATGCTACAAAAAAGTTATCTTAGAATAGGAGAGCACTACACCACAGTCTCCAACATGGCTTCTCCATTTAAGATGCTTCATTACTTTACCAAGATGATCACCTATGTTACTACTGCGCATGTGAGGGGCCATCTAGTTACTGTGTATGAGTGACATAATGGGTGATTGACATTAGAGATGTGCAGCGGCCACGTTTTGTGTTTTGGTTTTGGATCTGGATCTCCACTCGTGTTTTGGACCTGGATTGGTTTTGCCAAATCCACCCTTTTGGGTTTTAGTTTTGGATCTGGATCTGGATGATTTTTTTAAAAAAAACATGAAATCAGCTAAGATCACAGAATTTGGGGAGTAATTTTTATCCTACAGTATTATTAACCTCAATAACATTCATTTCCACTCATTTCCAGTCTATTCTGAACACCTCACACCTCACAATAACGAGTTTTATGGTAAGAACTTACCTTTGTTAAAACTCTTTCTGCAAGGTACACTGGGCTCCAGAAGGAATGGACAATGGGGTGTGGAGTAGGATCTTGATCCGAGGCACCAACAGGCTCAAAGCTTTGACTGTTCCCAGGATGCATAGCGCCGCCTCCTATATCACCTCGCCTCCCTGCACAGGATCTCAGTTTTTAGTTAACCAGTCCAATGCAGTAGCAGGAAAAGAGACGACAACGGTTAGTAGCCACAACACCGCATTCTCACGACAGGAGACGTGTCAGCGGCTAATGCCATACCAACCCAAAGAAGCTAAGTGCGTCAGAGTGGGCGCCTTGTGGAGCCCAGTGTACCTCGCAGAAAGAGTTTTAACAAAGGTAAGTTCTTACCATAAAACTAATTTTCTGCTGCGGGGTACACTGGGCTCCACAAGGAATGGACAATGGGGATGTCCTAAAGCAGTTCCTTATGGGAGGGGACGCACTGTAGTGGGCACAAGAACCCGGCGACCAAAGGAAGCATCCTGGGAAGCGGCAGTATCGAAGACATAGAACCTTATGAACGTGTTCACAGAAGACCACGTAGCCACCTTGCACAATTGTTCAAGGGTCGCACCACGTTGGGCCGCCCAAGAAGGTCCAACAGACCGAGTAGAATGGGCCTTAATGTGATCATGAGCAGAGAGACCCGCCTTCACATAAGCATGTGCAATCACCATTCTAATCCATCTGGCCAGAGTCTGCTTGTGAGCAGGCCAGCCCCGTTTGTGAAACCCAAACACAACAAAAAGAGAATCAGATTTCCTAATAGGAGCAGTTGTCTTCACATAGATATGGAGAGCCCGTACCACATCCAAAGACTGCTCTTTGGGAGACAGATCGGGAGAAACAAGTGCCGGAACTACAATCTCCTGATTAAGGTGGAACGAAGAAACCACCTTAGGTAGATAGCCGGGACGAGTCCTAAGAACCGCCCGGTCATGGTGAAATATCAGATATGGGGAACTACAGGACAAGGCACCCAAATCCGACACTCTTCTAGCTGAAGCAATAGCCAGCAGAAACACCACCTTAAGGGAAAGCCACTTAAGGTCAGCTGAACCAAGAGGTTCAAACAGAGACTCTTGTAATGCCTCCAAAACCACCGACAAGTCCCAAGGAGCCACAGGCGGGACATAGGGAGGTTGGGTACGCAACACGCCCTGAGTAAAGGTATGCACATCAGGTAAGGTCGCAATTTTTCTCTGAAACCACACCGACAAGGCAGATATTTGAACCTTGAGGGAGGCCAGACGCAGGCCTAAGTCCAGGCCCTGTTGAAAAAAAGCCAACAACTTGGCTATACTAAACTTGGAAGCGTCATAATCGTTAGATGCGCACCAAACAAAGTAAGAATGCCAGACCCTATAGTAAATCCGAGCCGAAGCCGGTTTCCGGGCCCACAATATAGTTTGAATGACCGCCTCAGAAAACCCTTTAGCCCTTAAGACGGAAACTTCAAGAGCCACGCCGTCAAAGACAGCCGGGCTAGGTCCTGGTAGACACAGGGGCCCTGAACGAGGAGGTCTGGGTGTTGTAGAAGTAGAATTGGACGCTCTGACGATAGGCCTTGCAGGTCTGAGAACCAGTGCCGTCTGGCCCACGCTGGAGCTATGAGAAGCAGAATTCCTTTTTCTTGCTTGAACTTCCGAATTACCCTGGGCAGGAGTGACACCGGAGGGAACACGTACGGCAGCCGAAACCTCCACGGTACTGCCAGCGCATCCACGAATGCTGCTTGAGGATCCGTTGTCCTTGCTCCGAAGACCGGAACCTTGTGATTGTGTTGAGACGCCATCAGATCTATGTCTGGAAGGCCCCACCTTTCCACTAGGAGTTGAAACACTTCTGGATGGAGGCCCCACTCGCCGGCATGCACGTCCTGACGACTGAGAAAGTCCGCTTCCCAATTCAGGACTCCCGGAATGAATATTGCCGATATGGCCGGTAGATGGCGTTCTGCCCACTGTAGAATCCGTAAGACTTTCTTCATTGCTAGGCGGCTTCGAGTGCCGCCTTGATGATTTATGTAAGCAAGAGACAGGATGGGGATTAACCCCTGGTGTCCCCCAGCACACCAAACTATATGGGTAACATGACTTGAAAACCTACATATAATAGAAATCCAGAGGTCTTGGTTACATATATCTGCAGAAATATGGCAAAGCCACCAGGCCTCGACAAGGCTCCTCTGATGCTGGTGGTCCTAAACCTAATACTATATCTGGGCCTGGGGTGCAGAACCGCACAAACCGGCATAGGCCAGCCACCCCAGGGCAGCACACATGTGAGAAGGTAAAGTGTTAGTATGTGTTAATTAAAGGGAACGCAAAATCTGTATACAAAAAGTGATACACTAGTGACGGTGTAATTAAAAGACCTAAAGGATTAATAACAGTGTTAAGGGGGGTGCTAAATAAATATAATAGTGTGCTACCCCACAGCAGCCCAGCCACTCCAATCAGGGGGAACTGCACCCCAGACCCTTTTCCAGTACTAATAATAATAATAATAATAATAATAATAATAATGATAATAATAATAATAGCCCTTCTGGGTCATACTAAATATAGTGCCACATGATAATGGCACCTAACAGATATACCCAAATTGAGAGCTAACTTACCTGGAGCCACCCCTGGGATCTCCATATGGCACTGTAGGAACCAGCATGCCCTCCAAACACTGGTCCCATCTATGCCTCTCATACTAGCAAAACAGAATGCAAGTTGCTCATATCAATTTGACAATATACTTCAGGTGCTTGAAAGGGAGGGGTAATTCTAAGCAAGAGACAGGATGGGGATTAACCCCTGGTGTCCCCCAGCACACCAAACTATATGGGTAACATGACTTGAAAACCTACATATAATAGAAATCCAGAGGTCTTGGTTACATATATCTGCAGAAATATGGCAAAGCCACCAGGCCTCGACAAGGCTCCTCTGATGCTGGTGGTCCTAAACCTAATACTATATCTGGGCCTGGGGTGCAGAACCCCACAAACCGGCATAGGCCAGCCACCCCAGGGCAGCACACATGTGAGAAGGTAAAGTGTTAGTATGTGTTAATTAAAGGGAACGCAAAATCTGTATACAAAAAGTGATATACTAGTGACGGTGTAATTAAAAGACCTAAAGGATTAATAACAGTGTTAAGGGGGGTGCTAAATAAATATAATAGTGTGCTACCCCACAGCAGCCCAGCCACTCCAATCAGGGGGAACTGCACCCCAGACCCTTTTCCAGTACTAATAATAATAATAATGATAATAATAATAGCCCTTCTGGGTCATACTAAATATAGTGCCACATGATAATGGCACCTAACAGATATACCCAAATTGAGAGCTAACTTACCTGGAGCCACCCCTGGGATCTCCATATGGCACTGTAGGAACCAGCATGCCCTCCAAACACTGGTCCCATCTATGCCTCTCATACTAGCAAAACAGAATGCAAGTTGCTCATATCAATTTGACAATATACTTCAGGTGCTTGAAAGGGAGGGGTAATTCTAAGCAAGAGACAGGATGGGGATTAACCCCTGGTGTCCCCCAGCACACCAAACTATATGGGTAACATGACTTGAAAACCTACATATAATAGAAATCCAGAGGTCTTCGTTACATATATCTGCAGAAATATGGAAAAGCCACCAGGCCTCGACAAGGCTCCTCTGATGCTGGTGGTCCTAAACCTAATACTATATCTGGGCTTGGGGTGCAGAACCCCACAAACCGGCATAGGCCAGCCACCCCAGGGCAGCACACATGTGAGAAGGTAAAGTGTTAGTATGTGTTAATTAAAGGGAACGCAAAATCTGTATACAAAAAGTGATATACTAGTGACGGTGTAATTAAAAGACCTAAAGGATTAATAACAGTGTTAAGGGGGGTGCTAAATAAATATAATAGTGTGCTACCCCACAGCAGCCCAGCCACTCCAATCAGGGGGAACTGCACCCCAGACCCTTTTCCAGTACTAATAATAATAATAATAATAATAATAATGATAATAATAATAGCCCTTCTGGGTCATACTAAATATAGTGCCACATGATAATGGCACCTAACAGATATACCCAAATTGAGAGCTAACTTACCTGGAGCCACCCCTGGGATCTCCATATGGCACTGTAGGAACCAGCATGCCCTCCAAACACTGGTCCCATCTATGCCTCTCATACTAGCAAAACAGAATGCAAGTTGCTCATATCAATTTGACAATATACTTCAGGTGCTTGAAAGGGAGGGGTAATTCTAAGCAAGAGACAGGATGGGGATTAACCCCTGGTGTCCCCCAGCACACCAAACTATATGGGTATCATGACTTGAAAACCTACATATAATAGAAATCCAGAGGTCTTGGTTACATATATCTGCAGAAATATGGCAAAGCCACCAGGCCTCGACAAGGCTCCTCTGATGCTGGTGGTCCTAAACCTAATACTATATCTGGGCCTGGGGTGCAGAACCCCACAAACCGGCATAGGCCAGCCACCCCAGGGCAGCACACATGTGAGAAGGTAAAGTGTTAGTATGTGTTAATTAAAGGGAACGCAAAATCTGTATACAAAAAGTGATACACTAGTGACGGTGTAATTAAAAGACCTAAAGGATTAATAACAGTGTTAAGGGGGGTGCTAAATAAATATAATAGTGTGCTACCCCACAGCAGCCCAGCCACTCCAATCAGGGGGAACTGCACCCCAGACCCTTTTCCAGTACTAATAATAATAATAATAATAATAATAATAATAATAATGATAATAGCCCTTCTGGGTCATACTAAATATAGTGCCACATGATAATGGCACCTAACAGATATACCCAAATTGAGAGCTAACTTACCTGGAGCCACCCCTGGGATCTCCATATGGCACTGTAGGAACCAGCATGCCCTCCAAACACTGGTCCCATCTATGCCTCTCATACTAGCAAAACAGAATGCAAGTTGCTCATACCAATTTGACAATATACTTCAGGTGCTTGAAAGGGAGGGGTAATTCTAAGCAAGAGACAGGATGGGGATTAACCCCTGGTGTCCCCCAGCACACCAAACTATATGGGTAACATGACTTGAAAACCTACATATAATAGAAATCCAGAGGTCTTCGTTACATATATCTGCAGAAATATGGAAAAGCCACCAGGCCTCGACAAGGCTCCTCTGATGCTGGTGGTCCTAAACCTAATACTATATCTGGGCCTGGGGTGCAGAACCCCACAAACCGGCATAGGCCAGCCACCCCAGGGCAGCACACATGTGAGAAGGTAAAGTGTTAGTATGTGTTAATTAAAGGGAACGCAAAATCTGTATACAAAAAGTGATACACTAGTGACGGTGTAATTAAAAGACCTAAAGGATTAATAACAGTGTTAAGGGGGGTGCTAAATAAATATAATAGTGTGCTACCCCACAGCAGCCCAGCCACTCCAATCAGGGGGAACTGCACCCCAGACCCTTTTCCAGTACTAATAATAATAATAATAAGCACACTATTATATTTATTTAGCCGGTTTGTGGGGTTCTGCACCCCAGGCCCAGATATAGTATTAGGTTTAGGACCACCAGCATCAGAGGAGCCTTGTCGAGGCCTGGTGGCTTTGCCATATTTCTGCAGATATATGTAACGAAGACCTCTGGATTTCTATTATATGTAGGTTTTCAAGTCATGTTACCCATATAGTTTGGTGTGCTGGGGGACACCAGGGGTTAATCCCCATCCTGTCTCTTGCTTAGAATTACCCCTCCCTTTCAAGCACCTGAAGTATATTGTCAAATTGATATGAGCAACTTGCATTCTGTTTTGCTAGTATGAGAGGCATAGAAGGGACCAGTGTTTGGAGGGCATGCTGGTTCCTACAGTGCCATATGGAGATCCCAGGGGTGGCTCCAGGTAAGTTAGCTCTCAATTTGGGTATATCTGTTAGGTGCCATTATCATTGTTAGGCGCCGGGGTCCGCTTGTCTGCGCGGCCCGGCGCCTAGCAACTGGAGATGCCGTGCGCGTACAGCCGCCGGCTCCCTAGCAACGCTAGACGCCGGGCGCGCTGAGCCGCACGGACCCTAGCAACGGGGACGCCACTGGCGGACCGCGTTCCCCGTTGCTGGGTTTTTTGTAGTAATAGGTTCACATGCTCTCTGGCCGTGCAGCAAGGCAGCTGCACGGCATTTATTTTAATCAGTCCTTGTTGCAGCTGATTGGAGGACTCCTGGTTTAATACACTCCCAGGGCTTCTCACAGACGCCGGTAATAGCTTCCTGCATGCTGCCTTTGTTTGCTGAGAGTCTGTTTCCAGTCCTGCTGTATCCGGTCATTCCAGTTCTCTGAAGTCCTGTACTCGGGAGTTGTCATCTCGTCCCTGGAGTCCTGACTGATCACCGTTTAACATCCAGTGGTGTTCGTGAGTCGCGGCTCTGCCGTGTGTTGCGGCTCGGCTGCTTTACCCTTTTATATTTTGTGTTTGGAGCATTTGCGGAGGGTTCCGCTTCCACAGGTCCACTCTGGTATTCGGCGGTGCCGGGTAGGAGTATTGGACAAGTGGATTTTGGTTGTCCTTTTCCCTGGCGGTTCTCCGCACATACTTTAGGTTTTTAGTTAGCTCGTAGCCCCTGGCTTGTTTGTTTAGTTAGATTGCCTCTTGTTATCATCCTGTCTCGGATTTCCCTTTGTCTCTCACTAAGACCGGCGGGCATCGAAGTTGGGCAGACATAATCCGCCCTTCAAACGCGGCTGCCAAGGGCTCAAGGAACCATAGTCTCGCAAGGGATTTCTGACAGCACGGGTGAGACAACAGAGTTAGGGCGCCAGGGGCTATTGTTCTTTCCTGCTCCCTTCCCCAGCATTCCTTTCCAGTGCTCCGGTCCTTGCCATAAGATCTCCTCTGACCAGGAGTGCTGGAATCATAACATTATTACCGGCCATACCAAAATTTAAAATTAAACGGGGTTTAATTTTTTCTCATTCAGTTTTGTTAGAGGTTATCGGCCTCATGAATCCGACAGGTTTAGGGCCAAATTCCGGTCAGCTCTTAGTCAGTCAGATGCAAGAACTTACTCAGATGTTTCAGGATCTTTCTCTTCGGGTGAGATCGCAGGCAGATCTTTTGCGAGCCTCCCCGAAGGTAGTCCCTGAACCAAAGATGCATTTGCCAGACCGTTTTTCTGGCAACAGAAAATAATTTTTTAATTTCAAGGAATCCTGTAAACTATATTTCCGTTTAAGACCTACTTCCTCTGGTACTGAATCTCAGCGGGTTGGGATAATTATTTATTTACTCCAGGGGGATCCTCAGACCTGGGCATTCGGTTTAAGGGCAGAGGATCTTGCGTTGTTGTCAGTAGATGCTTTTTTTGAGTCTTTAGGGCTTTTGTATGATGACCCTGATAAAGAGGCGTCCGCTGAAAGTCAGCTGCGCGCTCTCAAACAAGGTAGAAATCCTGCGGAGGTTTATTGTACGGAGTTTCGCCGCTGGTCGAACGACTGTGGCTGGAATGACCCAGCCCTGCGCAGTCAGTTTCGCCTCGGCTTATCAGAGTCTATAAAAGACAGTCTCCTCCAGTACCCCGCTCCTGAGACTCTCGATAGACTCATGGAGCTTTCTATTAAGATTGATCGTCGTCTCAGAGAGCGGAGGGCTGAAAGAGGAGCACCTATAAGGTCAAGTCCGTATGTATATTCCATTCCTGAAGACATAGAGGAGCCCATGCAGATGGGTCTCTCCCGGCTGTCCCCTGAGGAAAGAGCCAGAAGGCAAAAATCCGGTCTTTGTCTGTACTGTGGGGGTAAGGGACATTTTGCTCGGAACTGTCCGAACAAGTCGAGAAACGCTTTTGACCAAGTGAATTGTGAGGGGGTTCACCTAGGTCTGCAGCTTATCTCCTCGAATAACTCCCTTTTAGTCCCAGTTAAGGTTTCCTTTGACAGCCTCAGTTCTTTGGTGTCGGCTTTTGTCGACAGTGGAGCTGCAGGAAACTTTATGGATTTAACTTGGGCTAAGGCCTTAGGCATTCCTCAGTTACCTTTGGGTAGGTGTGTCACCATGCATGGCTTAGATGGGAGTCCGCTGTCCAATGGGGTTATTTCTCTCCGTACACCCCCTGTACTACTTACAATAGGAGCTCTACATTCTGAAAAAATCGAGTTCTATCTTACACATTGCCCAGCAGTTCCTGTTGTTCTGGGTCACCCTTGGCTGGCCTTTCATAATCCCACCATTGATTGGCGGTCAGGGGAGATTTCACAATGGGGTACCTTTTGTGCTAAGGAATGTATTACCTTTCCAGTCAGGGTAGCAGCTATCGTTCCCGAACTCATTCCTGTGGAATACCAGGAGTTTGCTGATGTTTTTTTCAAAGGCAATGCGGACATTCTGCCTCCCCATCGGCCTTATGATTGTGCTATTGAGCTAATTCCTGGTGCCGCTTTGCCAAAGGGAAGATTATATGCATTATCCGGGCCAGAAACTGCAGCTATGAATGATTATGTTAAGGAGAGTCTAGAGAAAGGATTTATTAGACCATCAAAATCTCCTTTAAGTGCAGGCTTCTTCTTTGTGGAGAAAAAGGATGGCTCGCTTAGACCTTGCATTGACTTTAGAGCTCTGAATAAGATCTCAGTTAAAAACACTTATCCTTTGCCGCTGATTTCTGTACTCTTTGATCAGTTACGTTCGGCTGTGATTTTTTCTAAAATTGACCTTAGAGGAGCGTACAACCTCATCCGAATTAAATCTGGAGATGAGTGGAAGACGGCCTTCAGTACTCAGTCGGGTCACTACGAGTACCTGGTTATGCCGTTCGGCCTGTCTAATGCTCCAGCAGTTTTTCAAGACCTCCTTAACGATGTGCTCCGTGATTTCCTAGGGAAATTCGTGGTCGTTTACTTAGACGACATCCTGATTTATTCTGAATCAATGGAACAACATGTTACCCAGGTGCGTCTGGTTCTTCAAAAGTTACGTGAGAATCATTTATATGCCAAGCTGGAGAAGTGTGAGTTTCATGTCTCAGAAGTATCTTTTTTAGGGTACATTATTTCCCCTCAGGGATTTTCCATGGAACCAAAGAAGCTCCAGGCCATCCTTAGTTGGGCGCAACCCACCAATTTAAAAGCAATTCAGCGCTTTTTAGGGTTTGCGAATTATTATAGGAGGTTCATTCATTCTTTTTCTGACCTGGTTGCTCCCATTGTAGCTCTGACAAAGAAAGGAGCGGATCCTACCAACTGGTCTCGTGAAGCTGAGTTGTCCTTCCGGGCCTTGAAACAAGCCTTTGTCTCGGCTCCAGTCCTCAGACATCCCAATCCGGAATTGCCCTTTGTTGTGGAGGTTGATGCCTCGGAGGTTGGAGTGGGGGCTATCCTTTCTCAAAAGGATCCGGAGTCTCTGGAGTTACACCCTTGTGCCTTTATGTCCAGGAATTTCTCCTCCGCTGAATCCAACTATGACGTTGGTAATCGGGAGTTACTGGCGGTAAAGTGGGCTTTCGAGGAGTGGAGGCATTGGCTGGAGGGAGCAAAACATACTATTTCCGTATTGACTGACCATAAGAACCTGCAATACATCGAATCGGCTAAGCGGCTTAATGCCCGGCAGGCACGTTGGGCATTATTTTTTACCCGTTTCAAATTTATAATCACTTTCAGGCCTGGTTCCAAGAATACTAAGGCTGATGCCCTATCACGCAGCTTTCTTCCGGTTCACAATAACAGTCCTGTTACCCCCATACTTCCATCCTCGGTCATCTGGGCAGGCCTCACACAAGATTTATTTACCCAGTTAAAACAGCTTCAACACCAAGCTCCTGGAAATACTCCTGCTGGTCGTCTTTACGTCCCTGAGTTTTTGAGAGCTACTGTTTTAACGGAATACCATGATAACAAAGTTTCCGGGCACCCGGGAATCTCTAAGACTTTGGAGTTAGTCTCCCGCTCAGTATGGTGGCCTGGTCTTTCTAAAGACGTTAAGGAGTTTGTTTTTTCATGTCAGGTCTGTGCACAGCATAAGGATCCCCGTTCCTTGCCTATCGGGCAACTTATGCCCTTAAATGTTCCTCTCAGGCCATGGTCTCATATTTCCATGGATTTTGTGGTTGACCTTCCCCTTTCAGCCGGATTCCGAGTCATATGGGTGGTAGTGGACCGTTTTAGCAAGATGGCTCATTTTATTGCTCTTCCCCGATTGCCTTCTGCCCAAGGGTTGGCAGTTTTGTTTCTCCGCCATGTTTTCAGACTTCATGGGTTGCCTACTGATGTTGTTTCTGATCGGGGTCCACAATTCATCGCACAATTCTGGAAATGTTTTTGTGCCTCATTAAAGATGAAATTGTCGTTAACATCCGGTTACCACCCACAATCCAACGGGCAAACCGAGCGAGTTAACCAATCATTGAAACAGTATTTGCGCTTGTATTCTGCCAAACTCCAGAATGATTGGTCCGAGTTTCTTCCGTTGGCGGAGTTTGCTTACAATAATTCTTGTCATTCCTCCACTAAAGAGTCTCCATTCTTTTCAGTTTTTGGTTTTCACCCCAGAGCTAATTCTTTTTTTCATCATTCCTCAGTCTCCTCGCTACCCTTAACCTCCCATCTCAGAGCCATTTGGAAAAAAGTGCACCTTGCTCTCAGAAAAGCGGCCTTTCGAGAGAAGAAATTTTCTGACAGGCTCCGACGTCCTTGCACTTTTAAGGTGGGAGATAGGGTATGGTTGTCGACTCGCAACATCAGGCTTCGACAATCCTCGGCAAGATTGGGACCCAAATTTATTGGGCCATTTCTTATTATTAAAAGAGTCAACCCAGTTGCCTTTCGGTTACGTTTACCAAGATCTCTCAGGATTGGAAATACGTTTCATTGTTCCCTGTTGAAACAATACGTTTCTTCCAGTAGATTTCCTCGGAAGATCTCTCAGGGTAGATCTCCAGTGGATGTACAGGGACAACAGGAGTTCTTGGTAGAGAAGGTTCTCGATTCCAAATTGTCCCGGGGTCAGCTGTATTTACTAGTTCACTGGAAAGGCTATGGTCCGGAGGAAAGGTCTTGGGTCCTGGATAAGGATCTTCATGCCCCGAGGCTCAAGAGGGCATTTTTTCAGGAATTTCCTCAGAAACCTGGCTTTACGGGTTCCCTGACCCCTCCTCAAGGGGGGGGTACTGTTAGGCGCCGGGGTCCGCTTGTCTGCGCGGCCCGGCGCCTAGCAACTAGAGACGCCGTGCGCGTACAGCCGCCGGCTCCCTAGCAACGCTAGACGCCGGGCGCGCTGAGCCGCACGGACCCTAGCAACGGGGACGCCACTGGCGGACCGCGTTCCCCGTTGCTGGGTTTTTTGTAGTAATAGGTTCACATGCTCTCTGGCCGTGCAGCAAGGCAGCTGCACGGCATTTATTTTAATCAGTCCTTGTTGCAGCTGATTGGAGGACTCCTGGTTTAATACACTCCCAGGGCTTCTCACAGACGCCGGTAATAGCTTCCTGCATGCTGCCTTTGTTTGCTGAGAGTCTGTTTCCAGTCCTGCTGTATCCGGTCATTCCAGTTCTCTGAAGTCCTGTACTCGGGAGTTGTCATCTCGTCCCTGGAGTCCTGACTAATCACCGTTTAACATCCAGTGGTGTTCGTGAGTCGCGGCTCTGCCGTGTGTTGCGTCTTGGCCGCTTTACCCTTTTATATTTTGTGTTTGGAGCATTTGCGGAGGGTTCCGCTTCCACAGGTCCACTCTGGTATTCGGCGGTGCCGGGTAGGAGTATTGGACAAGTGGATTTTGGTTGTCCTTTTCCCTGGCGGTTCTCCGCACATACTTTAGGTTTTTAGTTAGCTCGTAGCCCCTGGCTTGTTTGTTTAGTTAGATGGCCTCTTGTTATCATCCTGTCTCGGATTTCCCTTTGTCTCTCACTAAGACCGGGGGGCATCGAAGTTGGGCAGACATAATCCGCCCTTCAAACGCGGCTGCCAAGGGCTCAAGAAACCATAGTCTCGCAAGGGATTTCTCACAGCACGGGTGAGACAACAGAGTTAGGGCGCCAGGGGCTATTGTTCTTTCCTGCTCCCTTCCCCAGCATTCCGTTCCAGTGCTCCGGTCCTTGCCATAAGATCTCCTCTGACCAGGAGTGCTGGAATCATAACAATCATGTGGCACTATATTTAGTATGACCCAGAAGGGCTATTATTATTATCATTATTATTATTATTATTATTATTAGTACTGGAAAAGGGTCTGGGGTGCAGTTCCCCCTGATTGGAGTGGCTGGGCTGCTGTGGGGTAGCACACTATTATATTTATTTAGCACCCCCCTTAACACTGTTATTAATCCTTTAGGTCTTTTAATTACACCGTCACTAGTGTATCACTTTTTGTATACAGATTTTGCGTTCCCTTTAATTAACACATACTAACACTTTACCTTCTCACATGTGTGCTGCCCTGGGGTGGCTGGCCTATGCCGGTTTGTGGGGTTCTGCACCCCAGGCCCAGATATAGTATTAGGTTTAGGACCACCAGCATCAGAGGAGCCTTGTCGAGGCCTGGTGGCTTTGCCATATTTCTGCAGATATATGTAACGAAGACCTCTGGATTTCTATTATATGTAGGTTTTCAAGTCATGTTACCCATATAGTTTGGTGTGCTGGGGGACACCAGGGGTTAATCCCCATCCTGTCTCTTGCTTAGAATTACCCCTCCCTTTCAAGCACCTGAAGTATATTGTCAAATTGATATGAGCAACTTGCATTCTGTTTTGCTAGTATGAGAGGCATAGATGGGACCAGTCTAGACAGAAAAAAATGGAAATAACCACTTAACTGGCGCTTCTGTTCAATCAGTAATTCATATGATTTTCATCAGATCATCCCCATCATATGTATAAAAGACATAAAAGTGGGATAGAGAACATAGTGTAATACAATTTTTTAATTTAGTACAAACAACATATAAAACATATAAAATCCAAGGTTTTGTGCAAAAATGGCATAAATATTTCACAGGGTAGGTATTCCAATTGACTTATGAAATGGAGGTTTACCAAATCAGGTGGAACTGTTTGTTAAGACAGTTCAAATCAGCTCAAGTAATATGGTGGTGATCCTCAGGGCAGGATCTATCCCACTTTTATGTCTTTTATACATATGATGGGGATGATCTGATGAAAATCATATGAATTACTGATTGAACAGAAGCGCCAGTTAAGTGGTTATTTCCATTTTTTCTGTCTAGATTTGCACTATTGGTGAAGGGTTGAGGATACCTTCCGGATTTTATCATTGACCGGCTGCATATGCGCACGGAGAATTTCTTTACCTTTTGTCTGTAGTATCTATTTCTATCCTTTCTAAGAAATTTTTTGTGCTGCAGGATGTTCAAAATAAGGGAAAATAGAAAATCAAAATTTGATTACGTGTTTAGAGAAGAAGGAGATTCTATTATATTAATTGATGAGAATTTGGAAAGTCTAATGAAAAAATTGGAGGTGGTCCTATTAAAGGAAAATAGAATCTGGTGGGAGATGGTAACATTGGAGAAATACCTCTCCCACCAGATCATACCAAAGGGACTCCTCATTAATAAAGCAGCCACATTCTCATCAGCAAGTGAGGAGTTCAAATCAGACTGGGAAAGAACACTGAATGTGTGCTCTATATCCCTGATGAAATTGATTATACAAGATAGAAAGCAGGAGCTAGAACACCTGGAGGGAGAGATTACCAATTTTAAATCACTGATCCACCCCTTCATAGATCTACAGGAATTCAAAGATCTAGAAAAAAGAACTGAGTTTGCTTTAAAAAAGAATGAAAAGGCTCTCATCGAACGTAAAGTTCGCAAATTTAATAGAGATAGAAAAAGGGACACTGGAGAGGAGGGAGCAATTCAGGAAAATACAGAAGAAGAGGAAAATACTGATTATTCCCCCTCACCCGTCCAAATATCCCCCAAGAAGAAAAATAACAATAATTGGATTCCATTACAAAAGAGGAATCAAAGAAAAAGGAGGGATAAAGGAAACAACAATAAAGCCTCACCCGTGAGGAATGATACGGATCCGATGTTAAGACCACTCACAAGGAAACATCTAGAGAAAACCCATCATGTGGGAAACAGACATAGATGGACAAGATACGAGGATGGCGAACAAGAAAGCAGAGGGAGTAGATCCAGATCACCCACAAGAAATAGACATCAGAGAAGAGATTCACATCCTATTACTCCATACCCAAGGACCTACAATGGTGCTGAAGACCGAGGAAATGAAAACAATCCCTCTTCGTCTCCTTTTTTATCCAGAAGAAGGGGACAATATCCCAGAAGATAAAACATAGAGGATGCAGAGGGGGAAAAAAGAAAAAACGAGTAAGAAAGAGAAGGAAAAAGGGCACGAATGAACTCACGAGGGAAAACAAAGGTTCAGACACAAGGGCAACTACAACGACGGGTACTATCGGTCAGGGAAAGATTAAAATCTTTAACCTGACCGATCATCTACTAGCTAAAGAGGAAATATCACTCCTTGAAAAAGGATTGAAGTTTGCTCCATCCGTACCCCTAAATAAATTTAGCACTTTTGTCGATCTGCAAAAGTTTATAAGAAAGTTGAGTCTCAAAAAATTCTTTCTTACTAAAGAAAGTTCTGACCAAGGAGAAGTGGAGGCGACTCCATTTAGGCCGAGGTCAGTTTTCAATCCAACTTTTATCAGGGGAAACTTCTTGGAAACATTCTCTAGACTCGTCGCAGACGATATTAGAGAAATGGAAAACAGAGTACCCCATTCGAATCTGACCTATAAAGAACGTGAAGCCCTTAAGAGACTACGAGAACGGGAGGACCTGGTTATAAAACCTTCAGATAAGGGCGGAGGAATTGTCCTTATGACTAGGGAGAACTATAATAAGGAGGTTCTCCGTCAACTTAATGACGGTTGTACGTATCATAAATTGAGGTCAGATCCGACTGAAAACATCCTAAGTAAACTCGAATTACTGACAGAGGAATACGTTTTGAATGAAACCATCAAAGAAAAAGAGAAGAAATTTCTGATAAAAGAAGAACCAGTGATACCCGTACTGTACGTGCTTCCTAAGATCCACAAGGACTTAGAGAACCCCCCAGGGAGACCAATAATCTCCGGGATTGGATCGGTTACCTCAAATCTTTCAGAATTCTTGGATTATCATCTGCAACCCCTGGTCGGTAAATACCCTTCACATCTTAAAGACACTCGGGATTTCCTGAAAATATTGGAAACTATCAAATGGGAAGACGACTTTATCATGGTAGGGGCGGATGTACGTTCACTATACTCTATTATTGAACATCGCAAGGGACTCGAAGCAGTAACCCAGGCCCTACAGGACAGTGAACTAAGTGATCTTTTACAGGAATTCATAAAAAAGGGGGTTATGTTCATATTGGAAAATAATTATTTTTCACTTGACGGTATCTTTTACATCCAAGACGTCGGCACTGCCATGGGCACCAGGTTCGCCCCGAGTTACGCTAACATCTTTATGGGGCAATGGGAGGACCGAACCATCTGGAACCAGTGCCCCTTCGGGGCGAACCTGGTGTCATGGAAAAGATACATAGACGACGTCTTTTTCATTTGGAGGGGAAATGAGGAAACATTGCAACAATTCTTTGCATATCTCAATTCGAACACTGAGAATATATTTTTCACTTTTGACAGTAGTAAGGAAACCCTGAATTTTTTGGATATAACCGTCTACATTGAGAATAATAATATACGAACTAAGACGTTCGTAAAGCCCACTGATTCAGGTGCTTATATCAGTGCTACTAGCTGCCATCATCCGAACTGGCTCAATTCCATTCCTGATAGCCAGTTTGTACGTCTAAAACGGAATTGTACCGACCGTGAACTTTACGAGGTTCAAGCAGAAGAGTTAGAATCAAGATTTAAAGCCTCTGGATATCCGGCCAAGAAAATATTAAACTCTAAAATGAAGGTGGCAAAACTTGATCGCAAAGAGCTGTTGCAACCCAGAAAGAAGGAAGCCATTAATAAGGGGTCCCAATACGATTGGGCGTTCATTACCACATTCAACAGTCACCATAGAATCCTGGAAAAGTCCCTTAATAGGCATTGGGGAATTCTGAAAAAAGATTCTGTTATTGGCAAATTACTACCAGTGAAACCCAAGTGCATATATAGGCGAGCCCCAAGTTTAAGAACAAACCTGGTCAAAAGTGCACTACCAGCGAAGAAATCAATGTGCACGGTAAAATCAAAAGGTTTCTTTCGCTGTGGGTTATGCATTGGATGCAGGAACACCCCAAGTAGTGGCGGAAAAACTATGGAAGTGTTAATTAATAATAAGAATTTTAAAATTAGGGATTTTATAACATGCAACACCGCCAGTGTGGTTTACGCGATTGAATGTACATGCAATCTATGGTATATTGGCCGCACCTCAAGATCACTTAAAATTAGAATCAGCGAACATTTACGTAATATTAAAAAAGGCCTTACAACCCACGCACTATTGGAGCACTTTAGGGTTCACCATAATTGCAATACAACAGGGATCAAACGTTTTTGTGGAATTAAGCACATTAAAAACCATTGGAGAAAAAAAGATCTGGCTAGTCAGCTTGCTAAGGCAGAAATGCAAGCAATCTACAATTTTGGGACACTAATACCAGGTGGCATGAATGCCGATTTTGAGTTAAAATGGTTTTTAAACTAAAGGGCTTTTTTGTTTTTACTATTTACTTGTTTTAAAATGTTTTTTATGAATACTTTTTTAGATTCCTTCTCTGTTGTCGTGCCCTGAGAGATTCCTTTGGATCAGACAGCATGTTTGTGATTATTTGGACTGATTTTTGACTTTAACTATTTGATTACACCTTATTGTCATGACAACTGACGATACCGGAAGTGACGCGACGGGACTACAGTCACATATATGCTGCTACCACGAGGCTTATAACTATAGCCATCTATTGTCCTGCAAGATGTTCCTCCAACAAAATAAAAGGAAAGCGGGTATATGGCTACGTGTGGAAGAAGTTTCTACGTCGCCATGGTAACCCGTAATACCGGAAGTGACGTCGCGGGAGTTTTCTGTACGATAGGAGGATGCTGGGACTTGTAGGACTTAGACGAGAGTATATGACAGCATATAAAGGAGATCACCGACGTCACCATAACAACCTGTGATACCGGAAGTGACGCGGCGGGGCCTCGTGCGCGGCTGGAGGATGCTGGGACTTGTAGGATTCTAATGTCTAGTTTACAAACAGCTGTGCACGACGGTACCCTATTGGTCACTTCTCATTTAAATAGGAATAGATGTATGGCATATGGACACCTTGAAAAAGACCCCAGTTGAGGGAGGAAACGCGTTGGTGGAGGAGGTATTCCAGTGCTGACCCTGTTGGAGATTAAACCTGTTGTATCCGGCGCTAAGGGTGAACGTGAGTGCTGCCCTGAGGATCACCACCATATTACTTGAGCTGATTTGAACTGTCTTAACAAACAGTTCCACCTGATTTGGTAAACCTCCATTTCATAAGTCAATTGGAATACCTACCCTGTGAAATATTTATGCCATTTTTGCACAAAACCTTGGATTTTATATGTTTTATATGTTGTTTGTACTAAATTAAAAAATTGTATTACACTATGTTCTCTATCCCACTTTTATGTCTTTTATACATATGATGGGGATGATCTGATGAAAATCATATGAATTACTGATTGAACAGAAGCGCCAGTTAAGTGGTTATTTCCATTTTTTCTGTCTAGATTTGCACTATTGGTGAAGGGTTGAGGATACCTTCCGGATTTTATCATTGACCGGCTGCATATGCGCACGGAGAATTTCTTTACCTTTTGTCTATAGATGGGACCAGTGTTTGGAGGGCATGCTGGTTCCTACAGTGCCATATGGAGACCCCAGGGGTGGCTCCAGGTAAGTTAGCTCTCAATTTGGGTATATCTGTTAGGTGCCATTATCATGTGGCACTATATTTAGTATGACCCAGAAGGGCTATTATTATTATCATTATTATTAGTAGTACTGGAAAAGGGTCTGGGGTGCAGTTCCCCCTTATTGGAGTGGCTGGGCTGCTGTGGGGTAGCACACTATTATATTTATTTAGCACCCCCCTTAACACTGTTATTAATCCTTTAGGTCTTTTAATTACACCGTCACTAGTGTATCACTTTTTGTATACAGATTTTGCGTTCCCTTTAATTAACACATACTAACACTTTACCTTCTCACATGTGTGCTGCCCTAGGGTGGCTGGCCTATGCCGGTTTGTGGGGTTCTGCACCCCAGGCCCAGATATAGTATTAGGTTTAGGACCACCGGCATCAGAGGAGCCTTGTTGAGGCCTGGTGGCTTTGCCATATTTCTGCAGATATATGTAACGAAGACCTCTGGATTTCTATTATATGTAGGTTTTCAAGTCATGTTACCCATATAGTTTGGTGTGCTGGGGGACACCAGGGGTTAATCCCCATCCTGTCTCTTGCTTAGAATTACCCCTCCCTTTCAAGCACCTGAAGTATATTGTCAAATTGATATGAGCAACTTGCATTCTGTTATGCTATTATGAGAGGCATAGATGGGACCAGTGTTTGGAGGGCATGCTGGTTCCTACAGTGCCATATGGAGATCCCAGGGGTGGCTCCAGGTAAGTTAGCTCTCAATTTGGGTATATCTGTTAGGTGCCATTATCATGTGGCACTATATTTAGTATGACCCAGAAGGGCTATTATTATTATCATTATTATTATTATTATTAGTACTGGAAAAGGGTCTGGGGTGCAGTTCCCCCTGATTGGAGTGGCTGGGCTGCTGTGGGGTAGCACACTATTATATTTATTTAGCACCCCCCTTAACACTGTTATTAATCCTTTAGGTCTTTTAATTACACTGTCACTAGTGTATCACTTTTTGTATACAGATTTTGCGTTCCCTTTAATTAACACATACTAACACTTTACCTTCTCACATGTGTGCTGCCCTGGGGTGGCTGGCCTATGCCGGTTTGTGGGGTTCTGCACCCCAGGCCCAGATATAGTATTAGGTTTAGGACCACCAGCATCAGAGGAGCCTTGTCGAGGCCTGGTGACTTTGCCATATTTCTGCAGATATATGTAACGAAGACCTCTGGATTTCTATTATATGTAGGTTTTCAAGTCATGTTACCCATATAGTTTGGTGTGCTGGGGGACACCAGGGGTTAATCCCCATCCTGTCTCTTGCTTAGAATTACCCCTCCCTTTCAAGCACCTGAAGTATATTGTCAAATTGATATGAGCAACTTGCATTCTGTTTTGCTGATTTATGTAAGCCACTGTGGTGGCATTGTCTGACTGTACTTGAACAGGACGGTTCTGAATTAAATGCTGGGCTAGGTTCAAGGCATTGAAGACCGCCCGCAACTCCAGAATATTGATCGAGAGGAGGGACTCCTCCTTGGTCCACCGCCCCTGAAGGGAGTGTTGCTCCAGCACCGCGCCCCCAACCTCTTAGACTGGCATCTGTCGTCAACAGGACCCAGTCGGATATCCAGAACGGACGGCCCCTGCACAGTTGTTGGTCCCGGAGCCACCAGAGCAGCGACAGACGGATCTCCTGAGTCAATGAGATCATTTGAGACCTGATCTGGTGAGGCAGGCCATCCCATTTGGCTAGAATCAGCCACTGGAGAGGGCGAGAGTGAAATTGAGCGTACTCCACCATGTCGAATGCTGACACCATGAGGCCCAGCACCTGCATCGCCGAATGTATCGACACTTGCGGACGAGATAGGAAGCAACAAATCCTGTCCTGAAGTTTCAGGACTTTCTCCTGAGACAGGAACAACCGCTGGTTGCGAGTGTCAAATAGTGCTCCCAGATGCACCATGCTCTGAGCAGGGATCAGGGATGACTTCTTCCAGTTGATGAGCCACCCATGGGCTTGCAAAAACTGGACCGTCACATCTAGATGACACAGGAGAAGTTCTGGGGAATTTGCCAGGATTAACAAGTCATCCAAATACGCCAGTATCCTGACCCCTTGACGTCGGAGTACCACCGTCGTCACCGCCATGACTTTTGTAAAGACTCGCGGAGCCGTTGTTAAACCAAAAGGTAATGCCCGAAACTGGTAATGGCAGTTGCCAATCGCAACTCTCAGGTATTGCTGATGAGACACTGCTATAGGAATATGCAGGTAAGCATCCTGTATATCCAGGGAGACCATGAAGTCCCCCGGTTCCCAGGCCAGAACTATAGAGCGAAGGGTTTCCATCCGGAACTTGGAAACCTTCACAAACCTGTTCAATGCCTTGAGGTTGAGAATGGGCCGGGAGGACCCATTCTGTTTCAGGACTAGAAACAGCGGAGAATAGTAACCCCGGCCCCTCTGCGCAAGAGGCACCTGTACTACGACTCTTGTATCCAGGAGGGTCTGGACCACCGAATGTAGAGTGTTTGCCTTCGTCTACAGATTTTGCGTTCCCTTTAATTAACACATACTAACACTTTACCTTCTCACATGTGTGCTGCCCTGGGGTGGCTGGCCTATGCCGGTTTGTGGGGTTCTGCACCCCAGGCCCAGATATAGTATTAGGTTTAGGACCACCAGCATCAGAGGAGCCTTGTCGAGGCCTGGTGACTTTGCCATATTTCTGCAGATATATGTAACGAAGACCTCTGGATTTCTATTATATGTAGGTTTTCAAGTCATGTTACCCATATAGTTTGGTGTGCTGGGGGACACCAGGGGTTAATCCCCATCCTGTCTCTTGCTTAGAATTACCCCTCCCTTTCAAGCACCTGAAGTATATTGTCAAATTGATATGAGCAACTTGCATTCTGTTTTGCTGATTTATGTAAGCCACTGTGGTGGCATTGTCTGACTGTACTTGAACAGGACGGTTCTGAATTAAATGCTGGGCTAGGTTCAAGGCATTGAAGACCGCCCGCAACTCCAGAATATTGATCGAGAGGAGGGACTCCTCCTTGGTCCACCGCCCCTGAAGGGAGTGTTGCTCCAGCACCGCGCCCCCAACCTCTTAGACTGGCATCTGTCGTCAACAGGACCCAGTCGGATATCCAGAACGGACGGCCCCTGCACAGTTGTTGGTCCCGGAGCCACCAGAGCAGCGACAGACGGATCTCCTGAGTCAATGAGATCATTTGAGACCTGATCTGGTGAGGCAGGCCATCCCATTTGGCTAGAATCAGCCACTGGAGAGGGCGAGAGTGAAATTGAGCGTACTCCACCATGTCGAATGCTGACACCATGAGGCCCAGCACCTGCATCGCCGAATGTATCGACACTTGCGGACGAGATAGGAAGCAACAAATCCTGTCCTGAAGTTTCAGGACTTTCTCCTGAGACAGGAACAACCGCTGGTTGCGAGTGTCAAATAGTGCTCCCAGATGCACCATGCTCTGAGCAGGGATCAGGGATGACTTCTTCCAGTTGATGAGCCACCCATGGGCTTGCAAAAACTGGACCGTCACATCTAGATGACACAGGAGAAGTTCTGGGGAATTTGCCAGGATTAACAAGTCATCCAAATACGCCAGTATCCTGACCCCTTGACGTCGGAGTACCACCGTCGTCACCGCCATGACTTTTGTAAAGACTCGCGGAGCCGTTGTTAAACCAAAAGGTAATGCCCGAAACTGGTAATGGCAGTTGCCAATCGCAACTCTCAGGTATTGCTGATGAGACACTGCTATAGGAATATGCAGGTAAGCATCCTGTATATCCAGGGAGACCATGAAGTCCCCCGGTTCCCAGGCCAGAACTATAGAGCAAAGGGTTTCCATCCGGAACTTGGAAACCTTCACAAACCTGTTCAATGCCTTGAGGTTGAGAATGGGCCGGGAGGACCCATTCTGTTTCAGGACTAGAAACAGCGGAGAATAGTAACCCCGGCCCCTCTGCGCAAGAGGCACCTGTACTACGACTCTTGTATCCAGGAGGGTCTGGACCACCGAATGTAGAGTGTTTGCCTTCGTCTTGTCCAATGGGACATCTGTCTGGCAAAATCGATGAGGGGGTCGGTTTTTGAAAGCTATGGCGTAACCTCGAGTGACGACTTCCCGTACCCAGACATCTGAAGTGGTCTTCAACCATTCCTGGGTATACCCTAGAAGCCGGCCCCCCACCCTGGGATCCCCCTGACGGAGGCCCACCCCATCATGCAGCAGGCTTATCTGTCTTGGAGGCTGGCTGACGGGCCGCCCAGGCTCTTTTGGGCTTAGGCTTACCAGGTTTGTAAGTGCGGGCCTGCTTGTTGTACGCCTGACCTTTTGCTTTACCTGAAGGACGAAAGGGGCGAAAGGAAGTACCTTTAGCCTTCGACACAGAAGGAGCAGTACTTGGCAGACAGGCAGTTTTGGCAGTAGCCAAGTCAGCCACAATCTTATTTAAGTCCTCCCCAAACAGAATATCTCCCTTAAAAGGGAGTACCTCCAGGGTTTTTCTAGAGTCCAGATCCACAGACCAGGATCTCAGCCACAATATCCGGCGAGCCAGGACTGACGTAGTAGAGGCCTTGGCTGCCAGGATACCGGCATCAGAAGCCGCCTCTTTAATATAACGAGAAGCTGTGACAATATAAGACAAGCATTGTCTGGCATGGTCAGAGGAGATTTCAGCATCTAACTCCAAGGCCCATGCTTCAATGGCCTCTGCAGCCCAAGTAGCTGCAATAGTGGGCCTTTGTGCAGCACCCGTGAGGGTGTCAATTGCTTTCAAACAACCCTCCACACGTTTATCCGTAGGCTCATTGTTATGCACACCAGTGCCAGCAGGAATGTACTGGTGTCTGAACGGAGAGGGATGCAAAACAAATGAACTCACAGACAGACTGGGGAATATGACATTACATACACAGAAGGTGATAGGGTAACAAAATAAACACAAAGTGAACAGAGAAGCCCAAAGGCTAAGAAACTGGGTGTCTCCCTAGTATTAGGAATGCTCAGATGGAAAGAAGCGAGATGTTGTGATTTAATACGTAGAGAACCCGAAATGCTGTTGCTAAGGGCAACAGCAAAACCCTAAAGGGTTACCAACGGGTGTGGCAGTAAACTCCTTGGTCAGAGAAGGAATAATAGACACAAGGAGAGTCTCCACAATCCTAGTCTTCACTTGCAGTGCACTGGTTCAGCTTACTGCCACTAAACTGACACCTGAACACCTTGCACAGTGAGAAAGGATTTTGGCAGGCAAGTCTGAGAATACAGCCGCAAACTTGCTAGGTTTACAGAGTAGCAAAAGAACCCCAGCAGGTTAAACGACTGACTCCAGTCTTACTGCTAGGTCTGGATTGGCAGAGTGTAATACCAAATCCCAAGGCCTATTTGCAGTAAGCAACAAACAAATACAAAGTTTACACAGTACTAGCTAGCTTTCAGGAACTGACTAACCAACAAAGATTCAGCAGCATCTGCCTAACCTGAGAAGAGGGTTTATATAGCAGGTGCTGTCCACGCCCCACTCAGACCTCACAGACTGTGAGCACAAAAACCAGCACCGGATCCCCTGCCGTGCACAGAGCCTGTAACCACTGCACAGCTAAAGACCCGAACCAGAGTATCAGCTACGCTCAGGTTACTCCGCTAGCACTTGTCACTGGTTGCCATGACGACTTGGCAGCACAGAGCAGGAGACCCTAACAGTAACCCCCCTCTGACGAGGGGTCAAAGAACCCCTACCACCGGGTTTATCGGGGAACTGCGAGAAGAAAGAGCGTAACAGTCTGGGGGCATGAAGATCACAACTGCGCACCCACGACCGCTCCTCCGGGCCATACCCCTTCCAGTGCACCAAAAATGACAGCCGACCCTGAACCATCTTGGAGTCAAGAATCCTTTCAACAACAAACTCCCTCTGGCCACGTATCAGAAGAGGGGAAGGTCTTCAACTGGAAGAAGGATTACTAATCGCCCGTTTTAAAAGGGAACAATGAAATGTTTTATTGATACCCAAAGAACGGGGTAGATCTAACTGAAATGCCACCGGATTGATAACCCTAGTGATCTTATAAGGACCGATGAACCGGGGCCTAACTTATGAGATAGCTGTCTCAACTTCAAATTCTTGGTAGACAACCAGACGAAGTCTCCTAATTTCAAGCTGCAGGGTCTCGTCCGCTTATCAAAAACCCTTTTGGTCACTAATGACACAGACACAAGGGCTTTCTTCACTTTCCTCCAAATACCTCTAAGGACCGAAACCACAGAGGAACCACCAGGCGTGGAGTCCAGGGGGTCAAAAGAATTGGCCTTAGGATGATGCCCATACACACAAAGGAAGGGAGAGATCCCTGTAGCAGAGTGAGCCGCGTTGTTATAGGCAAACTCCGCCATGGACAGATGAGCAACCCAGTCAGTCTGACACTTGGAGACATAACACCTGAGGAACTGCTCCAAGGACTGGTTCACCCTTTCAGTCTGCCCATTAGACTGCGGATGGTAGCCTGACGACAAGCTGACAGAAATCTGGAGATCGGAACAAAATGCCCTCCAGAATTTGGCCACAAACTGAGATCCGCGGTCAGAGACCACATCAAGTGGCAACCCGTGGAGGCGCACAACATGCAGCATAAATAATTCAGACAGGCGTCTGGCCGATGGCAGCCCAACCAATGGAACGAAGTGCGCCATCTTCGAAAACCTGTCAACGACAACCCAGATGGCTGTCATCCCCGAGGATTTGGGCAAGTCCACCACAAAATCCATTGAAATGTGGGTCCATGGCTTAGATGGAATAGAGAGTGGATGTAATGGGCCAACAGGAACCCCTCTAGGAGTCTTATTTCGGGCACAGATGTCACATGCCCGAACCCACTGATCCACATCCCTAGCCACCGAGGGCCACCACACCGCCCTAGATAGCAACTCCCGAGTTCTGGCAATACCCGGGTGACCTGCCGACTTCTTGGCATGGAATTCCAGGAACACTCGCTGTCTTAACCTAGGAGGCACAAACAAAAGACCTACCGGAAGGTCTGGAGGAGCCTGCTCCTGTGCTCTAAGGACTAATGACAAGAGGTCCTGGGTAATGCCCACTTTAATACATGATGGGGACACAATGGGCAATGGCTCCTCGGTGGTCTCCTGGATTGGAGCAAAACTCTGCGAGAGCGCATCAGCCTTGATGTTTTTTTACCCAGGGCGATATGTTATCAAAAAATTAAAGCGAGCAAAAAACAAAGCCCATCGTGCCTGCCTGGCATTGAGGCGCTTCGCTGACTCTAAATATGCCAAATTCTTATGGTCGGTGAGAATTGAGACCACAAACTTAGCCCCCTCAAGTCAGTGTCTCCACTCCTCGAGTGCATCCTTAATAGCCAACAATTCCCGGTTACCCACGTCATAATTCATCTCGGCAGGCGAAAATTTACGGGAAAAGTAAGCACAGGGATGAAGGCGATTATCAGACACCCCCATCTGAGAGAGCACTGCCCCAATACCCATCTCAGAGGCATCCACCTCCACCACAAAAGGACGCTCTGGATCTGGGTGTCGCAGCACCTTGGCCGAGACAAATGCCCTTTTGAGACGGGCAAAAGCCGCTTTGGCCTCACAAGAGCAGTGAGCAACATCCGCCCCTTTCTTAGTGAGTGCCACCAAGGGCGCCACTATAGACGAAAATCCAGCGATAAATCGTCTATAAAAATTCGCAAAGCCCAGAAAACGCTGAAGCGCCTTCAAACTAGTGGGCTGCACCCAATCCAGGACTGCCTGTACCTTGGAACCCTCCATTTGGAAACCTTCTGGAGAGATAATATATCCTAGAAATGCGATTTGCTGAACTTCAAATTTGCACTTCTCCAGCTTCGCCCCAAGCCGGTGGTCTCTGAGTTTCTGGAGGACTAAGCGTACATGCTTCCGATGTTCCTCCAGGGAATGGGAGAAGATTAGGATGTCATCTAAGTATACAACTAAGAATCTATCCAAATATTCCCTGAGCACATCGTTCATGAAGTCCTGGAAGACTGCGGGGGCATTACAGAGCCCAAAAGGCATCACCAAATATTCATAGTGCCCTGAGTGGGTATTAAAGGCAGTCTTCCATTCATACCCCTCTCTTATTCGGATTAGATTGTACGCACCGCGTAGGTCAATCTTAGAAAAAATGGTGGCCGTACGAAGCTGGTCAAACAAGACCAAAATGAGAGGCAGTGGGTATGAGTTTTTAATCGTGATACGGTTCAATTCCCTGAAGTCGATGCAGGGTCGCAACGAACCGTCCTTTTTACCCACGAAGAAGAACCCCGACCCAACTGGAGACTGTGAAGGTCTGATAAATCCCTTAGCCAAGTTCTCCTGAATGTACTCTGCCATAGCCTGAGTCTCAGGACGTGACAGGGAGTACAACCTGCTCTTGGGAAGCTTAGCATTCGGCAACAAATTAATGGCACAGTCATAGGGGCGATGGGGAGGTAGTACCTCTGCAACTCTTTTGGAGAACACGTCCGCAAAATCTGCATAACATTCTGGCAATCCTGGCAAACTTAGCTACGAAAGCCTGACTGGAAGGCTCAAGCAACTCCTGAAACAATCAGTACCCCAACTAAGAATCTCCCCAGAGACCCAGTCAAATTGAGGATTGTGGTCCCTTAACCAGGGTAACCCCAACACCAATGGGGCAAAAGTACAGACAGTCACATAAAAGGACAATTTTTCAGAGTGTGTGGCTCCAATAAACAAAGAAATCTGGCTAGTGCAAGAGGTAATTTTACCCTGGGATAATGGTTCCCCGTTTAACCCACAAATCTCAATTTCCGATGCCAAGGGTACTAAGGGAACAGAGTGTTTCAGGGCGAATTGGCGGTCCATAAAAACCCCGTCGGCCCCACTGTCCACAAAGGCCTCAGTCTTGACAGTTTGACCGAGGATCTTCAAGGTCACCGGAATGATAAAAGTCTTCTTGGGAAATTCTGACTTCTGGCCTGACAGGATATTTCCCATCACCCTCAGGCCCTGAAGTTTTCCGGCTTTTCTAGGCATGATACTACCACATGACCTTTATTCCCACAGTACAAACATAACCCCTGCTGTCTCCTCCGCGTGTTCTCACGCGAGGAGAGGCGGGTAGCCCCAATCTGCATAGGCTCCTCGGAAAATTCCTCAGAGTCTGAGGTTCCCTTGGGAAAGAAGGAAACCTCGGTCTCCCTTTCAAGCCTGCGCTCTCTCAGCCATCTATCCACCCGAATGGATAACTGCATGAGCTGATCCAAGCTATCAGGCAAGGGATATTGTACCAGTTGGTCTTTTAACTGGTTAGAAAGACCTCTTCGGTACTGGTGTCTCAGGGCTGGGTCATTCCACTGGGTATCATGGGCCAACCTCCGAAACTCCGTACAATAAACCTCAACTGGCCTTCGCCCTTGCTTAAGGATCGAAATATGAGCCTCGGCTGAGGCCGTCTTGTCAGGGTCATCATACAACATGCCCAGTGCCGTAAAAAAAGCATCAACACTTTTAAGCGACGGACAGTCAGGCTGCAACCCATATGCCCAGACCTGTGGGTCTCCTTGTAGCAAGGAAATCACTATGCCCACCCGCTGAATCTCCGACCCAGAAGACTGAGGCCTAAGCTGGAAATATAGCTTGCAGCTCTCCTTGAAACAAAAGAACTGCGAGCGATCTCCAGAAAAACGATCCGGGAGATTTACTTTCGGCTCCTTAACCCCTGAAGGTACTGCTGCTGCGGGAGCTCCGCCAGCGGCCTGCGAGGTTTGCATTTTAATGGACAAATCATTAAATTGTCGAGTCAGGACCTGCACCTGATCGACCACCTGTTGCAAAGTATTTTGAGGGGTATGCTCCATATTCCCACAAAATTTCAACAGGAGTATTAGGCTGCTGAATATGTTATGCACACCAGTGCCAGCAGGAATGTACTGGTGTCTGAACGGAGAGGGATGCAAAACAAATGAACTCAGACAGACTGGGGAATATGACATTACATACACAGAAGGTGATAGGGTCACAAAATAAACACAAAGTGAACAGAGAAGCCCAAAGGCTAAGAAACTGGGTGTCTCCCTAGTATTAGGAATGCTCAGATGGAAAGAAGCGAGATGTTGTGATTTAATACGTAGAGAACCCGAAATGCTGTTGCTAAGGGCAACAGCAAAACCCTAAAGGGTTACCAACGGGTGTGGCAGTAAACTCCTTGGTCAGAGATGGAATAATAGACACAAGGAGAGTCTCCACAATCCTAGTCTTCACTTGCAGTGCACTGGTTCAGCTTACTGCCACTAAACTGACACCTGAACACCTTGCACAGTGAGAAAGGATTTTGGCAGGCAAGTCTGAGAATACAGCCGCAAACTTGCTAGGTTCACAGAGTAGCAAAAGAACCCCAGCAGGTTAAACGACTGACTCCAGTCTTACTGCTAGGTCTGGATTGGCAGAGTGTAATACCAAATCCCAAGGCCTATTTGCAGTAAGCAACAAACAAATACAAAGTTTACACAGTACTAGCTAGCTTTCAGGAACTGGCTAACCAACAAAGATTCAGCAGCATCTGCCTAACCTGAGAAGAGGGTTTATATAGCAGGTGCTGTCCACGCCCCACTCAGACCTCACAGACTGTGAGCACAAAAACCAGCACCGGATCCCCTGCCGTGCACAGAGCCTGTAACCACTGCACAGCAAAAGACCCGAACCGGAGTATCAGCTACGCTCAGGTTACTCCGCTAGCACTTGTCTCCCGGTTGCCATGACGACGTGGCAGCACAGAGCAGGAGACCCGAACACTCATTTAGAGACGTGACAGTGGTGACCGGTAGAGCTGAGGAAACCACCATCCTAGCCACATGTGAGTCCACTGGAGGAGGCGTTTCCCAATTCTTAGACAGCTACAGCGCGAGGGGATAGCAAGCCAGCATCTTCTTTTGAGGCACAAACTTCGTACCCGGGTTTTCCCAGGGTTCCTGACGTATATCAATTAGGTGGTCAGAGTGAGGTAAAACTTGTTTAATCAACTTCTGACGCTTGAACCTATCTGGTTTCTTAGGAGGAACGGATGGCTCGGGATCATACGTAATCTGTAAAATTAACTTAATAGCCTCCAAAAGATCAGGAACATCCACATGTGAACCACCCTCCCCATCAGCCGTATCTGAGTCAGAACCTGTGGGGTCAGTGTAAGTGCCGTCTTCATCCGACGAGGTGTCAGTGACAGTAGTGGATTGTGAGGAGACAAGCGCTCGCTTAGAGGACCCCTTGGATGTAGGCGAGCGACGGTCAGACTTTTTAGTAGTCAGGGACTGGTACAACTTCTTTATTTGAGCAGATAAATCGTCCACCCACGGCGGGTTAGCTACAGGGACCACAAACGGTTGCACCGGCATTGGGGGTCCCATAGGGGGTGTTAGTTTATGAACTAGCGTATGCAGAAGCGTGGAAAAAGCGTCCCACGCCGGGTCATTATTTGCCCCCGTTGCCACCATCCCACTGGGGGGCAAGGAGACCCCAGAACCAGAGCCCAAAGCTGCTATATTCTCCTCATAGGTATCTGCGGCTTCAGCAACACTGGCAGTGTGTTCAGGCCCAGAACCGTTACCCTCAGAAGCAGACATGATATAACTTGCAGTATCAGGTAACACAGTACAATTTGTCAGCAGCACAATACCTCTAGCCCAAACCCCAGCGCAGTGTAGTCAGCACCAGCAGAGATAAAGGAGAGATATGGTGACTAAATCACAGAGAAAAATACATAATACAGTATATCTTTGTGAAAATCCTATATTAGATAAAACCTGACGCACCAAGCCCCCTCAGGTTATGGAATATAGGGATAGCAGGTTAAGTGAAAGACACGAAATGGACACCACTCAGCTATCAAATGCACACACAAATAGTCACAGTCTGTACAATGCAGAGGTTATTACTAACAATAATACTGCACTGGACTAGCTTACACAGCTATATAACAATAGATATAACAGTACAGAGTAAGAACTGGATGTATATCACAGGGTAATTGTACTAGGAAACCCTGTCTAAGTGCACTCTTTCTTAACTAACACTGACTAAAAAAAGGCAGGTAGAATATTTAAGTGTCTTGTAAAGTCACAGCACTGACAACCAGGCGGCTTTACATAGGAGGATTTGCCCAAGCATTCCCAGGAACAGTGAGCTGAGGGATAATGGCGCTGCAGACACTGCCAGGGAGTGAGGGAGAGACAGATATGCAGCTCCAGGGCGGGAACATTTGCAGAAAATGGTGCCCTGGGGCTGGGGGAGGGGCTTCAGGTCCAAGCTCTATCCTACTGCTGGCAAAACCACCGGGTACTGCGGGCTCTAATAAAACGGTTTATAGAGAAAACCTGACCTGTCCCATGCCCTGGTGATCTAGTGGGATCGCCTGCACTGCCACAGTGTCTACCGCCAGCGCGCGTGGCCCGCCTCCCACTGACCGTGGCGGATCGCGATAAAGACCGGGTCCCACAAGCGGGACCCACTTGATCCCAGAGAGCCCCCATCGTGTGTGCCTGACAAGAAGAAAACCAGAGCCTCCTGCTGTAGTTACCTGGCAACCAGGGCTCGGGAGTGTACAGCGCCGCTGGGGAGAGCCGGAGCTGCAGCCATGAATGTCCACTGACATGTAACACTGCTGCTGCCCTTGAAGTCTTCACTTTTTTCCTCAGAAAAAAGCTCTTCTTAGGGCTGCCTGGAGCAGCCCCTCTGTTAAGTGCCTGCTACTGCAGCACCAACTACAAAACTGAGATCCTGTGCAGGGAGGCGGGTGAAATAGGAGGCGGCGCTATGCATTCTGGGAACAGTCAAAGCTTTGAGCCTGTTGGTGCCTCGGATCAAGATCCTACTCTACACCCCATTGTCCATTCCTTGTGGAGCCCAGTGTACCCAGCAGTAGAAATTGTTTTTAGGCCAAAAGGTTGCACAGAGGTAGCTGGATGACTAAGTTAAGCAACACAAGTGGGCGGTACAAACACCTGGCCCATCTAGGAGTGGTACTGCAGTGTCAGACAAGATGGCAGTTTTAAAAACTAGGACCCAAAGATCACATAAAGCAAAGAAAAAAAAAAAGAGGTGCACCAAGGTCGCTGGATGACTAAGCTAAGCGACACAAGTGGGCGGCACAAAGACCTGGCCCATCTAGGAGTGGCACTGCAGTGGCAGACAGGATGGCAGTTTTAAAAACCTGGCCCCAAAAAGCACATAATACAAAGAAAAAAAAGAGGTGCAACAAGGTAGTTGTATGACTTAGGTAAGCGACACAAGTGGGCAGCACAAACACCTAGCCATCTAGGAGTGGCACTGCAGTGTCAGACAGGATGGCAGTTTTAAAAACTAGGCCCCCATGAACACATAATGCAAAGAAGAATAAGAGGTGCAAGATGGAATTGTCCTTGGGCCCTCCCACCTACCCTTATGTTGTATAAACAGGACATGCACACTTTAACAAACCAATCATTTCAGTGACACGACTGTAGCTGAAATTATTGATTTGTTTGGGCCCCCACCAAAAAAGGAGTAAATTAATCTCTCCTTGCACAAACTGGCTCTACAGTGGCAATATGTCATCCTCAGATCCTCCCCCCCCCCCACCCCCGTTCAGTGTTTACATCCTCATCCTCACAGAGAAGTAGTATTCAAACAAACAAGACCATATCATTTGGGTGTCAGTGAACTGCTTACATTATTACCCAAAGTTTATGAACTTGACAATGACTTATGATGAATGCGCTGCAGGTGATGTATAGGGGAAGATGTTCCTAGGTGGTTAACGTCTTTACCCCTACTTATTATGGATTAACAAAGGCAACACACGGCTTGAAACCTGTTGTCCGGATTTGTGGAGAAATAATTCCACACCGAAGAGGTGGCTTTTTTGGTATTTTGCCCAGGCATCACAATGGGCTTACTCATCCCACGACTACAACTGTCTCCCCCGGTGCCTGATTTAAACAAACCTCATCACCATCAGAATCCTCATCGTCAACTTCCTTCTCAGCGCCAGCAACACCCATATCCTCATCCTGGTGTACTTCAACAGTGACATCTTCAATTTGAATATCAGAAACTGGACTGTGGGTGCTCCTTCCAGCACTTGCAGAGGGCGTGCAAATGGTGGAAGGAGCCACCTCTTCCCGTTCAGTGTTGGGAAGGTCAGGCATCGCAACCGCCGACACACTTGGACTCTCTTTGGGGATTTGTGATAGCATCTTAGAACGCACAGTTCTTTGCTGTGCTTTTGCCAGCTTTTTAACTCTTTTCATTTTTTTAGCGGGAGGATGAGGGCTTTCATCATCATGTGAAGCTAAACCACTAGTCATGAACACAGGCCAGGGCCTTAGCCGTTCCTTGCTACTCCGTGTCGTAAATGGCATATTGGCAAGTATTCGTTTCTTCGCAGACGATTTAAATACATTTTTTGGGTCCTTTTTACTGAACTTTGGCTTTTTGGATTTTACATGCCCTCTACTATGACATTGGTCATCGGCCTTGGCAGACGACGTTGATGGAATTTCATCATCTATGTCATGACTAGTGGCAGCAACTTCAGCACTAGAAGGAAGTGGATCTTGATCTTTCCCTATTTTATCCTCAAAATTTTTGTTCTCCATTATTTTTCTCGAGTTATATAACACAATATGCAGCACAGGAGAGCATACCCCTAAACCACACACACACGGCAAAGACTGTAAAAATTATTTGGATAATAACCCTTTTATTTGGAGTTATAATAATATGCAGCACAGGAAAGCGTACCCCTACACCACACAGGGCAAACCCTGTAAAAAATGATTCGGATTAAATATTAATAACCCCTTTATTTGGGGTAAATAAGCGCAGGACAGCACCATTGGACTTATACAGCAGTACTGCTGGAGTTATACGGCAGTACTGCTGGACTTATACGCCAGTACCCCTGGACTTATATGCCAGTACCGCTGGACTTATACGGCAGTACCGCTGGACTTATATGGCAGCACCACTGGACTGGACTTATACGGCAGCACCACTGGATTTATGGGAGCACAGGACACCACAACTGGACTTATGGCAGCACAGGACACCACCACTAGACTGGACTTATAAAGCAGCACCACTGGACTTACAGGACACCACCACTGGACTTATGGCAGCACAGGACACCACCACTGGACTGATGCAGCACAAGACAGCACCACTGGACTGGACTTATACAGCAGCACTGGATTTATGGCAGCTCAAGACACCACCACTGGACTTATGGCAGCACAGGACACCACCACTGGACTGATGCAACACAAGACAGCACCACTGGACTGGACTTATACAGCAGCATTGGATTTATGGCAGCACAGGACATCACCAATGTGTCTGGACTGATGCAGCACAAGACACCACCACTGGACTGATGCAGCACAAGACAGCACCACTGGAATGATACAAAAGAGCAGGTCGTCACTCCACGCGCCATGCCACTTTCCCACACAGACACTGAGGAGACACATCCTCTCGCTACACTCTCCAGGACTGGAGTGAAAATAGGGGGGCGGGGGGCACAAAACATACAAAGTCCGGATCTTGCGAGAATCTGACAGTGGGATGATGATGTTTTGCCTCGTTCTGGTTTCCAAGTCTGGAGGGAAAACCCGAGCTGGACTCGGATCCAGACTCGGAGCGTGAAGTTCGGGGGGGTTCGGTTCTCAGGGAACCGAACCCACTCATTTCAAGTTATCACACCCTTTTCTCTTTCATCCACTAGTGGACACTAGAGAACTCTTAGACAGCTGGGGTGTGAAGAAATGCAGATTGGAGGTAGCACAATCTAATAAAACAATGTATGCAGAGCTGGCTTCTCCCCCTTTCCACCCCCTAATCCCTCCAGTTTGAAAAATTGTGCTTGGAGGTGTTGTTCCATTAAGTGATTTTCTAAGTTTTTTTTTCAGTGGCTTAACCTGCCTATACGAAAGGAGGGTGACGGCTCACATTCTTTTCTAAAAAGAGACAAAGATCCCATGTGGAAAGGATTGGCATCTCTGAGGATCTACAGCAGGGGCAGCGTAGTGAGTACAGTGGCTAAAGCAGATTATCCCCTCAGTGCAGGACTCAGGGCAGCACCATAGACAGTGATCTGGCCCTGGGTGTAGAATAGAGAACCGGAGAACAGCGGTGGAGTAGTGAGTTGTTACTGAAGGAGGGGGTAGGCACGCGCTTCGACAGTGAACCGGAGCAGCGCAGGAGGCGGCGGTACATGCTGGTATCCTAGAGGTTACGAGCGGCAGAGCAGGCGTGAGAACGGCAGCTCAGGAACTGGAGATCTGGCAGCCGGGATAGAAGAGCAGCCTTATTCTGCATGCGGAGGCTTCAGGGGCGATTCAGATGTAAAGGGGCTCCGTGGCAGCGCACAGTATGGGGCTCACTGAAAGCAGACCTTTCCCCCTCCTACAGTGCATGTTAAGAGGGACACGAAGTGAAGTATAGAATTCATTTTCTGACATTTTGATTTCCCTCAGGCGCGCAGTTAAAGCGATAAGCCTCTGTGGGGGTGGGGGGAGGCGGACTTTGCAGAGCCCTGACACAGAAGAGACTGGTGGATCTTATAGATGTAATAGTTTAGTGCAGTGCATAGTGACTACATTGCTTACTGAAAGTTATGGTGCTAGTTTAGTATAGGCTCCCCTACTGTGATCTTCTATAATTTTTTTAATTATTGATATATGTTTTGTCTACCAAGGGACTCTGCTGACAGGTCCTGTGGAGGAGGAGCAACAGGATTTCAACCCAGTGCAACTCAAGCTGTATAAACAGTTGGTGGTGTAGGGTTTGTAACCGTCAGGCTGGCTAAGGAATTGTTTAATTTTCACTTCAATATATTCCAGCTGTGTGACTCCAAAATCTTTTCATTGCTCCTTATACCCTATGGTCTTTCTCCTCCTACTACTATAGGGTGAAAGTACTGCTGACTGGTGTGAGAGTGTATGTTAAACATGTCTAATGCACCAACCAAGACCACAAAAACTTGCTACGTTTGTTCAAAATGTGAAAAAAAGAGCACTAATGTTGGCAGCTCCAAGGTGTGTGACACATGTCTAGGAATAGACGCTCAACCTGGGAGCAGTGGTCTGTCCAGGTCCTGATAACAGGCCTTGGCAGATACCTGTAAGGAAATGGCAGAATCCCACAAACAACATTTAGAATGGGCAGCGGGATTGTCCAAGACTATGGAGGAATTCTTAATTAGAATTACGCCACCCGCGCAAGTAGAAAAGTATGTGCGTAAGGCGGTGAAAAGACCCCTCCTACAGGAGGAGTCAGAGAAGGAGGGTCTCAAAGAGGAAGAAGAGGAGGGAGAGTCAGTAGAGGTAACAATTGATGCTAATCCTCAGGAGGAGGTTACTGAGGTTAGGGGGTTAGATTCCCTTATTGAAGCAGTAAAACAGGTCCTTAACTTCAAGAAAGAGGAGGTTAAGGAACCTGAAGTCTTCAATCTATTTGAGTCTCAGAAACCGCAAACAGCTGTTTTTCTGATTCCTCAGACTCTCCAGGATTAAATGGGGGAAGCATGGAAGCAGCCTGATAGACGCTTTCAGATCCCAAAAAAATCACAGCAAATTACCCACTGCCTAAGGGTGTCATGTCTAAGTTGGAGGTTCCTCCAATTGTAGATGCCTCCCTTGCTAGATTGTCATATAAGACAACCTTACCAATACCAAATGTAACTACACTTAAGGATGTGTCAGATCGTAAGTTGGATACGGCATTTAAATCTATTTTGATGGCGGCAGGAGCGTCACACAGACCTATGATTATCAGTGCTTGGGTAACTAAGGCTACTGCAGCATGGGCTGGTCAAATTATACAGAAAGTAGCGGAAGATAACAGTCAAGAAGAGATAGGCTAGCAGAACATATCCTAGAGTCGGCTATATACATTTGCCAAGCTACAAAGGAAGCTAGCAGGATAGCGTCACGTATCTCAGCTTCGGCTATTTCAGCCAGAAGAATTTTGTGGCTCAGGGAATGGCAGATGGACTCAGATTCTAAGAAGGCAGTGGAGGCGATCCCCTTTGTAGGGGAAACCATATTTGGCCCAGACTTAGACAAGTGGATTTCACAGGCAACAGCAGGAAAATCTACTTTTCTACCTACCACATATCCCAGAACCACACCACCAGTCAGGAGAAATTACTCTTGCCCGGTGTTCAATTAATTTAGGTTCCAATCCTTTGGAGCTAGAGGAAGAGGATTTGGCGGTCAGTGGGAACAAAAGCAAAGGCCGTTCCCAGTCCACAGCCTGAAAACAAGACCCTAAACCTGCTGACAAGACCGTGGCATGATGATCTCCCAGCTCACCTTGGGTCTCCTTTGGTGGGCGCATGGTTGGAAAGGTTTCGGGACACCTGGGCTGAAACCTCACCAGAAGTTTGGATCAACAATATTATTTCCCTGGGTTACAAGATAGAATTTCTGAACCGATCTCACAGCCAGGTCTTTTCAACAGCACTTTCTCTGTGTGCCCTCAAAAAATGAGGGCATCGGAGAAAGCGATTCAAGGATTACTTCAGACAGAAGTAATTTTGCCTGTCCCTATTTCTCAAAGAGGAACGGATTTTATTCAAATCTTTTTGTAGTGCCAAAACTGAATGGGTCCATCAGACCAATCCTCAATTTAAAGGTCTTAAATCAATTTCTAAAAGTGTACAGATTCAAGATGGCGTCAATACAGTCGGGTATTGCGGGCCTGGAACAGGGAGTGTTAATGGTATCAATGGACATAAAGGATGCATACATCCATGTCCCTATTTGGACCCCACACCAAGCCTACTTACGGTTTGCAGTGGGCAAAACTCATTACCAGTTCAGAGCCCTACCAGTTGGCTTATCATCAGCCCCGAGAATCTTCATGAAGATCATGGCAGTCATGGTTGCAAACCTAAGATCGTTAGAGGTAACAATTATTCCATATCTGGATGACATTCTGGTCAAGGCTCCCTCTCAGTACCAGTTGATTCAGAATGCTCAGATCACTCATCAGTTTCTGACTCAGCTTGGCTGGATCATGAATTTCAAGTAGTCCAATCTGCATTCAATTGGGAGGATTCAATTCCTGGGCCTCATTTTAGATATGATACAGATGAAGGTATTTCTCCCGGAAGATAAGATTCAAGACATCAAAGAATTGGTACGTCAGGTGCTAGAGAACCAGACGGGATCCCTACACCTTTGTGTACGGCTTCTAGGAAAGTTGGTAGCATCTTTTGAAACGATCCAGTACGGCAGACTGCATTCCAGACCCTTTCAGCTAAATCTAATTACTCAGGGTGCAGGCAGGCATCTACTTCTTCACCTAAGGATTCGCTTATCACCACAGGCCAGGACCTCGTTAATTTGGTGGTTGGTCCACAAGAACCTAGCGGCAGGAAAGAGGTTTGGTCTGGGATTGGAAGATTCTGACAAGAGATGCCAGTCTCAAAGGATAGGGAGCGGTACTGGACAACCATCAGTTTCAGGAAAGGTAGACACCACAGGAGAGCAGATTTCCTACAAATGTACTGGAACAGAGAGCCATTTACAATGCACTTCTTCTAGCAGAAGACCTAGTATGGGCTCAGCACGTCAGAATGCAGTCGGACAATGTGACAGCAACGGCATATTTAAATCGTCAGGGAGTAACAAAAAGCAGAATTACTTTAAAAGAGGCTGCTATGAAACCAGATGGACTTGGACTGAGAACCTTTTTATTCATCACTTGTTTCTCACAGTATAATGTACTTTTTAATCCTTGGCCCATTCTAGGTATATACACCAGAGCATAGGTGTATCATGTATACTGTTATTTCATGTTATTAGGTATTTATTGTCCTTGCTATTACCTGCAATATGGTATGTATTGGAGATATAAAAACAATTGCCATACTGTGTGACTATAGCAGGACAGGCCATAGTGTGTGACAGGAGGCGAGCCAGGCATCTGTGCTTGCTCATTACCATTTGTATCACATATGTGAGTCCATTGTGTGAGGTGTGATAGGTGTTGCTGGTAATGTAATCAGAACAATGACTAAGTGACTGGTAAGATAGCTAGCTGCCAGCCCAAGTTATTTATCTAGGTCATCAGGTCATCTGGGAGGTACAGTAATTAGGTTAGAACTCCCAGAGGATGTACAATGGGTCTCCACAGCACTATACTGGCTGAAATAGCCTTGGAATATCCTGACCCAACCTCCTGAGTAGCCTGTTTGGCACCAGAGGGGATCTGCCAGTCAGGTATATAAGGAGATCAGGTCTTAATGGAAGAGAATCTATTGTGGTGGATCCTGTGAATCAGACATCAGCAGGAAACACTCTGAGCTGGGCTTCACTGTGCCACCAGAGGAAACCCTACCAGGACAGGGTCAGTGTGAGTCAGTACCCCAGGCTGGGGGACATAGGACTGTCTAGCAAGAGTTAGTGGTAAGGATACAGATTATTGCTATTGCTACTCATGGATGCTGACTGCAAGAGGCTGCTTGGGGATACATGCTACCAATTACCCTGTAACATGTGACTATCTTATGGTGTTGTGCTGTCATAATGAAGACTTATTTTTTATATATTCTGATCTGCCCGAGTGAATCGAATCCCACAGAGGGTAACCACCATCCCAGCGAAAACGTGCTTTCCTCACAGAGGCCACAAAGATTCTGTCTTGGACAGAAAAGTGCAACATCATCTTGTTGGCGGTCTTCATTCCAGGAGTAGACAATTGGGAGGCAGACTACCTCGGTCATCAGGATATGCATCCAGTGGAGTGGTGTATACACCCCCAGGTATTCGAGGCAGTAGTGCGACGGTGGGGTCTCCCGCAGATAGAGCTAATGGCTTCTTGGAACATCCATCAACTGCCAAAATATGCGGCCAGGACACGGGATCCAGCAGCAGAGGCGGTGGATGCACTGACGATTCCTTGGAAATACGAACTGGTGAACATCTTTCCGCCCTTTCCCCTTTTACCAAGAGTGTTAAAAAAGATCAAACGGGAAAGAGCGTGGGTGATTTTAATAGCTCCAGATTGGCCTCGCAGAAGTCGGTACTTGGACCAAAGGGGACTCCTGGCGGAAGATTCTTGGAGGCTGCCACAGAGGGAGGACCTGCTGTCAAAGGTCCCATTTCTTCACCTGGATCTGAACCGTTTCCGTTTGACAGCGTGGTTCTTGAAACCAGGATACTAAGAGACAGAGGTATCCAGAAATTGGCTATTCCTACCATGTTAGCTGCAAGGAAACCAGTCACTGCAGCACACTACTATAGAATTTGGAAAAAGTACATGGACTGGTGCCAGTCTAAGGGTTGGAATCCCGGGGAATTCCGCATAAATAGACTTTTGAGATTTCTTCAAAATGGTCTGGATGGGGGTTTGATATTGGGATCCATGAAGGTGAAGGTCTCAGCCCTCTTGATCCTTATTCAGCAACGTCTGGCGTCATTGCAGGAGGTCCAGACATTTTTGCAAGGTGTGTTGAGAATACAACCACCTTTTTGTCCTCCCAAGGCCCTGTGGGATCTAAATTTGGTGTTTTTGAGCCTTTGGAAAAAGCATATCTGAAATTCTTGAGCTGGATGGTAGTCCTGCTCCTAGCTTTAGCATCAGCGAGGAGGGTCTCCGAGTTAGGAGCTCTGTCATGTAGAAGTCCTTTTCTAGATTTTCATGAAGACAGAGCAGAGCTCCGTACAAAGGCAGAGTTTTTATCTAAGGTGGTTTCCGGTTTCCACATAAATCAACCGATTGTGGTCCCCTCTTTCCAGGGTTTGGCAGACGGGGACGTAACCTTGGATGTGGTTCGAGCTTTACGAGTATACGTAAAGGCTACAGATTCAGTTAGGAGATCAGATGCTTTGTTTGTCTTGTATGATGGGCCCAGGAAGGGATGGCCAACATCAAAACAGACTTTGGCCAGATGGATACGGCTAACCATAAAATAGGCATATACCTCTAGCGGTAATAGGATTCCATTTCGGGTAGGTGCTCATACTACCAGGTCAGTGGGGGCTTCATGGGCTGCGGCTAGAGGCGCCTCCACTATCCAACTTTGCAGAGCTGCAACGTGGTCATCAGCACACACGTTCACTTGCTTCTACAAGTTTGATACATTTGCCTCTAGAGATGCAAGGTTTGGACGTTCGGTTCTTCAGGCTTTGGACAGCACTCACGCCTATGGGGGTATCTTTGGGACGTCCTCAGCTGTCTAAGAGTTCTCCAGTGTCCCATAGAGGATGAAAGAGAAAAGAGGATTTTGGTCCTTACCGATAAATCCATTTCTCTGAATCCACTCCTTTTCTCTGCTACAGTACTTTGCAAACTATTTTCTAAACATTTTCACTGTACCACACCTAGGCTCATATTTATGCCGGTCCTGTGGGATCGGCATCGCAAGAAAATATAGTGGGTGCAGGCCGGACTGATACTGACTACATGCCTCCGGGCAGAATAAAAGAGTATCGTCCGCGACACCTCGTCGCGCCGTGTGTATGCACATTTAGACATGCCATAATATCCCTTTAATCTGGGACATTTATGATTTACACTGGTTCTGTAGCTGGCTAAATTCAAGCCTGCGTTTCATCTTGTTTTAATTGGCCACAGAACCTATGTAATTCATAGGTGTCAAGGATTAAAGGAATATTATAGGAAGCCTACTTATACTTAATGAGGCTTTTTTGTTTTCATTCCCAGTAGGTAAACAAAGTAATATTTCACATATCCCCACTGATAATCTCCCACCAGTGCCACAACACTGGTAGCCAGTCCCGTGCTCTATACCCGGTTACCAATGTTGCAGCGCTGGCAGGAGTTGATGAAGCAGCAGTGCAGGTGTCCCTATTTGACACCCAGAGCTGCTTGCTCTAAGTAGCAAAATATAAATTAATCAAATAAAAGAAATAAAAAACTTGGGGTTGCTGAAAGCAGCCCCCGGTCAAAAGGTGCATCTGGCTCCTGCCGGCACCAAACGAAAACTGGATGGCCTGGGGCTGGGTATATAGGAGGAAGCACCAGTGCATCCTGGGACCTGAAAGCTTAACTGTTTAGTGCCCAGTTTTCTCCAAACCACCTATACCCCATGGTAATTCCTGTGGAGCTTATGGACCCTGATGAAGAAATATGTTTAGATTATACTCAGGAATCTGGCAAATGATTGTAACCCTACTGTGGTGTTGGCCATGCCCCTTGGTCACACCCACTGTCTGGGAATCTGAAAATGTAGTGTTGGTAATTCTAACTGTATGTTTGCTTTTTGTGGTTTTCTGTTAAAACTATGGCTTAGTTCTGTTTAGGTCATGTCTTAAGTTTCTAATGTAAGTTACTGGATGCATTTTCTGAATGTTGGGATAGAAATGCAATTTTGTTTTGTTTTAACTTGCAGATAAAACTAAAATAGAAGAACAACCTAGGTATTTTTACAGGTAGTACACCAGATACCCTCCCTCCACATCTCTAAAATGTTGACCCCTTGATAACGCAGGAGTTTATGCATTACATGTTCTAGTGCAGGGAACAAGGGAGGATAAAAAAATTTGAGTCACACACAAAAAAAATAACTTTTTACTTTTATTATTTCAAACGGTTAAATACAAATAGACAATATAAAATCTTTAAACAAAAATAAAATACAGATAATGCAAATATATTCTGTTACGCTGAAAAACAAATCGAACCTTTACTAAATGCCCCACATCAAGTACACATCGCACAGTCAGGGTCATCTTAACAGCAGTGTAGGCCCCTGGGCAAAGCAATGCAGTGGGCCCCCAACCCATCCTCCAGCGGAAGGGGTGGGGGTGCTGTCAGCGGCAGCTTTGTTGTCCCGCAGGCAGAAAGGGGTATTCTATCTTTCACTCAGCATGTTGAAGCTGGAGCAGTAATTATTGCTAATTACTCCTTTACTGCACAGATGGTGAGAGATGGTGGGAGATGGGGTGGGAGGGAGTGGGTGTAATAATACACAGCGGAGGGGTGGAAATTCATAATTTTCCAGTGGGAAAGCAGCTTGCTTGACTGCAGATATCTCCAGTTCCTGGAGATAGATTTCTTAGGGATAAAAAACTAGAGAGTCCCACCTTTCAGGAGGTACTGGGGACTTGGGGATCAGAGTTCAAAAGCCAGAGCAATCCACAATGAAAATATAAAACTGCATACCAGGCGTGTTAAGCTGGAGCAGGGACCAGCTGCTGGAAGGCTAATATCTCTGGTTTTGGATACAGCAGAGACAAGCTGCCACTGTCCACTGGGAGAGTCACAGTTTTTGGAGCATACCCTCAGAAAAACTCCAAGTCAGACAGAACCCCAGATATCTGGCTGGGAAGTGCAAATAACAGGCTTGGATGGGGACCACTGCTTTGAACTCAGATATCTCCGGTTTCCCAGGGCCAAGTTTAAAAAATCTGGTATCCCTGGAAAAAGGGGACCCTCAGCTATAAGCCTAGGACCCTTATACTCCTGGGGTCCTTAAGCAACTGTCCATTGACCCCATACAAAAAGATGGCCCTGCATACAGTACGTTAAAGCATGGAACAAGGCATTAAATTAATAATCTGTTCTATTAAACTACAGTTTTAGGTTTATTTTGAAATTGTATAAAAGTTAAAATACCTTATAGGGACCTTAATACAATGTAATCATGGTTATTATACATAACATAAGATTAAAAAAGAAAAATACACATCTATAAATATAAAGAGAATCTGAAAATAAACTTCCATTTAACAAAACTACATCTGTTGTAGATTGCTAGTAAATATCCTATTTATCATTAAATCTGTTGACTCCTACAAATGAAGTATCTGACTCACTGCAATTAGCATTGACAGCTCCAAATCTACTCAGCCAATTCATTATTGCTGTGGTGCTAGGACGGCTGCTCCAGACTTCAGCTGACCCACAATTCTTAACATTTACTAACAGTAGTGGTGAAAGATTATGCTGCTTGTGTTCCATCACAGCAGTGTTACTGTGCATGCATGATCTTGGGTCAATACTGTATGTCCTGCATTGCAGCAAATGGAGATTCAGTCTGATACTTAAATATATGAGAAACTACTGTTTATGTGTGTCTAATGGACTCAATTAATTTTGATAAAAAAGCACCTATAAGGCAAATCTTTACCTCTGCGATAAAGATTTAGAAAGCACCATTTTTAAAATGAAACCTCTAACTCAAGTCCCAGTCTTTCAATTTCATCCAAAAGAAAATCTACATCAGATATTTTAGAAGCAGGATTTGAAAACACCATCCGAAAAAAGTTTGTTTTTTCTTTAAATGGCTGATAACTGACCATTACAGTCCCCTTTTCCATCATTAGTGCTTTAATCTTTGGAGCAACCTAAATATTAAAATAGAGTTTGGTTAGAATGTATTGTCATCAAGCTCCGATTACCCATTAGTGTTGAAAACAAAACACAATTAAAAAAAAAGAAGTTAAATTTTAGGAGGCAAAGAGCGTAAATGTGTATAAAAAAGGCAAATGCTCTTCATTATTTTGTATAATTAACAGCAAAACAATAATTGAGTTTACCTTATGCAATTTAGCATTCCATTCCTTGTCCCTTGCTATACCTCTCAGACTGGGTGGTATATACCAGAAACAGACATTGGTATGTTCTGGCTGTAAGATGAAAGACAGAAATTATTATATTCAAATACAGTATGCATCAGACAATACACTAGTTTCTGTATAATACACAGTTTTGTAATTGGCAAGTTGGGGGTGGGGGGAATAGATTATGTATTTTAGCCCATTAATATTTAGCAGCTGCAGCATTTCTCATGTGTAATGTTGCTTTACATTCTCTGCAAGTTGCTCATTCTATTGTATTGTAGAAGGAGACATATGGATGAACTAGAAAACTTATCAAGCAGTCTTCCTGTTCATTATGGTCCCTCTTTCCTTCTACACAGTGGCAGGGGGGTTAGGGCGAGAAACCAAAGACACAACTTCGGTGGGCGTCTCATCATTTCTGGGCGTCAGCTTCACTTGCTAACATTAGCAGCTCTGTAGACTACAAAATCACAACTGCAATTGCATCTATAATTAAAACAAAATGTGATCCAGTACTGCCCTATGCACTGCAACAACACTCTGCAGGAGTACACCTGTATAAACCCCAATTAGACAATGAGCAAATAAGCAGAGTGATCGGTGCTGTACATTGAATGTTTGTTCCATTTTATTCTTCTTATTAAAACTTGGTTTTGGAGCCAGCCTGTGTCTGGATGTATATGGAGGATTAAAGAACCTGTTATGTAAATGTGAGACAGGATTTTAATGTAACTGCTGCATACTGTACCTTTTAACTGCTGTTGGGTTTAAAGAATGGAAGATAAAGATACCTTTCAAGGTATGTGGGTCAGAACTTTAATGTAAGTTTCTGCCATATGGGAAAGGTTTCCAGGTGTTACAAGAAAGTGTGTTTTTGGGGATAAGCCTGACTTAAGAGAAAACAGCTTCACTTCAATGTACAGCGTTAATCACTCTTCTTATTTGTTCATTGCAATTGCATTCATGTCCAAACATGAATTAGGCCCAGAGTCTCTCCACATTCACGAAAAGTAGCCTACAAAGGCATCTCAGGAGCATTATAATTTTTTCTAGTACAATCCAGTCTACACCTGGAAGTGTATTTCAAGTTGCCAGAAGGATTCATAAAGCTATTTCCAGCCAGTGAAAATTGGCAGTTTGTGCAGCCAGAGATATCATTTAACCCAGGTTTCAATGTTAGCCAGTGCTTCTTTCTGTTTTTCATCTTGAACTATCCATGACAACCATGTCTTTAACACTTAGTCCCCTGTGAGATGCAAAACTTGAGGTATCTGTGCATTCTTTTGACAGTACCAGATCTGTTGAAATCAGATGCCAATACTTTTTTGATGAAACCTGATGCTGTACTGAATGTGTGATGAAAGTGGCGCTTAATTGGACAAGTACAATTTCCCGAAGATTTATTAGAGAGTAAATCTTTTCTGGTGAACTAGATTACTTTCTGGAAGGACTCATTGATTTCACTCTTCCTGTATCCTCTATCTACAAATCTTTGGCCCCTGGTCTGAAGTGCTTGTATCAGTAGTTTCAAGGGTGATGTGGACCACAAAAAAAGCAGAGAGCAAGGTAAATCTATTTAGTGGAATGGGATGGATACTGGATGCATGCAGCAGAGTGTTCTTGTCTGTTGTATTGGGAAAAAAATGTAGACAGTTCATTGTAGTTAAGAGACACTGTAACATCCAAAAATTGGATTCTGGTGCAGCTGAGCACGAGGCTGAAATGTATAGTCCCTGGAAAGTTATTGAGTTTATCAATGAAATGAAGCAGACTGTCCTCTCCCCCTTGCCATATCAAAATTAATAATTTATGGACTGCACATATAATAAAACTGAATTCTGAATTCTGTATTGGACAGAGTGTGAGTATTTTCATATGATTCCATGAAATATTACCATATGATGGGCCCATATTTTACCCCATCGCAGTGCCTTGTTTTAGCAGACAGGCACTTTTTATGTTTTTTAAATAGTCTTTATTCTGGATGATACTTATAAGCATCATAACATTCAACCAGAGAGCTAAGGTAGCTGCTGTCAATAAGGTCTCTACAAGCACTGATGGCCTGTTCATGTTGAATATTGGGGTAAAGACTTGATACATCAAGGGTGACCAATATAGAGTCAGAAAAAGCAACACTGATGTCACCCAGTGTCTACAAGATATAACTCAAAGAACCTTTTATTAGAGGCTCTAGATAAAAGTCAACCAGTTATGTAAGTTGGCATAGAGAGTTCCTAGCAGAAATAGTGGGCCTTCTCAGTGGATGCACTAAACTTTTGTGTACCTTGGTTAAAGTGTAAAATTGGGAATCTTGGGGAGCTGCTGTGTCAAAATCTCTGTTGTCTCAGTGGTAATATATCTATTATTAACCCTTAAGCTAATGATACCATCATAGTCCGTATGCCTGAGCAAGACAATACCTCTACCATTGTCTACAGAGAGTATAACCAGTCATTTGTAATACTGCAAGGATTTAATTGTATCCAGCTCTTCCCTAGCAATGTTGTGATGTGATTCATTATTTCTCAACAAACAGAACTGTGCTATTAAGAGATGCTATCATGCTGAGGCATCTAATACTATGCTGGAGGAATAGAAATGTAGATGCACACTCCTAGCACTAAGAACACTGATAGTAAGAATAATTTAGATAAACCATCACAATTAACATAGAGTATAAGTGAAGTTCTTACCTCCAGCCCCCCACCCCACCCCCTTTGCCCCTTTGTGTATATATTGTAAACTGGAAGGCAAGGCTCCGGTATTGGCACCCCTCCCATTTACCCTCAGGTGTTTTAATTAGCAAGGTTCCTGCATTTCAGATCAGATAGTATTAGGAATGTTAGGGACCCATGTGATGAAGTCACCTGGTTGCGGTATATGGGCCCGCATATTTGCGCAAATGTGTGCTAAGAACTTCACTTATACTCCATGTTAATTGTAAGGGTTTATCTAAATTAGTCTTACTATCAGTGTTCTTAGTGCTAGGAGTGTACATCTGCATTTCTCTTCCCCCAGCTTTGTATATACAGTAGCAATCTGCCACCAGTATTGTGAGTAAATGTCAGTGCAAATGGACCAACCTTTATTTAGCAGGGATATTTCAGGGTCAGTCAGCTTGTGAATCCAATTGTTCTTTTGGTCATTCCAACTAACTCTTCTTTCCACCTTTCTTGAAGGTTAAAAAGGTTGTTATGGGGACCTTCTCCTGCTATATAACCCAAAGAGTAAGGTGCCACCTGATGGGGCAGTGCTTAGCATGTCCAAATCACTGGCAGAGGTAAGCAATTGACTCTCTACATCAATAAAGAGAACGACCATCTACTGCATCCCCTTTTAAATCCTGGTCTGAAAAGCAGTTGTTCAATCCTTCATAGTCAGGGTAAACCCTATCGTATTTGCACTGTAGCATGCTGTTTTGATACAATAAAACAATTTTTATTTCTTTATTAACTGACTTGAGTGCTGTCCTTGCCTCTACCCTTTTGGATTCTGGAGTGTTTTGCATGATTTCTCTTGATAATAACTATGCACTAAATTGGAAGAATACACTTTTTTTTTTCACTATTTATGTAAAAGCCTGGTCAGAGTCTTGTTCAGTAGTCTACACACAATATGTATGTGTGTGTCTGAATATTATATATATATATATATATATATATATATATATATATAGAAATAGAAATTTGGGTATGCAGGCACTCACCAGTAAATTCCAACAGGTATTTATTAATAACTCACAGAGACATAAAGTCGGTGTGTCGACGTTTCGGTCATCACGTGACCTTCTTCAGGACATCATACAAGGACATCAGGAAGACAACTGTACAGTGCATCACCATTCACCATATGTCACACAGGCTTCCCTTAAATAGCAAAGGCAGGCCCAAGCCACACCCAACCAGTAATTGCCACAGGAAGTGCCTCAAAAAGCACTAATTTCTGCACATAAACAATTATCCTAACAAGGACCTATACCCTATATGGGCGATTATACTAGAATGTGACTCAAATCCTAATACCACTATATAAAACATCACAAATGACTCAGAAACAAACAAAACACGGCCGCAGCCGGAAGTGCCATGCGTTCCACAGACTGTGGAACGCATCCCGACCGGAACCGGAAGTGACATCCGGAACCGGAAGTGACGTAATACACGTCAAAAGAGCTCATCGTTCTGTTACAAACCAAGTGGGAGGCAGTGCACGCTCAGCAAACCACACTCCGCCCACTTGGTAGATGCATCACCATGGTAACCAGCCACTGTATATATATGGGAGCAATAAATACTGACTCAATTTGTCACAAAAGTATATATAATAAATGTAAACATTAGTCTAGCTGGGCAGTTACTGCAAAAGTGCCAAGTGCTGCAGCCTCACCTATAAAAGGGAAAAGCCTGGAGACAAACACCACATAAGACAAATAATTACAAAAATACCAGGAACTGCCCATACGGGGCAGACAAAGTCTGACCCCCATAAAGCAGCACCCGATACAACAAGTAAACTACCATAACAAAAATTAATCCTAACAATTAACCAAAAAATAGAAAAAATAAAACAAATGAAAAATAGAAAATAGAGAATATGTAGAATGTATGTCATACATTCCTCAAATTAGAATTCCTCGGGTCCCTACCTGCCCCTAACGAAGAAAAATATTATACAGATTATGTTAATTTAAACCACGAGGGAACAAGGTGTCCAATTGATATATCCAACGTGATTCACGCTGACGCAGCAATTTATCACGGTCATGGGAATAAAGTCAATCAGCATACACTTCAGGCTTGAGACTGAGTGGCCCATTGTTAGAAAGTGCTTAGCCACTGGCTTATCCGTCTCTTTAATGGCCAGTGCTGAACGGATGGAGTAGCGATGATTTGCCATCCTAACCCGAAAGCAACGGGATGTCATACCGACATAATATAAGCCACATGGGCAGATGATTATATAAATGACATAGTCCATTTTACAATGGAGTCGATGTCGGATGTTGATTCTTTTCCCACTATGGGGGTGCGTGAAGTATGACCCAGTCTGCAAGGATCTACATGTGGTGCAGTCTGGACACCTGAAGCAACCCTTCCATCTAGTTAGGTAACTTGCAGGGGCTCCACTCGGTTGCACAGTAGGTCTCATCAATAACTGGTTCAAGTTTGGCCCTCGTCGGTAAGCACACATAGGTGATTGTGCACTTAGAGCCTTAAACACAGGATCCGTAGAAATGATCGGCCAATGTCGCCTAATAGTCTTCTCAGAATAGATAGATTTGGTATCATATGTAGAAGTAAAGATCATTCTACCTGCGTTATTTATTTGTGAGTTATCAACCTGTTGTGCATATCTGTTTCTAGCCCTGGTGAGGCATCTGCAAATAGTCTTTCGTGAGTAGCCTCTGTCAATGAACCTCTCTGTCATATCTTGAATCTGTGCCTCCGTATTGGTGGGAGATGTATTATAGCGCAATATCCGTATAAACTGCGAAATCGGCAAGCTGTCCTTGAGTCTGTTGGGATGGTGGCTGCGAGCGTGTAGCAATGTATTCCGATCTGTCTCTTTTCGGTAGAGAGTAGATATCAAGTGGATATTTTCAAAAGAAATGGTTACATCTAAAAAAATTAAGTGAAGATTGACTAATCTGATATGTGAACTGTATCGGCTAGGTAGTGCATTCAGATACTCAACCATTGCCATGAACTCAGTCTCGGTGTCACCCCAAACAAAAAATAAATCGTCAATATATCTCCCGAAATATAGTATTTTATCTCCATCCTTTGATAGTATGAATGTATTCTCATACTGTTGCATGTAAAGATTTGCATAGGCGGGCGCCAGGTTAGACCCCATGGCTGTACCCGCCACTTGCATAAAATAATCTTTACCATACAAGAAATAATTATTGGTCAAGACCAGCCTAGCCAAATCTACAAGAAACTCAGTGGGGGGACCAGTTTGTGGACTGGAAATCAGTGCTAGCCTCATAGCTTCCAGACCCTCATTGTGCGGTATAACCGTATATAACGACTGTACGTCCATAGATGCTAGCCATACATTAGCAGGCAAAGCACCCAAAGATTTAATCTTGTCCAGAAAGTCTGGAGTATCACGTATGTAGCTATGCATCTGCTGGATGTATGGCTGTAGAAGCTTATCCAAGAACACTGCTACTGGCTGAAGAGTCGAACCCCTGGCCGAAATGATGGGGCGGCCAGGTGGGTCAACCAGTGTCTTGTGGATCTTGGGAAGTGTGTATAATATGGGGCACACGGGATGTTCAACCTTCAAATAAGCACTGATGCTGTCATCTAACCAACCGTGCTGTGCACCCATATCTATAGCAGAATCTACCAATTTTTTAACTCTGGCAACTGGGCTAGCATGCAGTTTGTGATAGGTATTAGTATCGCTAGTTGGCGGCGGATTTCACGATCATAGGCGTGCCAGTCCTGAACGACAATGGCCCCGCCCTTGTCCGCCTTCCTGATCACCAAATTATCGATATGCATTAAATCACGCAAAGCCTTCCGTTGTGGAGCCGTCTGATTGTCATAACTAGGCTCACTGTTTATGGTAGACATATCATGTTCAATCAATCTCAAAAAAGATTTAATACTAGCACTAGAGGTTTGAGGGTCGAAAGGACTGGGTTTGTTGAGATTAAATTCGGTATTAGGAACAAATTCCTTATCAGCAAAAAATTCTCTCAATCTGAGTTTTCTACCGAACTTATACTGATCCACTGACCAACCAAAACTATCGTGGTTAAATCTAGGCACAAAAGACAAGCCGAGTGATAATAATTCAATTTCATCAGGCGTAAGTATATGACTAGAGAGGTTAAACACTGCCGTATCTAGCGTCTGCCCCTCCCTCTTTTTCTTGAATTTGCCCCTCCGCATTGGGTACCTGACCCGCGATTTCGGGACGGATTGGTGGCATTCCTGGTTGTTTGCCCTAAAAAAGATGGGGTAGGCACTGAACCACTTGGGGGACGATTACCAACAAATTCACTATCTGAATTGGACTGAGAAGTGGAGGTGTCTTCAATATATGTTGTCCTAGATCTGGGATGAGAATTATATCTCCGCTGAGGGAAATTCCTAGTTTCTCCTCTAAGCCATCTATATACCCGATTGTTAGTATAATCCGAGTTTACCACGGTAAGTTTTTTTCGCTTAAAAGCCACCAATTCTTGCTGGTAAGTGTTGATCTGGTCACCCAAATTGCTCAGCCAATCCAGATAATGTAGTTAAGTGTAAGGTGTTGAAAGCAGTAATATCCTGACAAACCTGTTTAAGCTCAGTGCCCACCTCCTCAATAACCAAAAGGATGAGATCAAGTGAGCACTTGTTTAAAACACCGCACCATTTGCAAAATGTTAAGTTGTTCCTACCAATAGTTGGTACGTTATGTACGCGAAACCCCCTTGGAATTTTTTTATTTCTATAATAATCTGATAGAAACTGTCTGTGAAGGGTTAAATCCACTTCACGTCGTCGTAATCTTGAAATTTTATGAAATAGATCAATTGGTGTCTCATCGGGGAGTTTGGAAAATTCAGTGTGATCGAAGAGAACTTTCTCTGCGTCATCATCGGTCAGTGAGACCAAAGTACTATGAGCAATTTGAAAAATTGCTTCATCAGCAATCTGCACGGTGTCCGTGGACATGACTGGGAAAAAATGGGGGACCAGACCAAATACAACGCTCCTAGAATGTGGTAAAACACACAATCACAATAATGGAAAATAACATCAAAATTAGCAGAGATAACAAGAAAATAACAAACAAAAAATTATAATATAGTAACAAAAAATAATGGTGCGACACCCGAGACCGCGCCAAAACAAGGTCTGAGAAACCAAATGCAATTAGGGCCCGAGGAATCCGCAAAAATATTTAAAAACAAGTTACATATTTAAAATTGGTATCTTTCACAATTTTTCTTAAAAAGATCCACAACTCTTAGATGTAATCAACGGGTGGAACAAGTGACATAGGCCTTCCAGTGGAAAAGAGACTTCATCCAAATAGAATTATAAACTAATGCGGGTGCTGGACCAAGGAAAATAGCCAAAGGACGGAAGGGTTGCTTCAGGTGTCCAGACTGCACCACATGTAGATCCTTGCAGACCGGGTCATACTTCACGCTCCCCCACAGTGGGAAAAGAATCAACATCCGACATCGACTTCATTGTAAAATGGACTATGTAATTTATATAATCATCTGCCCGTGTGGCTTATATTATGTCGGTATGACATCCCGTTGCTTTCGGGTTAGGATGGCAAATCATCGCTACTCCATCCGTTCAGCACTGGCCACTAAAGAGACGGATAAGCCAGTGGCTAAGCACTTTCTAACAATGGGCCACTCAGTCTTAAGCCTGAAGTGTATGCTGATTGACATTATTCCCATGCCTCTACGCGGTGGTGACCGCGATAAATTGCTGCGTCAGCGTGAATCACGTTGGATATATCAATTGGACACCTTGTACCCTCGTGGTTTAAATGAACATAATCCATATAATATTTTTCTTCGTTAGGGGCAGGTAGGGACCCGAGGAATTCTAATTTGAGGAATGTATGACATACATTCTACATATTCTCTATTTTCTATTTTTCATTTGTTTTATTTTTTCTATTTTTTGGTTAATTGTTAGGATTAATTTTTGTTATGGTAGTTTACTTGTTGTATCGGGTGCTGCTTTATGGGGGTCAGACTTTGTCTGCCCCGTATGGGCAGTTCCTGGTATTTTTGTAATTATTTGTCTTATGTGGTGTTTGTCTCCAGGCTTTTCCCTTTTATAGGTGAGGCTGCAGCACTTGGCACTTTTGCAGTAACTGCCCAGCTAGACTAATGTTTACATTTATTATATATACTTTTGTGACAAATTGAGCCAGTATTTATTGCTCCCATATATATACAGTGGCTGGTTACCATGGTGATGCATCTACCAAGTGGGCGGAGTGTGGTTTGCTGAGCGTGCACTGCCTCCCACTTGGTTTGTAACAGAACGATGAGCTCTTTTGACGTGTATTACGTCACTTCCGGTTCCGGCCGTCACTTCCGGTTCCGGTCGGGATGTGTTCCACAATCTGTGGAACGCATGGCACTTCCGGCTGCGGCCGTGTTTTGTTTGTTTCTGAGTAATTTGTGATGTTTTATTTAGTGGTATTAGGATTTGAGTCACATTATAGTATAATCGCCCATATAGGGTATAGGTCCTTGTTAGGATAATTGTTTATGTGCAGAAATTAGTGCCTTTTGAGGCACTTCCTGTGGCAATTACTGGTTGGGTGTGGCTTGGGCCTGCCTTTGCTATTTAAGGGAAGCCTGTGTGACATATGGTGAATGGTGATGCACTGTACAGTTGTCTTCCTGATGTCCTTGTATGATGTCCTGAAGAAGGTCACGTGATGACCGAAACGTCGACACACCGTCTTTATGTCTCTGTGAGTTATTAATAAATACCTGTTGGAATTTACTGGTGAGTGCCTGCATACCCAAATTTCTATATACTGGCCTATGGGCCTTTGTGGAGCACCCCATCGTTGATCTTATCAAGTCTGGAGTGTGGACTTTAGCGTATTTATATATATATATATATATATATATATAAGCTGGGCGGCACTCAGAGACTCTCATAAACCAGAAAAAGGTGAACAAGCCCCGCAGGGCATCTTTTAAAGATGCCCTGCGGGGCTTGTTCACCTTTTTCTGGTTTATGAGAGTCTCTGAGTGCCGCCCAGCTTATGGACTATATGAAGCAGGGATAGCTCCGATGGGAAGGCACCTGAGCAGGATACACGTAAGCCTGGAGTGCCAGGGTCTTATTTTGGTGTATATATACATATATATATATATATATATATATACTGTATGTGCATATATATATATATACTGTATGTATGTATATATATATATATATATATATATATATATATTATACACACACACTGCGGGAAGAGGGCACTCACCAGACTTCTCAGCACTTTTAAAAAAAATATACTATTTATTTCATCATGTTAAAAAATTAGGTTAACGTTTCGGTCCACTGCGGAGCCTTTCACAAGACCAAACAAGTGCACACAGGCACCCAGACAATAAGACAAAGCACAGTGCACAATTTTGATAATGCCACTGTATAAGTCATTGGTACGGCCCCATCTGGAATACTGTGTCCAGTTCTGGAGACCATATCTCCAGAAGAATATAAATACATTAGAGAGTGTACAAAGAAGGGCAACTAAAATGGTGCATGGCCTACATCACAAAACTTACCCTGAAAGGCTAAAAGATCTTAACATGTATAGTTTGGAGGAGAGAAGGGAAAGGGGGGACATGATAGAAACTTTCAAATATATCAAGGATCTTAAAGTTCAGGAGGGAAACATTCTTCAAAGGAAGAGAAGTATTAGAACTCGAGGACATACACTGAGACTGGAGGGGGGGAGGTTCAGGGGAAATTTAAGGAAAAATTACTTCACAGAAAGGGTAGTGGATAAGTGGAATAGCCTCCCATCAGAGGTGGTAGAGGCTAAGACTGTAGAGCAATTTAAACATGCTTGGGATAGGCATATGATTATCCTTACAAAGAATTAATTTTCAAAAAGGGTTGAGATTGCCTAAAGGGCAAAAAAAAGGGGACAGACTAGATGGGCCAAGTGGTTCTTATCTGCCATCAAATTCTATGTTTCTATACACACACACACACACACACACACACACACACACACACACACACACACACACACACACACACGATTAGATAGATAGACAGACAGACAGACAGACAGACAGACAGACAGACAGATAGATAGATAGATAGATAGATAGATAGATAGATAGATAGATAGATAGATAGATGTCACGATCCAGGTAATTCCTTATCAGTATTTACCTTCCAAATGCCTCCTGAGACTGTCCCAGTGTTCCAAGCCTGGATTCCATCTGCACTGTCTGTGTGCAGCACGCTGCATCTCATTGTCTCAAATCTCTTTACTGTGATTCTGGCAGCTTCATGGTTAAAGCTCACATTCAAGTTACAAACAATCTTTCCCTCCAAAAGCTACCATGGGCGCAGCCATGTTTTCCTAATCACATGTTACCTTTCAGCCTATCAGCTGCACTCTGCTCTCAGCCTGATTACAAAGCAGCTGCACTCTGGTCTCTGGTTAATCAGCCAGCCAATCCCTGCTTCCCAGCAGGTATAAATATCCTGTTCCTGGGGTGGAAAGATGTCAGTGCTTCAATTGTCATCAGTGATTCCAGTGTGCAGTTCTCCCATGGACTTCTCTGCAGTACAGCCTGACTCTGCAGTGTCTCAACATTGCACCCTGTGACTGGCAGTTACCCGAGACCGGCTTCCAGCTTCTAGCTTCCAGCGGTGCTCTGCCCTGCCAGTAACCATCGGTGTTCCGCCATCGATCCCAAGTCACCATCGATCCCAAGTCACCATCGGTGTTCCGTCATCGATCCCAAGTCACCATCGGTGTTCCGCCATCGATCCCAAGTCTCCATCGGTGCTCTGTCATCGATCTCTAGCATCACCAGTGTTTCTGCATCTGATCTTCCATTACACTGGTATCTGACACCATTTCACAGCTCACCACCTGTGTCGGTTCTATCCGGCATTTCCCGGCAGTTCAGTCATCAGCTTCAGTTTCCCATCAGCTACCCAGTGCATCGGTGTTGGTAAGGAAATATCATCTCCAAGTCCTTCAAGGCTGTGCTTAATTAAACCACACCTAGAGACTGCCTATATGCACTCCTGGGAACTGTGACTTATATGCTGTTCTTAATATTGCTAACTGCCGACATATGCTTGTGAGCTGAGTTTCAATAAAACCTTTAAACTTTCCTTTGTTGTCGTGGTCACGCCTTCGGGCATCTGTGGTAAAGGTTCCCTGCATGTCTAAGAATTCTGTACTGCTTCCCAGGTTCACATATACCTCTGCCCCTACAATTGAGGCTTCCCCTGGTCAGTACCAGCCCTCAGTTGTGACAGTAAGCACTGACCTAATGGATCCGGCCGGAGACCAGGTCCAAGCGACCAGGCCGATGCAAGAACTTGCAGCCTGCCTTGAACGTCAGGAGACTGCACAGGGCCATGTGATCCGCTGTCTCCAGGACCTCTCCTCTCGGCTGGATGGAATACAAGTAACCCTCCGTGGTTCAGGGGCGTCCAGTGTGCCGACTGCAGTACCTTTGGTGGTATCCCCACCCACCATTCCCGTTTCTGCTCCTTGTCTCCATTTACCGACACCTGCCAAGTTTGATGGTTCCCCAAAAGCCTGTCGGGGTTTCCTAAATCAGTGTGAGATATATTTTGAGTTACAACCTGGCAGTTTCCCAACTGACCGCACCAAGGTTGCTTACATCATCTCCCTCCTCAGTGGCTCCGCCCTCGATTGGGTATCACCTCTATGGGAGAAGTCTGATGCCCTGCTCTCTTCATATGCAGACTTCGTGGCAACCTTCAGGCGCATCTTTGATGAACCAGGTCGTGTGACCTCTGCCTCCTCTGATATCCTCAGGCTACGTCAGGGGACACGAACAGTCGGTCAATATCTCGTACAGTTCCAGATCCTAGCGTCCAAACTTTTCTGGAATGATGACGCTCTTTACTCAGCCCAAGAAGGGGCGTCTGTGTCTACAGCCCAAGAAGGGGCGTCTGTGTCTACAGCCCAAGAAGGGGCGTCTGTGTCTACAGCCCAAGAAGGGGCATCTGTGTCTACAGCCCAAGAAGGGGCGTCTGTGTCTACAACCCAAGAAGGGGCGTCTGTGTCTACAACCCAAGAAGGGGCGTCTGTGTCTACAGCCCAAGAAGGGGTATCCAATGTTCAAGCTCTAGTAGGGGCATATGAGTCTTCTCAAAAAAGAGTTTCTGATCTGTCAACCCCAGGGGGGGGTGGCTGGAGAAAACAACCCTGAGAGAGGTGTCTGATTCGTCAACCCCAGGAGGGGTCACCAAAGTTTCAGCCCCAAGGGAAGTATCCAGAGCCAAGTTCCCAGATGGAATTTTTTGTGCTACAGATGCAGTTATGAACTCCTGTTTGCCATCTTCAGAGAGCACCACCCTGTTGGCATCCAGCATGGACCAGGTCCAGGATGGTCTAACTGAACACTCAGATACCACTCATTCCGGTTCTAACCAGATTCTGACTCTTTCAGTTCCAGCTGATTCAACGGTCTCCAAACTCAATCCTGTCCTATCCGTCGGCCCAAAGTCTCCGCCGGTCTCAGCCGGTTCAAGTTTGTCTGGACTCAATCTGGTCTCGTCCATAGGTCCAGTACAGTCTCCTCTGGTTCCAGCCAGTTCAAGTTCATCAGGATTCAATCTAGATTCTTCCGTTTGTTCAGGTAAAGAATTTATAAGAAGTGTCCTGGGGCCACTCCTAAAGGAGGGGGTGCTGTCACGATCCAGGTAATTCCTTATCAGTATTTACCTTCCAAATGCCTCCTGAGACTGTCCCAGTGTTCCAAGCCTGGATTCCATCTGCACTGTCTGTGTGCAGCACGCTGCATCTCATTGTCTCAAATCTCTTTACTGTGATTCTGGCAGCTTCATGGTTAAAGCTCACATTCAAGTTACAAACAATCTTTCCCTCCAAAAGCTACCATGGGCGCAGCCATGTTTTCCTAATCACATGTTACCATTCAGCCTATCAGCTGCACTCTGCTCTCAGCCTGATTACACAGCAGCTGCACTCTGGTCTCTGGTTAATCAGCCAGCCAATCCCTGCTTCCCAGCAGGTATAAATATCCTGTTCCTGGGGTGGAAAGATGTCAGTGCTTCAATTGTCTTCAGTGATTCCAGTGTGCAGTTCTCCCATGGACTTCTCTGCAGTACAGCCTGACTCTGCAGTGTCTCAACATTGCACCCTGTGACTGGCAGTTACCCGAGACCGGCTTCCAGCTTCTAGCTTCCAGCGGTGCTCTGCCCTGCCAGTAACCATCGGTGTTCCGCCATCGATCCCAAGTCACCATCGATCCCAAGTCACCATCGGTGTTCCGTCATCGATCCCAAGTCACCATCGGTGTTCCGCCATCGATCCCAAGTCTCCATCGGTGCTCTGTCATCGATCTCTAGCATCACCAGTGTTTCTGCATCTGATCTTCCATTACACTGGTATCTGACACCATTTCACAGCTCACCACCTGTGTCGGTTCTATCCGGCATTTCCCGGCAGTTCAGTCATCAGCTTCAGTTTCCCATCAGCTACCCAGTGCATCGGTGTTGGTAAGGAAATATCATCTCCAAGTCCTTCAAGGCTGTGCCTAATTAAACCACACCTAGAGACTGCCTATATGCACTCCTGGGAACTGTGACTTATATGCTGTTCTTAATATTGCTAACTGCCGACATATGCTTGTGAGCTGAGTTTCAATAAAACCTTTAAACTTTCCTTTGTTGTCGTGGTCACGCCTTCGGGCATCTGTGGTAAAGGTTCCCTGCATGTCTAAGAATTCTGTACTGCTTCCCAGGTTCACATATACCTCTGCCCCTACAATTGAGGCTTCCCCTGGTCAGTACCAGCCCTCAGTTGTGACAGTAAGCACTGACCTAATGGATCCAGCCGGAGACCAGGTCCAAGCGACCAGGCCGATGCAAGAACTTGCAGCCTGCCTTGAACGTCAGGAGACTGCACAGGGCCATGTGATCCGCTGTCTCCAGGACCTCTCCTCTCGGCTGGATGGAATACAAGTAACCCTCCGTGGTTCAGGGGCGTCCAGTGTGCTGACTGCAGTACCTTTGGTGGTATCCCCACCCACCATTCCCGTTTCTGCTCCTTGTCTCCATTTACCGACACCTGCCAAGTTTGATGGTTCCCCAAAAGCCTGTCGGGGTTTCCTAAATCAGTGTGAGATATATTTTGAGTTACAACCTGGCAGTTTCCCAACTGACCGCACCAAGGTTGCTTACATCATCTCCTTCCTCAGTGGCTCCGCCCTCGATTGGGTATCACCTCTATGGGAGAAGTCTGATGCCCTGCTCTCTTCATATGCAGACTTCGTGGCAACCTTCAGGCGCATCTTTGATGAACCAGGTCTTGTGACCTCTGCCTCCTCTGATATCCTCAGGCTACGTCAGGGGACACGAACAGTCGGTCAATATCTCGTACAGTTCCAGATCCTAGCGTCCAAACTTTTCTGGAATGATGACGCTCTTTACTCAGCCCAAGAAGGGGCGTCTGTGTCTACAGCCCAAGAAGGGGCGTCTGTGTCTACAGCCCAAGAAGGGGCGTCTGTGTCTACAGCCCAAGAAGGGGCGTCTGTGTCTACAGCCCAAGAAGGGGCATCTGTGTCTACAGCCCAAGAAGGGGTGTCTGTGTCTACAACCCAAGAAGGGGCGTCTGTGTCTACAACCCAAGAAGGGGCGTCTGTGTCTACAACCCAAGAAGGGGCGTCTGTGTCTACAGCCCAAGAAGGGGCGTCTGTGTCTACAGCCCAAGAAGGGGTATCCAATGTTCAAGCTCTAGTAGGGGCATATGAGTCTTCTCAAAAAAGAGTTTCTGATCTGTCAACCCCAGGGGGGGGGTGGCTGGAGAAAACAACCCTGAGAGAGGTGTCTGATTCGTCAACCCCAGGAGGGGTCACCAAAGTTTCAGCCCCAAGGGAAGTATCCAGAGCCAAGTTCCCAGATGGAATTTTTTGTGCTACAGATGCAGTTATGAACTCCTGTTTGCCATCTTCAGAGAGCACCACCCTGTTGGCATCCAGCATGGACCAGGTCCAGAATGGTCTAACTGAACACTCAGATACCACTCATTCCGGTTCTAACCAGATTCTGACTCTTTCAGTTCCAGCTGATTCAACGGTCTCCAAACTCAATCCTGTCCTATCCGTCGGCCCAAAGTCTCCGCCGGTCTCAGCCGGTTCAAGTTTGTCTGGACTCAATCTGGTCTCGTCCATAGGTCCAGTACAGTCTCCTCTGGTTCCAGCCAGTTCAAGTTCATCAGGATTCAATCTAGATTCTTCCGTTTGTTCAGGTAAAGAATTTATAAGAAGTGTCCTGGGGCCACTCCTAAAGGAGGGGGTGCTGTCACGATCCAGGTAATTCCTTATCAGTATTTACCTTCCAAATGCCTCCTGAGACTGTCCCAGTGTTCCAAGCCTGGATTCCATCTGCACTGTCTGTGTGCAGCACGCTGCATCTCATTGTCTCAAATCTCTTTACTGTGATTCTGGCAGCTTCATGGTTAAAGCTCACATTCAAGTTACAAACAATCTTTCCCTCCAAAAGCTACCATGGGCGCAGCCATGTTTTCCTAATCACATGTTACCTTTCAGCCTATCAGCTGCACTCTGCTCTCAGCCTGATTACACAGCAGCTGCACTCTGGTCTCTGGTTAATCAGCCAGCCAATCCCTGCTTCCCAGCAGGTATAAATATCCTGTTCCTGGGGTGGAAAGATGTCAGTGCTTCAATTGTCTTCAGTGATTCCAGTGTGCAGTTCTCCCATGGACTTCTCTGCAGTACAGCCTGACTCTGCAGTGTCTCAACATTGCACCCTGTGACTGGCAGTTACCCGAGACCGGCTTCCAGCTTCTAGCTTCCAGCGGTGCTCTGCCCTGCCAGTAACCATCAGTGTTCCGCCATCGATCCCAAGTCACCATCGGTGTTCCGTCATCGATCCCAAGTCACCATCGGTGTTCCGCCATCGATCCCAAGTCTCCATCGGTGCTCTGTCATCGATCTCTAGCATCACCAGTGTTTCTGCATCTGATCTTCCATTACACTGGTATCTGACACCATTTCACAGCTCACCACCTGTGTCGGTTCTATCCGGCATTTTCCGGCAGTTCAGTCATCAGCTTCAGTTTCCCATCAGCTACCCAGTGCATCGGTGTTGGTAAGGAAATATCATCTTCAAGTCCTTCAAGGCTGTGCTTAATTAAACCACACCTAGAGACTGCCTATATGCACTCCTGGGAACTGTGACTTATATGCTGTTCTTAATATTGCTAACTGCCGACATATGCTTGTGAGCTGAGTTTCAATAAAACCTTTAAACTTTCCTTTGTTGTCGTGGTCACGCCTTCGGGCATCTGTGGTAAAGGTTCCCTGCATGTCTAAGAACTCTGTACTGCTTCCCAGGTTCACATATACCTCTGCCCCTACAATTGAGGCTTCCCCTGGTCAGTACCAGCCCTCAGTTGTGACAATAGATAGATAGATAGATAGATAGATAGATAGATAGATAGATAGATTTTGGTCATTGCTCAACCTTAAAAGAGATGAATTTCTGGGTGACCTCCTAGTACTTGACAAATTTTATACAGTGGTGCTTGTGAGAGGTATGAGATCCCAGCGTATGGGATGCAGGTAGTCAGAATACTGACGTCGGCATCCCGATGTATAAGATCCCAACAGCTGGGATCATGAACGTAACCAGCTGCTTGAAGGGTAATAATGGTCTAGAATTTGTACACAATCTGTCTGACTGTTGATTGGTGGAGTCCAAACTCTTTAGAGATTTTTTTTTAACCTTTTCCAGCCTGATGAGCATCAACAATTCTTCTAAGGTCCTCTGAAATCTCTTTTGTTTGTGGCATGATACACTTCCACAAACATGTGCTGTGAACATCAAACTTTGATATATCCCTGTTCTTTTAAAAAGACAGGTTACCCACTTACACTTGATTGTCATCCCATAGATTGAAAATACCTGACTCTAATTTCACCTTCAAAATATCTGCTAAGCCTATAGGTGCACATACTTTTGCCCCTCACAGATATGTGATTTAAATCATTTTTCTCAATAAAAAAATGAGCACGTGTTAGAGGCGCCACCAGGGTGGTACTAGGTGGTGCTGTTGCTCTTGCCCAGCAGTCCTTTAGCCTCCTGCAGCCAAAGACTTCGCCTATAGCAGTCACCTTTCCCGGGAGGATTAGGTCCGCCCAAAACTCAGATGCCCCCACGTTTTGTATGATAGACAAGGCTGCTGTGGGAGGCTGGGCAACGCAAGTACGGAACTGGAGTCAGACTGGGACACAGGAGTAAGAACCAGACACACAGGACAAATGAGACACTAAAGCACACTACCGTCCGTGTGCGACTAGCACTGAACTATTGTGGCAGATGGTACATACTAGCGCCACAGCACTGGAGATGAAGTTACCTAGCACTAGGTACTGAACTGCAATGGCCAAGATGTCAGTGGTGCAGTCCTTGGTAGCGTCTAATTACAATACAATACGAGCAGACATGGGACAGGACTGGATTGCTAGAAATGCTTATACCAACGAACGAACTACTGGACCAGAGTGTGGAACAGAACCGGCACTGATGGGAAGAAATACAGACAGGGCAGGTATACGGAAGCGATCGCCAATAGCGGCACAGCACCGGTAAACAAACAGGTGGACAAACAGGTGGACAAAATAGTCAGGGCCCCCCTCCCGAAAAAAAAAGTTTAATAAAAATAAATATATATTTTAAATAAAATAAAAAATAAAATTTCTATGTACACACGGAGCAACACCATATTATGTCACTTGCACCATATTAAGTCCCCACAGTAATGTCTTTCACCATATTATGCCCCACACAGTAATTCCCCTGATACCATATTATGCACCCACATAAATTGCCTTGTCACCATATTATGGCCACACAAGTACCTGCTCGTTGTCAGGGGCTTCCTTCTGCCCCCCCCCTCCTCCATTGCTGTCGCTGTCGAGAGGATCTGGGATGCTCATGCCACTGCCTGCCAGCCCGCCTCCGTCCCTGCCGTTCTGCTGCTGTCCTCCATCCTCCTGCAGCTCTGTACTGAAAACGTCCCTCCCAAAATGGCCACCGCCTCAGAGAAGACAGTTATTAAAGATACTAGAGGGCTCCTCTAGTATCTTGAATAACTGCCTCCTCTGTGGTGGTGGTGGGCATTTTGGGAGTGACGTTTTCAATACAAAGCTGTTGGAGGGCTGAGGACAGTGGCAGAACAGCGGGGATGGCGGCGGGCGGGCAGTGGGCTTCATGATCATCCCAGGCCCTCCTCTCTGTGACAGAGAGGCCGGGCCCGGGACAGCTGTGCCCCCAGCACCCCCCTGATGGCAGCCCTGGGACACGGGTAATAACACAGGATAAAAATAGAAGCTCCACTTGAGCAAATACAGGCTGGAGTACACTGGATTGTGCACAGTATCAGGTACATAAACAGAAGCTCTAGTTCAGGAAATACAGGCTGGAGTACACCAGACTGTGCACTGTATCTGGTACATAAACAGAAGCTCTAGTTGAGCAAATACAGGCTGGAGTACACTTTATTGTGCACAGTATCAGGTACATAAACAAGCTCTTAACAGAGACAGTATAGACTTGAACACCCAGGATCAGGCACTTGCAGGGAAACAGCAGGCTCAGAGTATGACAGGATTACACGAACTGTTCAGGGTTAATCAGGGTTTGTTAGGATAGACTGAGTAACTGGAGCCAGGCAAGGTGAGTACAGATGTGCTTGAATTCAGGTGATGTATGCAAGTGAAGCACTAGCAGGATGAGTACTTATCAGGATGCACCAGGATAGCAGACTGGATATTGCTGAACAGAACTGAAATCATAGCAGTAACATGGAAACTAACATACTGTAGAGGACTGCAAAAGTCCTAGGCAGAATTTACTCAGCAATATAGTTTCAGAATCTTGCAACTGGTGATATAAATAACCATATAAAAGTCCAGAGTGTAGACAAGGCTGAAAGGATGATTGACACAGTTCTGAATACAACCAGGAGAGTCCAGATTAACACTGTCACAAATATGAAAACATGCCAGACCTTCCAGATAACAATGCAATTCTGGAGCGGAATACAGACAGGCACTGAAGTTATAATAACGAAGATGATCAAGATGCTCTTACAATTTTAGCAGAGTTGCAGGGAGCCAAAGACCAGAATCTGTAAATAGACAGACGATGTGCTGGAACTGGTAGTTTGTCACAAGTCTCACAGGTTAGTGGACTCAGGAGAAGCAGGAGGCAGAGGCTAAATAGTCTTGCACAGGGAAACCACAGCATTGCAGTCACAGAGGTAGACTTAATGATCTGGCAGGCTGGTACAAACAGACAATGGCAGGAAGACAGAAACAAGCTGTGGCTGCAGCTTGTAACACCACATCTAATTTTTTTTGTCAGTTTGTTTGATTTGGTTATCTACCATTAGGACTTGAAATCTGAGGTAGTTTTGGGCCAAATTTCAGCAGAAATATAGAAAATTCTGAAGGGTTCACAAACTTTCAAGCATCACCGTAACAGCCTAGATCCTGCATTTGCCCGATACAGTACATTTAGCACAGATTAAAGTGGTATTACCTTATTATTATAAAGAATATATTTCTGACCTACCCCTCCTCTCACCATAGGTCTTGCATTGTGAATTGCATGTTTAAAAAGTCTTTCAAGTAACTGCATGCTTGCTACATTTATCAAATTATTTCTTTGACAATGGTAAAACGGGTACTGGAAATAAGGACTCATGAGGCAGGTCTTCCAGTTAAAACACAGTGTCTTTACTGGCATCAGACACTGTGCAAATAATACTCAGGCTTCGGCCTGGTCACACAGGTACATATTGTAACCGAAAACAAGCAAACAAACATAAAAAGTCCTAGCACTCAGTAGTTAGTTCGCTGCAGTGGATTGCACTACAAACTGTTCCCTACTCAGTGGCCTCTAACAGTCATCAGTGCAACTTGCAGTGGGTGTATGGGAGTTTTAAACTCTTCCTGTTCTCAGTGATGAGTTCCTGCTGGATCTGGGCAATCCACAAATCCCAGAGTTATAAATCCCAACTGCAGGTGCAGAATGTACAGGTTTTGTTTTCTTCTCCCTTGGTGGGAGCTGATGCCACCAGAATGCGAGCAATTGTGGTGAGACACAAGCCCTCTCACCACACAATGGCCCTCATTCCGAGTTGATTGCTCGCTGCCATTTTTCGTAGCGCAGTGATCAGGTTACTACTGCGCATGCGTATGCACCGCAATGCGCACGCGCGTCGTAGGGGTACAAACAGCATTGTTGCTGTGCAATGCTTCTAGCGATTAATCCATTCACACAACCGATCGCAAGGAGATTGACAGGAAGAAGGCGTTTATGGGTGTCAACTGACCATTTTCTGGGAGTGGTAGGGAAAATGCAGGCGTGTCCAGGCGTTTGCAGGGCGGGTGTCTGACGTCAATTCCGGGACCGGACAGGCTGAAGTGATCGCAAGGGCTAAGTAAGTTCAGACCTACTCAGAAACTGCAAAACACATTTTTGTCCTGCTCGGCTGTACATGCGATCGCACACTTGCAAAGCGAAAATGCACTCCCCCGTGGGCGGCGACTATCTGATCGCTGCTCTGCAAAAAATAGCTAGTGAGCGATCAACTCGGATTGAGGGCCCATGTTTCCTAATTTTTCAATCATAAAAAATGAAACAGACAACACCACTCACCTTTAATGCTTATTTAGTTTATTATTTAATTGCATAACTGAAAAACTTAATCTTGTACATTGGGGGTCATTCCGAGTTGTTCGCTCAGTAAATTTCTTCGCATCGCAGCGATTTTCCGCTTAGTGCGCATGCGCAATGTTCGCACTGCGACTGCGCCAAGTAAATTTGCTATGCAGTTAGGAATTTTACTCACGTTTTTTTCTTCGTTCTGGTGATCGTAATGTGATTGACAGGAAGTGGGTGTTTCTGGGCGGAAACTGGCCGTTTTATGGGTGTGTGTGAAAAAACGCTACCGTTTCTGGGAAAAACGCGGGAGTGGCTGGAGAAACGGAGGAGTGTCTGGGCGAACGCTGGATGTGTTTGTGACGTCAAACCAGGAACGACAAGCACTGAACTGATCGCAGATGCCGAGTAAGTCTCGAGCTACTCAGAAACTGCACAGAGATGTCTTATCGCAATATTGCGAATACGTCGTTTGCAATTTTAAGAAGCTAAGATTCACTCCCAGTAGGCGGCGACTTAGCGTGTGCAAAGCTGCTAAAAGCAGCTTGCGAGCGAACAACTCGGAATGAGGGCCATTGTTTATGACAATGATATCCAAGGGGTTGTGGTATGGTAGATAGACTAGACTTAGGTCAACAGTGTCTAGGTCGACCACTATTGGTCAACAGTAAGTGGGTCGACATGGTTTCTAGGTCGGCAGGGACTCTAGGTCGACATGTACTAATCGACATGAAAAAAAACAGGATTTTAATACCTACCGGTAAATCCTTTTCTCCTAGTCCGTAGAGACATTTCGAGGAAAGGATTTACTTTAACACTAGTGGTGAGATACATACCAGCTCACACCTCAACCATGCCGCACACATGGCAATCAACATAACACACGCCAACAGGCATGAATCAATTGCAGCAACAAGCTGAAACTAACATAACACAACTTGTGTATAACTAAACTGCAGGTAAAGTACGCACTGGGACGGGCGCCCAGCATCCTCTACGACAGGCATTCCCAGGTTTTAGTGATATCCAGGTTGCAGCACAGATGGTTAAATCAAAATAACTGAGCTACTAATTAAGTCACCTGTGCTGCAGCCTGGATATCACTAAAACCTGCACTGTTGGTGTGCCTTGAGGACCGTGGTTGGGAATGCCTGCTCTACGGACTAGGAGAAAAGGATTTACCGGTAGGCATTAAAATCCTGTTTTCTCATACGTCCTAGAGGATGCTGAGGTCAACTTATTGACCATGGGGTTTATACCAAAGCTCCAGTATGGGCGGGAGAGTGCGGATGACCCTGCAGCACTGATTGACCAAACTTGAGGTCTTCATCGGCCAAGGTATCAAACTTGTAGAATTTTGCTAACGTGTTTGGCCCCGACCAAGTAGCTGCTCGGCAAAGTTGTAAAGCCGAGACCCCCCGGGCAGCCGCACAGGATGAGCCCACCTTCCTAGTGGAATGGGCCTTCACAGACTTCGGCAACGGCAATCCAGCCGTAGTATGAGCTTGCTGAATCGTACTTCTGATCCAACGTGCAATAGTCTGCTTGGAAGCAGGACACCCAATCTTGTTGGGAGCATACAGGACAAACAAAGACTCTGTTTTCCGAATTCGAGCTGTTCTAGCGACATAAATCTTCAAAGCTCTAACCACATCTAGAGACTTTGACTCAGTGAACGTGTCAGTAACCACTGGCACCACAATAGGTTGGTTTATGTGGAAAGAAGAAACCACCTTTGGAAGAAAATGTTGGCGAGTTCGCAACTCTGCCCTATCTTCATGGAAAATCAGGTAAGGGCTCATGTGAGACAAGGCCCCCAATTCAGACACCCGCCGTGCGGATGCCAATGCCAAAAGCATCACCACTTTCCAAGTGAGAAACTTCAACTCTATCTCTCGTAGAGGCTCAAACCAATCCGATTTAAGGAACTGCAACACCACATTAAGGTCCCATGGTGCCACTGGAGGCACAAAAGGAGGCTGGATGTGCAAAACGCCTTTCACCAAGGTCTGAACCACTGGAACGGAGGCCAATTGTTTTTGGAAGAACACTTACAAGGCCAAAATCTGGACCTTGATTCACCCCAATCGGAGGCCCGCCTCCACACCAGCCTGCAGAAAATGGAGAAAACGTCCCAAGTGAAACTCTTCCGTAGGAGCCTTCTTGGATTCACACCAAGACACATACTTTCTCCAAATACGGTGGTAATGTTTCGATGTTACTCCTTTCCTGGCCTGAATAAGTGTGGGAATGACTTCTTTCGGAATACCCTTACGGGCTAGGATCCGGCGCTCAACAGCCATGCCGTCAAACATAGCCGCGGTAAGTCCTGATAAACGCACGGCCCCTGCTGCAGCAGGTCCTCACGAAGAGGAAGAGGCTGTAGATCTTCTATGAGCAACTCCTGAAGATCTGGGTACCAAGCCCTCCTTGGCCAGCCTGGGGCAATGAAGATTGCTCAAACCTTTGTTCTTCTTAGGATCCTGAGAACTTTTGGGATCAGCGGAAGTGAAGGGAAGACATACACTGACTGGAATACCCACTGGGTCACTAACGCATCCACTGCTATTGCTTGAGGGTCTCTCGACCTGGAACAATATTTCTGAAGCTTCTTGTTGAGACGAGATGCCATCAGGTCTACTTGAGGAACTCCCCAAAGACTTGTCACCTCTGCGAAGACTTCTTGGTGGGGGCCCCACTCTCCTGGATGGAGATCGTGTCTGCTGAGGAAGTCTGCTTCCCAGTTGTCCACTCCCGGAATAAAAATTGCTGACAGAGCTTTTGCATGCCTTTCTTCCCAGAGGGGGATCTTTGTCACCTCTGCCATTGCTGCTCTGCTTTTCGTTCCGCCCTGCCTGTTTATGTACGTGACTGCTGTTACATTGTCCGACTGGATCTTCACGGGATGATCTTGAAGAAGATGTACCGCTTGTCGGAGGCCGTTGTAAATGGCTCTCAATTCCAGCACGTTTATGTGAAGGCAGGCTTCCTGACTTGACCATTTTCCTTGGAAGCTTTCCCCCTGAGTGACAGCTCCCCAGCCTCGGAGACTTGCATCCGTGGTTACCAGGACCCAGTCCTGAATCCCGAATCTGCGTCCCTCTAGTAGGTGCAGACTGTAGCCACCACAGGAGTGAAATCCTGGCTTTTGATGACAGGAATATTTTTCGGTGCATGTGAAGGTGGGATCTCGACCACTTGTCCAACAGGTCCCACTGGAATACTCTGGCATGGAACCTGCCAAACTGTATGGCCTCGTAGGCCGCCACCATCTTCCCCAACAACCGAATGCACTGATGGATCGACACACTAGATAGTTTCAATAATTGTTTTACCATTTTCTGGATTTCCAGAGCCTTTTCCACCGGAAGAAATACTCTCTGAACTTCCGTGTCCAGAATCATCCCAGAAAAGACAATCTTGTTGTCGGTTCCAATTATGACTTTGGATAATTTATGATCCAATCGCGTTGTTGGAGTATCGACAGGGAGAGCGTGATGTTTTGTAACATCTGCTCCCTGGATCTCGCCTTTATCAGGAGATCGTCCAGATAAGGAATTATATTGACTCCTTTTTGACGAAGAAGGAGCATCATCTCCGCCATCACCTTGGTGAATACCCTCGGCACCGTGGAGAGACCGAAAGGTATTATAAAGCTAAATATTTATCTTATAACATTCACTATATATTGGTAAGAGACTCAGTACGCAATGGGCGTACGGGGTACCGTAAGGGTACGCACTTAGCGTAGCAGACGCTAGGCCGTGGTCGAGATGCACGAGCGGCACGTTCGCTCACGGCTTACGCTGGGTATCGAGCACGCTATAGCCGGTCCGAGTACCGTAATGCTACGCTACTAGCGTAGTGGACGCTGTGCCCACAAGAGGAACACGAGCGGCGCAGACGCTCACAGGATGACACACAGTAAACCTTGTATGCAACACAATGTAACACTGATTAACCTCTATTATATAAAAGCCGCTTGAGCGATTGAGACACTCCGAGTACCCTTAGCAATGTAATGATAAACACACAATACCTTGTAAGGTTCCAAAACCTTTATCTAGATGATTATAGTATGTAAAAGGGGAAAACAGTTACAGCTTATACACTACAGCACTAACATAAACACCTAAAATGAATAACAGAAATTATACAATTTACAACAGCGTAAAAATAACAGAGAGAGAGAGAGAGAGAGAGTATGGCAAATACAAACAGAGAATAAGTTGGTTACAGAGAAAAACTTACACACTGGGAATGACTTCGCCGGCGCAACCTGGACCAGGGCTCTAGTCTTCAGCGTGAAAACCTTGCAGAGTCTTGTGTCACCAAGCCTATTTCAAGCTATATTTATTTACTAACTCAAGACATACTACAATAGATACTGTGTGCTCTCTTTCCATTGGTGAGGGGGTGGGACATGTACTGCACCTGGGATCATTGGTTAGTTCAAGAAGAGGGCGATGGCTAGGACTTGTTAGTATTCTAAATTCCTCTTTGTCTGATTATATTGAGGAAAGCTATTGTTTTGGATCTTCCAAACAAACTCTGTCTCTGGGCTTTGTTTACCCCACCTTCAGTTGAGACAATTGACTACTCAGCACTCATTATTCTGGAGAGAAACCTGGTTCTATTCATAAACAAAGATGTAAGCCTTCTTCATAGAATCTCAAAGCTTAGTGTAAATAAGGCTATTGTATTCAGTCTGTGGGAAAGAAATGACTGAATTCCATTCACCTACCCTGCACTATTGTGTAATTTATTCGGAATGCAATTAATCTTATTTTCTACTTCTGTGCATAACCATGAGCAGGAACTATGCGAATCCCTCCCAATTATCATAGGCACAACACCCCTTCAATACCCCACAGCTGGACACCATACACTGCCCTCCAATCTTTGTCTGAGCCCTCCCAGCATGCAAAGAGGAATCTCTCTGTCCCTGAACCAGTTACACTAATCATACTTACAGATATTATTAAAGGGAATATTACCTATAAAATACATTATTTGGATTAAATATGTAACGATCGAGTCGCCCACCAGACGCACACAAACTCTACCATAAATGCACATACCACACGCCTGAGCGCACGACCGTGGAGGCGCCGTCATGCAACTGCGAATATGCGCACGCACGGTAGAGAACATGCACGTGCAGCGGGCAAGCACATGGGGTTAGTACAAGGCATCATAGGTCGCTATATTTTTTTACTTTGACAGTCCACCCTTTGGCAGTCACCAATAACTGCCACTTCCTAAACAATTCAAACAGAAAAATATATGTCATCATGTAAACACCTTTTCATGATTGGGTAAGGGAAGAGAGGAGAAGGTTAGAAAGATATGACCTAGTGAGACAGTAAAAGCATGTGTGTATGAAATCCATGTTTGAGGGGTCATGTATCATCGTGCCGTACGTGTTTTAAATCAAGCTTCGAGGTATTGCGAAGTATACATTGAATACTTCTTATCCCTTATCAAGGGTCTGTGGATGGGCTGTCAAACTCTACCGAGCTCTTTTCGGCTTTTGGTTGCAACAAATGGGGGAGCACATTTAGTTGATGATACATGAAGGGGGGAACATGTGAATGCTGATATATGTGTCTATATTCCGTGTCGACTATGTGTGTCATTACCTGGAGGTTGTAGAGATGAAGATAAGAAACAATCGTTATAAATGCAGTCGTAAACTATGTGAGTTTAAATAAACAGTCGCCGATTGAGGTCTTGTCTGATGTCTTGTCTTGATGTACATGTTGTCTGACGTCTCTCGGTGCTTTTGTTGTAAATAGCGAGCAAAAGCTTTTCCATTGTCCATGTAATTACAGTCTCTAAAGTATTGGGCTTTCGTAAAAAGGTAAAGTCACTAGGGATATTGGGGGTCTGTGGCATAGTTCATCAATGGTCTGTATAAAAGAGGTTGTCAAATTCTTCTTCCAAGTGGATGTCTTTGTACCTTGGAGGAAAACAAAGGAGAAACGGGTGAAAGAAACGGACCGTGGAATCACATTTTCATCACAACATTGTCTCTATCGTTGGGTCATAAATCAAATTAGTTGTTGTTATTACAGTGTCCTCGCTCCTCAGACTCATCACTCTGGTAATACCATTACATTTCGTTAAAGCCCGAACGCATCTAAATATCAGACCAACCAATATGACGACTCCCAGAATACACAAGAGAAATTTCCCTACATCCATTATAATACCTTGGGCCCATTCTCCTAAACCAGAGAACCAATTTCGTGGGTTCAACCATGACACCCAACTGGTCAGCTCATTACCCACAGCAGCGAGTGTGAGACTGTGTTTCCTTCGAAACTCCCACTTCAATTGCAAAATGTCATCCATCTTTTGGTCTATGACCTCGGCCGGGTCCTCAGTGCTGTTTGTAATATACGTGCAGCACTTTACTCCATACTGAGTTGCTAGGGTAACACAATACCCGCCTGTCACTGCTGTGAGATAATTGAGAATCATCCTATGCTGAACCAGCTCTGTTTTGTAGGCTTGTAACTCTTTCCCAGTGTACCTGAACGTGTCGTCATACATTTCGGTGATATTGTCTAACAAGTTTGCTAGCGCAGATATATATCTATAGTTTATCACTCCTCTGGCGGTGCGAGTGATATCTAACGCGAGTAGGAATTGAATCCCGGTGGATTCATGGATCAGGTCAGAGGCCGGATGCTCTGTCCTTTCAATCAGGTGCCTTTTAACGACGTGCTCGTAATGAGTGAGAGTGTAAGGAGCTTGGGCACCGCGGTGAATATCTTTCATTTTTAAATGGGATACAGTCATTACTTCAGGCAGTACTTTTCCAATGTAACACAATCCCTCTGAGTTTGGGGCAAGCCACTTATACGCCTTTCTCCCGCATATGAAATATGCATCATCGGGGAGAACATATGGGACGGAGTATGACATTACCATGGTACAAATTTTCCATATGAAAACCCTAACTCTCCCATCTGTCTAGTACACGTATCAGTTTGTACGATATGTGCACAGTATCCTGGTGATACTTCTCCAACTTGCATGGTCCTACTTCCTAGAGTGTACCTATACCGGAAATATTTTCCACTGTTGGCTATCTGGCGTATAAGCTCTGTGTCTATGGGCATTCTATCGGCTCTATATGAAAATGTCATGGTTTGATTACTCCATGACACTTCCCAATTTCCCGGCTTTCGGGGATTGGAAATGTTAAAGCATACTAAGGACTTATCCACGTGATACTGGTTGAGCTTCAAACTAGGAGGACTAGAGATATTAAACCTCTTGTCCACCGGCCTCCCACCACTTAACTCAAGTACCTCTCCTACAGTTAAAGGGAATGGTACTAGTCCTGGTTTGCTACGACCTTGAGGTACTTGAGAGCATACCCAACAGTCTGTCTGGTTTAACACTTTACCCACTAAGGAGTGATAGTCACTCAATGGATGCCGGTCCATGTGGACATTAAAACTGGACTGACATTTCTTGATGTACCCATCCTCCACTATATTGTCACAATGCCTACAGATGCAGTTCTCTTCAGCTAACAATCCTTCACAATTCCTTCTATTGTCAATGCTACCAGATCGTTTTCTGATACTCGCCTTTACTCGGTGATTATGTTGCTCTTGGAAAACTACGCCTCCATCCTGGTCATCAGAACCCATTCCAGATCCTTTCTCGACCTCCATGGTACTCTCACCGAAACAGACTGCTCTGGTCAACATCATGGTCAACAGGAAAATCCGGATCACAGTCTCTTGGGGCAAGTCCATCTTATAGGAGGAAAAGGAGAAAAATAAGAAGTGGGGAGGAGAATAGGAGGGAGATGGGAACTGGAGAAAATAACAAAAGGGAAAAAGAAATCTGGCTCGACAAACGCCTCCGGTCTTATTATTCTCAGCGCTCAGATGTCGTCTCAACCTTCCCGGAACAGACACTCTAGTGATACAACCTCTACCGTCTGTTCTTTATCACGGGACCTCTCTGGGTCAGCAACCTTTTTACAATGAGACGAATGGACCCAAGTCTCTCTCTCGGCAACCTTCAATGCTGTCGTGCTGGTCAATAAGACTTGATATGGTCCTTCCCATCTGTCAATAAGGCAACCTGAGCGTAGAAAATTCCGTATCATTACATAATCCCCAGGTTCAATGTCATGACAATTACTGTCTGGCAAATCAGGAATCACCAACTTTAGATTATCATTCTGATTCCTCAATTGCTTACTAATTTTAACTAAATACTTTACAGTTACTTCATTGTTACATTTCAAATCATCCTGGGGGTTAATCATAACATGGGGTTGTCGACCAAACAGAATTTCAAAAGGAGACAGATTAAGAGGGGACCTGGGAGTGGTTCTGATGCTGTATAATACGATTGGCAAAGCTTCGGGCCACAACAATCCTGTTTCAGCCATTACCTTGCTTAATTTGTTTTTAATAGTGCTGTTTACTCTTTCCACTTTCGCACTCGCCTGGGGGCGGTACGGAGTGTGCAGCTTACTATTAATTCCCATCAACTTACACATTACTTGAAAAACTTCACCTGTAAAATGGGTACCCCTATCACTCTCAATGATTCTAGGGATACCGTACCTACACACAAATTCCTGCACAATTTTCTTTGCAGTAAACACAGCGGTATTTGTGGCCGCGGGAAATGCTTCAACCCAATTTGAGAACACGTCAATACAAACCAATACATATTTTAAATTTCTACAAGGTGGCAATTGTATGAAATCAATTTGTATTACCTGGAAAGGACCATCTGTAGGAGGGATATGGGATGGCTCTGTTGGTATTGCCTTTCCGATATTCTTCCTCAAGCAGGTGAGACATGTCATCGCTCTTTTACCCGCATGGGAAGAAAATCCTGGGGCGCACCAATAAGCTCTTACCAACTTACACATTCCTTCTTTGCCTAGATGAGTCAGCCCATGTGCCGCTTCCGTTAGACTTGGAAGGTATGCTCTGGGTGCCACTGGCTTACCCTGTCCATCTGTCCAGAGTCCTGAGGACTCCTGGCCATATCCTTTTGACCTCCAACCTGCCTTTTCTTGTGGTGAACACAAATTTTGCATTTCATACAATTTCTGTGTGTTTACAGTATTAAATACCATCAGTTGTGTGCTGTCTGTCTGTATGGGGGTACTGGCTGCTGATTTAGCAGCTTCGTCTGCTCGGCTGTTACCAAGTGATACCGGGTCTTGGCTATACGTGTGAGCTTTACACTTGATAACAGCCACTCTGTCGGGTTCCTGTATCGCTGTTAGAAATCTTTTGATGTGGGCTGCATGTGCTACGGGTGTGCCAGCTGCCGTCATGAAATTTCTGAGGCGCCATAGGGCCCCGAAATCATGGACTACTCCGAAGGCGTACCTAGAATCTGTGTAGATATTGGCTGACTTGCCTTTAGCCAATTCGCATGCTCTGGTTAGGGCAAGCAGTTCAGCAACTTGTGCTGAGTGTGGTGGGCCTAGGGGTTCCGCTTCTATGGTACCTTGGTCATCTACGACTGCGTATCCAGTACACAAGTCTCCCGAGTCCGTCTGTCTGTGACAACTGCCGTCAGTGTAGAAAGTAAAATCTACATCTTCCAGTGGGTTGTCACTGATGTCAGGCCTTGCCGTGAAATTTTGGGTCAAATATTCCATACAATCATGTGTGTCATTTTCCTTACTAAATCCTCCTTCACCATCACTCTCATCCTCCACCCTTTGTGCCTGTCCAGGCACACCTGGGAGATATGTTGCAGGATTTAGTGCGCTGCATCTCCTTATGGTGATGTTTACGGGGGCCATCAATGCCAATTCCCATCTTGTAAACCGCGCTGATGAGACGTGTCTGGTTTGGGCAGAATTCAGTAAAGCTGACACTGCATGTGGTGTATGAATTGTGAGGTTGTGTCCTAGCACTACATCTTCGCTTTTACTTACTAGCAATGCTATTGCTGCAACACTTCGCAAGCATGTGGGGAGGGATCGCGCTACCATGTCTAGCTGAGCGCTATAGTAGGCTACCGGCCTGCTGGCATCACCATGCTTCTGGGTTAAGACACCTGCCGCGCACCCAGCACTCTCTGTTCCGTACAGCTCAAAGGGTTTTCCATAATCTGGCATGCCTAATGCTGGTGCCTGCTTTAGGCACTGTTTAAGTCTCTCAAATGCCATCTCAGACTCGTCTGTGTGCGAAATCCGATCAGGTTTGTTTGAGGAGACCATCTCCTGTAAAGGCAAGGCCAGTATGGAAAAACCTGGGATCCAGTTACGGCAATACCCACACATTCCTAAAAACGTTCTTATCTGTTGCTGGGTTTGTGGCAGGGTCATCTCACGAATTGCTTGAATTCTATCAGCGGTGAGGTGTCTCAGTCCTTGTGTCAGACAGTGTCCCAAATATTTTACCTTGGTCTGGCATAATTGTAACTTATCTTTGGAAACCCTGTGTCCGGTGTCTGAAAGATGAAACAGGAGTTGTTTCGTATCTCTCAGGGACGATTCAAGTGAATCTGAATATAGCAGTAAGTCATCTACATACTGTATTAATATTGATCCACTCTCAGGTTGAAAAGACTGTAAACAATCATGCAAGGCTTGTGAGAAAATACTTGGACTGTCAATGAAACCTTGTGGTAATCGAGTCCAGGTGTACTGAACTCCTCTGTATGTAAATGCGAATAAGTATTGACTGTCAGGGTGCAGAGGTACCGAGAAGAAAGCAGAGCAGAGGTCAATCACAGTGAAAAATTTGGCAGTGGGAGGGATTTGCATAAGGATGACAGCTGGATTTGGCACTACGGGGAATTGACTCTCAACTATTTTGTTGATCCCTCTTAGATCCTGCACTAATCTGTAACCCCTCCCCCCACTCTTTTTAACAGGGAAGATGGGACTATTGGCAGTGCTGGACGTCCTTACCAGAATGCCCTGTTGTAGCAAGCGCTCTATTACAGGGTAAACTCCTAACTCCACATCTGGCTTCAGAGGGTATTGTGGGATTTTTGGAGCTATCCTACCATCTTTTACTTGTACAACTACTGGGGCTACGTTTGCCATTAATCCAGTGTCTTGTCCATCTTTGGTCCAAAGTGATTCCGGTATCTGGGAAATCATTTCCTCTACCTTGGACGGACACCTATTTACAACAACAGTGTGTGACATTAATCTTGTTGGGGAGTCTAGCATATCCTGCACTTCCTGAGCGTGGTTTTCGGGTATGTCCAAGAACACACCTTCAGGAGTACAATATATGACACGTCCCATTTTGCACAGTAAATCTCTCCCTAGGAGATTAGTCGGAGCCGATGCAGCCAGCAGAAAAGAATGCTTGCTATGCAAAGGACCTATCGTAATCTTTGCAGGTTTGCTTAAAGGGTAGTGTTGTACTACTCCTGTTACTCCCATGGCTGGAATTATTTTACCAGTGGTTCTCATGCCCACGGTCGAATTTATCACTGACTTGGCCGCCCCCGTATCTACAAGGAAATTTAGAGATTTACCAGCTACATCAATTGTGACCTCGGGTTCACTTCCAAGGCTCGCAATTAATTTCACTGGCTGCAGACTACAGGTGTGGCCCCACCCCTATTGTATGTGGTGACCTCCCTGCGTTGCGCTGGCAGCTATTACCTGTGAAGGGGTAAATGGGAACTATCAGAGACTTGCCAGTCTCTTCTTGGGGGATACCTTTTTGTTTCCCCTGCGTGTGGCTCATAACTCCGTCTCTGCGGTCCTTGATCCCAATTTCGTGTGTCATGTCGTTGTCTAGGGGGTTGATATGATTTTTGTGTATTTTTCAATCTACAGTCTCGTGCAAAATGTCCCTCTTTATGACAGTAATAACAAGTTACCACATTTGACTTACCCACAGGGGTCTGAGACTTATGCTGAGTTGGCCTTGTGGTAAGGGCCTGTATACTTACGGCCATCAGCTTATCACTCTGCGACTCCCTGTGTCTGGTGATGTTCCGATCATGATCAATAGCGGCCTCTCTCAAAGTAGCCACCGACAAACCTCGCCAACATGGTTGGGTGGTCTGTACCCTCGTCCTCAATACTTCCTTTAAACCATCCATTAACACAGATACTGCTACTTCTCTATGATTCACATTTGTCTTAATGTCTTCTATCCCTGTATACTTAGCCATTTCCTGCAGTGCCCGATGAAAATAATCAGCAGCTATTTCTCCCTCTTTTTGCTTAATGGAGAAAATTTTGTTCCATTTAGCAACAGCTGGGAAATATACTCCTAGCTGTAAATTAATTCTTTTCACATTATCTTGATTGTACTCCTCAGTAAGGGGTACCTCTTCATCTAGTCTACAGTCAGCTATAAATCTCGCTGAGTCGACATTGGAGGGTAAACATGCCCTCAGCAATATCCGCCAATCTTTGTTATTGGGCTCCACAGTATTTCCTAGCTCTCTAATGTACTTCTGGCTTGCAACTAGATCTTTCCTAGGATCAGGGAATTCAGACACCATTGATCTTAATTCCGTTCGGGAAAAGGGGCAGTGCATGGCGATGTTTCTGACAGGAGTGACTCCTGAAGTGTCAGTTTTCCCATTTGGTACTGCAATTACCCTAACAGGATTAAGTTCAATAACATCATTCTGAGTAGATTCTACAACATGTGGTGTAATGGTTTCAGCATAGTGTACAGTGCCGTACTTACCAGTTGATACGACCTCACCTGTCTCTCCACTAGGGGCCTTTGATACTGCTCTTACTGGTTGGGCCGTGCCCACTGTTGTTTCTGCTACGGTGGCTGCTAGAGAGAGTGCCGATATTGTTGTTGGCTCATCCTCTTGGTCACAATCCTGGGGAAAGTTTAAAACAGGGTACAGCTTGCACGGGTTAGTATTAGCATCAACAATCTCAGTTACATTATTCTTAACATCTATACAGTTACTAAGTGCATGTTTATCATACACCAGTGTGCCATTCTCTGCAACCACTTTCTCTCCTGTTATGTATGGTGGTGGTGGTGCGGTGGCTATCAGTTTCCTGATAGGGTTAGATCCAGCCGCTTGAGCCAATCCTCTTTCTATTTCACCCTTCTGTTGCCATAATTGTAAATAATCATAATGTTTGATCCGTCTCTTTGCAGATTTAATGAGACATATCCTTCTCCTTAGATTTTGTAACATATCGGGGCTAAAACTGCCTACCCGTGGGAACTTTTCCCCGTCATGCACAGTCATTCTTTCCCATTCATCGCACAAAACCTCTGTGTGTGAACCGTATTTCTCACACATGATATACCTTGCCGACCCTATTGGCCGGTTTACTAAATCAACCTGAACCAGGGTTGATTGCCCCCTACCTGAACAACTGGCCCCCATCTTTGCAGGTGCTGCTTTCACTACCTCTGACCTTCATATCAGGGTCTTCAGCGAACCCTTAAAAAAACCAAGATGTCCGGGGTAGGCCGACGGTGAAAGTTTACCGAGTACCTTCACTCACTCGCCCACGTTGACCAATACGCCCACACACTGCCTTAGCGCTGGCGTACTCAACCTAGGGCCCCTGCAACCTGAACCTCTATTTACTGGAACGTGTGGGTGTGATCCGAAGAGCACATAACCCTTCCCAGTAAATATCAGTTGCTGGAGAATTCCTGAGTGACCAGCGAACCTCCCTTAAAATAAAAAAAATTACACAAATCACGTTAGAATGTACAAATAGCGTTTATGACCCCTCTAGCGTACGCAAATGGTACTGGGTCAAGTTACAAACTAATACACACAATTACATGCGGTACAATCGTACTGCACATAAGCAACTAATCTTATGTGCGGAACGACCAGTGGAATCGAAAATTGTGGCTGCGAATTCCTTCAGCCAGAGCTTAATGGCCTATATGGGTATTGCACCAACCCTCCTGGTGTTGTGCTTCTTGATTCTATCTATAGCAGACTTCCTAGTCCGCTGTACCTAGACCTCCTGGTCTGTCTCTGGACCTCCTGGTCCGTGACCTCCTGGTCTGCTATACTCTAATGCTCTTATTTTAATGTGTTAACAAGGGATGCCTCCCAAGCCACCGCGCCGTCACTTTCACGTATGTACCTCACGAGAACTCGATTTCCTGTGGTTCCAACCAAAAATGAGAAACTTATATATATATATATATATATATATGCACACACTCTTTCACCTCATATACTCTTTACTTTCGTTTCTGCGCAGAAATCCCTTTCATTCAGTATCGCAGTCTTAGTCCCAAAGGAGTTACAACTAGAGAAGGATTATTTACGCTAAAATTTAGGACACTGAGAGTGACTTGCGCTATTATGGCGTTGCCTCCGTATCGCCTACTAAAACAATACTATCGTGTGATTTGTATTACGTGGGCGTACCCATACGCTCCGTTGCGTAATATACGCTACGTGTGTGAGCCCTTTGCGTACGCTAGTCCCACCCTTTGTTAGAGACACGTGTACGCAGGCCAGACACGTCCACAGTAACACAAGTAACACGTTTCTATCAATGCAAATGATATTTAACTGTAATCATTTACTGAACACCACACAGAACTTCCTTGTATCTTAGGCAAGCCGTGTGCGTGTTTTACAAATTACTCCCTTACGTATTAATTTTACTTTTAACTACCAACAGCAACAAATCTTTCTCAGCACGTTATCAATGATAAATGGCAAACAGGAAGGCGAGATGTGAAAATTACACAAATGGAAAAATGCAGGTGTGTGCGTGTGTTGCGTACGCAATGTGTATCAAACAGAAATAAAACAGTTTTAAAAGACAATAGCGTACTGTTCTTACCTTCCGGTTCCGGATTCCACCAGCACTCCAACAGCGTAGCGATGCAGACGCTTATCTAGTCAGCACTACCGTATCCCTCACCACCAACACGGATACGAAGGGATACGCCTTCCCGCCCTTTCCTGACAGATAAAGTCTGCTTGTGTTCGCTAGAGCGGATATGTGGAGGACGGACGAGCCGCCAATTGATAAAGCTAAATATTTATCTTATAACATTCACTATATATTGGTAAGAGACTCAGTACGCAATGGGCGTACGGGGTACCGTAAGGGTACGCACTTAGCGTAGCAGACGCTAGGCCGTGGTCGAGACGCACGAGCGGCACGTTCGCTCACGGCTTACGCTGGGTATCGAGCACGCTATAGGCGGTCCGAGTACCATAATGCTACGCTACTAGCGTAGCGGACGCTGTGCCCACAAGAGGAACACGAGCGGCACAGATGCTCACAGGATGACACACAGTAAACCTTGTATGCAACACAATGTAACACTGATTAACCTCTATTATATAAAAGCCGCTTGAGCGATTGAGACGCTCCGAGTACCCTTAGCAATGTAATGATAAACACACAATACCTTGTAAGGTTCCAAAACCTTTATCTAGATGATTTTAGTATGTAAAAGGGGAAAACAGTTACAGCTTATACACTACAGCACTAACATAAACACCTAAACAGAATAACAGAAATTATACAATATACAACAGCGTAAAAATAACAGAGAGAGAGAGAGAGTATGGAAAATACAAACAGAGAATAAGTTGGTTACAGAGAAAAACTTACACACTGGGAATGACTTTGCCGGCGCAACCTGGACCAGGGCTCTAGCCTTCAGCGTGAAAACCTTGCAGAGTCTTGTGTCACCAAGCCTATTGCAAGCTATATTTATTTACTTACTCAAGACATACTACAATAGATACTGTGTGCTCTCTTTCCATTGGTTAGGGGGTGGGACATGTACTACACCTGGGATCATTGGTTAGTTCAAGAAGTGGGCGATGGCTAGGACTTGTTAGTATTCTAAATTCCTCTTTGTCTGATTATATTGAGGAAAGCTATTGTTTTGGATCTTCCAAACAAACTCTGTCTCTGGGCTTTGTTTACCCCACCTTCAGTTGAGACAATTGACTACTCAGCACTCATTATTCTGGAGAGAAACCTGGTTCTATTCATAAACAAAGGTGTAAGCCCTCTTCATAGAATCTCAAAGCTTAGTGTAAATAAGGCTATTGTATTCAGTCTGTGGGAAAGAAATGACTGAATTCCATTCACCTACCCTGCACTATTGTGTAATTTATTCGGAATGCAATTAATCTTATTTTCTACTTCTGTGCATAACCATGAGCAGGAACTATGCAAATCCCTCCCAATTATCATAGGCACAACACCCCTTCAATACCCCACAGCTGGACACCATACACTACCCTCCAATCTTTGTCTGAGCCCTCCCAGCATGCAAAGAGGAATCTCTCTGTCCCTGAACCAGTTACACTAATCATACTTACAGATATTATTAAAGGGAATATTACCTATAAAATACATTATTTGGATTAAATATGTAACGATCGAGTCGCCCACCAGACGCACACAAACTCTACCGTAAATGCACATACCACGCGCCTGAGCGCACGACCGTGGAGGCGCCGTCACGCAACTGCGAATATGCGCACGCACGGGAGAGAACGTGCACGTGCAGCGGGCAAGCGCATGGGGTTAGTACAAGGCATCATAGGTCGCTATATTTTTCGACTTTGACAGGTAACATCTGGAACTGGTAATGGCAATCCTGAACCGCAAATCTCAGATAGGCCTGATGAGGAGGATAAATGGGAACATGCAGGTAAGCATCCTTGATGTCTACCGACACCATGTAATCCCCCTCCTCCAGACTGGAAATCACTGCCCGGAGTGATTCCATCTTGAACTTGAACCGTTTCAAGTAGAGATTCAAATTTTTTAGGTTCAGGATCGGTCTGACCCATCTGTCCGGCTTCGGAACTACAAAGAGGCTTGAATAAAACCCCTCCCCTTGTTGCGGCAAAGGCACCAGGATTATGACCTGGTCCTGACATAATTTTGGATTGCCGCTGTTACTGCTTCCCTTTCTGGAAGAGAAGCTGGCAAGGTTGATTTGAAAAATCGGCATGGGGGAACGTCTTGAAACTCCAGCTTGTATCCCATGGATACTATTTGCAATACCCAGGGATCCAGGCCAGACAGAATCCAACCTTGGCTGAACAGTTTGAGATGTGCCCCTACCCGAGCGGCCTCCCGCAAGGGAGTTCCAGCGTCATGCTGAAGATTTGGCAGAAGTAGGGGTAGACTTCTGCTCCTGGGAACCTGGAGCCGCTGTGGGCTTCTTTCCCCTTCCTCTTCCCCATCCTGCAAAGAAGAGGGAACCTCTTGCTCTTTTGTATTTATTGGACCGAAAGGACTGCATGTGTGTGTAATAAGTCTTTTTTGCCGGTGCAGGTGCAGAGGGCAAAAACGTTGACTTACCTGCAGTAGCCGCCGAGACTAACGCATCCAGACCATTGCCAAATAAGGTCTCACCTTTATATGGGAGAGCCTCCATGTTTCTTTTGGAATCCGCATCCGCGTTCCACTGGCGAATCCACAATGCCCGCCTAGCTGATACTGCCATGGTAGCGGCTTGTGAACTCAAGAGTCCAATATCTTTCATCGCTTCTAGCATGTAGGCGGCAGCGTCTTTGATATACCCTAACTTAAGGAGTATCTCATCTTTATCAACCGTGTCAATTTCTGATGACATGCTGTCTGACCATTTTTCAATAGCGTGACTGACCCACGCGCAGGCAATAGTGGGTCTGAGCAGTGTACCATTGGCAACATAAATGGATTTCAATGTAGTTTCCATCTTACGGTCAGCCGGCTCTTTTAGTGAAGCCGTGCCAGGTGCAGGGAGAATAACCTGGATAGTGCACTGTCTAACACAGGGGCCGATTCCCATTTTTTTCTGTCCTCTGCTGGGAAAGGGTAAGCTACCTGAATCCGCTTAGGAATATGATTTTTTTTTTCAGGATTCACCCACATCCCTGCAAAGAGAGCATTTAGCTCGTGGGAAGGACGGAACTTGACTTTGGATTTCTTTTCCTTACATAAATAAGCCTTCTCCTGAGGTACAGGCGAGGCTTCTGTAACTTCCAACACGTCCCTTATAGCCACAATCATATATTGTAGATTTTTTTGCCAATTTATGATCTGTTTCTCTAGAGTCACTATCGTCGACACAAGAATCAGAGTCTGTGTCGGTATCAGTATTCACAAATGATCTCTTATGTGACCCAGAGGGGCCGCCTGCAGAAGGAAGAACTGAGTCCTGAAAAATCACATCTTCCACAGATTTTCGCCAGCATTCAGCCTGAGATTCAGACTTATCTAACCTCCTGTTAATAAGATGCATACTGTCACGTATTTCTTTCACCCATGCAGGCTCTTGGTGTGCCGGCAGCGCCACCACATTACAACTCTGTGTCCCTAAAATGCCTTCCTCCGGGGAGGAACTCCCTGTCTCAGACATGCCTTACACGTGTACAGCACACACTCACAGACACACTGGGACTTATAAGGGGACAGACCCACAGCAAAATCTGTCAGAGGGACACAGTATAGGAGCAGCCAGTTCACAACCCCAGCGCCAGTATGTAATGTCTGTGAACACAGAATGCCCACAGACAATAGCGCTTTTACACAGTAATTCACACTAGTAATGCACCACCAAACTCTTTGTGCCCCCCTTATTTGCATCCTGTACTTGTTGCCAGAAGTGGAGGATAGGACCAGCATTGTCTCTGCACCTGAGGAGAGAGAGGAAATGGCGCTGAGCAGTATGCTGGCTGGCTGAGGAAGAAGCTCCGCCCCCGCAAATGGCGCGTTTTTCGCTCAGCAAGGTCTGTTAATATTTATACTGGCGGGGGTAGGGCTGTGCCAGCGGCATCTTATGCCTTCTTTGCGCCAGTTTTAGGCTCTGTGTGTGTGGGCAGCCGCGCCGTACCTCAGCCGTCACTTTAGTTGCTAGAAGATCTATCTTCTCATACTCACCTGTCTTCAGACTTCTGGCTCTGTGAGGGGGGTAACGACGTGCTATGGGAGTGAGCATCTAGGCACAGCTAGCGTTCAGTTCCCTTCAGGAGCTAATGGTGTCCTGTCAAACAGAAGCAGAGCCATGAAACTCTTCAGGAAGATGGTTCTGCTTCTGCCCCCTCAGTCCCACGAAGCAGGGAGTCTGTTGCCAGCAGTTCTCCCTGAAAATAAAAAAACCTAACATAAATCTTTTTCAGAGAAACTCAGTAGAGCTCCTCAGAGTGCATCCAGTCTCCTGGGCACATTTCTAAAACTGGAGGCTGGAGGAGGGGCATAGTGGGAGGAGCCAGTTCACACCCATTGAAAAGTCTTAAGACTGCCCATGGCTCCTGCGGAACCGTCTATACCCCCATGGTCAATAAGTGGACCCCAGCATCCTCTAGGACGTATGAGAAAGGACGACAAGTTTAAAAAAAAAAAAAATGGTGTTGTTTCTTTGTAGAGTGACTGGGAACCCCAATTAATGCCCCGTGTTCCCTCGCATTTGGGCAAGGTGCCTTGCTGTGCTCGACACAGGTTACCGTTCCTAATTGTAATCCACGTGGATCGTAAAGTATGAAAAAGCTCAAAAAAAATAATAATTGTGAAACCTCACGTCGACCTTTTGTCATGTCGACCTAGTACGTCGCCCTAGAGTCCATGTTGACCTAGAAACCATGTCGATCTACTTACTGTCGACCAATAGTGGTCGACCTAGACATTGTCGACCTAAGTCTTGTTGACCTAAAGACCGGATCCCATCCAAGGTTCTCAATTTCAGTTCAGGGGACCTACATTCTTTTCCTTCATATGATCACACAACAGCTCTTTCATTGTTACTTTGCATGTAAATCAGGTACCTGAATTCCTAGGTACAGACTGTTCAGTAGCAGCAGAAACAGAACAGAAATGAAGCTTTTTTATCTCATTAAGTGGATCTGTCAGGTGGTTTTTTTTAAGTAACAATTGTTGACACTTTACCAAGCATTCTGTGAAAGGATTATAAATTACATTTAAATATCAGCAGTGTGACCTTTATAAAAGGTTATACTGTTATCTACAATGCATAGTTAGCAGGAGGTCAGTAATACAGGATGCCAACAGCACAACTACCGTACACAGAAAGCGATTATTTGTTTCTACAGTATTGGTTCTGGTATTCATGTGTTAGTGAACAGAAAACATAAAATCCAACTCTGTTATCCAGTTTACTAAAATCCCTGTAGGCATTCAGATGATAGGTCGATAGTCAGTAAGCCAAGCCCATATGGTGGACATGCATTAGGTCGACAGGTACCAAAGGTCGACAAGTTCAAATGGTGGACATGAAACAAGGTTTTTTTTTACTTTTTAAAAAAATGTCATCATTTACCATCCACATGGACTACGATTGGGAATAGTATCCTGCCATGCGAGACATGCAAGGGGACGCGGTACACTAATTGGGGTCACGTGGTTTAACATAGAAAATGACACACACAAAAACTAGTGTCAACCTTTTTTGTGTCGGCCAATTCCATGTTGACCAATTGACCCATTGTCGACCCTTTTGTACTGTCTACCTTTTACATGGCTTCTCCCGGAGAGGAGACATTCAAAGTAGGCAAGTATGTTCTTGGTTGATGACAAGGTACCAGTGTCAGCTTGCAAAAGGGAGTAATTACATGGTAGTAGATAAAATGTTAGTATTTAAGTAAAATAATAATAGAAACAAAAAACCCACCATACTATCATTATTAACATTTATTTATTTAGCGCTAGCATGTTCCATTGCGCTTTATACATACACCAACTTCTATGGATAAAAGATATTTCCTCTGACAAAACCAGTCCCTTCAATACTAGTTACGTTTGTTCACTTACCGCATCAGGGAAGACAAGTTCAAAGTTTTCTCTACAGGATAACTGTTTGTACATGTACTCTGCGTTTTCCAGACATCTGTTAATTTGAAGCTCAAAACCACATGTACCCTACAAATAAGAAAAGCTTAAAAAACTTTCAAAACAAGTAACTTAATGATTATTGTGAAACAAAAATATGGTTTCTGTTCTTGTCCTCCACTTTCAGTTTTACAAATTCCCCAAATATGCCACATTTTTACGGAGAGTCCCTTTATAATAATGATAAAATACTGTTTTGCTACATTACGATCAAGCCGCAATGCCTTTGTATAAGTAAAAACAATTGGTTCACTATCCAACTATTAAGCACTATCGGGGTCTATTCAATGACTGTCGAATTCTGTCGGAGAAGATTCGGCAGTTCAGTATTCAATTAGAGGGCAATTCCGACTGGTTTTGGCCGTTTTCGACAATGCTGATCCGACTTTTTTTTTAAGTCAAATCAGCATTGTCGAAAACGGGCCAAAATTCTGTCGGAATTGGCTGCTAATTCGACAAAACACGTGGATCCGCGTCTAATCTGCTGATCCATGTGTTTTTTAACAAATGCTGATTTTTCCGACTGTCGTAAAAATGGCACAGTCATTGAATAGGTCGAATGCAAATTCAACCTATTTCTGTCGAACAGTGCCGGTTTTTCGGGCTGTCGGAAAAACCGGCACCAATTGAATATACCACTATATTGCAAACCTAAAATTTTAACTGATTTTTTTTTATTTCAAGGGCAAAAGTTACATTGTTAGTCATTAAATCATTTTGGCGTACCTTTGCCTTCCACATGAGCCATAGTTTAAATATATCAACGTGTCTGCCACACTGAATAGTCTTGTCTCCTGTATCATAAGTTATATCATAAAATTTGTCTGGTTGAAAGAGATAATCAGCACAGAACTGGTTGCAAGCTTGCAAGAGACCCTGAAAAAGAATAAAGCTGAAATAATTTTGAGTACAAAACACCATGTGATATGTATGGCATTTTTTCGCACAGCAGCCGATCAGGTACTAATTTGGCGCCTGCCCCCAAAACACCCCCCTCAAAAAAAATAACCAACAACCCTGTCAGACTAAAATAATTAGATTGTCAAACATTTTGAAAAAAGAGGATACTATTGGACAATACTCTCCTATGTGCCTCAAATGCCCTATGCATCACATGCACCTGCAGCAGTGTGTTTAAATACTTGCTCTATATCACTGCACTATATCATAACACTTCATTGCTGCACTACATTCCCCTATCCTCTGCAGTACTATACTACATCCCTACACGCTGAACTACATCACTACACTACATGCCCCTATACACTGCACTACATACCCAATATACCCTATATACTACACTACATCCCCTTATATGCTACATCACATCAGTGCACTACATGCCCCTATATACTGCAATACATTACTACACTACATACTGTACATCACTACACTACTGTACATCCCCCTAAAAGCTACACCAAATCCCCATCTGGGAGGCAAAGTGGAGGTGGATACTGCTAACTGGTAGCACAGTGCCGATAATGAAGTCTGTCTTTAAATTCACCACAAAGCTGCTGTAGTGATACTTGGTGAGATTTGAGGTTGTCCAGGCTCTAAGTTTCCACTGTCAAATAGATAGCTAGCAAAGTGAACTTTTGATTTCTGTAACATCGGTGACTGCACCTGTTAACAAGCATAAGCCTGGGGCAGTGTGTCCTCTCAATGTGATGTAGCCTGCAGCTTGTTATCGGTTGGTGCTGGGCAGTCAGCCGGGATCATAGCCTGCTGAAAAACACTGCCCCAACAGTTTGCTTCTATAGCTTGTACTGTACACTGCACGCTAGTCGCATCACTACATGGCAAAGAAGAGAGTTTAAGACAGTAGCCGTCATAGGAGAGATCCCAGGTACTGGAGCTCACCTGCACAGCGTCGGGGCCAGCTCCGGGCAGACAGGTGGGTCAAAGACACTGCCCTGGGAGCCGTCTGCTGTCTCACTGGAGCAGCACAGCACTTCCGATAAAAAAAAAACCCAAAACCCAGTGATAAAGCTAAATATTTATCGTATATAAAACACTTTAAGAGGTCTAAGAACACTGTACGCTATCTACGTAAGAAGTACCGTAAGGGTACGCAAGTTGCGTAACGATCGTTCAACCGTAGTCGAGACGCTCAAGCGTCACGTTCGCTTGCGGCCCAGAGATCACAGGCAGGCACGCTAGTGGCTGCCGACTAACGTAATGATTCGCTATAGCGTAGCGGACGCTCGGGACCACGAGGAGATCACCAGCGGTGCAGACGCTTACAACGTTAAACCTTTATATCTATACCATTAACAGCGAAATATACAGTAAATCTTAGTGTGGTGTTAGAGTGTAAATGCAACCTGGTGTAACCTGATTAACTACAAAGCTGCTTGGGCGTCACCGACGCTCAGGGAATACTTAACACTATAAGAAATACACAGATACCTGGGCTTAGGGTCCAAAACCTATTATATGTATTATGACTATTATACTTGCAAAAGAATCACAGAACAAATCATACACTACAATATAACATAGACTAACTAACCAGATAACTACACAGGAAATACAATGCAATACAATACAATACAATCAAGGGAAAATAAGGGAGAAAGAGGGGAGAGAGAGATGGCTCACAATAACATCAAGACAATATGATTGCGGAGAAACACTTACGCACAAGGGGAAACGATCGCATGCGCCTCGATATCCAGCTCCCGATTATCAGCAATGAGAACCGTTGAAGAGAGTGCCCTGGATACGGTCGGCCTGCCTATTTATGCCCCACACACAATACAATTCAATGGTCCCTACAATCTCATTGTTCATTGGACACAGGAATTCGGCTTCGCATTATAACAAAAGGTCATAGGTTGATTCATACAGGTGGGCTGTGACTGTTTCCAACTGTCCAGGTGGGTGGGATACTGGGTTTCCCGCCGCATGACTAAGTAAGAACAAATAATAGTAAATGGACATAAACTTCTTATGTCCATAACTATTCGCACGAGCGATTAATCCGCTCCAAACCAACACCGGAATATTGCTATTTAAATACTCTTCCGATGGGTACCAAACACTACTGTATGACCCCTGTTAGACCCTTCGTACAATACAAAGAGGGATCTCTCTGTTCAGGAACATGCTATGTTAACTAAACTTTCAGTATCTATCAAAGGGACCATGATCTACAAAATACATTATTAGTGAAAATATGTAACGAATGAATCGCACGCTACGATTACATAAACTCTACCGTAAATACGCATACCGTGCGCCTGCGGGTGCCCGCGACTGTGAGTATGTGCACGTACGGGAGAGCGTACGCATGCGCAGCGCGGACCAGTATGAGGTGCAAATATGGCAGTGTGTGTAGAGATATTTTTCTGACTTTGACAGTCCACCCTTTGGCAGTCAATAATAACTGCCACCTTCTAAAACATTTCAAAAGGAGAAAAATATATGTCAGGGGTTAATTCATTTCCATGGTTGGGTAAGGGAGGAGAGAGGAGTAGGTGGGAAGAGGGTATGACCTAATGAGATAGCAGAAGCATGTGTGTATGAGTCCATGTTTGGGGGGTCATGTATCATCGTGCCGTACGTGTTGTAAATCAAGCTTCGAGGTATTGCGAAGTATACATTTGAATTCCTTCTTATCCCGTGGTACAGGTCTGTGGATGGGCTGTCAAACTTTACTGAGCTCTTTTCGGCTTTGGTTGTAACAAAATGGGGGAGCACATTTTAGTTGATGATACATGAATAGGGGAGGTATGTGGTTGCTGATATCTGTGCCTGTATTCCCTATCGACTATGTGTGTTATTACCTGAGGGTTGTAGAAATGAAGATAAAGAACACTTATGGTAAATGCAGTGGTATTCTATGTCAGGTTAATGTACATCTGTCGGTTGAAGTTTTGTTCGGTATCAGTTGAAAGTCGTCTTCTTTGCGCTGTTTTGCCCATTAGGTGCGGGCAAAAAGCGTTGTCAATGCCATTAGATTTACAAAAAAAATGTTGGGCTAGCGTAAGTTTAAGAATTCTAGGGAAACTGGGAATCCATGGCAAAGTTCATCAAATGTCCGTATCTACAGTGGTCAAAACTTCTTCTTTGGTCAATCCGTTGTCTGTATAGCGTCTCATCAACTTCCTCGTCCAAGTGGGTCTTTTTATCTTGGAGAAAAACGGAAAAACAGGTGAAAGAAACGGACCGTATAATCGCATTTTCATTACATCATTGTTTCTATTGTTGGGTCATAAATCAAATCCAGGTTAATTACAGTTTCCTCACTCCTCAAACTCATTACTCTTGTACTTTGTTTGCACTTCATTAAAGCCTGACCGCATCTAAATATCAAGCCAATTGATATGACAACACCTAAGATACATAGGAGAAACTTCCCAACATCCATTATGACTCCTTGAGCCCAGTCTCCTAAACCGGAGAACCAATTTCGCGGGTTCAACCATGACACCCAACCAGTCAGCTCATTACCTACAGCAGCAAGAGTGAGATTGTGTTTTCGGCGAAATTCCCACTTCAATTGGAGAATATCGTCCATCTTTTGGTCTATGACCTCGACCGGATCCTCGGTGCTATTCGTGATATACGTGCAACACTTCACGCCATACTGTGTTGCCAATGTAACACAATATCCGCCTGTCACTGCTGTGAGGTAATTAAGAACCATTCTATGCTGCACCAGTTCTGTTTTATAAGCTTGAAGTTCCCTTCCAGTATATCTAAACGTGTCATCATACATTTCAGTGATATTATCTAACAAATTTGCGAGCGCCGATATGTATTTATAATTCAGCACTCCTCTAGCGGTGCGGGTGAAATCTAACGCGATTAAGAATTGAATCCCGGTGGATTCACTTATCAGATCAGAGGCCGGATGCTCTGTCTTCTCTATCAGGTGCCTTTTAACAACGTGCTCGTAATGGGTGTGAGTATAAGGAGCTTGGGCACCACGGTGTATGTCTTTCATTTTGTCATGTGACACAGTCATTACTTCAGGCAATACTTTTCCAATATAACACAATCCTTCAGAGTTTGGGGCAAGCCACTTGTACGCCTTTCTCCCGCATATGAAATATGCATCATCGGGGAGAACATATGGGACGGAGTAGGACATAACCATATTACACACCTTCCATGTGAAATCTCCTAACCCTAATTCTTCCATCTGCTTAGTACACGTATCAGGTTGTACGATATGTGCACAGTATCCTGGTGATACCTCTCCAACTCTAGTAATCCTATTTCCTAAGGTATACCTATACCGGAAAGATTTTCCTCTACTGGCTATGTGGCGTACAAGCTCTGTATCTGTAGGCATTCTATCTGCTCTATGCGAAAAGGTCATGGTGTGGTTACTCCATGACACTTCCCAATTTCCCGGCTTTCGGGGATTGGAGATGTTGAAACATAATAGGGACCTATCCACATGGTATTGGTGGAGCTTCAAACTAGGAGGGCTGGAGATATTAAACCTCCGGTCCACCGGTCTCCCACCATTTAACTCAAGTACCTCCTCTATCGATAAAGGAAATGGTACTAGCCCTGATTTGCTATGACCCTGAGGTACTTGAGAGCATATCCAACAATCTGTTTTGTTTAACACATTACCCACTAAGGAGTGATAGTCACTCAATGGATGCCGGTCCATATGGATATTAAAACTGGATTGGCATTTCTTAATGCACCCATCCTCAATGACATTGTTACAGAGCCTACAGATACAGTTTTCTTCAGCTAACAATCCTTCACAATTCCTTCTATGGTCAATGCTATCGGATCGTTTTCTGATACTCGCCTTTGCTTGTTGATTATGTTGTTCTCGGAAAACTACGCCTCCATCTTTATCATCAGAACCTTTCTGGATCCTTTCTTGACCTTACTGGTACTCTCACCGAAACAGACTGCTCTGGTCAACATCATGGTCGACAGGAAAAATCCATATCACAGTCTCTTGGGGCAAGTCCATCTTACAGGAGGAGAAAAGAAGAAATTTGTAATGGGGGTATAAGAAAACAGTTTGTGGGGGAGAGAACTTGTTACGATAATAAGTTCTCTCGTCTTGTTGTTCTTCTTGTTCTGCTGTCCTCTCAAAAGGTGCTGTCTCTTCAGTCTTCCAAATGAACATTCTGGTGATGCAATATTCCTTCCTAACCAGCGATCTTTCTGTAAGGAACAAAAATCTGGCATTACCATTGGTCCAACTGAGGGGTGACATACCATCTTTAAACCATGAAAACATGAGTGAGAAGAGAGAGAAAACAAAAAAAAACAAAAGAGATAGAGAACAATTCATGTGCATATATACATATTACATAACTCAACAATAAACACCAATAGGGAAAGAGAAATTAAACATTTTTTTTCAAACATTTTAAAACATGGTCAGCATTAAGAAAACATTGTCAGATTTATCAGGCTGTCATATCTACGTGTCTAATGGTTTCCTTGAGCAGTCCCTCCCCACCAGCACCTCCATATTCCACTGTCTGTATCTGGCCAGAATACATTGTGGTGGATAGGTCATGCTGGGGTTTGGTAGACTTCTGCAAGGACCAAGCGGATATGCAATGTTTGAATTCTTACCAATAATCGTCAGAGATGGGGATAGAAAAAGAAACATTTCACAGATACATTTACAACTTTTCACCCGGTCATTCCTGTGTCTTCAGTGAATGACCTCCCAATTTATTAACCGTTACCTCAGGCTTACCGTCAGTCCTAATGATCACCTTTTCCTGACTACATATCATGGGTGTGGCCCAAAATTCTTCCTATGTGATCCCTGATTATAATCGTGTGTGTTATAATTTTGCTAATTTCTTGGTCTAGGGGGTCTGACTTTATGTGGGTTATTACAGTTGCTGGCATAATGCCCTTCTCTTCTACAATGATAACAAATCCTTGGCTTTCTCCATGTGCTAGGGGCCTGGGATTCCGGTCGACTTGATGCATCCTCTAGTGCTTGGATGTTCAGTGCCATCAACCGCTCTCCCTGCGCTTCCCTGGTTCTTTGGATATTTCGGTCATGCTCGATAGCGGACTCTCTTAATGCCGCCACCGAGATACCTCTCCAATGTGGTATGGAAGTTTGTACCCTAATTTTTAGTGTGTCTCTTAAGTTGTTCATTAATACGGACACAGCTACCTCTCTGTGGTGTACATTAGTTTCAATGTCATCTATACCAGTGTACCTAGCCATATCCTGCAGAGCCCGGTGAAAATACTCTGATGCGGATTCACCTTCTTTTTGTTTTATTGTAAAGATTTTATTCCATTTTACTACTGTAGGAAAATATTCTTTCAACTGTAGATTGATTCTTTTTACATTATCTTGGTTATACTCGTTTGTTAGTGGCACTTCCTCATCTAGCTTACAATCAGCGATAAATTTCAATGAATCAACATCGGGGGGTAAACATGCCCTCAAAACTGTCCTCCAATCTTTGTTATTTGGCTCTGCAGTGTGTCCTAGCACTCTAATGTATCTTTGACAAGCAACTAAGTCTTTCCTGGGATCAGGAAATTCAGACAGAATTGTTCTTAATTCTGTTCGGGAAAAGGGGCAGTACATGGCGATGTTCCTGACGGGGGTGACTCCTGAAGAGTCAGTTTTCCCATTTGGTACTGCAATTACCCTGACAGGATTAAGTCCAGTAACGTCATTCTGAATTGATTCTACAATATGAGGTACATTTGTTTGTGCGTAATGTATAATACCATACGTACCTGTGGACACGACCTCACCTGACCCTCCATTAGGGGGTTTGTTTACAGTCTTTACCGATTGGGTCGCGTCCACCTGGATGTCTTGTGTGATGGCTTCTGGAAGAGGTGCCGACATCGTTCTGGGTTCACTTTCTTGTTGGTGTTCCTGAGGAAAGTTTAACATGGGGTGCGACTTGCATGGGTTAATAGTTGTACATTCAACAGTATTACAATTATCTTTGTTACATTTATTACACTTATTCTTATCATCTATACTACAGTTGCTAAGAGCGTTTTTATTGTTCACCCTTGTGCTTTTCTCCGCAACCACAATCCCCTCCATTGCCATGTCTCTCCTCTCAAGATGAAAGTTAGGTATGTGAGTTACATTTCTTTGCATTTCACCCTCCTGTTGCCATAACTGTAAACAATCATAATGCTTGATTCGTCTCTTTGCTGATTTAATGAGACATATCCTTCTCCTTAAATTATGCAACACCTCTGAGTCAAAACTACCTATCCCGGGAAATGGTGCCTTATCCCCCGCAGTCATTCGTGTCCATTCATCACAAAAGGTCTCAGTGTGGGGACCATATTTCCCCCACATTACTAACCGAGCAGACCCTCGGGGTCTGCAAGCCTCTGGAGTCTGAATCCTGACTGCCGACTGTCTCTGTGTCGTGCACTTGGTTTCCATTGTGGACCTTTTTAACACAGAAAAACTTCCTAAAATGCACCAAACACAGAAATCTACGTTGGAAATCCTTAAAGCTCTTCCACTGAACTTCTTCTGCTCCGGGTATCTCCGGTCCGCCTTCTAGCAGACACGTGTAGCCGTTGCAGGCCCTATCTTTAGAGATTTTCCTGAGAAAATTCCCTTCCTTTTTCTTTACACAAATCACGCTTGCATGTGCTCCCTACAACACGTATGAGGGCAAGACCTCATATCACGTTGCGTTATTGGTCACACATACAACCGTGCGGTCCAATCGTACCACTTATAGACACTTGTTGCCCATAAATGGTAGGATCATTGGAGTCTCCCTACTGTGCTCCAAAACAGCCAGAGCGTAACACAACGAAAACTTTATCACACTCTGTTGCACGTTTTCACTTCAGGCCGTGCTCATAGATCACACAGATCACAAAGTCCACAAAGCGGGATTTAATACCGTTTTATCACATAGACCACAAAGTCCACAAAGCGGGATTCAATACACTCATACCGTTTTCAACCCACTATCATTCTTATAGTTTTCTGATCAGAAAAAATCATTTCCCGTAGTCTGATAGCTCTCCCCAGAGGTATTACAGTAAAGTAAGGTATTTAAACTAAGTTTTGGAAAACTGAAATCAATTTGTGCTATTTATCGCCTTGCGCTATTTACCGCGTTGCGCTATTTATCGCGTTGCGCTATTTATCGCCTGTTAAAATCAACTTGTGGTTTGAGTTACGTGGGCGTACACAGACGCTCCGTTGCGTAATATACGCTGCGTGCGTCGGCCTTTGGATTGTGTACGCAAGTCTTTGTTAGGGACACGTGCACGCAAAGCAAAGATCCACCGTAACACAATTTATACTTTTATCAATGTAGATTGATCCTTGATCATCTACCACACAACACACTGACTTCGCCTTATCTCCCAGGCAAAAACTGTGTGTTTGTCTATACTTTAACTATATTACCTCTATTCTTAAACTATGAAATAACGGCAAATCTCTTTTAGCACTTTTATCAACTATAAAACTGGCAGACAGGAGAGTGATATACGAAAATACATAAATGAAAAAGAAATGCAGATATATATGTGTGCGTGCGTGTGTACGCAAGACAGAAAAATAAACAGTTTTAAAAGACACTAGCGTTTTGCTCTTACCTCCGGTTCCCGGATTCCTTCAGCACCCTTTACCTAAGCGAAGCAGACGCTTATCCCGTCAGCACTACGAGGGATACAACCTCCCGCCCTTTGCTGATGGATAATGTCTGCTGATATTACCTAGTGCAGATATGTGAAGGACTGGACGGCCCCCAATTGATAAAGCTAAATATTTATCGTATATAAAACACTTTAAGAGGTCTAAGAACACTGTACGCTATCTACGTAAGAAGTACCGTAAGGGTACGCAAGTTGCGTAACGATCGTTCAACCGTAGTCGAGACGCTCAAGCGTCACGTTCGCTTGCGGCCCAGAGATCACAGGCAGGCACGCTAGTGGCTGCCGACTAACGTAATGATTCGCTATAGCGTAGCGGACGCTCGGGACCACGAGGAGATCACCAGCGGTGCAGACGCTTACAACGTTAAACCTTTATATCTATACCATTAACAGCGAAATATACAGTAAATCTTAGTGTGGTGTTAGAGTGTAAATGCAACCTGGTGTAACCTGATTAACTACAAAGCTGCTTGGGCGTCACCGACGCTCAGGGAATACTTAACACTATAAGAAATACACAGATACCTGGGCTTAGGGTCCAAAACCTATTATATGTATTATGACTATTATACTTGCAAAAGAATCACAGAACAAATCATACACTACAATATAACATAGACTAACTAACCAGATAACTACACAGGAAATACAATGCAATACAATACAATACAATCAAGGGAAAATAAGGGAGAAAGAGGGGAGAGAGAGATGGCTCACAATAACATCAAGACAATATGATTGCGGAGAAACACTTACGCACAAGGGGAAACGATCGCATGCGCCTCGATATCCAGCTCCCGATTATCAGCAATGAGAACCGTTGAAAAGAGTGCCCTGGATACGGTCGGCCTGCCTATTTATGCCCCACACACAATACAATTCAATGGTCCCTACAATCTCATTGTTCATTGGACACAGGAATTCGGCTTCGCATTATAACAAAAGGTCATAGGTTGATTCATACAGGTGGGCTGTGACTGTTTCCAACTGTCCAGGTGGGTGGGATACTGGGTTTCCCGCCGCATGACTAAGTAAGAACAAATAATAGTAAATGGACATAAACTTCTTATGTCCATAACTATTCGCACGAGCGATTAATCCGCTCCAAACCAACACCGGAATATTGCTATTTAAATACTCTTCCGATGGGTACCAAACACTACTGTATGACCCCTGTTAGACCCTTCGTACAATACAAAGAGGGATCTCTCTGTTCAGGAACATGCTATGTTAACTAAACTTTCAGTATCTATCAAAGGGACCATGATCTACAAAATACATTATTAGTGAAAATATGTAACGAATGAGTCGCACGCTACGATTACATAAACTCTACCGTAAATACGCATACCGTGCGCCTGCGGGTGCCCGCGACTGTGAGTATGTGCACGTACGGGAGAGCGTACGCATGCGCAGCGCGGACCAGTATGAGGTGCAAATATGGCAGTGTGTGTAGAGATATTTTTCTGACTTTGACACCAGCTTCTCTGTAACTCTCAGCGCCTCCTCAAATCCTGAACCCGGGGCGCCTGCCCCCTTAGACCCCCCCCGTTACAACCCTGCTCCTATTTTAAATAGGAACAATGCGCACATTCTGCACAAAGCCCAAAAAGGGGCGTGTTCTTGCTGGGAAGGGGCATGGTCAACAATGGTACCCCCAATTCAAATTACACCACACAGTAGTGCAACTTTATTCACATTGTGTCATGCGATAGTGTCCCTAATTCATGTTACATCACACAGTAGTACCACCTCACCTTATATAAGTTACTCCTCACAGTAGTGCACCTTATTCACATTACATCACACTGAATTGCCCCTTATTCACATTACACCACACCATATTGGTCTTTATTCACGTTAGACCACACAGTAGTGCCATTTCTATACGTTACACTACACCAGTGATTTTCAACCTTTTTTTACGCGCGGCACACCAAACAATACTTTAAAATTGCCAAGGTGCACCATCAGTTCCCCACAGAAAAAAACAAAAAACACACATTGGCCCTCACAGTTAAAAGAACAACGCACATACACAGAGAAAACAATCATGTTGCTTCATGTTGCTCCCCACATAAATCATGTTGCTCCCCACATAAATCATGTTGCTCCCCACATAAATCACGTTGCTCCCCACATAAATCATGTTGCTCCCCACATAAATCATGTTGCTCCCCACATTAATTATTCACATTATTCCCTCCATAAATCCTATTGTTCCCCACATGAGAAATAACAAAACAAATTGATAGAGCTAACTATTTATCTTATTACATTCACTATAAAATGGGTAAGAGACTCAGTACGCAATTGGCGTATGGGGTACCGTAAGGGTACGCACTTAGCGTAGCAGACGCTTAGCCGTGGTCGAGACGCACATGCGACACGCTCGCTCACAACTTAACGCGTGGTGTCGAGCACGCTATAGGCGGCCGACTACCGTAATGCTACGCTACTAGCGTAGCGTACGCTCGTGACCACGAGGAGAACACGAGCGGCGCAGACGCTCACGGGATGACACTCAGTAAACCTTGTATGCAACACAGTGAATGATTGAGTTTGTACTGTAAACCTTGGTTTTGTAATGTGAGCACAATGCAATGCTAATTAACCTCTATTGCAGGCATTTTCAACCAGTGTGCCGTGGCACACTAGTGTGCCGCGACCAGTTGCAAGGTGTGCCGCGGAGCCAGAGCAGCTTCCTGCACCTTCAGAGTGAACTGCTGGCCCGGGCTCTTCTTAGAGGATCAGTCGTGCTCTGACCGTGACCTATGCCTTGATGACGCGGCGGGTTGAAATCATAGGTCACGGCTGCCGCGTCTCACCACCCAGTCAGCCCATCCGCCTGCATACACATCTTCCAGTTCCTGAATGCATACACAGCTTTCCTTGCCCACCCACATCCACACCTGCCCGACCACCCGCTGTTCAGTATTCGCAGCACTCCACTACGAACAACCCCCGCCACTGAGAGACAGGGAGGAGGACAGCTGACCGGTAGGGGTTTATATTTTGTCAAAGTCGGAAAAATATCATGCTACACGTTGCCATATATTCACCTCATGCGCTTGCCGCTGCACGTGCACATTCTCTCCCGTGCGTGCGGATACTCGCAGCTGCGTGATGGCGCCTCCTCGGCCATGCGCTCGAGCGCGTGGTATGTGCATTTACGGTAGAGTTTGTGTGCGTCTAGCGGGCGACTCATACGTTAAATAATAAAACCAAATAGTATGTTTTATAGATAATGTTCCCCTTAATAATGACTGTAAGTTTGTTTAAATGTAACTGGTCGCTGGACAGAGAAATTCCTCTTTGCATGATATGAATGGTCAGACAGGGTTTGAGCAGTGGTGTTTGGTACCTAACTAAAGAACATTTTATTAGAAACAATCCGGTGCTGGTTAGGTAAAGATTAATCGCTCCTGCGTATAGTTATGTCTATTAGTAGTTTCTGGACATTTACTATATTTGCGGTTCATTATCCATGCGGCGGGAATTCTGAGATTCCCTCCCACCTGAGCAGTTTGATATAGTCACAGCCCACCTGTTCAAACTAACCTATGACCTTTTGTTATGATGCGAGGAGACATTCCTGTGTCCAATGAACAATGATATTGTAGGTCCCTTTGTAGTATACTGTACGCAGTGTATATAAGGACAGCCAGTCTGGCCAGCCCAGTCTTCTCTCCACAAACTGTTTTCATCTTGACTAACTCGGAGCTGGTACCAGAGCTGCGCAGCGATCATTCCCCAGTGTGTGTAAGTTATTCTCTGTAACCATTCTAAATCTCTGTTTGTATTTGCCATATTCTCTCTCTCTGTTATTGTATAAGATTGTGACGATATTGTATATTTATGTGTAGTTAGCCTGCTTAGATATTGATGTTAGCCTGTAGTGTATGAACTGTTAACTGTTTTAGCTTTTACATAGCTAGATATTGTTAGTAAAGGTGTTGGAACCTTAGCAAGGTATTGTGTGTTTATTACATTGCTGAGAGTATTCAGAGTGTCTCAATCGCTCAAGAGGCTTTCATACAATAGAGGTTAATTAGCATTGCATTGTGCTCACATTACAAAACCAAGGTTTACAGTACAAACTCAATCATTCACTGTGTTGCATACAAGGTTTACTGAGTGTCATCCCGTGAGCGTCTGCGCCGCTCGTGTTCTCCTCGTGGTCACGAGCGTACGCTACGCTAGTAGCGTAGCATTACGGTAGTCGGCCGCCTATAGCGTGCTCGACACCATGCGTTAAGTTGTGAGCGAGCGTGTCGCATGTGCGTCTCGACCACGGCTAAGCGTCTGCTACGCTAAGTGCGTACCCTTACGGTACCCCATACGCCAATTGCGTACTGAGTCTCTTACCCATTTTATAGTGAATGTAATAAGATAAATAGTTAGCTCTATCAATTTGTTATGTTATTTCTCATGTGGGGAACAATAGGATTTATGGAGGGAATAATGTGAATAATTAATGTGGGGAGCAACATGATTTATGTGGGGAGCAACATGATTTATGTGGGGAGCAACGTGATTTATGTGGGGAGCAACATGATTTATGTGGGGAGCAACATGATTTATGTGGGGAGCAACATGAAGCAACATGATTGTTTTCTCTGTGTATGTGCGTTGTTCTTTTAACTGTGAGGGCCAATGTGTGTTTTTTGTTTTTTTCTGTGGGGAACTGATGGTGCACCTTGGCAATTTTAAAGTATTGTTTGGTGTGCCGCGCGTAAAAAAAGGTTGAAAATCACTGCTCTATTGTATGAAAGCCTCTTGAGCGATTGAGACACTCTGAATACTCTCAGCAATGTAATAAACACACAATACCTTGCTAAGGTTCCAACACCTTTACTAACAATATCTAGCTATGTAAAAGTTAAAACAGTTAACAGTTCATACACTACAGGCTAACATCAATATCTAAGCAGGCTAACTACACATAAATATACAATATCGTCACAATCTTATACAATAACAGAGAGAGAGAATATGGCAAATACAAACAGAGATTTAGAATGGTTACAGAGAATAACTTACACACACTGGGGAATGATCGCTGCGCAGCTCTGGTACCAGCTCCAAGTTAGTCAAGATGAAAACAGTTTGTGGAGAGAAGACTGGGCTGGCCAGACTGGCTGTCCTTATATACACTGCGTACAGTATACTACAAAGGGACCTACAATCTCATTGTTCATTGGACACAGGAATGTCTCCTCGCATCATAACAAAAGGTCATAGGTTAGTTTGAACAGGTGGGCTGTGACTATATCAAACTGCTCAGGTGGGAGGGAATCTCAGAATTCCCGCCGCATGGATAATGAACCGCAAATATAGTAAATGTCCAGAAACTACTAATAGACATAACTATACGCAGGAGCGATTAATCTTTACCTAACCAGCACCGGATTGTTTCTAATAAAATGTTCTTTAGTTAGGTACCAAACACCACTGCTCAAACCCTGTCTGACCATTCATATCATGCAAAGAGGAATTTCTCTGTCCAGCGACCAGTTACATTTAAACAAACTTACAGTCATTATTAAGGGGAACATTATCTATAAAACATACTATTTGGTTTTATTATTTAACGTTTGAGTCGCCCGCTAGACGCACACAAACTCTACCGTAAATGCACATACCACGCGCTCGAGCGCATGGCCGAGGAGGTGCCATCACGCAGCTGCGAGTATCCGCACGCACGGGAGAGAATGTGCACGTGCAGCGGCAAGCGCATGAGGTGAATATATGGCAACGTGTAGCATGATATTTTTCCGACTTTGACAAAATATAAACCCCTACCGGTCAGCTGTCCTCCTCCCTGTCTCTCAGTGGCGGGGGTTGTTCGTAGTGGAGTGCTGCGAATACTGAACAGCGGGTGGTCGGGCAGGTGTGGATGTGGGTGGGCAAGGAAAGCTGTGTATGCAGGCAGGAACTGGAAGATGTGTATGCAGGCGGATGGGCTGACTGGGTGGTGAGACGCGGCAGCCGTGACCTATGATTTCAACCCGCCGCGTCATCAAGGCATAGGTCACGGTCAGAGCACGACTGATCCTCTAAGAAGAGCCCGGGCCAGCAGTTCACTCTGAAGGTGCAGGAAGCTGCTCTGGCTCCGCGGCACACCTTGCAACTGGTCGCGGCACACTAGTGTGCCACGGCACACTGGTTGAAAATGCCTGCACTACACAATAGAGAACTTTATAAAGTTTATACACATAATGGCACACATTAGCAGTGCATTTATACACATAATACCACACAGTAATGCCCCTTACACATATGACACACATTTTTAATGTTCTTATAAGCATAATCAGCCTTACACATTATGCTAACCTTTATTAATGCCATTATACACATAATGTCCCTTACACATATGCAGCACATTATTAATGCACTTATACACATAATGACACATATAATGCCCCTTACACATATGCCAAACACTATTGCACAACCAACCCACCCGCACACAGCACTCACACAGCCGCTGATACTGTGACCTCTGCCTCTGCTTGGATACAGATGTGTCCTCATACATCTTGCCTCAATACACCATGCAGCAGGAGATGCCTTTTTGCCAAAAAGTTGGGCACCTTTTTTGCCGAAAATGCATCTTGCCGCATATCAATTTAATCAGCAGAAGCTGCTTCTGCCCCTAGGCATTCCAAATGCCCTAGGCATTTGCCTAGTTTGCCTATGCCTAGGTCCGGCTCTGGTGCTACAGGTGGGGCAGATGTTAAATCATGTATAGAGAGATTTTGATTTGGGAGGCTTATAAGGTCTCTGTGCAGGGTAAATACTGGCTGCTTTATTTTTACACTGCAATTTAGATTTCAGTTTGCATACACCACACCCAAATCTTGCATGTTTTGGATTGCATGTAAAGTCCCTCCTTTCTGATTTTAGGTGCCATTTCACTCTGAAAATGATTGGAATTTAATGCTATTGATGTTAATAATACTGTAAGAGCAAAAAATAGGTCCAAATGACACATTAGCTGGTTTTATAATTTTCTTTAAGACATCCAGATAAAAATAAGATTTTACTCACCGGTAAATCTATTTCTCGTAGTCCGTAGTGGATGCTGGGAACTCCGTAAGGACCATGGGGAATAGCGGCTCCGCAGGAGACTGGGCACAACTAAAGAAAGCCTTAGGACTACCTGGTGTGCACTGGCTCCTCCCCATATGACCCTCCTCCAGACCTCAGTTAGGATACTGTGCCCGGAAGAGCTGACACAATAAGGAAGGATTTTGAATCCCGGGTAAGACTCATACCAGCCACACCAATCACACCGTATAACTCGTGATACTATACCCAGTTAACAGTATGAATAATAACTGAGCCTCTCAACAGATGGCTCAACAATAACCCTTTAGTTAAACAATAACTATCTACAAGTATTGCAGACAATCCGCACTTGGGACGGGCGCCCAGCATCCAATACGGACTACGAGAAATAGATTTACCGGTGAGTAAAATCTTATTTTCTCTGACGTCCTAGTGGATGCTGGGAACTCCGTAAGGACCATGGGGATTATACCAAAGCTCCCAAACGGGCGGGAGAGTGCGGATGACTCTGCAGCACCGAAGGAGCAAACTCAAAGTCCTCCTCAGCCAGGGTATCAAACTTGTATACTTTTGCAAAAATGTTTGAACCCGACCAAGTAACAGCTCGGCAAAGTTGTAAATCCAAGACCCCTCGGGCAGCCGCCCAAGAAGAGCCCCTTTCCTCGTGGAATGGGCTTTTACAGATTTAGGGTGCGGCAGTCCAGCCGCAGAATGTGCAAGTTGAATCGTGCTACAGATCCAGCGAGCAATAGCCTGGAAAATATATGTTTCCAGGACGGCTGGAGTCAGGAAAACTGACTCGCTATTTATCCTGTATGCACCCAACACGCTGGGTGCTCCTGCTTCTGAGGAGCACCCAGCGTGTTGGGTGCATACAGGATAAATAGCGAGTCAGTTTTCCTGACTCCAGCCGTCCTGGAAACATATATTTTCCAGGCCCTGACTACGTCCAGTAACTTGGAGTCCTCCAAGTCCCACGTAGCCGCAGGCACCACAATAGGTTGGTTCACATGAAAAGCTGATACCACCTTAGGAAGGAATTGGGAACGAGTCCTCAATTCCGCCCTATCCATATGAAAATCAGATAAGGGCTTTTGCATGACAAACCGCCAATTCTGATACACGCTTGGCCGACGCCAAGGCAAACAGCATGACCACTTTCCACGTGAGGTATTTTAGCTCTACGGATTTAAGTGGCTCAATCCAATGCGGCTTCAGGAAATCCAACACCACGTTGAGATCCCACGGTGCCACTAGAGGCACAAACGGGGGCTGAATATGCAGCACTCCCTTAACCAAAGTCTGAACTTCAGGCAGTGAAGCCAGTTCTTTTTGGAAGAAAATGTACAGAGCCGAAATCTGGACCTTAACGTAACCCAATTTTAGGCCCGTAGTCACTCCTGACTGTAGGAAGTGCAGAAATCGACCCAGTTGAATTTCCTCCGTTGGGGCCTTCCTGGCCTCACACCAAGCAACCTATTTTTGCCATATGTGGTGATAATATTTTGCGATCACATCTTTCCTAGCCTTAATCAGCGTAGGAATGACTTCCTCCGGAATGCCTTTTCCTTTAGGATCCGGTGTTCAACCGCCATGCCGTCCAACACAGCCGTGGTAAGACTTGGAACAGGCAGGGCCCCTGCTGTAGCAGGTCCTGTCTGAGCGGCAGAGGCCATGGGTCCTCTGAGATCATTTCTTGAAGTTCCGGGTACCAAGCTCTTCTTGGCCAATCCGGAACCACGAGTATAGTACTTACTCCTCTCCTTCTTAGTATTCTCAATACCCTAGGTATGAGAGGCAAAGGAAGGAACACATACACCGACTGGTACACCCACGGTGTTACCAGAGCGTCTACAGCTATCGCCTGAAGGTCCCTTGACCTGGCGCAATATCTTTTTAGCTTTTTGTTGAGGCGGGACGCCATCATGTCCACCTGTGGCCTTTCCCAATGGTGTACAATCATTTTGAAGACTTCTGGATGAAGTCCCCACTCTCCCGGGTGGAGGTCGTGCCTGCTGAGAAAGTCTGCTTCCCAGTTGTCCACTCCGGGAATGAACACTGCTGACAGTGCTAATACACGATTTTCCGCCCATCGGAAAATCCTTGTGGCTTCTGCCATCACCATCCTGCTTCTTGTGCCGCCCTGCTGGTTTACATGGGCGACCGCCGTGATGTTGTCTGACTGGATCAGCACCGGCTGGTGTTGAAGCAGGGGTCTAGCCTGACTTAGGGCATTGTGAATGGCCCTTAGTCCCAGAATATTTATGTGTAGGGAAGTCTCCTGACTTGACCATAGTCCTTGGAAGTTTCTTCCCTGTGTGACTGCCCCCCCAGCCTCGAAGGCTGGCATCTGTGGTCACCAGGACCCAGTCCTGTATGCCGAATCTGCGGCCCTCCATAAGATGAGCACTCTGCAGCCACCACAACAGCGACACCCTGGCCCATGGAGACAGGGTTATCAGCCGATGCATCTGAAGATGCGACCCGGACCACTTGTCCAACAGATCCCACTGGAAGATCCTTGCATGGAACCTACCCAATGGAATTTCTTCGTAAGAAGTTACCATCTTTCCCAGGACTCGCGTGCATTGATGCACCGACACCTGTATTTGTATTAGGAGGTCTCTGACTAGAGATGATAACTCCTTGGCCTTCTCCTCCGGGAGAAACCCTTTTTCCTGTTCTGTGTCCAGAACCATACCCAGGAACAGTAGACGCGTCGTAGGAACCAGCTGCGACTTTGGACTATTCAGAATCCAGCCGTGCTGTTGTAGCACTTCCCGAGATAGTGCTACTCCGACGAACAACTGCTCCCTGGACTTCGCCTTTATAAGGAGATCGTCCAAGTACGTGATAAGTATAACTCCCTTTTTTTGAAGGAGTAACATAATTTCGTCCATTACCTTGGTAAATACCCTCGGTGCCGGGGACAGACCGACGGCAACGTCTGGAATTGGTAATGACAGTCCTGTACCATAAGTTTGAGGTACTCCTGGTGAGGAGGGTAAATGGGGACATGCAGGTAAGCATCCTTGATGTCCAGTGATACCATGTAATCCCCTTCGTCCAGGCTTGCAATAACCGCCCTGAGCGATTCCATTTTGAACTTGAACCTTCGTATATAAGTGTTCAAGGATTTAAATTTTAGAATGGGTCTCACCGAACCGTCTGGTTTCGGTACCACAACATTGTGGAATAGTAACCCCGGCCTTGTTGAAGGAGGGGTACCGTGATTATCACCTGCTGGAAGCACAGCTTGTGAATTTCCGCCAGTACTACCTCTCCACGAGGGCAGCAAGCAAGGCTGATTTGAGGTAACGGCGAGGGGGAGTCGCACCGAAACTCCAGCTTGTATCCCTGTGATACTGCTTGCAGAACCCAGGGATCCACCTGTGAGCGAGCCCACTGGTCGCTGAAGTTCCCGAGACGCACCCCCACCGCACCTGGCTCTACCTGTGGAGCCCCAGCGTCACGCGGTGGACTCAGAGGAAGCGGGGGAAGATTTTTGATCCTGGGAACTGGCTGTCTGGTGCAGCTTTTTCCCTCTTCCCTTGTCTCTGTGCAGAACGGAAGCGCCTTTAACCTGCTTGCTGTTCTGAAGCCGAAAGGACTGTACCTTATAATACGGTGCTTTCTTAGGCTGTGAGGAAAACTTGAGGTAAATTTTTTCCTTCCCAGCTGTTGCTGTGGATACGAGGTCCCAGAGACCATCCCCAAACAATACCTCACCCTTAAAAGGCAGAATCTTCATGTGCCTTCTAAAGTCAGCATCGCCTGTCCACTGCCGGGTCCCTAATACCCTCCTGGCAGAATGGACATTGCAATAATTCTGGATGCCAGCCGGCAAATATCCCTCTGTGCATCCCTCATATATAAGACGACATCTTTAATATGCTCTATGGTTAGCAAATAGTATCCCTGTCCTGACAGGGTAATAGACCACGCTGCAGCAGCACTATCCCTGCTGAGGCAATTGTAGGTCTCAGTATAGTACCTGAGTGTGTATATACAGACTTCAGGATAGCCTCCTGCTTTTTATCAGCAGGTTCCTTCAAAGTGGCCATATTCTAAGACGGCAGTGCCACCTTTTTTGACAAACGTGTGAGCGCCTTATCCACCCTAGGGGATATCTCCCAACGTGACCTATCCTCTGGCGGGAAAAGGTACGCCATCAGTAACTTTTTAGAAATTACCAGTTTCTTATCGGGGGAACCCACGCTTCTTCACACACTTCATTCACTCATCTGATGGGGGAACAAAAAACTGTCTGCTTTTTCTCCCCAAACATAAAACCCCTTTTTTGTGGTACCTGGGTTAATGTCAGAAATGTGTAACACATTTTTCATTGCCGAGATCATGCAACGGATGTTCCTAGTGGATTGTGTATATGTCTCAACCTCGTCGACACTGGAGTCAGACTCCGTGTCGACATCTGTGTCTGCCATCTGAGGTAGCGGGCGTCTTTGAGCGCCTGATGGCCTTTGAGACGCCTGGGCAGGCGCGGGCTGAGAAGCCAGCTGTCCCACAGCTGTTACGTCATCCAGCCTTTTATGTAAGGAGTTGACACTGTCGGTTAATACCTTCCACCTATCCATCCACTCTGGTGTCGGCCCCACAGGGGGCGACATCACATTTATCGGCATCTGCTCCGCCTCCACATAAGCCTCCTCATCAACCATGTCGACACAGCCGTACCGACACACCGCACACACACAGGGAATGCTCTGACTGAGGACAGGACCCCACAAAGTCCTTTGGGGAGACAGAGAGAGAGTATGCCAGCACACACCAGAGCGCTATATAATGCAGGGATTTACACTACCCACAGTGATTTTTCCCTTATAGCTGCTATAATACACAGATTTGCGCCTAAATTTAGTGCCCCCCCTCTCTTTTTAACCCTTTGAGCCTGAAAACTACAGGGGAGAGCCTGGGGAGCTGTCTTCCAGCTGCACTGTGAAGAGAAAATGGCGCCAGTGTGCTGAGGGAGATAGCCCCGCCCCTTTTTTGGCGGACTTTCTCCCGGTTTTTATGGATCTCTGGCAGGGGTATTTTTCACATATATAGCCTCTAGGACTATATATTGTGATTAATTTGCCAGCCAAGGTGTTAATATTGCTGCTCAGGGCGCCCCCCCCCCCCAGCGCCCTGCACCCATCAGTGACCGGAGTGTGAGGTGTGCATGAGGAGCAATGGCGCACAGCTGCAGTGCTGTGCGCTACCTTGTTGAAGACCGAAGTCTACTGCCGCCGATTTTCAGGACCATCTTCGTGCTTCTGGCTCTGTAAGGGGGACGGCGGCGCGGCTCCGGGACCGAACGATCGAGGTCGGGTCCTGTGTTCGATCCCTCTGGAGCTAATGGTGTCCAGTAGCCTAAGAAGCCCAAACTATCTCCAGTCAGGTAGGTTCGCTTCTTCTCCCCTTAGTCCCTCGTAGCAGTGAGTCTGTTGCCAGCAGATCTCACTGAAAATAAAAAACCTAAAATATACTTTCTTTTCTAGGAGCTCAGGAGAGCCCCTAGTGTGCATCCAGCTCAGCCGGGCACAAGATTCTAACTGAGGTCTGGAGGAGGGTCATAGGGGGAGGAGCCAGTGCACACCAGGTAGTCCTAAAGCTTTCTTTAGTTGTGCCCAGTCTCCTGCGGAGCCGCTATTCCCCATGGTCCTTACGGAGTTCCCAGCATCCACTAGGACGTCAGAGAAAAGCAAAATACTTGAGGGTGATTTTGCAAAAACCCAAAACACAATGGTGATCTAAAACCAAAACATGTGGGTCTGTGGCTGTGCACATCTCAAACTATTATACTAGTTGCATTCTTGTAGAGACCACAAAATATATTCCTTCCCTTGTGATCCCACAAAAAAAAAAAAAAAAACATAAAACACACCATACCATGCCCAAACATTCCTTATGGCTAATTACCTTCTCCTGAAAGAGAATTGCAGAACACTGTAGCGGAACGCTCATCATTTTATGAGGATTCCAAGTCACTGAGTTAGCCCTAACAAGAAGTAAAAAACGTTACGAAGCAATAATAAACAGGATTCAAATATATGCTATAAATGTAATGACAGGAAACATTGGAGTCAGTAGGAGAGGTTAGGTAGTCTAAAAATGTATAAATCATCTTATACATGAAAAATATTTGGAGCTTTTTAACAGTATGGAGCCAACCCAAGACATAACTAAAAAACTTCGATGTTTTGATCACTATGCACACAAAATGTATTTGACTGTACCTTTCAATGCCATTCATCTTAATCCGGTGTTTTTTTGACAACAGCAACCCTCCACCCCATGCAGCCTATAACAGAAAAAAAGTATGTGGCCGTGTCACACAATTATTTTACGCATTTGTTTTGCAGTTGTCATAGAACACAAAACGTTTATAGTATAGAATTATTCTTTTTTGGTATGTTTATTGATGAGAAAACTATTTACTGTAAAATATTTATTTTGATTCCTTATATAATTCATAAACCCCAAATGCCCTTACATCAACATGCATCCAGAGTCCATATTTCTCGCAAATGTCAGCAATCCTGTCAAGAGGATCAAATGCTCCATACACTGTGGTCCCAGCCGTGGCACTGACATAAAATGGAACATGTCCCTGGAATCAATAGAGGAAATTCAAATAACTGCAAAAATATATTCATAGTCCATCCTGCGTATAAGGAAAATAATGGAAAAATATACTGGAAGTACTAAAAGTCAGAGTTACAAAGGAATACAGAAAAATGGAAGAGACCATTCCATCATTTAAATGACCTTTCAAAAGACAAGCCTTATTTAAACAGGTATGGAAATGGAACCCACTGGAGCCAATGAACCCATGTCCCTAAGCATTTGCATTGAAATCTTTCTAGTGGCGCCGGATCCATTTACTTGTGTTGCCTACAAGTGAGTGACCTCCACTGAGCGTTTGTTGTGTTGGATATCCAATGTCACCACCATTTAGTGCATTATTAACATGAACATGCAATCATTTAAACATGTAAACATTTGCAGTCATAATAAAAAAAAAAACACTCACCTTTTCCTTTTCTTTTGCTATTTTTTCTTCCAAATCAGATGGAATCATCTTTCCCCTGATAGGACACATGTAAAGTGTTAACAGGCACAACCAAAATGCTATATACAGTACAACTGTTTGTTATTTTCAAAATAAAGCAAAACTGTAAAGTCTACCATTCATCTACACCTAGCTGTGCCCTAAATACATACTGGATAGCACAGCCGTATTATGGTATATGGGGGTCCAGAGGCAACAAACTTGTGGGGGCCCCACTAATCATACACACACACACAGCAGGGATACACAGCCCCCCCCCCACACCCACATCAAAGGCACACAGCACCCCCCCTACACACACACACACACACACAGCAGGAGCACAAAGCACCCCCCCCCCACACACACACACACACACAGCAGGGGTACACAACTCCGGCGCCGCAAACATGGGGTCCGCTTACACATAGGTAGGAGTGGGACAGGGCGGCCGCTGTGGAGGTGGAGCTGTAGTTCACTAACATCCACAGGCTGGAGGCAGAGCTGGATCAAGACATTGGGGGGCCCGGGGTACTTAAGACAGGGGGGCCCTAAGGTCTAAAATTAAAATTATAATACTATAATACAAATAAATTATATATATATATATATATATATATATATATACTGGCGGTCAGAATACCGACCGTGGCATCCTGATGCTGAGAATTCCAACAGAGGCAAGGAACAGGGAGAGCCACGCTTGAATGGAGAGCGTCTCCATCCGCGCATCTGGACAGAGACGCTCTGAAAAGGAGCGTCTCTGTGCACTCCCAGCGTGACTAGGCGGACGGATCGCCTAGTCATGCCGGGAGTACACATTTGCGATGGAGCCGCCTCAGATGGGCGCGGCTCCATATGTAGTATACTTACCTTTCCTTAACCCTGGGCAGGAGTTTTACTTCCCCAGTTTGGATGGTGTTCATGAATTGGACTGACAAGTATTGGATATTTGATTCACTTGCTGTTTGCCTCTGACATGGCGTTAATAAATACCTTTTGATATGGGACTTAAGAGAAGTGCTGGTTCTATTTTACCATAGCCCCTGCTGGAGCCTCATGGTAATTTTTATATATTGAATGGACTGACCAAGCACCCGCGGACTGGAAATACACTAGTGATGTGCAGCTTTAACGTGTGTATATATATATATATATATATATATATATATATTAGAGAAGGGCTGGTTCGGTTCTCAGAGAGCCGAACCCCCCTGAACTTCACCACCCTACCCCGGATCCGAGTCAGGCTCGGGTTTTCCCGCCTGACTCGGAAACGAGAACGAGGCAAAACGTCATCATCCCATTGTCGTATTCTCACGGGGTTTGGATCCCATATAAGGAGCCGCGCGTTGCCGCCATTTTCACTCCGGCATTGGAGAGTGTAGAGAGAGGACGTGTATCCACCCTCAGTGTCCTCAGTGTCCATGTCTTGTGCTGCATCTGTCCAGTCACAGTGGCTGTGTCCTCTGCTGCCATATGTCCAGTGCTGCTGTATAAGTCCCTTACAGTGTTGATGTTGTGCTGCATCAGTTCAGTGGTGGTGTATTGAGCTGCATCAGTCCAGTCACAGTGGTGGTGTCCTCTGCTGCCATATGTCCACTGCTGCTGTATAAGTCCAGTCCATTGCAGTGGTGCTGTGTTGTCCTGCATCAGTGGTGGTGTCCTTGTGCTGCTGTATATGTCCAGTGGTACTGCCATATATGTCCAGTGATCCTGCCATATATGTCCAGCGGTACTGCCGTATATGTCCAGCGGTACTGCCGTATAAATCCAGTGATCCTGCCGTATAATTCCATTGATCCTGCCGAATAAATACAGTGATCCTGCTGTATAATTCCAGTGATCCTGCCGTATAAGTCCATTGATAATGCCGTATATGTCCATTGATAATGCCGTATATGTCCAGTGATACTGCCGTATATGTCCATTGATACTGCCGTATATGTCCAGCGGTACTGCCCTATATGTCCAGCGGTACTGCCGTATAAATACAGTGATCCTGCCGTATAATTCCAGTGATTCTGCCGTATAATTCCAGTGATCCTGCCGTATAATTCCAGTGATCCTGCCGTATAAATCCAGTGATCCTGCCGTATATGTCCTTTGATACTGCCGTATATGTCTAGTGATACTGCCATATGTGTCCATTGATACTGCTCTATATGTCCAGCGGTACTGCCGTATAAATCCAGTGATCCTGCCGTATATGTCCAGCGGTACTGCCGTATAAATCCAGTGATCCTGCCGTATAATTCCAGTGATCCTGCCATATAATTCCAGTGATCCTGCTGTATAATTCCAGTGATCCTGGCGTATAAGTCCAGCGATCCTGCAGTATATGTCCATTGATACTGCCGTATATGTCCAGTGATACTGACGTATATGTCCATTGATACTGACGTATATGTCCAGTGATACTGCCGTATATGTCCATTGATACTGCCGTATATATGTCCAGCGGTACTATCGTATAAACACAGTGATCCTGCGTTATAAATCCAGTGATGCTGCCGTATAATTCCAGTGATCCTGCCGTATAATTCCAGTGGTACTGGCGTATAACTCCAGTGATCCTGCCGTATAATTACAGTAGTACTAGCGTATAAGCCCAGAAATCCTACCATATATGTCCATTGATACTGCCGAATATGTCCAGCGGTACTGCCGTATAAATTCAGTGATCTTGCCGTATAATTCCAGTGATGCTGCCGTATAAGTCCAGTGATCCTGCCGTATATGTCCATTGATACTGCCGTATATGTCAAGAGGTACTGCCGTATAAATCCAGTGATCCTGCCGTATAATTACAGTGATCCTGCCGTATAAATCCAGTGATCCTGCCGTATAAATCCAGTGATCCTGCTGTATAATTACAGTGGTACTGGCGTATAAGTTCAGTCCAGTGATACTGCTGTAAATGTCCAGTGATACTGCATATATGTCCATTGATACTGCCACATATGTTCAGCAGTAATGCCGAATATGTCCAGTGGTACTGCCATATAAGTCCAGTAGTACTGGCGTATAAGTTCAGTGATCCTGCCATATAAGTCCAGTGATCCTGTTGTATAATTCCAGTGATCCTGCCGTATAAATCCAGTGATCCTGCCGTATATGTCCTTTGATACTGCCGTATATGTCTAGTGATACTGCCATATGTGTCCATTGCTACTGCTCTATATGTCCAGCGGTACTGCCGTATAAATCCAGTGATCCTGCCGTATATGTCCAGCAGTACTGCCGTATAAATCCAGTGATCCTGCCGTATAATTCCAGTGATCCTGCCATATAATTCCAGTGATCCTGCTGTATAATTCCAGTGATCCTGGCGTATAAGTCCAGCGATCCTGCAGTATATGTCCATTGATACTGCCGTATATGTCCAGTGATACTGACGTATATGTCCATTGATACTGACGTATATGTCCAGTGATACTGCCGTATATGTCCATTGATACTGCCGTATATATGTCCAGCGGTACTATCGTATAAACACAGTGATCCTGCGTTATAAATCCAGTGATGCTGCCGTATAATTCCAGTGATCCTGCCGTATAATTCCAGTGGTACTGGCGTATAACTCCAGTGATCCTGCCGTATAATTACAGTAGTACTAGCGTATAAGCCCAGAAATCCTACCATATATGTCCATTGATACTGCCGAATATGTCCAGCGGTACTGCCGTATAAATTCAGTGATCTTGCCGTATAATTCCAGTGATGCTGCCGTATAAGTCCAGTGATCCTGCCGTATATGTCCATTGATACTGCCGTATATGTCAAGAGGTACTGCCGTATAAATCCAGTGATCCTGCCGTATAATTACAGTGATCCTGCCGTATAAATCCAGTGATCCTGCCGTATAAATCCAGTGATCCTGCTGTATAATTACAGTGGTACTGGCGTATAAGTTCAGTCCAGTGATACTGCTGTAAATGTCCAGTGATACTGCATATATGTCCATTGATACTGCCACATATGTTCAGCAGTAATGCCGAATATGTCCAGTGGTACTGCCATATAAGTCCAGTAGTACTGGCGTATAAGTTCAGTGATCCTGCCATATAAGTCCAGTGATCCTGTTGTATAATTCCAGTGGTACTGGCGTATAAGTCCAGTGATCCTGCCGTATAATTACAGTAGTACTGGCGTATAAGTCCAGTGATCCTGACGTATAATTACAGTGGTACTGGCGTATAAGTCCAGTGATCCTGACGTATAATTACAGTGGTACTGGCATATAAGTCCAGTCCAGTGATACTGTTGTATATGTCCAGTGATACTGCCGTATATGTCCAGCGGTACTACCGTATATGTCCAGCGGTACTGCCGTACAAATCCAGTGAGCCTACCGTATAATTACAGTGGTACTGGCGTATAAATCCAGTGATCCTGACGTATAATTCCAGTGATCCTGCCGTATAACTCCAGTGATCCAGCCGCATAATTCCAGTGGTACTGGTGTATAAGTCCAGTGATCCTGCCGTATAATTACAGTGGTACTGGCGTATAAGTCCAGTCCAGTGATACTGCCGTATATGTCCAGTGGTACTGCCACATAAGTCCAGTGGTACTGGCGTATAAGTTCACTGATCCGGCTGTATAATTCATTATAAGTCGATATACTGTAATTCCCGTATAAATCCAGTCCAGTGGTGCTGCGATATAAGTTCAGTGGTGCTGTCCTGTGCTGTATATTATTTACTCCAAATAAAGGGGTTATTAATATTTAATACAAATAATTTTCACAGGGTTTACCCTGTGTGGTGTAGAGGTACGCTCTCCTGTACCGCATATTGTTATATAACTCCAGAAAAATAATGGAGAACAAAAATTTGGAGGATAAAATAGGGAAAGATCAAGAACCACTTCCTCCTAGTGCTGAAGCTGCTGCCACTAGTCATGACATAGACGATGAAATGCCATCAACGTTGTCTGCCAAGGCCGATGCCCAATGTGATAGTAGAGGGCATGTAAAATCCAAAAAGCCAAAGTTCAGTAAAAAGACCCCAAAGAAGAAATTTAAATGGTCTGAGGAGAGTCGTAAACTTGCAAATTTACAATTTACGACATGGAGTGGCAAGGAACGGCTAAGGCCCTGGCCTATGTTCATGACTAGTGGTTCAGCTTCCCATGACGATGGAATCCCTCGTCCTCCCGCTAGAAAAAGAGTTAAGCTGGAAAAAGCACAGAAAAGAACTGTGCGTTCTAAGATGGAATCACAAATTCCCAAGGAGAGTCCAAGTGTGTCGGCGGTTGCGATGCTTTAACACTGGACAGGAAGAGGTGGCTCCTTCCACCATTTCACCTGCAAGTGCTGGGAGGAGCACCCACAGTCCAGTTTCTGATATTCAAATTGAAGATGTCACTGTTGAAGTACACCAGGATGAGGATATGGGTGCTGCTGGCGCTGAGGAGGAAGTTGACGATGAGGATTCTGATGGTGATGTTGTTTGTTTACATCAGGCACCAGGGGAAACACCTGTTGTCTGTGGGATGAAGAAGCATTGTGATGCCTGGGCAAAATACCAAAAAAGCCACCTCTTCGGTGTATAATTATTTCTCCACAAATCTGGACAACAGGTGTCAAGCCGTGTGTTGCCTCTGTCAATTGTAATAAGTAGGGATAAGGACGTTAACAACCTAGGAACATCCTCCCTTATAAGTCACCTGCAGCGCATTCATCAGAAGTCAGTGACAAGTTGTGAAACATTGGGTAAGAGCGTAAGCAGTCCAATGACACCTAAATCCCTTCTTCCTCTTGTACCCAAGCTCCTGCAGGCCACACCACCAACTCCCATAACGTTAACTTCCTCCTCAGTCAGGAACGTCCGTAGTCCTGCAGGCCATGTCACTGGCAAGACTAAGGAGTCCTCTCTTAACCGGGACTTCTCCGGAGGATCCTTGAGTGGTACGCCTGCTGTTGCTGCCGCTGCTGTTGTTGCTGCTGGGAGTCGATTGTCATCCCAGAGGGGAAGTCGGAAGACCACTTGTACTACTTCCAGTAAGCAATTGACTGTCCAACAGTCCTTTGTGAGGAAGATGAAATATGACAGAGGTCATCCTTTTGCAAAGCGGATAACTGAGGCCTTGACAGCTATGTTGGTGTTAGACGTGCATCCGGTATCCGCCATTAGTTCAGTGGGACTTAGAGAATTGTTTGAGGTACTGTGTCCATGTTATCAAATCCCATCTAGGTTCCACTTCACTAGGCAGGCAATACCGAGAATGTACAGAGACGTCAGAAAAAGTGTCTTCAGTGTCCTACAAAATGCAGTTATACCCACTGTCCACTTTACCACTGACATGTGGACAATTGGAACAGGGCAGACTAAGGACTATATAACTGTGACAGCCCACTGGGTAGATGTATGGCCTCCCGCAGCATCAACAGCAGCGGCACCACTAGCAGCATCTTGCAAACGCCAGCTCGTTCCTAGGCAGGCTATGCTATGTATCAATGCTTTCTGTAAGAGGCACACAGCTGACAACCTCTTACAGAAACTGAGGTACATCATTGCACAATGGCTTTCCCCAATTAGACTCTCCTGGGGATTTGTTATATCGGACAGCGCCACCAATATTGTGCGTGCATTACATCTGGGCAAATTCCAGCACGTCCCATGTATTGCACATACAATTAATTTGGTGGTGCAGAATTTTTTGAAAAATGACAGGGGCGTGCAGTAGACGCTGTCGGTGGCCCGAAAAATTGCGGCCCACTTTCGGCATTCAGCCACCGGGTGCCGAAGACTGGAGCACCATCAAACACACCTGAACCTGTTCTGCTATCACCTGAAGCAAGAGGTTGTAATGAGGTGGAATTCAACACTCTATATGCTTCAGAGGATGAAGGAGCAGTAAAAGGCCTTTCAATTCTATACATCCACCTACGATATAGGCAAAGGAGGGGGAATGCACCTGACTCAAGCACAGTGGAGAATGATTTCCATCTTGTGCAAGGTTCTCCAACCCTTCGAACTTGCCACACGTGAAGTCAGTTCAGACACTGCCAGCTTGAGTCAGGTCATTCCCCTCATCAGGCTTTTGCAGAAGCAGCTGGAGAAATTGAAGGAGGAACTAAGACGGAGCGATTCCGCAAAGTATGTGGGACTTGTGGATGGAATCCTTCATTCGCTTTGCCAGGATTCAAGTTGTGGTCAATCTGTTGAAATCAGAGCACTACATTTTGGCCACTGCGCTCGATCTTAGGTTAAAGCCTACATTATATCTCTCTTTCTGGCAGACACAAGTCTGCAGAGTTTCAAAGACCTGCTGGTGAGAAAACTGTCAACTCAAGCGGAACGTGACCTGTCAACAGCTCCTCCTTCACTTTCTCCCGTAACTGGGGCTGCGAGGAAAAGGATAAGATTTCCTAGCCCACCCGCTGGCGGTGATGCAGGGCAGTCAGGAGCGAGTGCTGACATCTGGTCCGGACTGAAGGACTTGCCAACGATTACTGACATGTCTACTGTCACTGCATATTATTCTGTCACCATTGAAAGAATAGTGGAGGATTATATGAGTGACAGCATCCAAGTACGCATGTCAGACAGTCCTTACGTATACTGGCAGGAAAAAGAGGCAATTTGGATGCCCTTGCACAAACTGGCTTTATTTTACCTAAGTTGTCCCCCCTCCAGCGTGTACTCCGAAAGAGTGTTTAGTGCAGCCGGTAAACCTTGTCAGCGATCGGTGTAGGAGGTTATTTCCACAGAATGTGGAGAAGATGATGTTCATCAAAATGAATTATAAATTTCTCCGGGAAGAACTTGACCAGCAATTGCCTCCAGAAAGTACACAGGGACCTGTGATGGTGGATTCCAGTGGGGACGAATTAATACTCTGTGAGGAGGAGGCTGTACACAGTGAAAGGGGTGAGGAATCGGAGGACAGGATGAGGTCGACATCTTGCCTCTGTAGAGCCAGTTTGTGCAAGGAGAGATTGACTGCTTTATTTTTCGTGGGGGCCCAAACAAACCAGTAATTTCAGCCACAGTCGTGCGGCAGACACTGTCGCTGAAATGATTGGTTTTTTAAAGTGTGCATGTCCTGTTTATACAACATAAGGGTCGGCGGGAGGGCCCAAGGACAATTCCATCTTGCACCTCTTTTTCTTCTTTGCATCATGTGCTGTTTGGGGACTAGTTTTTGAATAGTGCCATCCTGTCTGACACTGCAGTGACACTCCTAGATGGGCCAGGTATGGCTGTAGTATTGTATGCCGGTGGCCGGGCTCCCGGCGGCCAGCATACCGGCGCCGGAAGCCCGACCGCCAGCATACCGACAGCGTGGCGAGCGCAAATTAGCCCCTTGCAGGCTCGCTCCGCTCGCCACGCTGCGGGCACAATGGCGCTTTTTATTCTTCCTCCAGGGGGGGGGGTGGACCCCCACGAGGGAGAAAAAGTGTCGGTATGCCGGCTGTCGGGATTCAGGCACCAGTATACTGTGCACTGGGATCACGACAGTCGGCAACCTGAAGACCACCCACCAGGTATTTGTGCCGCACACTTGTGTCGCTTAGCTTAGTCATACAGCTACCTCATTGCACCTCTTTTACTTCGTTGCATGATGTGCTGTTTGGGGACTAGTTTTTTTAAGTGGCATCCTTTCTGCAACTGCAGTGCCACTCCTAGATGGGCCAGGTGTTTGTGCCGCACACTTGTGTCGCTTAGCTTAGTAATAAAGCTACCTCATTGCACCACTTTTTCTTCTTTGAATGATGTGTTGTTTGGGGCCTATTTTTTTAATCTGCCATCCTGTCTGCCACTGCAGTGCCACCCCTAGATGAGCCACATGTTTGTGCCGCACACTTGTGTCGCTTAGCTTAGTCATCCAGCCACCTCGGTGCAACCTTTTGGCCTAAAAACAATATTGTGAGGTGTGATGTGTTCAGAATAGACTGGAAATGAGTGGAAATAAATGTTATTGAGGTAAATAATGCCGTAGGACCAAAATTATCCCCAAATTCTGTGATTTTAGCTGTTATTATGTTTTTTTCAAAAATCATCCAGCTCCAAAACCAAAACACAAAAGGGTGGTTTTGGCAAAACCAAGCCAAAACCAAAACACGAGCGGGGAATTAGAACCAAAACACAAAACACAAAAAGTGCCTGCCGCACATCTCTAATTTTTAGAAATTAACAAAATGCAAAGTGAATGAACAGTAGAGAAATCGAAATCAAATCAATATATTCAAAACAGCATCAATTCTTCTAGGTACACTTGCACACAGTTTTTGAAGGCAGTTGGCAGGCAGATGCTTTCAAACATCTGGGAGTACTAACCACAGATCTTCTGTGGATGTAAGCTTGCTCAAATCCTTCTGTCTCATCATGTAATACCATACAGATTTGATGATGTTGAGATCAGAGCTCTGTGGAGGCCATATTATCACTTCCAGGACTTCTTGTTATTCTTTAAACTGAATGATAGTTCTTAATGACATTGGCTGTATGTTTGTGGTGGCTGTTCTGCTGCAGAATACATTTGGAGCCAAGTGGCAGCTTCTCATTGGCTGGCGATCCGTGAACGATGATTGGCTCAAGCCAGTTTTTAAAAGAAAAGCCTCCTCTGTTAATTGGCTGCCGGTCCGCCTGTGAGCCGGGATTGGCTAGTGGCCGCTGCCAGCTTTAAAATGCACTGCAGCCGAACCCAATGCTAGTTGTCGGGCAAAGGAGGAACTGGTTCTGTCTTCAGTTAGAAGTGACGGAATGCAGTTCTGCCCCGTTACGGCATACTTTAACCACTGGTGCCCACACATATCACAAGATGCCATTTATTGAGATGTCAGGATGTTACAGTCAGCGTAAGCCTCAATTTCCAGCAGCTACACCAATAAAAGTAATATAGAAAATATCACCAAACAATCCTCTTGCTCTGTTGGAATGGATTTCAATAGTACCCATTGTCAGGAGGTTGTATCGTTCTCCTTCAATATCATTTTCTCATATATAAAATACAAATAAAAAGAGTCATAATAGTGTAATGCAGTGCAAAACTTAAATACACATAGGTAAATTTTTGTGTCAGGCTCATACTGGAAAAGGCAGTCTACAAACAAAGTAGACTATTCTCGCATAAACTCGAGAAGAATAGGCCTTGCCAGTGTACTGCACCCCTGCTGCTTTCTTCTCCATTCAGTTGTCCAAACTCCCGATAGGATATGACAAAAGATGAACAGGTATAGTATAATACCGTTTTATTTCCACACAATAAAAAGACAATATAGATGAACAGTGGACTCTCAACGTGTGGGATGGTCTACCAAACAAAGTAGACTACAAGAGCATGATGTTATAAACCAGGCGTCCCCTGAGCCCCCTGCAAGTCCCTCCACCGATCCGTCCAAATGTCCACCACAGAAAACAGCTCCTCGTCAACGCGTTTCAATACTTGACAGTATCTTTTTCAATGCATCCTCCTTGGCGCCGAGAATCCGGAAGTCAGGAAACAACATTTTACGTTCCACATACACTCCACATGTGGCATGCATCACTTCCAGTGATGTGTTTCCGGAAATCCCAGCGGCCGAGAGTCCAGAAAACAACACTCCGCCAAGGAGGATACAAGCCGGGAAACCAGCGGTGGAGAGACAGAGGGGATTTTATTATCAGTTTAAAATAGGATTTTAATTACCTACCGGTAAATCCTTTTTTCGTAGTCCGTAGAGAATGCTGAGGTTCCATATAGACGGCTCCACTAGGAGCCATGGGCACTTTAAGAGTTTAATAGTGTGGTCTGGCTCCTCCTTCTGTGCCCCTCCTACCAGACTCAGTCTAGAAACTGTGCACGAGGAGACGGACATACTTTGAGAGAAGGAAATACACAGATAGTGGTGAGATTCACACCAGCTCACACATAACAAAAGGAAAGCCAAGCTAACCTACTTAAAATGATTCAGCAACGACTGAACCAACAATACTTAACCAAGGAACAATGCAAGAATACAAAGCACTGGGCGGGCGCCCAGCATCCTCTACGGACTACGAGAAAAGGATTAACCGGTAGGTAAATAAATCCTATTTTCTCTTACGTCCTAGAGGATGCTGGGGTTCCATTTAGTACCATGGGGATGTACCAAAGCTCCCAGTACGGGAGGGAGAGTGCTGAGGTTACGGCAGAACAGATTGACCAAACTTTAGGATCTCAGAGGACAAAGTATCGAACTTGCAGAACTTAGCAAAAGTTTTTGACCCCTACCAAGTAGCTGTCGGCAAAGCTGTAAAGCCGAGACACCCCGGGCAGCCACCAAGGAGGAACCCACTTTACGAGTAGAGTGGACCTTAACCGATTTTGGACACAGCAAGCCTGCCATAGAATAAGCATGCTTAGAAGCAGGACACCCAACCTCGTTGGGATCATAAAGGACAAACAGAGCATCCGACTTCCTGTGACGAGAAGTTCTCTTCACATAAATCTTCAAAGCCCTCACAACATCCAAGGACTTTGAGGTAATTGAGGAGTCAGTAGCCACTGACACAACCATTGGAAGAAATTGCTGGCGCATTCTGAGTTCAGCTCTATCTTCGTGGAAAATCAGGTAGGGGCTCTTGCAGGACAATGCCCCCAATTTGGACACACGTCTAGCAGATGCCAATGCCAACAGTGTGACCGCCTTCCAAGTAAGAAACTTGACATCCACCTTCTGTAAAGGCTCGAACCAATCCGATTGCAGGAACTGCAGCACTACATTAAGATCCCAAGGTGCCGTAGGAGGCACAAAAGGTGGCTGGATGTGCAGAACCCCTTTCAAGAATGTCTGAACCTCAGAGAGAGCAGCTAATTGTTTCTGGAAGAAAATGGACAAGGCCGAAATCTGGACCTTTATGGAGCCCAAGCATAGGCCCACATCCACACCAGCTTGCAGAGAGAGGAGAAACCGTCCCAGTTGAAACTCCATCATAGGAAACTTCTTGGATTCACACCAAGACACATACTGTTTCCAAATCCAATGGTAATGTTTAGTCATTACTCCCTTCCTAGCCTGTATCAGGGTAGGAATTACCTTGTTCAGAATGCCCTTCCGAGCTAAGATCTGTCGTTCAATCTCCATGCCGTCAAACGTAGCCGCGGTACGTCTTGATAGGCGAATAGCCCCTATTGAAGAAGGTCTTCACGAAGAGGAAGAGGCCTCGGATCCTCCAGCAGTAATTCCAGAAGATCCGCGTACCAAGCCCTTCTTGGCCAGTCCAGAGCAATGAGAATCACCTGAACTCTTGTTCTTTTTATTAGTTTGAGGATCCTTGGGATGATTGGAAGTGGAGGAAACACATACACTGATTGGAACACCCACGGAGTTACCAGTGCGTCCACCGCCACTGCTTATGGGTTTCTCAACCTGGAACAGTACCTCCAAAGCCTCTTGTTGAGGCGAGAGGCCATCATGTCTATCTGAGGTACACCCCATCGGCTTGTCACCTCTGTGAACACCTCCGGGTGGAGGCCCCATTCTCCTGGATGGAGATCATGTCTGCTGAGAAAGTCTGCTTCCCAGTTGTCCACTCCCGGAATGAAGATTGCTGACAGCGCCACCGCGTGCTTTTCTGCCCAGAGGAGGATTCTTGTTACCTCTTACATTCCCGCTTTACTGTTCGTTCTGCCCTGTCGGTTTATGTAGGACACTGCCGTTACATTGTCCGACTGAACTTGAATGGCCTGATCTTGTAGAAGATGTACCGCTTGAAGAAGCCCGTTGTATACGGCCCTTAGTTCCAGAATGTTTATCGGAAGGATGGATTCCAGACTTGACCACTTTCCTTGGAATTTTTCCCCTTGGATGACTGCTCCTCAACCTCTTAGACTTGCATCCGTGGTTAGAAGGATCCAATTCTGAATCCCGAACCTGTGGCCCCCGAGAAGGTGAGAAGTTTGCAGCCACCAGAGGAGTGAAAATCTGGCATTCGGCGACAGGCGTATCCGCTGGTGCATGTGAAGATGTGATCCTGACCATTTGTCCAGGAGATCCAGTTCGAAGGACCGTGCATGGAATCTTACGTACTGTAGAGCCTCGTAGAAGGCTACCATCTTCCCCAGAAGGCGAATGCACTGATGAACCGATACCCGGGCTGGCTTCAGGACATCCCGGACCATTGATTGGATCACCAACGCTTTCTCCACCGGTAGAAACACCCTCTGCACTTCCGTGTTGAGTATCATCCTCAGGAAGGGCAGTCTTTTTGTCAGCTCCTTTGCGTGCCGAGACTGCCATGGAAGAAGCCCTTGCATTCAGCATGCCAAGGTCCTTCATGGCCTCCACCATAAAGCCTGCAGAATCCTGTATGTGACACAAAAACAATTCAATGTCACTCCTATCCATAGTATCTAAGTCCTCTAGTAATGTGCCTGACCACTTTACTATGGCTTTAGAAATCCACGCACAAGCAATAGTGGGCCTTAAAGCTATGCCAGTAGCTGAGTATAGTGATTTCAGCGTAGTCTCAATCTTGCGGCCAGCCGTATCTTTTAAAGTGGTTGAACCAGGGACAGGTAAAACCACCTTTTTTGACAACCTAAATACAGAAGCGTCTACTATAGGGGGTTTTCCCATTTTTTTCTGTCCTCTTCAGGGAAAGGGAAAGCAATGAGAACCCTTTACGGGATCTGGAATTTTTTCTCTGGGTTTTCCCAGGATTTTTCAAACAAAGAGTTTAACTCCTTAGAAACAGGGAAGGTAAGCGGGGATTTCTTACTTTCCGTAAAATAAGATTCCTCTACCTGCTCAGGTACCTTTTCAGAAATATGTAAAATGTCCCTAATGGCTTCAATCATTAGTTGCACCCCCATAGCAAGTGATGCATCCCCCCTGTAGATCCCCATCACTGTCACCTGAAGCAGAGTCGGTATCAGTGTCAGCTTTCATTATCTGGGCAAGTGTACATTTGTGTGGGTACGTAGGGGGGGTCTTAGACGCAGCAGTGGGGGGCTGAGTATGTCAAACCCTCCACAGATTTTCTCAAAAACTGCATTTCTTTCTCAGTATGTGACATACTTGTTGAAATCTGGGATATCATTCCCCTTAAAGAATCCACCCATGGGGGTTCGGATTCAGAATGCTGGGAAAGTACATTGCAGTCCTGAGTACATGGAATAGACTCTTCAGGAGAAGATAAACCCTCTGCCGCACAGAACACAGAGTCCTTAGACATGGTAATGTGGGCTATACACACACACACACAGGAAAATTTCAGACACAGTTTCTCCCAGAGTACCTTCAGAGAGTAACAGAGTATAAGGAGCCAGCCACACAGCACCCCAGTAGGCAGTTATAATGATAAAAGCCCGGCGCTGACTAATTAACCTTAATGGGGTAATCAGTACTATAATCACACTCCCCCTGTCTATAACACCCTGGTACCGCAGAGATACTGTATGCTGGAGTTATGTGGTGGGCAGCGCTCCCTGCAGGGAGAAAATGGCGCTAGTGAGTGCTGGATCTGCTCTGAAGAGAAGCCCCACCCCCTGTAATGGCGCCCGACTTCCCACACAAATCGTATTATACTGGCCTGAGGATTTTGTTGCTAACAGCGGGATTAGCCCCTGTTAGCTGCTTGACCAGTGTAGGGTGAGCCGCGCTGGCTCAGAACTGTTGAAGTCAAAAATATTACATAAAAAGAACATACAAACGACACACATGAGTCGCTATACTTGCAAATACGCGCAACGAGCACAGCAATATATGGTAACACACGCATTTACAAGGACATGCCACAGAGATGGATTCGACACTTATTTCATACAGTATATAATTATAATAATATCAAGCGCCAGACATCATGATGATTTAAAATTATATAATGAAGTAATGTCATGTATGTGTATTATTTGAACGAAACCAGATACACCTGTCATATTTGGTATTAAAGCAAGCAGATTAATGTGTAGATTCATTTGACACTTGTTATTAAGTTGTAGGACATTGCAACAAATAATTATGATTAAATGTATAAAAGCTAAAATCACTTTTATTAGAACAATAGATATTCCAAACAGGTAATGGACAGGAAGCTCAGGCCAACCCCTTTGGACGTCCCCAAGGCTGAACCTGTTCAGCATATACAAAGAGACTAGTGACTCATCATGAATGAGTGAGTCCCCTCCCCCAGAAACTAGATAACACATTGCTGATCACACAGGAGGTCAGTAGCTGTGTTTTGGACTAGACGATGATGGAGTTATTGCCAGATCAGTTCCTGTTTTGGTCTCAGCGTAAGATGGAGTCCCAGCATGATTTTAGAGAAACATAGAAACATAGAATTTGTCGGCAGATAAGAACCACTTGGCCCATCTAGTCTGCCCCTTATTTTTATTTTTTTATATTATTTTTTAACACTAACCTTATTTGATCCTTATTTCTTTGTAAGGATATCCTTATGTCTATCCCATGCATGTTTAAATTGCTCTACTGTCTTAGCCTCTACCACCTCTGATGGGAGGCTATTCCACTTGTCCACTACCCTTTCTGTGAAATAATTTTTCCGCAAATTTCCCCTGAACCTCCCCCCCTCCAGTCTCAGTGCATGTCCTCGTGTCCTATTGCTTCTCTTCATTTGGAGAATGTTTCCCTCCTGGACTTTGTTAAAACCCTTCATATATTTGAAAGTTTCTATCATGTCCCCCCTTTCCCTTCTCTGCTCCAAACTATACATATTGAGATTTCTTAGTCTTTCTGGGTATGTTTTGTGATGTAGGCCATGCACCATTTTAGTTGCCCTCCTTTGTACAGTTTCTAATGTATTAATATCCTTTTGAAGATATGGCCTCCAGAACTGAATACAGTATTCTAGATGAGGCCGTACCAATGACCTATACAGTGGCATTATTACTTCTTTCTTTCTGCTGCTGATTCCCCTCCCAATGCAGCCAAGCATCTGACTTGCCTTCCTCATTGCCTTGTTACATTGCTTACCTGCTTTTAAGTCTTCTGAAATAGTGACTCCTAGATCCCTTTCCTCCTCAGTAGTTTCCAGTATAGTGCCATTAATACTGTATTTAGCTTTAGGATTTTTGAGACCCAAGTGCATGATTTTGCATTTTTTGGCATTAAACTGTAATTGCCAGACTCTTGACCATTCCTCTAGTCTACCTAGATCCTCAATCATTTGTTTTACCCCACCTGGTGTGTCTACCCTGTTGCATACCTTTGTGTCATCTGCAAAAAGGCATACTTTCCCTTTAATGCCATTTGCAATGTCACCAATAAAGATATTAAAAAGCACTGGTCCAAGTACAGATCCCTGGGGTACTCCACTGGTAACATTTCCCTCCTGTGAATGTACTCCATTTACCACAACTCTCTGTTTTCTATCCTTCAACCAAGATCTTATCCATTCAATAATCCTAATATCCAATCCCAAACTTTCAAGTTTATTTAGCAATCTGCGATGTGGAACTGTGTCAAAAGCCTTACTAAAGTCTAGATAAGCTATATCCATGGCTCCACCTTTATCCATCACTTTAGTCACACAATCAAAAAAGTCAATAAGATTTGTTTGACATGATCTCCCCCCAGTGAATCCATGCTGTTTGGGATCCAGTAAATTGCCGGATTTGAGATAATCTACAACTCTTTCTTTTAAGAGTGTTTCCATCAATTTCCCTACTACTGATGTAAGACTCACTGGTCTGTAGTTGTTTGCCTCTTCCTTGCTTCCACTTTTGTGCAGTGGGACTACGTTTGCTCTTTTCCAGTCCCCTGGAATTTCTCCTGTAGCTAATGACTGGTTGAATAATTCTGTCAATGGTGCTACCAGCACCTCTTTAAGTTCTTTTAATATCCTTGGATGTATCCCATCTGGCCCCATAGATTTGTCCACTTTCAGCTTTGAGAGTTCTGTTAGGACCTTCTCCTCTGTAAATGTACTTGTTTCATTTTCCTGAATATCCCTGCAACTTAACTGTGGCCCCTTCCCCTCTCTTTCAGTAGTAAATACTGAGCAAAAATAATCATTAAGATGATCTGCTATTAAATTGTCTCCTTCAACAAGACTCCCAGTGTCCGTCTTTAGTTTTATAATTCCGCCTTTTGTTTTTCTCTTTTCGCTTATATACCTAAAAAAAGTTTTGCCTCCTTTACCCACTGACTGGGCCATTTTCTCCTCAGCTTGTGCCTTTGCACATCTGATTACCTTCTTTGTCTCCTTCTGTCTAACAAGATATATCTTTTTGTCTTCATTATTTTGTGTCTGCTTATATTTCCTAAAAGCCATCTTTTTTGCTCTCACAATATTTGCTACTTCTTTTGCAAACCACACTGGCTTCCTTTTCCTTGTGTTTTTCCTAACAGTTTTGATACAAAGGTCTGTTGCCTTCAATATTGCACATTTGAATGTTTCCCACCTCTCCTGCACTGTTTCCAAGTTCCTCCACTCTGCCAAAGAATCGCTTACACATTTTCCCATCCCTACAAAATCAGCCTTCCTAAAATCCAACACCTTTGTTTTTGTATGGGACGAGTCAGTCTCTGTCTTAATGCTGAACCATACTGCTTGATGATCACTGGATCCCAGGTTTTCACCCACTTTTACATCCGATAATCTGTCTCCATTTGTAAGTATTAAGTCTAATATTGCGTCTTTCCGAGTGGGCTCCCTCACCAATTGGTGGAGGGATGCTCCCTGAAGGGAATTTAAAATGTTCCTACTTCTAGTGGAACTAGCAACAGACACCTCCCAGTTTACATCAGGAAGATTAAAGTCTCCCATGATTATTACCTCTCCTTTTAATGCCATTTTAGTTATGTCCTGCAATAGGTTCTTGTCAAGTTCCTCTTCCTGACCTGGTGGCCTGTATATCACGCCAATACGAATAATCAACTTTTCCCCTGTTTCTATGGTCACCCAAAGGGCCTCAGTTTTTTCTTCAATACTTTGTATTAATGTAGTATTTATGGCATTTTTTACATACATTGCTACCCCTCCTCCGATTTTTCCAATTCTGTCCTTCCTAAATAAAGTATATCCCGGTATAGCTATGTCCCAGTCATGATTTTCATTGTACCATGACTCTGTAATTGCCACAATGTCTAGATCATCCCTTGTCATTATTGCAGTTAGTTCTGGGATTTTATTTCCTAAGCTCCTAGCATTTGCACACATAGCTTTTAGAGTTTTGTTAGTGCTTTTTCTGTTCCTAGCTATGTTCTTCTCTCTGCCTATTTTTATTTGGTTTTGATCTGAATTATCTTCTGTTGCTGTGGATATGCTTCCTATTCCTTTTGCCTGCAGAAACAATACCTCTGTGTTGGGGGAGCAGATTTCTTTATTCCTATTTGGTTCACTGCCCCCCTTTGTTAGTTTAAATAGTTCTTGATGAAGCATCCAAACTGAGAGAGAGAGAGAGAGACATAAGCATTGAGGGAATGGTATTGTATTGCTGGCATGTAACTGTAACTGGCATGTAACTGTAACTGCATGTAACTGTAACTGTATGTAACTGTATGTATTAACTGCTTACTGTATGAGTTGTAGCTATAGGTATACGGTACATTGTAATATATTGAATCCATATCCTCTTAATAACAAATATATACATCAACGAGCTTTGGAACTCAGATAATGTGTGGGTGTATTGTTTTCTCTTATGGGATGCAGTGTTTTGCGATGTACAGCGCACTTTTATCGTATATGGCAATAAGATGCGCCTGGCGTCTGCAATATATATTAGAGTGGGCATTTTAAATATTTGTGAGAAAGCAATTTGGCATTCACAGATTTTGTCTCTTACGGGATATCAGGGTCTTAATGATGCACTGTACATTACAAATGTGGCTGTAATCGACCGGCTCTGATGGACGCAACGCGACGCTGATGAAAATATGATATCAGTATGATATGAAATTTCAAGGGACAATGCATTTCTCATAATATTTAAGATGCTAAAATTTATTTTTATTGTTGCGAAACAAAGTTCAAATAAGTCATATTGTGTATGATTCAGATTGGATTGTTTATCTGTTAAGTAGGGTTAAAAGTACATTTAAAAGTTGCTGCATAGCCTTGATATAGTTTTTTTTAACTCAGGCCTAAAATAACTTCAGGTGCTTGTATAATGTGTGATTTCTTTGTGACAAAGGAAGCCGCATGGTCTGGCCTCCATTTTGGACTAACCACATGGCCTGTCCACCATTTTGTGTAAACCTCATGGATGTGGAAGGGGGAGGAGCAGTGGCCATTTTAGGAAGGTCATTTTCTAAATAGCTGATTTTCAGTCTGCTCAGAATAATCAGTTTCCTTGGTCACATCAAACACCATTTATGAGTTACCAATGCATTTATTTAACCCATGCCATAGTCAATTACAAATAGTTTCAGTTGGGCCTAGTGAGAGTAAATGGTAAGATAAATGCTTGGCTTGGTAAAAAAAATTGCACATAGATAGAAAAAGGAAAGAAAGAGTTGGTTTTGTTTTTTTTCCTTACAAGACTTCTAGAATCTGCTTGCTATAGGATAGCCATTGAAATGCAAATTAACCTGTATAACTGCTTTTTCTTAGCAGTGAAAACCACTTTTACAGGCAGGCAAAAGCACATAGCTTTGATATGCAAATTAGAAGCACTGAATGGTTAAATGAGTCTTATAGGAGACCAGTGAATGGTACATATATATAATATTATTATAATTATGTGTATATTTATATCAGTGTATGTTCTGCAAGATAGCTATCCAATCTGAATCATATCATTTAAATTATAAATTATTGCAGTCATTATAGATCTGTGTGAAATAGGATACATTTGTTGCTATATAGGTAAATTTGAAATAACAGTATTTTAAGGAAGTAAGTGTAAAGACACAAACGCAGGTCTGCATAAAAGTTTATACAGAACAAGTTGTGTCTAGTGGGCAATAGTAATTAGTATTGTTCACATTTATATTAGAGCTGTGTGATTTGTTTTATTGCGGACGCAGGGTTTTGTACACGTGTCTCGGACAAAGTAAAGGACTGCGCACGCAGCGTAAGAGACACGCACGGTCGCGTGTGTATGCAAAGTGCGTAAGAATGCGGGCGCTAAGTACAAATTACACAATAGTGTCGTTTAGTTCAAAGGTGGGATAGTAGACATTTAATACAATAGCACATAACTATCAGATTTCAAAAGCAGGTTACTCTAAATTTAGTTTAAAAAACTGTATTGCCTCTGGGGTAGAGCTGCCTATCTGAATGAATTGAAATTTTCTGTACAGAAAAAAACCAAAGTGTATTTGAGTGAGCGAACGTAGGAGTGAGTGGATTGAACCCAGGGAATTCGGGATCCCGTAGTGTGGTACATCAGGTAAGTGGAGGCTTGGTGGCGTGAGGCGGCTGACTCACGTTAGTATAAGGTTTAATACGCAAATCGTGAGGAGATTTGCAGAGGAGCGTAATAGGGAATTGTGCATTGTGTAGTATTGAAGTAAAAAGGTTTTTTGTTACGCTCCGAGCTGAGGGTCACAGTTTGTACATTGACCCGTGGTTGTACGGCAGATAGGTAAAAAGTACCTATACACTGTGTGATTGGACTGCGCATTTGTAGGTGCGATAGATAGCGCAACTTGATATCCCTTTTACAAGCTTTTTGCGTAGAATCGCGGTATCATTAGCGCTGTATAGAGCATACGCAAGCGTGATTTGTGTATAAAAAGTGTATAGGGAGTTTTCGCTGGTCTCTCTCAGGAAAATCTCCAGCGGCAGATATTTACTGGAAAAGGTAAGTCACTCCTAACACTTCCAGTAAATAGAAACTAGATAGGGCCTCACTGGGTACGCGGTGTTCACTATTGGAGTGAGTCGTGGTACTCAGCGGAGAAGGAGCAAGTGAAAGCGCTAGGTGTCTTTCACCGTCTATTTGCGGTGTGCATTGGGGATTGCGTTTATTGCCAAAAACTTCGCGATGGGATCCAATTGCATAAGCAGTGGGCGTTTGGTAGCTAGGGTTCAGGCTGAAGAAGAGTTGGGAGTGAGAAGGTCAGACTCGGGACCGAGAAGGTCATAATTGCGACCGAGAAGGTCAGCAAGGTTTATTATGTGTGAAAAGTATGGTTCACACACGGAGGCTTTTTGCAATGAATGGTTACTATAACTGACAAAGATAGGGTACCATTCCTTAAGGTGGGTAGCTTTGAACCAGAGGTATTGCAGAACTTAAGGATAAGGATATGTCTGATAAAATCCAGAAAACAAAGGGTCAGACATACAAATTGTTTAAACCTGTGGCAGCAAGAGGGGTTGGTGAGTTTGATCCTAAGGTATTGCAGGTGGTATGTCTAACCAAAGTCATATAAGACAAGAATGGAAATATAAGAACTGTTTGAACTTGTAGCAACAAGGGCCCTCATTCCGAGTTGTTCGCTCGCAAGCTGCTTTTAGCAGCTTTACACACGCTAAGCCGCCGCCTACTGGGAGTGAATCTTAGCTTCTTAAAATTGCGAACGAAAGATTCTCAAAATTGCGACCACACACCTCTTAGCAGTTTCTGAGTAGCTCCAGACTTACTCGGCATCTGCGATCAGTTCAGTGCTTGTCGTTCCTGGTTTGACGTCACAAACACACCCAGCGTTCGCCCAGACACTCCTCCGTTTCTCCAGCCACTCCCGCGTTTTTCCCAGAAACGGTAGCGTTTTTTCGCACACACCCATAAAACGGCCTGTTTCCGCCCAGAAACACCCACTTCCTGTCAATCACATTACGATCACCAGAACGAAGAAAAAACCGTGAGTAAAATTCCTAACTGCATAGCAAATTTACTTGGCGCAGTCGCAGTGCGGACATTGCGCATGCGCACTAAGCGGAAAATCGCTGCGATGCGAAAAAATTTACAGAGCGAACAACTCGGAATGACCCCCAAAAAACAAGTAGGAAGAAAAAAAGAGAATGCAAGTACACCACCATATGTAGATGTGGAAGCAGTTACGGCCAGCATACAAACTATAGAAAATAATAAAAATATGAAAAATATGACTGTAACCTATATATGTACTAATGAATGTTGAAGTTTTATTTAGGAGGAGAAGGTGACCTGATTGTTTTCAGCCATTTCTCATGTACCCAGAGGAGTATCCAACCGGTAAAAGAAGAGTAGTAGCCTGTGGGGGAAGTGGCTGAGACCAGTGGAACAGGTAAGTACGGTATCATTCATGTACATATATAGTAAAACCCAAAAATAAAACAAAAAAAATCAAGAAAGTAACGTCATAAATGGAGAAAAACCTGTCCGCACATTAGTATTTGCCAGTAGGAAAGCGGACAGAGACAAGGTAACCCCCGGGTATTTCTTTCAGTTACCATATAAGAAGTATTCATTCCTAGTAATGCCCCTAGTCAAGATGAGCTCGGAAATGTTTGTTGGACCATGTACAGACCCTTAATACGGGATGAGATGGATTGAATGAATACTTCGTATGACCTAGAAGCTTGTTAAACTTTTTTTTTTGTGTGTCTCTTGCAGTAATAGAAAACTCTTCATCTGGATAAGATCACTGGTAAACACTAATTCGGCAAATGGGAGGTGGCTGTCTCCGTGCAAATGGACGGGCTCAATAAGGCATTGAGTGTCAGGGTGCAGACTTCTTTGCAAAATTGGAAAGGGGTCACAGTAGCTAATCTTAGATAGTGTGCTATTGAACATCACAAGAATAGTGCTAGGCACAGAGAACAACAGGTGGAGAGGTTGAGGACAGTAAGTTTACTGGCACATACAGGAAAGACCCATCAGTCCAAACCCCAGATCCCTAATGGTCAATAATATGTTACAATTGTAGGAAGGAAGGGCATTTTGCCAGAGATTGAAGGAGTAGTAGGACACATAGTCAATATAGATCCCCTAGACAGAAAACACAAGCCACATTATTAAACACATAGACGGGACCAAGGGACATATAGTAAGGAATCATAAGCCATATAGAAAACACAGATTCGGCTAATGGGAAGAACAAAATAAATGCAACATTACCCTTTGACAAAACAAGCTGGGGTTAAGATGGGGCCTCTAAACTTTTGCTTCTTTTTCCTAGCAGAAATGGCCCCTGATTAACTTAATTTTGTTAGATATGATATACATATACTATGCTCCCGCTCAGGAAGTACAAAGTATGTTAGACACCCACGAAGACTAACGTCGCATTCTACTGTTCTAGATGCATGTCCATCACAGGTAGAGGAAATTATCTCACAGATACCGGGTTTTCTATGAACTTAGGATGGACAGGACACTGGATTGATGGCTGGGATAGTCCCAATAGCGATACGACAAGCACAGAAATTTTTTTAAGGGGGGTAGACCAAGTAGAGAATCACTTCCCCGTAGTGCCCAATCCAGTTGTCAAATTTTTATAAAATCTTCACCTCTACAAACTCATCTGTCACCAACCTCTATTCTGTTTCTCTACAGTTTCCTCTTCATCGTTTGCGTTCACACAGGGTGGTACAATACATGGACCCAATTACAGTTCAAACTCCACATGCCTAGGTACTTCAGAGTTCTGCCCGAACCCAGTATATCTCAACATCACGATGACACCAGTATTACTGCAGTGTGCCTTGTCATGCACAAAGGGTGGAGAATGGGAATACCGGTGAAGGGAAATTTTGTGTAGACACTGATATGCCTGTTGGTGAATGGCAAACCTGACATTTTCTTTTTCATTTCCTTCTTCTTTCTCTCCTCTAGAGATGTTTCTTTTTTTCTTTTCTTTTTTTTTTCAAGTCTTGCTCATGGTACTCTACATTGCAAACACACAATAGTTAAATTAAGATACAAAAAAATTGTGTTCCCTACAGGAAAAGGCAGTCTGGAGGACAAAGGGGTATGGCCAGGAGTCCTCAGGACTGTGGGCAGGTGGACACGGTAAGCCAGTAGCCCCCAGAGCATACCTTCCAAGTCTAGCAGAGGTGGCACACGGTCTGACTCATCTAGGCAAAGAGGGTAGGTGCAGGCTGATGAGAGCCTACTGGTGTGCGCCAGGATTCTATTCTTATGCAGGTAAGAGAGCAATGACCTGTCTTGCTTGCTTGATGAAGAATATTGGTAAAGCAATACCAACAGAGCCATCCCATATCCCTCCTGCAGACGGATCTTTTCAGGAAATACAAATCGACTTCGTACAGTTAACACCCTTTAGGAATTATTGTTATGTATTGGTGTGCACTGATGTTTTCTCTAACTGGGTAGGGGCATTTCCTGCCGCCACGGATGCTGCTGTATTTTCCGCAAAGGAAAATTGCGCAGAAATTTGTGTGTAGATAATGGTACCCCTAGAAGTAGGAGCAAAGCTTGAAATTGTACTATTGTGATCATAGATACTGCCACTAGTATTATGTAGCTTGGAAACCACTCCCAGATCTTCACTTAACGAATCACCCTCTTCGAAAAAAAATTTGTTTTGGTATTTGTGTTTTTTTGGTTGTTTTTGGAAGACAACCTCATGTCATGATTGATCCGCACAATGATCAGAAATACACCAATGAGGTGACAGTACAGTACCTTATTGAGATGAGCCAGCATTTGAGAACTTGACAAAAGAACTTGAAACTGTTGATTGCTGGTATGCCAAATACTAACTGTCTTGATTGTGAACCAAGAGACTGTGTGATTGTTCTTACGCTTAGGTTGCCTAATAGACAGGTGGGAAGGACCATACCAAGTTTTTTTGACAGCACTAAAGGTCGCCGAAAGAGAGACTTGGGTCCACTCGTCCCACTGCAAGAAGGTCGCTGACCCGGAGAGAACTCGTGACAAAGTAGTTTATTGCTCACATTCATCGAGTTTGTGTAGTTTGGTAAAGGTGTGTTCGAAGTGAACTATGTGTTCCAAGTGAACTGTGTGTTCAAAGAGCAAGGTGGAGAGCAAAGTGAACTGTGTGTTCCAAGTGAACTGTGTGTTCAAAGAGCAAGGCAAAGAGAACCTCATATCACTAAAGACTCTGTTCCGTGAAGACTGAGAGGCGGCACTGTTGAACACTACCTCAGCGTACTAAAGGATTGCAGAAAGACCAGTCATTGTAATTGATTTGTTATGAACAAGAGTTGTTTTGTTCTATTTCTCTTTTCTCTCTTTCCCGCTGACAAACATTTTCTTTCAGGATATTCTATTTTTGCGAGGTTTTTTTATGAGGAGTCGAGTGTGGGACTGGAACTGGTTCTGGAGGAAGGAGTGATTTCCTTATAGGATCCCAGGATTAGCCGATCAGTTTGTTAAAGTCAGAGAAAAATCAAAGTTCTAGTACTTATGGAGTTCAGAAGTAATCAGGAACAATCAGACAATGGCTATTCACACATCGCAGATATAGAGCCCATTTATATATGTGGAAGAAAGGTTTATGAGTGTCTCTCCCCGAACTCTGAAGGTTTATGTTATTTAGGAAGGACACTACTTATAACCCTTGTTCAATGATTAAACAGACCTAGCATACATTCCAGAAAGGGAAACAATGTTCAGAAAATGATAGGAATATGTAGATCATGAACATTTTATATGTCACTGTCACTATTTGTTTGTGTCTTCTTCATCTACCCAGCAGAACATCAATCGAATCCAAACATCAGCGTACAAAGACGTAGGTACATGTATGTGTGAAATGTTCGTCGCAAATCAGACATTATAGGCCAAAGCACTGTCCCAGCATACTCTAAAGGTTGAATGTTGTCCCACACCCAACCAGTGGTCCCGTGACCGCCGAGTGCATATAGAGGATGTCTCGTCCTCCTCCCTGTCTTCCCCAAATATAGACAAGTGTCTGATTTGCAAAATTAATACATACTTGTGTCTAGGTCACCGATTATTGTATGAAATATTTTTTTTCTTATGTTAATAATTGATGGCAGTTATTGTTTGCTGCCAAAGGGTGGACTGTCGAAGTAAAAAATATAACATAAAAAGAACATACAAACTACACACATATAAGTCGCTATACTTGCAAATACGCGCAGCGAGCACAGCAATATATGGTAACACACACATTTACACGGACATGCCACAGAGATGGATTCGACACTTATTTCATACAGTACATAATTATAATAATATCAAGCGCCAGACATCATGATGATTTAAAATTATATAATGAAGTAATGTCATGTATGTGTATTATTTGAACGAAACCAGATACACCTGTCATATTTGGTATTAAAGCAAGCAGATTAATGTGTAGATTAATTTGACACTTGTTATTAAGTTGTAGGACATTGCAACAAATAATTATGATTAAATGTATAAAAGCTAAAATCACTTTTATTAGAACAATAGATATTCCAAACAGGTAGTGGACAGGCAGCTCAGGCCAGCCCCTTTGGACGTCCCCAAGGCTGAACCTGTTCAGCATATACAAAGAGACTAGTGACTCATCATGAATGAGTGAGTCCCCTCCCCCAGAAACTAGATAACACATTGCTGATCACACAGGAGGTCAGTAGCTGTGTTTTGGACTAGACGATGATGGAGTTATTGCCAGATCAGTTCCTGTTTTGGTCTCAGCGTAAGATGGAGTCCCAGCATGATTTTAGAGAGAGAGAGAGAGACATAAGCATTTAATGGTATTGTATTGCTGGCATGTAACTGTAACTGGCATGTAACTGTAACTGCATGAAACTGTAACTGTATGTAACTGTATGTATTAACTGCTTACTGTATGAGTTGTAGCTATAGGTATACGGTATATTGTAATATATTGAATCCATATCCTTTTAATAACAAATATATACATCAATGAGCTTTGGAACTCAGATAATGTGTGGGTGTATTGTTTTCTCTTATGGGATGCAGTGTTTTGCGATGTACAGCACACTTTTATTGTATATGGTAATAAGATGCGCCTGGCGTCTGCAATATATATTAGAGTGGGCATTTTAAATATTTGTGAGAAAGCAATTTGGCATTCACAGAACGCCCCTCAAAGCTCCTACACTGTGTGTTGCTGAGCCTTCCTGCAGCGCAGCCTGTCAGAGCTGCGCTCCCACCCTTGTGCCACCATTCCCGCCGGTGACCCGCTAACCGGGCCGCCGGTGCTGTACTCACCACTCTTTCTTCTGGCTCTGTTAGGGGGTGGCGGCCGTGCTGTGGGAGCGAGCGGTCGCCTCGTGGGCTTGCGATCAGCACCCTCTGGAGCTCAGTGTCCTGTCAGCGGAGTAGAGGACCATTAACTTCAAGAGTTGGTTCCTACTCCCCCCCATAAGTCCCACGAAGCAGGAAGGCTGTTGCCAGCAGCCTTCCTGTAACCTCATTTACTCTAGAAAACAACAAAACTAAGAAAACTCCTAGGAGTTCCCCTAGCTGTGACCGACTCCTCCAGGCACATTTTCTAAACTGAGTCTGGTAGGAGGGGCATAGAGGGAGGAGCCAGGCCACACTATTAAACTCTTAAAGTGTCCATGGCTCCTAGTGGACCTGTCTATTCCTCATGGTACTAAATGGAACCCCAGCATCCTCTAGGACGTAAGATAAAGTGGATTTATTAGCGGTTAGTGAATCCATGTCTGGAATTAAAAATAACCTTTAATTAGGGTAATGAGGTATCCTTGGGGTTTAAATAGCACCTGTGGATTGTTTGGGGATATTTTCTATATTACGTATGGTGATTTGGTGGTGTGTGCAGGGTCGGACTGGCCCACAGGGGTACAGGGGAAACCCCCGGTGGGCCCTACCACATGTGGGCCCACCCCTACCTCTGGGGATCAGGTTCTAGATTGTGCACTTGAATTTTATATTATACATGTGTTACATTTTACTGCACAGGATTATGGTGTATGGTCTATAGTGCATTGCTGTTATTAATCTGGTACATTATCATGATGCACTAGCAGTATTTACTAAAAATATTTATCAAGGGGCCCAGACCATACACTCATTAATGGTTATCCAAGCCTCTAAGCAAGGGCCCCTACCACTGCATTCCCCCAGTGGGCCCTTCATGCCCCAGACCGACACTGGGTGTGTGGTGACACACTTTCTCACTAAACAGTTCATGATAGGCAGCTCTATTTACCGTACTGATTTGTCCCCATTTTTTGTGTAAATTGTCTATTGTACACCAATAAAAGTTTTTCCATGACCCTGACTAGACATGTTGTCAAATCTCAAGTCACCAGCCAATTAACTTGGCATCAGTACAGCTACTTAAGCCTCCTCTCAAACACTGACTAGCTGAACAATCACAGCTATGTGGTCCACCTTTGAAGCTGTGTTGTGTGTGCAGCAAAATTATGGAGGATTAACCCTGTCTGTAGCATAAGGCTGCAGACTCTCAGAGGAAGCCTTAGTCTATCCCAAAATAGTCTGGGGCAAACTACCCTTTCTACCACAATATAAACGAGGGGCATGCAATAAGTTTCTGGATATGCAGTGCATAGGTAGAGTAAACACAATCTAACTGTCTAGTTGTGAACTGTAATATTTAAGTAAAGTACTTGTGAAATGTCAAGTCACAGACTATATATAAGCAGCACTGCACACTGAAGAGGTCAGCATGTTCACTTCCTTCACACAATCATTATGGAGCTCAACAGAGGCCAATAGAGAGCCATGACCATATACTGTATGAGTATGACAGCAGGAGAATTTGGGCCAACTGTGAGCTGCTTTTGGGAAGGAAGCACTGACCTGCAACATTGTGTTTGAGTGGTTTACAGAATTTCAGCTCAGGAGACGGTCCTTGGAAGACGAGAAGCGCTGTGGGTGGCCAACCTGTGTCAGCCTTTACCGAGGATAACATTGTTGCAGTGTGGGCCATAGCTGATTTGGATGCCAGGGAGACCATGGCACAGTTAGAGAAGCAGACAGGCATCTCATCAGGATCCATCTGCTTGATACTCCATAAAAAGTTTGGACTGAGCAAGATTTCTACATTCTGGGTGCCCCGTCGGCAGTTTTGAGAACAGAAAGTGACTAGGTGGCGCAACATGCTGGCCAGGTTTAATGTCGGTCACTCAATTTCTGTCTGGGAGATCATCAGTGGTAATGAATCCTGGATCTACAATTTAGACCCTGAGACCAAACAACAGTTGGTCCAGTTGTAAGTGCGACGCGACAGAAGTTTCAATGTGAGAATAGTGTGGCCAATCAAATGGTGGCTGTTTTTGTGGCAAAGACTGGTCATGTAGCTATCTTACCACTAGTGCAGCAGCACATCATTAGGGACTGGTATGCCAATCAAAGCCTGATGCAAGTGCTGTAAGCCATTTCTAGGCGCCATCCAAGAACTTGCAATTGTGGTGCTTTTCTCAATCACAACAATGTACCTGCCGACAAGTCCTGGAAAGTGGTGGAGTTTTTGGCCCATGAACGCATCCAGGAGCTTGGTCATCTACCGTACAGTACAGACCTGGCCCCAAACGACTTCTTCATGTTGCCACAAATCAAGTGCAAGATGCATGGAAATCATTTTGAGGTACCGGAAGTTGCAGTAGAGACCTTTATCCAGCATGTAGAGGACTTACAGTATCTGCTTCGCCAAGTGGCTTTAGTTCATAGACTCCTCTGGCGAACACTTTCAAAAGATGTAATGGTCACTTCATTAGTAAGTTGTAATAAGTTCTTTGCTATCATTTATGGGCCATTTTTATTTTACTTCCATATGGGATCAAGAGATCTTAAACAAGTAGTATCAGTGTCATGTCCTACTGGAAATGCAATAAGTATATTCTCAAAAAGTTGGAAAAAGTGTTCATCTAGAAAATCCTTCAAGGCTTAAAGAATTAAGCAAATTTAACATAATCCAAATTAGTTGTTTCTCCGGCAGGTTAACAGTACAAGTATATATATTATAAGGTCCTTTCAATTCTATATGCTAATACGTTTAATAAATATAAAAACACATGAATTCATAATGACCTTAAAAATTAAACTGTCTACAGTAAACATACCTTTCATCACAAGTAACTGTTATCACATTCTCTGATCCAATGCCAAGGACTGCAGATGCTTTTTCAAAAGAATAGTGGCTCTATAGGGATAACAAAAGGGAATGTTAAATAGGCCCTTCAAGCACAAATGCAAACATTTGTAGAACCAAAATGAAGAGCTTGTGGCTACAATTTGGGCAGGTTACTTTACGTGGTGAGTGTGTAATTTATAGATTATAAAAGCTCATGCGTAAATTTAATCTAAATAAAACACCTCCCACAATTAATTCTGCCTAGGTAAATGAAAACCACACTAGGTAATATATGACAATAATGCAGGGGTTCCCAAACTTTTTTGAATCACAGCGCCCTAGAGTATCAGAATAAGTAATTTCACGGCACCTGTAGGCCAAAAGTTTCTTATTGAGAAATTTTGAAAGAAGTCTAAATTAAGTAAATTGTGTTTATATGTCATTCTTAGGTTCAATTGTGTGGTGTAGGACACAATTTTCTTCTGTGTCCACATATTTTATGATTGGAAGCCACCAGCACTGGTTTTGCCTATTACATTGACCAGAACATTTTTTTAATTGGTCTTGGACCACCAACCCAGGGCACCCCTGCAAGTATCCTGAGGCACGCCAGGGAACCATGACACACAGTTGGAGAACCACTGCAATAATGAATTCCATGAGAAGTGTAGGCTCAAAAAGAGTAGGGATTGTGGCATCCCTCAAATGGCAAAACAACAACAATTCAAATACTGTATAAGGAGGCGCTGTTTCTTCTGGATAATAGATATAGTTTATTAAACAATCATAAATTGTATACATTTCATATGTACATAAAAATTTAATTTATGAAGGAGCGTGGCCACGACAGCAGCTGAGTGAGATGTGATTCTCAGGAACTCTCTGGTTGCTTATCCTTTCTCCCCGTCTTGACTAGTTACCAGTGACATGCAGTGAGGTGAGGCAGAACCTTTTCTGTCGCACTGCAGTATACACCAGAGTTTTGTCTATATAAAGTATGTGAAAATTACAAAGAATATATAATAAAAAATCATCTTTGTATTACTCAAATCATTTTTATAGTCAAAACTCTAAAGTGAAAAGTGTACCTTTTCTGCACATCTCTGAACACAACTCACCAAATTTCTAGCAGTATATACTGCTGCACATTTGTGTAATGCCCCCATGAACCCATGGGCTCTTATATAGTGTGTAAATGTGGCTCTGGTGCTAGCCAGTGCCTCCCCAGCCATTTACCTCACTGCACATCACTGCCGGTTACTGACCTGACAGGTGGTGTCAGTTTGGAGAAGTCTGGCACGGGTGATCAAAAGCTCCCAGATGCTGCTACATCCGCCCATTTGACCCATCGGCAGTGCTAACTCAGCTCTCTATACGGGGCATAGAGCTGCATTCTCTGTCATCCTTTTGCCTGTTGTACACACTGGTGCCGAAAGAGGGGGGGTCATGACCACGCCTCCTGTGATTAGGCCACCCCCTCTGAAAAGTACCCAGGCCCAGCCAGGCTCTCTACTGCCCTGGTGGTACAGTGTTTTTTAAAAGCTAGGCTTTTTTCCTCCTTGAGAAGGCGAATACTCTGTAGCTTAAGATGTGCTTATGGGGCTCCTGCTTGATGTCGGTGGCCATTTTAGCTGAAGTCTGCTGTAGTACTCTCCACTCTTCCCTCTCCTCCTCTGCCTGCTGACATTTATCATACACAGCAGACTATGGTTCATATGGATTTAGTATGAGTTACCGGCGGCAGTGATGCCGGCGTCGGTATCCCGAAAATTGAAATACTGACAGGGGTGAGCTACCTATGTTCTCCTCTACCAACTAATGCTCCCTTCCTGCAGCCTAACCTTAACCTCCCCCTTTGGTGCCAAACCCTTACCTTCCCCTGTTGTTGCCTAAACCGAACTCCCCCCCACCCCTTTCTCACAGCCTAAACCTAACCCTCCTCCTTAGTGCTTAAACCTAACCCCGCACCCCATCCCCCATAGTGCCTAACCATAGCCCTCCATCCCCGCAGCCTAACCCTAACCTCTCCCCTTCCACATCCTAACCCTAACCTCCCAGGGTGGTGTTTAAACCTAAAAACACCCACCCACCCCTAGCCCTAAACCTAACCCTCCAGCTATACCCGCGGTCAGGATTCTGGTGTCGACATCCTGACCTTTTCGGAATTCCAGCGTAGGTATTCTGATGGTCGTCGGGATTCCAGCAGCCGGCACCTTGACCGTATTCCTTACATATATCCTTATTAGTCTACTCACAGCGAGTAAATCAAGTCAAGCTGCAGCTGTAGCTAAGCTTGAAAAATATGCACTCCCTTCCTCCCAGCAGGAGTCCCCCACGTGAACTGCTCCTGACCATTCACTACCATCCACCTCTCCCCCAGCTGCAGGACAACTTACCTCTCCTGACATTCTGCAGCAAGTCCTAGAGGCTATCACAAACTGACAAAAAGCTCTCCACCAAAATTGGTGAAGTACAAACTGATGTATCCCTTACTGCAACAGGATCTGCAGAGAGTGCGGGAGTGTGTTGGGAAAGCTGAATGTCATATTTCAGTGCAGAGGATGCTTAATCCCCATTGAAGATCCAGGAGGCATCTTTGGCTTCCCAATTTCCACTATGCAAAGAAAGTTATCTGATATGGAGGGTCACTTACGGCACAAGAAGGTCTGCTTCGTAGGCCTACTGGAAAAAGAAGGGTCTAACCAGGTTGGTGGCAACTTATGGTCGCAAGACCTTTACTCTTCAGTTTGCAGTGGAGCAGGCACATTCCTATGCAACCCGTACCACCTGTGGCTCTTCTATGCACATTCATTGCCAGGTTCCTCCATCATCAGGACCACGACTTTGCCTAGCACATACCGAGGGTCCGCTGGAGCAAACAACTGTAACATTTCAGCATTTCTGGTTTTCGCCATGGCGCTCCATATAGACAGGACACAATTCCTACAGATTAAAACCATTTATGACACTTGAATAGGTCCTATGCCATACAATTTCCATTCAAGTTGCAGGTGGTGGCAGATGGCAAAACCAAGTTCTTTCTGACACCATGTGAAGCTGCAATGTGGCGGGACAACTGTGTGCCAGGACCTCGGCAGTAAGCCACTGACTGATTTCTCAGACTGGACTTCCCTTTGGATGTACAATCTGCTGCTTGTAACTATGGTGGTCATTCCGAGTTGATCGCTAGCTGCATTTGTTCGCAGCGCAGCGATTAGGCTAAAAAATGGCAGTTCTGCGCATGCGTATGCGGCGCAATGCGCACGCGCGATGTACAGGCACAACGAATGATGTCGTTTTTGCACAGGGTCTAGCGATGCATTTCAGTCGCATTGGTTGCCGCAGAGTGATTGACAGGAAGAGGGCGTTTCTGGGTGGCAACTGACCGTTTTCAGGGAGTTTTCAGGGAGTGTTCGGAAAAACCCAGGCGTGCCAGGGAAAACACAGGCGTGGCTGAGCGAACGCTGGACGGGTGTGTGACGTCACATCTGGAACTGAATAGTCTGAAGTGATCGCAAGCGCTGAGTAGGTTTTGAGCTACGCTGAAACGACAATTTTTTGCAGGCGCTCTGCTAAGCTAAAATACACTCCCCAGTGGGCGGCGGCATAGCGTTTTCATGGCAGCTAAAAACTGCTAGCGAACGATCAACTCGGAGAGACCCCCTATACCTTAACTAATTGGCAATGGTTGCAGTGACTTTCTTCCTACCATTCATTTTATATCTAAAATGTATATCCTTGTTTACTGTTTATATTCTTCCAAATGTCATCGTATGTACTGCATACCCTGTGTACAGTACTTACTGTTATATCTACAAGTTGTGAGGATTGCACTAACATGAGCCGGTTATGTTGCTGGATCCTTATCTTTTTATTTAGCCAAGCAGGCCCAATTGCATTGATGGCCATATCTTTTATTGCACCAATACAGTTCATACAATACTTCGAAGAAGAAAAGGAACCAGTTTACAAAATGGGTGCATTCTCCCCTCAAAAAGCATACTCTTTATTAGGTATACTTTAGAAACTGGTATCCACATTTCAAAAGTATTCATAGATGTTTATTAATTGTATAATTAACCTGATGCCCTAGTAACTTATTGATCTCCCGGTTTTGTCTCCTGAGGCTCAAGACTTCTTGGATGCTCCTCTTACCTTGCTTTTTAGTTTTTTGTTTTTTAGTAATTTATTTTGGTTAGTTTGTATTATTCTAGGGAGTATCCAATTACCTGCAGAACTGTTTTTTAAAAAAAACAACAACCCTGTAATTGCACTCTCCAATTAGGTCCCGCGAAAAACACCAATTTTTCATACAAAAATACATAGGTCCCGCGAAAAGCCACGTACCTATGTATTATCGCTGCACTTATCATAGGTCTATGGACCACTTTTCGTGGATTATGCTTTGCAAGCCTGAGGCACGTGAAGCATAATCCGCGATAAGTGCCGGCATCGGGGGGAGAAGTGTGCAGTATCGGGGCTAATTGGATAGCCCCCATGAGCCAATTAGCCGCAGTAAATTACCGCAGCTAATTGGATACCCCCCTGTGCGTTTGAAAATGCATAAAAAATACAGTGTTTATAAAGGCGGACAAACACCAACATATTGTATGTGTGGATTCTTGTATACCTAGTTCTGGCTAATTTATAGAAACATAGAAACATAGAATTTGACGGCAGATAAGAACCACTTGGCCCATCTAGTCTGCCCTTTTTTTTTTTTTTTTTTACATTATTTTTTTCTCTAACCTTGTTTGATCCTTATTTCTTTGTAAGGATATCCTTATGTCTATCCCATGCATGTTTAAATTGCTCCACTATCTTAGCCTCTACCACTTCTGATGGGAGGCTATTCCATTTATCCACTATCCTTTCTGTGAAGTAATTTTTCCTCAAATTTCCCCTGAACCTCCCCCTCTCCAGTGCATGTCCTCGTGTCCTATTGCTTCTCTTCATTTGGAGAATGTTTCACTCCTGGACTTTGTTAAAACCCTTGATATATTTGAAAGTTTCTATTAGAGATGTGCACCGGAAATTTTTCGGGTTTTGTGTTTTGGTTTTCGGTTCGGTTCCGCGGCCGTGTTTTGGGTTCGAACGCGTTTTGGCAAAACCTCACCGAATTTTTTTTGTCGGATTCGGGTGTGTTTTGGATTCGGGTGTTTTTTTCAAAAAAACCTAAAAAACAGCTTAAATCATAGAATTTGGGGGTCATTTTGATCCCAAAGTATTATTAACCTCAATAACCATCATTTCCACTCATTTTCAGTCTATTCTGAACACCTCACACCTCACAATATTATTTTTAGTCCTGAAATTTGCACCGAGGTCGCTGGATGACTAAGCTCAGCGACCCAAGTGGCCGACACAAACACCTGGCCCATCTAGGAGTGGCACTGCAGTGTCACGCAGGATGGCCCTTCCAAAAAACACTCCCCAAACAGCACATGACGCAAAGAAAAAAAGAGGCGCAATGAGGTAGCTGTGTGACTAAGCTCAGCGACCCAAGTGGCCGACACAAACACCTGGCCCATCTAGGAGTGGCACTGCAGTGTCAGGCAGGATGGCCCTTCCAAAAAACACTCCCCAAACAGCACATGACGCAAAGAAAAATGAAAGAAAAAAGAGGTGCAAGATGGAATTGTCCTTGGGCCCTCCCACCCACCCTTATGTTGTATAAACAGGACATGCACACTTTAACCAACCCATCATTTCAGTGACAGGGTCTGCCACACGACTGTGACTGAAATGACGGGTTGGTTTGGACCCCCACCAAAAAAGAAGCAATTAATCTCTCCTTGCACAAACTGGCTCTACAGAGGCAAGATGTCCACCTCATCATCATCCTCCGATTCATCACCGTGTACATCCCCCTCCTCACAGATTATCAATTCGTCCCCACTGGAATCCACCATCACAGCTCCCTGTGTACTTTGTGGAGGCAATTGCTGCTGGTGAATGTCTCCATGGAGGAATTGATTATAATTCATTTTAATGAACATCATCTTCTCCACATTTTCTGGAAGTAACCTCGTACGCCGATTGCTGACAAGGTGAGCGGCGGCACTAAACACTCTTTCGGAGTACACACTTGTGGGAGGGCAACTTAGGTAGAATAAAGCCAGTTTGTGCAAGGGCCTCCAAATTGCCTCTTTTTCCTGCCAGTATACGTACGGACTGTCTGACGTGCCTACTTGGATGCGGTCACTCATATAATCCTCCACCATTCTTTCAATGGTGAGAGAATCATATGCAGTGACAGTAGACGACATGTCCGTAATCGTTGTCAGGTCCTTCAGTCCGGACCAGATGTCAGCATCAGCAGTCGCTCCAGACTGCCCTGCATCACCGCCAGCGGGTGGGCTCGGAATTCTGAGCCTTTTCCTCGCACCCCCAGTTGCGGGAGAATGTGAAGGAGGAGATGTTGACAGGTCGCGTTCCGCTTGACTTGACAATTTTCTCACCAGCAGTTCTTTGAACCCCTGCAGACTTGTGTCTGCCGGAAAGAGAGATGCAAGGTAGGTTTTAAATCTAGGATCGAGCACGGTGGCCAAAATGTAGTGCTCTGATTTCAACAGATTGACCACCCGTGAATCCTTGTTAAGCGAATTAAGGGCTCCATCCACAAGTCCCACATGCCTAGCGGAATCGCTCAGTCTTAGCTCCTCCCTCAATGTCTCCAGCTTCTTCTGCAAAAGCCTGATGAGGGGAATGACCTGACTCAGGCTGGCAGTGTCTGAACTGACTTCACGTGTGGCAAGTTCAAAAGGTTGCAGAACCTTGCACAACGTTGAAATCATTCTCCACTGCGCTTGAGACAGGTGCATTCCACCTCCTATATCGTGGTCAGTTGTATAGGCTTGAATGGCCTTTTGCTGCTCCTCCAACCTCTGAAGCATATAGAGGGTTGAATTCCACCTCGTAACCACTTCTTGCTTCAGATGATGGCAGGGCAGGTTCAGGCGTTTTTGGTGTTGCTCCAGTCTTCTGTACGTGGTGCCTGTACGCCGAAAGTGTCCCGCAATTCTTCTGGCCACCGACAGCATCTCTTGCACGCCCCTCTCGTTTTTTAAATAATTCTGCACCACCAAATTCAAGGTATGTGCACAACATGGGACGTGCTGGAATTTGCCCATATTTAATGCACACACAATATTGCTGGCGTTGTCCGATGCCACAAATCCACAGGAGAGTCCAATTGGGGTAAGCCATTCTGCGATGATCTTCCTCAGTTGCCGTAAGAGGTTTTTAGCTGTGTGCGTATTCTGGAAAGCGGTGATACAAAGCGTAGCCTGCCTAGGAAAGAGTTGGCGTTTGCGAGATGCTGCTACTGGTGCCGCCGCTGCTGTTCTTGCGGCGGGAGTCAATACATCTACCCAGTGGGCTGTCACAGTCATATAGTCCTGAGTCTGCCCTGCTCCACTTGTCCACATGTCCGTGGTTAAGTGGACATTGGGTACAACTGCATTTTTTAGGGCACTGGTGAGTCTTTTTCTGAGGTCTGTGTACATTTTCGGTATCGCCTGCCTAGAGAAATGGAACCTAGATGGTATTTGGTACCGGGGACACAGTACCTCAATCAAGTCTATAGTTGGCTCTGCAGTAATGATGGATACCGGAACCACGTTTCTCACCGCCCAGGATGCCAAGGCCTCAGTTATCCGCTTTGCAGCAGGATGACTGCTGTGATATTTCATCTTCCTCGCAAAGGACTGTTGGACAGTCAATTGCTTGGTGGAAGTAGTAAAAGTCGTCTTACGACTTCCCCTCTGGGATGACCATCGACTCCCAGCAGCAACAACAGCAGCGCCAGCAGCAGTAGGCGTTACACGCAAGGATGCATCGGAGGAATCCCAGGCAGGAGAGGACTCGTCAGAATTGCCAGTGACATGGCCTGCAGGACTATTGGCATTCCTGGGGAAGGAGGAAATTGACACTGAGGGAGTTGGTGGGGTGGTTTGCGTGAGCTTGGTTACAAGAGGAAGGGATTTACTGGTCAGTGGACTGCTTCCGCTGTCGCCCAAAGTTTTTGAACTTGTCACTGACTTATGATGAATGCGCTGCAGGTGACGTATAAGGGAGGATGTTCCGAGGTGGTTAACGTCCTTACCCCTACTTATTACAGCTTGACAAAGGCAACACACGGCTTGACAAATGTCCGCATTTCTGTTGAAATACTTCCACACCGAAGAGCTGATTTTTTGGGTATTTTCACCAGGCATGTCAATGGCCATATTCCTCCCACGGACAACAGGTGTCTCCCCGGGTGCCTGACTTAAACAAACCACCTCACCATCAGAATCATCCTGGTCAATTTCCTCCCCAGCGCCAGCAACACCCATATCCTCCTCATCCTGGTGTACTTCAACACTGACATCTTCAATCTGACTATCAGGAACTGGACTGCGGGTGCTCCTTCCAGCACTTGCAGGGGGCGTGCAAATGGTGGAAGGCGCATGCTCTTCACGTCCAGTGTTGGGAAGGTCAGGCATCGCAACCGACACAATTGGACTCTCCTTGTGGATTTGTGATTTCGAAGAACGCACAGTTCTTTGCTGTGCTTTTGCCAGCTTAAGTTTTTTCATTTTTCTAGCGAGAGGCTGAGTGCTTCCATCCTCATGTGAAGCTGAACCACTAGCCATGAACATAGGCCAGGGCCTCAGCCGTTCCTTGCCACTCCGTGTGGTAAATGGCATATTGGCAAGTTTACGCTTCTCCTCCGACGATTTTATTTTAGATTTTTGAGTCCTTTTTTTACTGATATTTGGTGTTTTGGATTTTACATGCTCTGTACTATGACATTGGGCATCGGCCTTGGCAGACGACGTTGATGGCATTTCATCGTCTCGGCCATGACTAGTGGCAGCAGCTTCAGCACGAGGTGGAAGTCGATCTTGATCTTTCCCTATTTTTGGAAACCTCAACATTTTTGTTCTCCATATTTTAATAGGCACAACTAAAAGGCACCTCAGGTAAACAATGGAGATGGATGGATACTAGTATACTTATGGATGACGAGTGACTGCCGTCACAGAGGTAGCTACAGCCGTGGACTACCGTACTGCGTCTGCTAGTATAGACTGGATGGTAATGATATAAAAAATATATATATATCACTACTGCAGGACAGGTATATATTATATAATGACGGACCTGCTGGACACTGTCAGCAGACTCCTAAACTACTAGTATGAAGAAGATAGAAAAAAAACCCACCACAGGTAGGTATACAATTATGGACGAGCACTGCCGACACAGAGGTAGCTACAGCCGTGGACTACCGTACTGCGTCTGCTAGTATAGACTGGATGATAATGATATAAAAAATATATATATATCACTACTGCAGGACAGGTATATATTATATAATGACGGACCTGCTGGACACTGTCAGCAGACTCCTAAACTACTAGTATGAAGAAGATAGAAAAAAAAAAAACCACCACAGGTAGGTATACAATTATGGACGAGCGACTGCCGGCACAGAGGTAGCTACAGCCGTGGACTACCGTACTGCGTCTGCTAGTATAGACTGGATGATGATATAAAAAATATATATATATCACTACTTCAGGACAGGTATATATTATATAATGACGGACCTGCTGGACACTGTCAGCAGACTCCTAAACTACTAGTATGAAGAAGATAGGAAAAAAAAAACCCACCACAGGTAGGTATACAATTATGGACGAGCACTGCCGACACAGAGGTAGCTACAGCCGTGGACTACTGTACTGCGTCTGCTAGTATAGACTGGATGATAATGATATAAAAAATATATATATATCACTACTGCAGGTATATATTATAATATAATGAATGACGGACCTGCTGGACACTGTCTGTCAGCAGAATGCGTTTATAGAATAAAAAAAAAAAACACCACACGAGTGTTTAACTTTTTCAGGCAGACAATATACTGGTGGTCACTGGTCAGTCACACTGGCAGCAAAAGTGTGCACTGTTATGTACTCCTGCTATAACTGCTCCCCAGTCTCCCCCACAATTAAGCTGTGTGAGCAGTGAGCACTCAGCACAGTCAGATATACATAGATGATATTATCATGCAGCACACTGAGGCTGAGCACAGATATGGTATGTGACTGTGTATCGTTTTTTTTCAGGCAGAGAACGGATTTTAAATAATAAATAAAACTGGTGGTCACTAGTATAACTATCAGCAAAACTCTGCACTCTCTGAGTACTCCAGTCCTAATGCTCCCCAAAATTACTAAAATTAAATTACTAGTAAATCAAGTGTCTCACTCTCTATCTAAATGGAGAGGACGCCAGCCACGTCCTCTCCCTATCAATCTCAATGCACGTGTGAAAATGGCGGCGACGCGCGGCTCCTTATATAGAATCCGAGTCTCGCGATAGAATACGAGCCTCGCGAGAATCCGACAGCGGGATGATGACGTTCGGGCGCGCTCGGGTTAACCGAGCAAGGCGGGAAGATCCGAGTCTGCCTCGGACCCGTGTAAAAAGGCTGAAGTTCGGGGGGGTTCGGATTCCGAGGAACCGAACCTGCTCATCTCTAGTTTCTATCATGTCTCCCCTTTCCCTTCTCTGCTCCAAACTGTACATATTGATATTTCTTAGTCTTTCTGGGTATGTATTGTGATGTAGGCCATGCACCATTTTAGCTGCCCTTCTTTGTACAGTTTCTAATGTATTAATATCCTTTTGAAGATATGGGGGTATATGCAATTGCGGTCGAATTCCCGAAAATGTCGAAAAACGGGACATTTTCGCCACCCCAAAAAAATTCGACAATGCAATACAGTACTTTTCGCCCAAAAAACGGCCATTCCAAATTCAACTTTTTGAAATTCGACATTTGTCAAATTCGACATTTCTGCAATGGTACAAATGCGGCATTTCGACAAAAGTATATTCAATTGAAGATTGTAAATTCGACAACAGTGCTTTTAGACAGTAAATTCGTCATTTTCAATCCGCCACACTTTGCTGGCGGAATCTAATAAAAAAATGTAAAAACATGTTTTTTTTTGTTTTTTTTATTGGTAATAGCATATCTATTTATATTAGAAGGGATTAGGTACTTGGTTTGTCTATTTAGAAGGCACAAGTATTATTTATATATTTTTTAAAATATATATATATATATTTTTTTTTAATGGAATGGTGTAAAAATCAGGAAAAAAAATGCGTGGGGTCCCCCCTCCTAAGCATAACCAGCCTCGGACTCTTTGAGCGGTCCTGGTTGCCAAAATATGGGGAAAAAATGACAGCACCGGGCTCTGCGCCTGGTCCTGGTGCAAAAAATACGGGGGACAAAAAGAGTAGGGGTCCCCCATATTTTTTGTACCAGCACCGGGCTCCACTAGCTGGACAGATAATGCCACAGCCGGGGGTCACTTTTATACAGCGCCCTGCGGCCGTGGCATTAAATACCCAACTAGTCACCCCTGGCCGGGGTACCCTGGAGGAGTGTAAAAAGGTAAGAATATTGTTTTTTTGCAGAAGAACTACAAGTCCCAGCAAGCCTCCCCCGCAAGCCGGTACTTGGAGAACCACAAGTACCAGCATGCGGGGGGGACGGGCCCGCTGGTACCTGTAGTTCTACTGCAAAAAAAATACCCAAATAAAAACAGGACACAGACACCGTGAAAGTATAACTTTATTACATACATGCCAACACACATACTTACCTATGTTGACACGCCGACTCTGGCCTCGTCTCCAATGTCGACGTCCGGGGTACCTGAAAATAAAATTACACTCACCTGATCCAGTGTCCAGTTCTTTTATTATAATCCACGTACTTGGCAAAACAAAAAAACGCATTTACCCGAACCAGACGGACTGAAAGGGGTCCCATGTTTACACATGGGACCCCTTTCCCCGAATGCAGAGACCCCCTGTGAGTACTGTCACAGAGGGTCCCTTCAGCCAATCAGGAAGCGCCACTTCGTGGCACTCTCCTGATTGGCTGTATGCGCGTCGGAGCTGTCAGACGCGCATCGCACAGCCCCCTCCATTATCTTCAATAATGGGAACTTTGCGGTCAGCGGTGAGGTCACCCGCTTACACATTTTCCCATCCCTACAAAATCAGCCTTTTCTAAAATCCAACACCTTTGTTTTTGTATGGGATGAGTCAGTCTCTGTCTTTATGCTGAACCATGCTTGAAGATCATTAGATCCTAGGTTTTCACCCACTTTTACGTCCGATATTCTGTCTCCATTTGTAAGTATTAAGTCTAATATTGTGTCTTTCCGAGTGGGCTCCCTCACCAATTGGTGGAGGGATGCTCCCTGAAGGGAATTTAAAATGTCCCTACTTCTAGAGGAACTAGCAACAGACACCTCCCAGTTTACATCAGGAAGATTTAAGTCTCCCAGTATTGCATGCTAAACATCAGATTGAACAAATCAAAATCTGAGGTGTGGATCCATTAACAGATTAAGTTTTATAACAACCTATTTATGGCCTTTCAGGAATTACTAGCCATTTCATTTTTAAAGAGACAGTATTAATTTATAATGCTGCTATGTTAAATCTATTTATATACATTTTGAGCAAATTTATTAATTCATAATTTATGTCTTTATTATGAAATGAATTTGTAAACAAACAAAATGTAACAATTTATGATTGTTTAATAAACTATATCTATTATCCAGATGAAACAGCGCCTCTTATATTTGAATTGTTGTCTTGCCTAGGTACTGTAACTGCAATAGTAATTTCCTGTAAGTGAGCAGAGTGTTGTGTAACAGATGACTGAGGTCCTGGTGAATAATTATATGTTACATGCATTTCTATAATCACAAGTGTAGAGAATCAATACACATACAGTATCCATTAATAAATCTTTAAGAGCTATTGCATCAGAAATTGCAACGTGACTCATTCTTTGGGGTATATTTACTAACATTCGTAATTCTCCCGATTTGGTGGGAGAATAACCACGAATGACATCGAAAGTGTAAAACTGCAACTTTTTGAATTTGTTACGACGGATTTACTAAGCTGTCGTATTCGGGTTTTTCTTTTGTTCCGATGTCGATGTCATTCGTGTTTTTTTTTTAATTTTTACGGCAGTGATTAGCAAAACACTGCCGACTTTTTTACAATGAATCTCGGCCGGATCTGTGTGATCCGTGCTGGGGTTCATTTTTTTTTTTTTTTTAATTAAACACTGTAAAATCCAAAAAAAAAATTGCGTGGGGTCCCCTCTCCTAAGCATAACCAGCCTCGGGCTCTTTGAGCCGATCCTGGTTGCAAAAATATGGGAAAAAAATTGACAGGGGTTCCCCCATATTTAAGCAACCAGCATCGGGCTCTGCGCCTGGTCCTGGTTCCAAAAATACGGGGGACAAAAAGAGTAGGGGTCCCCCGTATTTTTAAAACCAGCACCGGGCTCCACTAGCTGGACAGATAATGCCACAGCCGGGGGTCACTTTTATATAGTGCCCTGCGGCCGTGGCATCAAAAATCCAACTAGTCACCCCTGGCCGGGGTACCCTGGGGGAGTGGGGACCCCTTCAATCAAGGGGTCCCCCCCCCAGCCACCCAAGGGCCAGGGGTGAAGCCCGAGGCTGTCCCCCCCCATCCAATGGGCTGCGGATGGGGGGGCTGATAGCCTTTTGTGATAATGAAAAGATATTGTTTTTAGTAGCAGTACTACAAGGCCCAGCAAGCCTCCCCCGCATGCTGGTACTTGGAGAACCACAAGTACCAGCATGCGGCGGAAAAACGGGCCCGCTGGTACCTGTAGTACTACTACTAAAAAAATACCCAAAAAAAGACAAGACACACACACCGTGAAAGTAAAGATTTATTACATACATGCACACAAACATACATACATACTTACCTTATGTTCACACGAGGGTCTGTCCTCTTCTCCAGTAGAATCCAAGGGGTACCTGTTGAATAAATTCTACTCACCAGATCCCGGGTCCCAGGGTCCTCGGGGCAACCATTTGTAATCCAGGTACTTGAATAAAATAACAAAACGGAAAGCCGAGCCACGAACTGAAAGGGGCCCCATGTTTTCACATGGGACTCCTTTCCCCGAATGCCAGAAACCCACTCTGACTGATGTCTAAGTGGGTTTCTTCAGCCAATCAGGGAGCGCTACGTTGTAGCACCCTCCTGATCGGCTGTGTGCTCCTGTACTGTCTGACAGGCGGCACACGGCAGTGTTACAATGTAGCGCCTATGCGCTCCATTGTAACCAATGGTGGGAACTTTCTGCTCAGCGGTGACGTCACTTTAGGTCAACCGCAGGGCAGAAAGTTCCCACCATTGGTTACAATGGAGCACATAGGAGTCTACTGCTGCTGGAGTGGAGGGGGACGCAACGGAGTCTGCACGCGGGTCCTCTCCTCTCTTAAAATACCCCTGCAGCCTAGACCACCAAAGGGGTAAGTATCTTTTTATTTTTACTCACCGAAGAGCTTTCAGTACAGAAAACTCCACAACAATTTTGTTTAAATTGGATACCGCTGTTATCTGGATCACGCGTACCTGTGGTAATCCAAAATTGGGCGCTGAGTCCATGAGTTTTTTTTACCTCATTAAACTGTGTGTTAAATTAAATCTTCCCCAGAAATTAGGAGTACATGCTCATTTAAATGTGCCATTTTAATGGTGTCTTCCTTATCAGTGAAAGCCTGGTTACATACATGTTCCGATGTAAAAAGGACAATCCTAGGTAGCACTGCCATTCCCTTTGTTTTTACAGCTGGATAAGACTTGTAGCGTGCTGCTAGAACACTGTATAGGTTAGCGATTGATCCACCTGTTGGTAGGAAAGCCTCAATTAATAAATAAATAGGAACAGCTGTTTATGTGGAAGTGCAGGTACAGAAGTTACATAGTCACATAGTAGTCACATAGCCAGTGAGGTTGAAAAGAGGCAAACTGCCCATCGGGTCCAACCTGTATTCTGTGTTAATCTGTTCATATTATAATGTAGCTGCTGAAGTAATGGATTAGTACCAATTGATAGCTATGATTCTTACCACTCCTAGATAATTAAATGTCAACATGTTAAATGCTATAGCCCTGGATACATTTTCCAGTAAGGAATTTGTCCAATCCGCTTTTAAATACATTTACAGAGTCTGCCTTTATTACCTTCTCCGGCAGGGAGTTCCAAAACTTTATTGCCCTTACTGTGAAGAACCCTTTCCTATGTTGTGTACGGAATTTTCTCTCCTCTAGCCTAAGCGAGTGCCCACGCGTCCTATACAGAGTTCTTTTAATAAACAAATCCGCTGCTAGCTCCTTGTAATGACCCTTCACATATCTGAAGATATTAATAATGTCACCTCTTAGACGCCTCTTTTCTAGTGTATATATATTTAACCTAGCAAGCCTTTCCTCGTACTCCAGAGACTCTAACCTTTTAATCAGTTTAGTAGCTCTTCTTTGAACTCTTTCTAGTTCCCCGATATCTTTTTTATAATACGGTGCCCAGAACTGAACACAATATTCCAGGTGCGGACGTACCAACGATTTATACAGTGGCATTGAATATTCTGACTCTTAGTGACATTGGGGGTGATTCAAATCTGATCACTGCTGTGCATTTGCAGTTAGCGCATGCGTATGGGTGGCAACTGACTTACTGGGAGTGCCCAAAAAAATGCAGGCGTGTCCAAGTGTTTTCAGGGAGGGTGTGCGACCTCAGCTCCGTCCCCAATCAGCCTGTTCTCATCGCACTGTAGGAGTATGTCCTGGGTTGTGCACAGACTGCACAAAGTGGATTATCGCAGCTCGGCGTACACCTGCGACTGCACACTTGCACGGCAAATTTACACTCCCCCTGGAGGTGTCGACTATCTGATCGCAAAATTAGCAGCCCAGCAATCAGATCTGAATCACCCCCATAGTGACATACAAACTTGTCTCCTGTGCCCCCTCATAATTGGCTCTCCTGGGCACAACACAATATAAAGAGGAAACTGAAAGTAAACTATAGCTCCCGACAGTCATTTCATCACAGCAATGTGGTGTGCCTGGCTCCTTGTTAGGCAGCAGCTTATAGAGTCTGGAGCTTGACCTCCGTCAGCTCCAAGCGATCACTGCGGCATAGGGAGGGGGTGTTAGTGGGATTAAACTGACCGTTTCGGCGACCCCTCCAATGTGGCATCCAGGTCACGTGCACCCTAGCCCCACCCTAGTTGCAGCCATGTGCTCTTTAATAGTGCCCTAGTTCATTTTATGAACCATAGTAGTGCTCTAGTTAATATTATGCCCCATGGTAGTGCCCTAGTTTAGTTTATGAATCATTATAGTTCCCTAGTTTATATGATGTCACATTGGAGAACTGCAACTACGGGTTCGGTATGTTTGACCGGCGGATGGGATGCCAGCAGTCACAATATCAACAGGGATGATGCTATCACCTCTCCTCTACCTCCTAACTCTAACCCTTCCCTTTCCGCAGCCTACCCATAACCTTTCCCCTTAGTACCTAACCTAGCCTCACCCTGGTGGTGCCTAACGCTTACCCCCCCCCCCCCCCTGCACCCTAACCCCCCCTCCCCACAGCCTAACCCTAACCTCCCCAGGTGGCACCTAAACATAACCTTCCCCCTTGCCCTAACCCGTCTGCTATTCTTATGGTCGGGATTAAGTCTGTTGGGATTCCAGTGTCGGCATTCTGACGGGTCTCGGGATTCCAGCATTGGTATTCCACTTGCCGGGATACTGACAGCTGGTATCTTAACCGCATGCCGCCAGTACACATTATGCCACACAGTATCCCCAATTCCCATTTTGACATACTGTACAGTGTCCCCAGTTCACATTTTGCCACATTACAGTGCCTTCTGGTCATACTGTGCCACATCAGAGTGCCCTCCAGTTCAAATTATGTAACATTATAGTGCCCTCCACATTACAATGAGCAGCTCAGATTATGACACATTACAGTTCCCTCCAGTTCATATTGTGGCACATTACAGTGGCCTCTAGTTCAAATTATGCCACATTATCCCCTTATCATTAAAACATCCACTACATTCTCCTCTCACTGAAAATGTAATGTCCCACAATTCAGGCTGGGCAATGGATCAGCCCAATTGCTTAGCAGGAAAATCTGGAAAATTGGTGTGCAACTTTATAACCTGGGTCCAGGCACTCTAAGCCTCTGGGCACCATAGCAGCAACACACCTTACACCCACTATACAGTAGTTATGCTCATGGACCAAGCAGTTTGTCAGTTGTCAATTTAAACTAACAGCACTGGTGAGACCTGCTTGTATTTTTCAATATTAATGGAGAATGGATTTAAAGTAAAGTGAATTTATTGGTTCCAGATGATAAACCATCCATACGGATAATGTAAAACAAATATACAGATGTGTCCTCATGCAAATTGCCTCAATACACAGTTGGAAATATCTGGCATGAGTGAGCTGACAGGTCCTGTGCAACTCCATTACCGTCGGCTGTCTTTTTTGGCCGAAAATGTGAATGAGATGCACAAGCATCTTATGCTGATTAAAATAGGTGGCATGCATATATTCTGTGTGCGACCGCAACTGTATCTGCATATGAAATGGTACGTTACAGTGTGTTCTAGGAAAACACTGTTGCATATCATTTCATACGCAGATGCAGCAATGGTCACACACAAAATATAGGCATGTCACGTATAATATTAATCAGCATAAGCTGCTTGTACGTCCTATTCACATCTTCTTGCGAATAGGATGCATTTAATGGGAAAAGCCACATGAAAAGATGCTCAGCACTGCCGAGTCACGCCACAGCAAGACATAACCAGAAGGGCCGTTAACGTGCCACGAGGCTCGATGTAAGTGGACACACATCTGTATTATTATAATCCACTGGGACTAGTTAGTTCCTGAATGTTTTTCTAGGTAATGAAAAGTAGCTATTTTTGAATATTTACTAGATCGATATTGTACCAATTTATGAATGTTTGATTTTTTTTTTTAGATAATATTGCGTTTTATGTACATTTATTCGGATGACCATTGTATCCTTTTAAGAGATTTTCTATATTTTAAGAATATGGTAAACCTGAAGTGACCTCCATCATGTGTGGCATCTGCCAAAAGGAGGTGTTACCTATCACTAATTGACAAGGATTCCTAATATAACCATACTCTTGTTACTTTTTTCATTTTCATTTAATCGTTAAATTCATCAAATGCTAATTGTGTAAAGAGAGTTAATGTACGTTTGCGCCCAGCAGAACTGTGTTTACATGTTTTACATACAGTACAAAGTCATTGTAGTATGCAAATGGACCAGAGATGCCCAAACATTTACATACAACTGTATATGCAAGTCCATTAACATATAAGGGACCTGTTTATCAAGCTTTCTTTTATAAAATAATGTAGAAACTGCAGTTTCTACACAATTGTTTAAAGGTGTATTAGCACCTAAGACCACAATCCCCATTATTATCAAGTGACATATGGTGGGCTGAGGCAGGTGAGGCAGAGCCTTTCCTGTCACACTAACCTTTGTGCCAGAGATTTGACTGTATAAAGTATATGAAAAATACAAAGAATGTTAGAAATATATTCATTGTATTATTCGAATTATTTTTTTATAGTCAAAACTTTGCAATAAAAAGTCCATGACAGGTGAGGCAGTGCCTCCCCTGCCTATCTTTTCTGTACATCTCTGATCAAAACTCTCCAAATTTTATACCTCTGCATCTGTGTATAATTTCCACATGAACCCTTTGGCCCATTTATTGTGTGTAAATCTGGCTCTGGTACTAGCCAGTGCCTCCTGAGCCATTTACCTCACCACACGTCCCCAAACGGAGACCACGGCCTGACCCCTATGCATCAAACTCAAAAAAACTTAGCTGTTTGGAGTTTGCCCCATTAACGTAAACCACTTTATGCCCATGGAGACATTCTCGCAGGAGAGTGATTTTACGATACCTCTACTACAGCCTCTGTCCGGCTCCCAAACCTGACATAAATGTGAAAGACTCCTCCAGTGCAGCTAGGAAGTACTGTAACCTTCAGGGATCACTACTACTGTCCCTGGGAGCTATCTATAGTAAATTAAAGGGAAAACATATATTTCAAATGAAGAAGTCAGTTGCGATACGAACAGTTAATAATCAAGGCAGTGTTTGACAGTAAAGGAGTCTAAGTTGGTAGAGTCTACCTTATAGAAAGCCTATATTTACCAGGGGAAAATATTCCATCAGCTTCATTTTCTTTCCACCCAATCAGCTCATGCATTTTCTTGATCAATAACCTTTCCATAACAATAAAAACTGGTGCAATTTCATATGTAAACCTAAAAAAAAAAATTAAGTACAATAGAAGTTTTGCGGCAAATGATATGTAACTATAACTAGTCTTAACATCACAATTTTACAAGAAATACAACCATTTGACTTTAAGTTTATTGCTTAGACAATGCAGTGATTAAAATGTTAGAATAATGCAGTGAAGAAACAGGCATGATATATCGGGATCAGTATGTAATCCCAGTATTTGAAATACTGACGTCGGGATCCCGCTGGTTAAAAATCCGACAGGGGTGAGTAAGGAATGTTCTCCCTTCTCTCCACCTCCCTAACCTTAACTCTCCCTACCCGCAGCCTAACCCTAACTTCCCCGCTTAGTGCCTAACCCTAACCTTCCCACAGAGGTGCCTAAATCTAAGCCTCTGTCCCCACTGCCTAAACCTAACCCTCCCCCCACAGCCTAACCATAACTCTCCGTGGGAGGTGCCTAACCCCCCTTCCCGCAGCCTAACCCTAAACCTCCAGGACACAGCCTAACCCTAACCCCCCACATTTACCTGTCCAGTGGCACGGTGTCTCTTTGTTCGGAATCCTGGCTGTCTTGATGGTGCACACATTCTGGATGCCAGTGTTGGCAATCAGAATGGTGTCGGGATTCCGCCTTCGGGATTCTAATTGCCAGGATCCCGACAGGCGGGATCCTGACTGCTTCCCGATAGATCAGTGATCTAATCAAGACAAACTACCTTACTTACAGTATGTATAGCAACTGCACAGTTAATTTATGGTAGAAAAAAGAAAGTTATATACAGTAGAATACTAATTATTCAAATGCCAATCATCCAAAACAGATCCAAGACAAACAGGCAGCCTCAGATGGAGACGATACTGTACAGATGAGGAGGAAGTGGCCATGAAATCAATGGACCTACATATGCAGATACTACATAGATTGTCCTGATGTGGTGTGAGCGACACCCTGAGTACTGTTCAACTGAATGTTTATTGCTAAAAAGGATGGAAAAAATATATGCATGGTTTAGTACTGTACATGTCCAATTATCATAACAGACTAATTATCAGGACTACCCTCAATCCCAATTTAAATAAATATGCATTCTACTGTACTTTAGATGTAACTTAGACAGGCCTAAATGGTCAAAAGTATACTTTGTGTTACATACATGTTTGTGTTAGCAGTTGCAGTCAACCATTCACCAGCTAGTCCAACCATGTCAAGTCCACTGGAAAGTTGGTTGAAATACCGAGGATGTCCTATAATGTAGATGAGAAATCAGATGTAACAATAGTGAATACTATCCTTTACAAAGCAGTAATAATTATGTAGGCCAATCCCGGGATCGGAATCAGCAGGAAGCTCCAATCCCGGGGATTGCGGGGTGTACCTGTCCTATTATTTTTTAAAGCCGGGCCTCATTGAGCATCCTTAGGAGGCTCAGACACTCCCCGGCTCCCTCCTCCCTCTGCCCCTGGCTGTGCGTACCACGCAGCGTGACATGATGTCAGGGGTCACGCTGCGCAGTCTGACCCCAGCCGTCCGCACATCTCCGCCTGCAGCCCGCGAGCTGATAGTGAGTCTGACGCCAGCCACCTGCACCGCCCGGACCGCACCTCACCACCCATAGCCCACGAGCCCAGCACCCACCCATGACGGTATTTGTGTGGGCTGGGCTGGAGTGGGTGGGCCTCCAACCCAATCCCGGGTATCCCGGGAATCCCAGGATTGACCTTTTTTCAATCCCAATATCCAGATTGGCCTCCCTAATAATAGTAATAATAATAATAATAATAATAATAAAGAATACGACACACACACACACACACACACACACACACACACACACATACACACTAATCTGTTAGCAATACAGTATAAGCAGCAGTCATTTTCCATTTCTCATTTTTTTGTTAAGAAAACCAGCTGATTATCTATCATTAGCTACATTTTAATTAAATGGAGGTCTTGACTAACCTACAGTAGTTTTAGACTTTCTATTTTTGATGCTAAACCATGCCTTGTACATGACTGCCCCTTTAAAAAAAAGTTCGGCCAGCACCCCCCCTTGGCCGCGGAACTCGGACTTCATTACATCCCAGCCATTGTGTGTATATGGAATGTAGACACCATCCTGGCGGCTGACGAGTGGGAATAGACCTCGGCCCCCTGCCAGCATTCTGGCAGTCGGTATCCCAGCATCGGTATGCTGACCAACGGGATTCCAGCCGCCAGAATTCCGGCAGGGGGCTGAGAACTATTCCCACTCATGGGTGTCCACATGGCGAGCACAGCGAAGCCGCAAGGGGATTTGTTGCGCTCGTACCCCTGCCTGCCGCTGGTCACCCATACCCAACGCGTGTATATATTGCATATCAAGCTTCAAACATAATGAAGATAACATTAAATGTGAGACTGTATTAACATGAATAAATATAGATACCTGTTTTAACCCCATATTTTAGGGTATCCCGACAGTCACCAAGGATTTGTTCCAAAGGCTCTGGCTGATCAGATAATTCCAAATTAAATCCTTCCAAACCTTCCAACAGCTGATGAGGGTGATGGAAGTCTAGTACCTTACTTTTCCCATCAAATGTCCTCTTTATATAATTAAAGAGAATATCAAAAATTTCTAGCAAAAAGCCTTCAGTGTATTTGTCTCCATTTCTTGCAGGGAGTAAATCTGTTAAAAAAATATTCATTAGAATAAGAAAATCATCCAAATTAGTGGTTAAGCAAATAGGATATGGTAATAAATTTGATTTCATGTGTAAACAAGATAAACTTCTAATTTGCAAAGGACTTGTTATAATAATAAATATTGAGGATACAGTATATGTACATACAGTGAAGTCAACAGATTTGTGTACATTACAAATGCCACTGACACAGATTGTTCCAGACAGTATTTTTATTGTGAACCAGTAAGCATTTCAAGTACTCATAATTCAATATTTGTATCCAGATTTTTTTGAAATAATGAAATAAAAACGGAAACACAAATTTAACCGCAGATGACTAGTACTTGGTAGAAACCCTTGTCTATGCAAAAGCAGCTTTAAGTCTGTTGGTGTAAATTTGTACCAGATTTGCACACTTTAGGAGTTATTTTTGCCTATTATTCCTTGCAGATTTGTTCCAGGTGTTCAAATTGATATAGAAGATGCTTGTGGACTGCAGTTCTCAAATTGTGGACTTTATACTAGGGATGAGCGGGTTCGGTTCCTCGGAATCCGAACCCGCCCGAACTTCATGTTTTTTTACACGGGGCCGAGCGACTCGGATCTTCCCGCCTTGCTCGGTTAACCCGAGCGCGCCCGAACGTCATCATCCCGCTGTCGGATTCTCGCGAGGCTCGGATTCTATCGCGAGACTCGGATTCTATATAAGGAGCCGCGCGTCGCCGCCATTTTCACACGTGCATTGAGATTCATAGGGAGAGGACGTGGCTGGCGTCCTCTCCGTTTATAGAGAAGAGAGTGAGACAGTAGAGAGAGACACAGTAGTAATTTTGGGGAGCATTAGGAGGAGTACTAGTTACTTGCTGAAGTGATAGATAGTGTGACTGTATATTATCTGACTTGTGGGGGAGACACTGACAGTGGGGAGCAGTTAGAGTCTGAGAGCAGGACTCAGGAGTACATATAACGTACAGTGCACACTTTTGCTGCCAGAGTGCCACACTGCCATTGTGACCACACTGACCACCAGTATAATATATATTGTGATTGTCTGCTTAGGAGTACTACTTGCAAGTTGCTGATAGTGTGACCAGTGACCTGACCACCAGTCACCACCAGTTTAATATATATATATATATATATATATATAATTGTATATAATATATATATAATATTGTATACCACCTACCCGTGGTTTTTTTTTTCTTTCTTCTTTATACATACTACTATAGTATATTACTGTAGCAGTCTGCGGTGCTGCTGAGCTGACTGTGTCCAGCAGGTCCGTCATCAGTCATTACATAATAAATATATATACCTGTCCGGCTGCAGTACTAGTGATATTATATATATATATATATATATTGATTTCATCTCATTATCATCCAGTCTATATTAGCAGCAGACACAGTACGGTAGTCCACGGCTGTAGCTACCTCTGTGTCGGCAGTCGCTCGTCCATCCATAATTGTATACCACCTACCCGTGGTTTTTTTTTTTTTCTTTCTTCTTTATACATACTACTATAGTAGCTTACTGTAGCAGTCTGCGGTGCTGCTGAGCTGACAGTGTCCAGCAGGTCCGTCATCAGTCATTACATAATAAATATATCTACCTGTCCGGCTGCAGTACTAGTGTGATATAATATATATTGATTTCATCTCCTTATCATCCAGTCTATATTAGCAGCAGACACAGTACGGTAGTCCACGGCTGTAGCTACCTCTGTGTCGGCAGTCGCTCGTCCATCCATAATTGTATACCACCTACCCGTGGTTTTTTTTTTTTCTTTCTTCTTTATACATACTACTATAGTAGCTTACTGTAGCAGTCTGCGGTGCTGCTGAGCTGACAGTGTCCAGCAGGTCCGTCATCAGTCATTACATAATAAATATATCTACCTGTCCGGCTGCAGTACTAGTGTGATATAATATATATTGATTTCATCTCCTTATCATCCAGTCTATATTAGCAGCAGACACAGTACGGTAGTCCACGGCTGTAGCTACCTCTGTGTCGGCAGTCGCTCGTCCATCCATAATTGTATACCACCTACCCGTGGTTTTTTTTTTTCTTTCTTCTTTATACATACTACTATAGTAGCTTACTGTAGCAGTCTGCGGTGCTGCTGAGCTGACAGTGTCCAGCAGGTCCGTCATCAGTCATTACATAATAAATATATCTACCTGTCCGGCTGCAGTACTAGTGATATTATATATATATATATATTGATTTCATCTCCTTATCATCCAGTCTATATTAGCAGCAGATACAGTACGGTAGTCCACGGCTGTAGCTACCTCTGTGTCGGCAGTCGCTCGTCCATCCATAATTGTATACCACCTACCCGTGGTTTTTTTTTTTCTTTCTTCTTTATACATACTACTATAGTAGCTTACTGTAGCAGTCTGCGGTGCTGCTGAGCTGACAGTGTCCAGCAGGTCCGTCATCAGTCATTACATAATAAATATATCTACCTGTCCGGCTGCAGTACTAGTGATATTATATATATATATATATATATATATATATATTGATTTAATCTCCTTATCATCCAGTCTATATTAGCAGCAGACACAGTACGGTAGTCCACGGCTGTAGCTACCTCTGTGTCGGCAGTCGCTCGTCCATCCATAATTGTATACCACCTACCCGTGGTTTTTTTTTTTTTTTCTTTCTTCTTTATACATACTACTATAGTAGCTTACTGTAGCAGTCTGCGGTGCTGCTGAGCTGACAGTGTCCAGCAGGTCCGTCATCAGTCATTACATAATAAATATATCTACCTGTCCGGCTGCAGTACTAGTGTGATATAATATATATTGATTTCATCTCCTTATCATCCAGTCTATATTAGCAGCAGACACAGTACGGTAGTCCACGGCTGTAGCTACCTCTGTGTCGGCAGTCGCTCGTCCATCCATAAGTATACTAGTATCCATCCATCTACGTTGTTTACCTGAGGTGCCTTTTAGTTGTGCCTATTAAAATATGGAGAACAAAAATGTTGAGGTTCCAAAATTAGGGAAAGATCAAGATCCACTTCCACCTCGTGCTGAAGCTGCTGCCACTAGTCATGGCCGAGACGATGAAATGCCAGCAACGTCGTCTGCCAAGGCCGATGCCCAATGTCATAGTACAGAGCATGTAAAATCCAAAACACCAAATATCAGTAAAAAAAGGACTCCAAAATCTAAAATAAAATTGTCGTCGGAGAAGCGTAAACTTGCCAATATGCCATTTACCACACGGAGTGGCAAGGAACGGCTGAGGCCCTGGCCTATGTTCATGGCTAGTGGTTCAGCTTCACATGAGGATGGAAGCACTCAGCCTCTCGCTAGAAAACTGAAAAGACTCAAGCTGGCAAAAGCACCGCAAAGAACTGTGCGTTCTTCGAAATCCCAAATCCACAAGGAGAGTCCAATTGTGTCGGTTGTGATGCCTGACCTTCCCAACACTGGACGTGAAGAGCATGCGCCTTCCACCATTTGCACGCCCCCTGCAAGTGCTGGAAGGAGCACCCGCAGTCCAGTTCCTGATAGTCAGATTGAAGATGTCAGTGTTGAAGTACACCAGGATGAGGAGGATATGGGTGTTGCTGGCGGTGGGGAGGAAATTGACAAGGAGGATTCTGATGGTGAGGTGGTTTGTTTAAGTCAGGCACCCGGGGAGACACCTGTTGTCCGTGGGAGGACAACATTGCGCCTCTTTTTTTCTTCTTTGCGTCATGTGCTGTTTGGGGAGTGTTTTTTGGAAGGGCCATCCTGCGTGACACTGCAGTGCCACTCCTAGATGGGCCAGGTGTTTGTGTCGGCCACTAGGGTCGCTTATCTTACTCACACAGCTACCTCATTGCGCCTCTTTTTTTCTTCTTTGCGTCATGTGCTGTTTGGGGAGTGTTTTTTGGAAGGGCCATCCTGCGTGACACTGCAGTGCCACTCCTAGATGGGCCAGGTGTTTGTGTCGGCCACTAGGGTCGCTTCGCTTACTCACACAGCTACCTCATTGCGCCTCTTTTTTTCTTCTTTGCGTCATGTGCTGTTTGGGGAGTGTTTTTTGGAAGGGCCATCCTGCGTGACACTGCAGTGCCACTCCTAGATGGGCCAGGTGTTTGTGTCGGCCACTAGGGTCGCTTAGCTTAGTCATCCAGCGACCTCGGTGCAAATTTTAGGACTAAAAATAATATTGTGAGGTGTGAGGTATTCAGAATAGACTGAAAATGAGTGGAAATTATGGTTTTTGAGGTTAATAATACTTTGGGATCAAAATGACCCCCAAATTCTATGATTTAAGCTGTTTTTTAGGGTTTTTTGAAAAAAACACCCGAATCCAAAACACACCCGAATCCGACAAAAAAAATTCGGTGAGGTTTTGCCAAAACGCGGTCGAACCCAAAACACGGCCGCGGAACCGAACCCAAAACCAAAACACAAAACCCGAAAAATTTCAAGTGCACATCCCTACTTTATACAGCATCAGAAAAGGAAAAATGAGGTCCCTCTGGGTGCTTCAAAGATTGGTGGCTGCCTTCTATCAACACAATAGGACCTATCCCAATGTGGTCCAGAAATAAATGTGAAAATGGGGGGGAAGTGAAGAAGATGGCGCTACCAGTGAAAGAATTTGAATGAATACTTAGCTGATGTGTAAGTATTTCTTCTAAAATTTTCTAAAATTTTCTTCAGAAGATGAATTGGTCACTCATAGGTATATGAAAAATAAAACATGTATGAGTATATCAATTCCATTACACTTTAAATTGTCTGAGACACATGTGTATATAGGTATATATATGCAGATAAGCACCTAAATGCAAATGCAAACAAACGTATCCCTTTTCTCCAAATTTAAGCCTGAATTGGCATACCTCACTTACATAGCGGGATTCACAATAAAACGTGTAAAGGTATCTTTGAACAAATGATGCTTGTTCCCTTCTTATAACCAAGAATATGTGTCAATGGATATTCTATAATAACACACCTAACTTACAACAGAAAAGGTGTGAACACACATCTCAAGGTTTCTTTTAAGGTTAAGCCATAGATAAAATCGTACCATTCACTTACGGTAAAAAATGCAGGAGTCCTCATATAGCGGTATCTTTTGTGTCAATGCAATTTTCCGAACAGCGTGGTTAACGTAAAAAACTTATTTAATACACACACCGATAAAACCAACAATAAAAATTTAAATTAAAACCTTTTTTACATAGTATTGCCAGGGGGATGGAACTGTTTTCCAGAAGTGGTGGGACCCAAGGTTTTTCTTGCAGCGGTCATGTGTGACATCATACGGCCTCCCCAAAAATGTCCCTGACCCGCCCGTGTTTCTGTTGACACGCACCAAGCAACACCGCATCATTGCCCTGCGAACGCCTGTCTGTCAATAAGGCAGAAGCGTTTGCACCACTGTGATGCGATAACATTTCCCTGCCCAAGCACGCACAGAATGGGCACTGCGTGCAGGGTTGGACTGGCCCACAGGGGTACAGAGGGATCAGGTTTCAGACTGTGCACTTGAATTATACATTATAAATGTTACCTTTATACTGCACATTACTATGGTGTATTTTCTATAGTGCATTGCGGTTATTAATGTGGTACATTATCATGCATGCACTATCAGCATTTACTATATATAGTTATCAAGGGGCCCAGACCATGCTCTCTCTAATAATTAGTCCAACCTCTGTGGCAGCTGGCCACACCCCCTCTGGAGACTGGCCACAACCCAAAATATGGGCCTCTACCATTGCATCCCCCTGGTGGGCCCTTCATGCCCCAGTCCAACACTACCTGCGTGTGTGCACTGACCCAGTAATCGGCAGAATGCGATCGAGTCTGAATAAGGCCCCGTGCCAGAGATTCTTAATTGGATTGAGACCTGGTCTTTGACTTGAACATTGTAGAAAATCCACCGTTTTTTTGTTCAATCACATCAGTTTTGCTTTGCCATTGTGCTTGGGAAAATTGTCCTGCTGCAAGGTAAACTTTCACCAAAGCTTCAGTTTTCTAATAGACTGAAGCAGGTTGTTTTGCAGTCAGAGGCGTAGCTAGGGTTTTTGTAGCCCAGGGCAAGATGGAAAATGGCGCCCCCCCCCCCCCCAACAACAAAAAAAAACAGCAAAAGAAGCATGTGCGCGCGCCAAAAAATGGGTGTGGCCACACACCAGAAGGGGTGTGGCCACTGAAAATGGCCCACAGTGCCAGTTACATTGCCCCACAGTGCCAGATACATGCCCCAGTGTGCCAGATACGTGCCCCACAGTACCAGATACATGCCCCACAGTGCCAGATACATTGTCCCACAGTGCCAGTTACATTGCCAGATACATTTCCCCACAGTGCCAGTTACATTGCCAGATACATTGCCCCACAGTGCCAGTTACATTGCCCCACAGTGCCAGTTACATTGCCCCACAGTGCCAGTTACATTGCCCCACAGTGCCAGATACATTGCCCCACAGTGCCAGTTACATTGCCCCACTGTGCCAGATACATGCCCCACTGTGCCAGATACATGCCCACTGTGCCAGATACATGCCCCACAGTGCCAGAAACATGCCCCACTGTGCCAGATACATTGCCCCCCAGTGCCAGATACATTGCCCCACAGTGCCAGATACATGCCCCACTGTGCCAGATACATGCCCCACAGTGCCAGATACATACCACACAGTGCCAGATACATTGCCCCACAGTGCCAGATACATTGCCCCACTGTGCAAGATACATGCCCCACTGTGCCAGATACATTGCCCCACAGTGCCAGATACATGCCCCACAGTGCCAGATACATGCCCCACAGTGCCAGATACATTGCCCCACAGTGCCAGTTACATTGCCAGATACATTTCCCCACAGTGCCAGTTACATTGCCAGATACATTGCCCCACAGTGCCAGTTACATTGCCCCACAGTGCCAGTTACATTGCCCCACAGTGCCAGATACATGCCCCACTGTGCCAGATACATTGCCCCACAGTGCCAGATACATGCCCCACTGTGCCAGATACATTGCCCCACAGTGCCAGATACATGCCCCACAGTGCCAGTTACACTGCCCCACAGTGCCAGATACATTGCCCCACTGTGCCAGATACATGCCTCACTGTGCCAGATACATGCCCCACTGTACCAGATACATGCCCCACTGTGCCAGATACATGCCCCACTGTGCCAGATATATGCCCCACTGTGCCAGATACATGCCTCACTGTGCCCCACTGTGCCAGATACATGCCCCACTGTGCGGTGCGGTGCCCCCCCCCCCCTCCCTCCCTCCTCGGTCACTCACCGCCTGTTGTTGTGTCTGTGAGGGGAGGAGAGCGCAGCGCAGCACAGCACAGCGCAGCGCCTCTCCTTCCCCTCACCGCTCCCGGTCTCCGGCAATCAGAGCTCGTGGACCGGCAGCCAATCAGGAGCTAACGCCGGAGACCGGACACACGCAGCGCTGCTGGCAGCGCTGCTAGTGCTCTGGCGGCGGTGAGGGGAGGGAGAGACGCTGCGCTCTCCTCCCCTCACATTTCGGCGTAATTGGGGCGAGTGGAGCATGATGCCCTGGCCGCCGGTGGAGCCCCCTCTAGTGGGCCTGCCAAGGCGCCCAGGGCACGTGCCCCACTCGCCCTACCCTAGATACGCCTCTGTATGCAGTGTCTTGCTGTATTTTGCAACATCCAGGGCTGCCATCAGAAATTGTGGCGCCTGGGACTGCCAGAATAGAAAGGGTCCCACACCACCCCTCACCTTCCGCTCCCCCTGCAGTCCATACAAATTACTGTTCTGGGCACCGGTTGCCAGGACAAGGCCCCAGGATATCAGGTGGTGCCCCTAGGCATGACTCTGATGTGGGCTGGGACCACAGCAGCAGCACCACAGGAAAAGGAGTCTGGAGCAGGCAGCTACAGAGGGATAGAGTTGACAGTATTCACATTTGGAGCCGTCTGCGAGCCGATCGGAGCTTGTAGGGGGCAGCCAATCAGGAGCTGCAGCTGCTCCTGATTGGCTACTGGTCTGTGAACTCTGATTGGCTCTTGGCCGGCTACTATTTCAAAATGCTGATGGAACTGTCCCTCTGTGGCAGCCTGCGGTACACTCCAATCCACATCACTGCCATGCAGTCCCCCTCGCAGTCAAGGCCTGGGACTGGAGTATGTGCAGTCCTCCTCTGATGGCAACATAGAAACATAGCAACATAAAATTTGACGGCAGGTGAAAACCACTTGGCCCATCTAGTCTGCCCCTTTTTTTTATCCTTTAGGCAGTCTCAACCCTTTTTGAACCTTAATTCTTTGTAAGGATATTCATATGCCTATCCCAAGCATGTTTAAATTGCTCTACAGTCTTAGCCTCTACCACCTCTGATGGGAGGCTATTCCATTTATCCACTACCCTTTCTGTGAAGTAATTTTTCCTTAAATTTCCCCTGAACCTCCCCCCCTCCAGTCTCAGTCTATCTATCTATCTATCTATCTATCTATCTATCTATCTATCTATCTATCTATCTATCTGTCCCTTTATTTTAGGCTTACCATACTATCCCCTTAAACCGGAATACTCATGAATTACACAGGATTATTTGGCTGAACTCTGAATGTGCAGAGTAGTGCTTCAGTAGGGTAGAACTGATGCTTGCTCTGTTGTGCTCTGCAAGATGGAAGAGGAGTACCATTAGTGCCACATGGGTGATATATTGGTACTGGGGGTGTAGGGTAGGTATAATCCCTATATAAGAATTAGTGGCCCAGCTTTGAAGATTATACATATATATATATATATATATATATATATATATATATATAAGAGAGATCCACGGGCTTGGCACTCACCAGTAAAAAAATAAACATGAGATTTGGTCTCCTGGCCTGTTACTTCAAGCAGACACACATACACAAAAATACATTAACCCATGGTAGTGGGGGTTAGAGGGTAGTGCTACAGTGATGGTCTATGGACACTGGGGTGTTTGGGAAATGCCACTGGTTATCTATTGCAACTAGTGTTATTGGGGGGTAAAGCCCCTTGGGGTTTTATTGTCACTCAGGAGGTTATATTACAGTGGGGGGCTATGGAAACAAGGGGAGGAATGGGTCAGGGGACTTCACCTATGCATATTTTGTTTTTTTATCAATAAAATATTAAATCTATGTAAAAAATAATTCTAAAACCTAAGAAAGTTAAAACAAATCTACAGTACAATTTCAGGGTGGGGAGCAGTTAAGTGGATAAAAACTGTATGGTTCTTAATAAAACTACAGTCTATAACAATCTGTGTATGTGCCACTTGTAATTAGAGATGAGCTGTTCGGATTCCCACCAGAGTAGGATTTCAGGTGGAGGTCGAACATCATCCTCAGCGCCATTTGACTCCAGTCATGTTGCTGTATGTTGTGCTCTGCTCTGTTCTGGCTGTGCAGAATACAAGTGCTGTCACTGTGTCCATAAGGGGTGTGCTGCTATTACTGTGTCCACCTAAGTGGCTGTGCTGCTGTCACTGCATCCATCTACTGTAAGTGGCTGTACTGTCACTGTCCATCTAAGTGGCTGTGCTGTGTCCATCCACAAGCTGTGTCCAGTTCGTAGTCTAATTCCATCGCAGTGGTGCTGCACAGACTCTGCAGGCCCCACCCACTGCATTCACAGTGTAACTCCATATTTGTTAGCAAAAAAGGTAAAAAAAGTTAACAAAAAAGTGTTGTATTCGTTTGTACTGTGCACTGCACCCCAGTACGCTGTACCCCAGAGTGTGTGCATAGTCTGACTAAACACAATATTAGCAGAGCTGCCAGATAAAAAAAGAATAAAAATGTTATTGTTGTATAATTTGTACTGTTTTGCACATTACAATCCTGTACACTATAAACACATGCATGTGCATAGAGGCAGTCTGACTCCACATAGTGTGAGCCGCGCTGTCAGTTAAACATTTTTTTAAATATATACATATTGTTGTATAATTTGTTTGTACTGTTCTGCACACTGCACCCCAGTATGCTGCACCCCAGTACACTCTGTATCCCAGTGCGACTTTGGACAATTTCATCTCGCACTACTTTTCATTTCTGCCTCTGCTGTGTGGCAACGTTTCTTAGATGTGCTATAAAGTGCTGTGTGTTTGTCTCACTCAGTGGTGCAAGCAGAAAAAAAATCTTAGTGGTACTGTATGTGAGTGCCTTACACAGGGCGTAGCCAATGAAAATCAGGGCGTGATACACATATGGGGGGCCAGATACACATATGACCCCAATAGTGCCAGACAGGGCTGGTGCAAGGGTGTTCGGCGCCCCTCTGCAAACTATAAATTTGTGCCCTCCCTCCCATACATAACAAAGGGACAGTGCGCACCAAAGGCACAAAAAACTGATGGAGCGTGGCCATACAATAGTACCAATATAGTAGGTTGCAATGGCGGCGGCACTCACGGTCATACAAGAAACATGCTATAAATTGCTTCTACGTTTCGGTTTTATTAAAAAAAGTCACAATTCCTGACAATGATTTTTTAATAAAACCGAAACGTAAAAGCAATTTATAGCATGTTTCTTGTATAACCGTGAGTGCCGTCGCCATTGCAACCGATATTTACATGAGAGGGCACCGTGCAACTACTTTTATACACAGTTTGGAGTGCCAGACATACAAATACATATATATATATATATATATATATATATATATATATAATAAGAATTTACTTACCGATAATTCTATTTCTCATAGTCCGTAGTGGATGCTGGGGACTCCGTAAGGACCATGGGGAATAGCGGCTCCGCAGGAGACTGGGCACATCTAAAGAAAGCTTTAGGACTATCTGGTGTGCACTGGCTCCTCCCCCTATGACCCTCCTCCAAGCCTCAGTTAGGATACTGCGCCCGGACGAGCGTACACAATAAGGAAGGATTTTGAATCCCGGGTAAGACTCATACCAGCCACACCAATCACACCGTATAACCTGTGATCTGAACCCAGTTAACAGCATGATAACAGAGGAGCCTCTGAAAGATGGCTCACAACAATAATAACCCGATTTTTGTAACAATAACTATGTACAAGTATTGCAGACAATCCGCACTTCGGATGGGCGCCCAGCATCCACTACGGACTATGAGAAATAGAATTATCGGTAAGTAAATTCTTATTTTCTCTAACGTCCTAAGTGGATGCTGGGGACTCCGTAAGGACCATGGGGATTATACCAAAGCTCCCAAACGGGCGGGAGAGTGCGGATGACTCTGCAGCACCAAATGAGAGAACTCCAGGTCCTCCTCAGCCAGGATATCAATTTTGTAGAATTTTACAAACGTATTTGCTCCTGACCAAGTAGCTGCTCGGCAAAGTTGTAAAGCCGAGACCCCTCGGGCAGCCGCCCAAGATGAGCCCACCTTCCTTGTGGAGTGGGCATTTACAGATTTTTGGCTATGGCAGGCCTGCCACAGAATGTGCAAGCTGAATTGTACTACAAATCCAACGAGCAATAGTCTGCTTAGAAGCAGGAGCACCCAGCTTGTTGGGTGCACACAGGATAAACAGCGAGTCAGATTTCCTGACTCCAGCCGTCCTGGAAACATATATTTTCAGGGCACTGACAACGTCTAGCAACTTGGAGGCCTCCAAGTCCCTAGTAGCCGCAGGCACAACCAATAGGTTGGTTCAGGTGAGACGCTGAAACCACCTTGGGGAGAAACTGAGGACGAGTCCTTAATTCCGCCCTGTCCGAATGGAAAATCAGATAAGGGCTTTTTCAGGATAAAGCCGCCAATTCTGACACGCGCCTGGCCCAGGCCACTTCCATGTGAGATATTTTAACTCCACAGATTTAAGTGGTTCAAACCAATGTGACTTTTGGAACCCAAAACTACATTGAGATCCCAAGTGCCACTGGAGACACAAAAGGAGGCTGTATATGCAGTACCCCTTTTACAAACGTCTGAACTTCAGGGACTGAAGCTAGTTCTTTTTGGAAGAAAATTGACAGGGCCGAAATTTGAACCTTAATGGACCCCAATTTCAGGCCCATAGACACTCCTGTTTGCAGGAAATGTAGGAATCGACCCAGTTGAATTTCCTCCGTCGGGCCTTACTGGCCTCGCACCACGCAACATATTTTCGCCAATTGCGGTGATAATGTTTTTGCGGTTACATCCTTCCTGGCTTTGATCAGGATAGGGATGACTTCATCCGGAATGCCTTTTTTCCTTCAGGATCCGGCGTTCAACCGCCATGCCGTCAAACGCAGCCGCGGTAAGTCTTGGAACAGACAGGGTCCTTGCTGGAGCAGGTCCCTTCTTAGAGGTAGAGGCCACGGATCCTCCGTGAGCATCTCTTGAAGTTCCGGTTACCAAGTCCTTCTTGGCCAATCCGGAACCACGAATATAGTGCTTACTCCTCTCCATCTTATCAATCTCAGTACCTTGGGTATGAGAGGCAGAGGAGGGAACACATACCCTGACTGGTACACCCACGGTGTTACCAGAGCGTCTACAGCTTATTGCCTGAGGGTCCCTGGACCTGGCGCAATACCTGTCGAGTTTTTAATCATGTGGAAGACTTCTGGGTGAAGTCCCCACTCTCCCGGGTGGAGGTCGTGCTGAGGAAGTCTGCTTCCCAGTTGTCCACTCCCGGAATGAATACTGCTGACAGTGCTATCACATGATTTTCCGCCCAGCGAAGAATCCTTGCAGCTTCTGCCATTGCCCTCCTGCTTCTTGTGCCACCCTGTCTGTTTACGTGGGTGACTGCCGTGATGTTGTCCGACTGGATCAACACCGGCTGACCTTGAAGCAGAGGTCTTGCTAAGCTTAGAGCATTGTAAATGTCCCTTAGCTTCAGGATATTTATGTGAAGTGATGTCTCCAGGCTTGACCATAAGCCCTGGATATTCCTTCCCTGTGTGACTGCTCCCCAGCCTCGCAGGCTGGCATACGTGGTCACCAGGACCCAGTCCTGAATGCCTAATCTGCGGCCCTCTAGAAGATGAGCACTCTGCAACCACCACAGGAGGGACACCCTTGTCCTTGGTGACAGGGTTATCCGCTGATGCATCTGAAGATGCGATCCGGACCATTTGTCCAGCAGGTCCCACTGGAAAGTTCTTGCGTGGAATCTGCCGAATGGGATTGCTTCGTAGGAAGCCACCATTTTACCCAGAACCCTTGTGCATTGATGCACTGAGACTTGGCTCGGTTTTAGGAGGTTCCTGACTAGCTCGGATAACTCCCTGGCTTTCTCCTCCGGGAGAAACACCTTTTTCTGGACTGTGTCCAGGATCATCCCTAGGAACAGAAGACACGTCGTCGGAACCAGGTGCGATTTTGGAATATTGAGAATCCAATCGTGCTGCCGCAACACTACCTGAGATAGTGCTACACCGACCTCCAACTGTTCCCTGGATCTTACCCTTATCAGGGAATTGTCCAAGGAAGGGATAACTAAAATTCACTTCCTTCGAAGGAATATCATCATTTCGGCCATTACCTTGGTAAAGACCCGGGGTGCCGTGTACCATCCATACGGCAGCGTCTGAAACTGATAGTGACAGTTCTGTACCATAAACCTGAGGTACCCTTGGTGAGAAGGGTAAATTTTGACATGAAGGTAAGCATCCTTGATGTCCCGAGACATCATGTAGTCCCCTTCTTCCAGGTTCGCAATCACTGCTCTGAGTGACTCAATCTTGAATTTGAACCTCTGTACGTAAGTGTTCAAAGATTTTAGATTTAGAATCGGTCTCACCGAGCCGTCCGGCTTCGGTACCACAACAGTGTGGAATAATACCCCGTTCCCTGTTGCAGGAGGGGTATCTTGATTATCACCTGCTGGGAATACAGCTTGTGAATGGCTTCCAAAACTGTCTCCCTGTCAGAAGGAGACATTGGTAAAGCCGACTTTAGGAAACGGCGAGGGGGAGACGTCTCGAATTCTAATTTGTACCCCTGAGATATCACCTGAAGGATCCAGGGGTCTACTTGCGAGTGAGCCCACTGCGCGCTGAAATTCATTGAGACGGGCCCCCCACCGTGCCTGATTCTGCTTGTAAAGCCCCAGCGTATACTGAGGGCTTGGCAGAGGCGGGAGAGGGTTTCTGTTCCTGGGAACTGGCTGATTTCTGCAGCCTTTTTCCTCTCCCTCTGTCACGGGGCAGAAATGAGGAACCTTTTGCCCGCTTGTCCACGAAAAGACTGCGCCTGATAATACGGCATCTTCTCATGTTGAGAGGCGACCTGGGGTACAAACGTGGAATTCCCAGCTGTTGCCGTGGCCACCAGGTCTGAAAGACCGACCCCAAATAACTCCTCCCTTAATAAAGCAATACTTCCAAATGCCGTTTGGAATACGCATCACCTGACCACTGACGTGTCCATAACCCTCTACTGGTAGAAATGGACAACGCGCTTAGACTTGATGCCAGTCGGCAAATATTCCGCTGTGCATCACGCATATATAAAAATGCATCTTTTAAATGCTCTATAGGCAAAAATATACTGTCCCTATCTAGGGTATCAATATTTTCAGTCAGGGAATCCGACCACGCCAACCCAGCACTGCACATCCAGGCTGAGGCGATTGCTGGTCGCAGTATAACACCAGTATGTGTGTAAATACCTTTTAGGATACCCTCCTGCTTTCTATCAGCAGGATCCTTAAGGGCGGCCATCTCAGGCGAAGGTAGAGCCCTTACAAGCGTGTGAGCGCTTTATCCCCCCTAGGCGGTGTTTCCCAACGCACCCTAACCTCTGGCGGGAAAGGATATAATGCCAATAACATTTTAGAAATTATCAGTTGTTATCGGGGGAAACCCACGCATCATCACACACCTCATTTAATTTCTCAGATTCAGGAAAACTACAGGTAGTTTTTCCTCACCGAACATAATACCCCTTTTTTGGTGGTACTCGTATTATCAGAAATGTGTAAAACATTTTTCATTGCCTCAATCATGTAACGTGTGGCCCTACTGGAAGTCACATTCGTCTCTTCACCGTCGACACTGGAGTCAGTATCCGTGTCGGCGTCTATATCTGCCATCTGAGGTAACGGGCGCTTTAGAGCCCCTGACGGCCTATGAGACGTCTGGACAGGCACAAGCTGAGTAGCCGGCTGTCTCATGTCAACCACTGTCTTTTATACAGAGCTGACACTGTCACGTAATTCCTTCCAACAGTTCATCCACTCAGGTGTCGACCCCCTAGGGGGTGACATCACTATTACAGGCAATCTGCTCCGTCTCCACATCATTTTTCTCCTCATACATGTCGATACAAAAGTACCGACATACAGCACACACACAGGGAATGCTCTGATAGAGGACAGGACCCCACTAGCCCTTTGGGGAGACAGAGGGAGAGTTTGCCAGCACACACCAGAGCGCTATATATATACAGGGATAACCTTATATAAGTGTTTTTCCCCTTATAGCTGCTGCATAGTTAATACTGCGCCTAATTAGTGCCCCCCTCTCTTTTTTTAACCCTTTCTGTAGTGTAGTGACTGCAGGGGAGAGACAGGGAGCTTCCCTCCAACGGAGCTGTGAGGGAAAATGGCGCCAGTGTGCTGAGGAGATAGGCTCCGCCCCTTTTTCGCGGACTTTTCTCCTGCTTTTTTATGGATTCTGGCAGGGGTTAAATGCATCCATATAGCCCAGGAGCTATATGTGATGCATCTTTTTGCCATCCAAGGTGTTTTTATTGCGTCTCAGGGCGCCCCCCCCCCCCCAGCGCCCTGCACCCTCAGTGACCGAAGTGTGAAGTGTGCTGAGAGCAATGGCGCACAGCTGCAGTGCTGTGCGCTACCTTGTTGAAGACAGGACGTCTTCTGCCGCCGATTTTCCGGACCTCTTCTGCCTTCTGGCTCTGTAAGGGGGCCGGCGGCGCGGCTCTGGGACCCATCCAAGCTGGGCCTGTGATCGTCCCTCTGGAGCTAATGTCCAGTAGCCTAAGAAGCCCAATCCACTCTGCACGCAGGTGAGTTCGCTTCTTCTCCCCTTAGTCCCTCGATGCAGTGAGCCTGTTGCCAGCAGGTCTCACTGAAAATAAAAAACCTAATCTAAAACTTTCACTAAGAAGCTCAGGAGAGCCCCTAGTGTGCACCCTTCTCGTTCGGGCACAGAGATCTAACTGAGGCTTGGAGGAGGGTCATAGGGGGAGGAGCCAGTGCACACCAGATAGTCCTAAAGCTTTCTTTAGATGTGCCCAGTCTCCTGCGGAGCCGCTATTCCCCATGGTCCTTACGGAGTCCCCAGCATCCACTTAGGACGTTAGAGAATATATATATATATATATATATATAAGTTAGACAGATGGTTGTGCAATCGACGTTTTTTCCTTAAAATGCATCAAGTCCGTAATAATCAGGATGTGAGCGCAGGCACTTCCAATAAACAGTGTAACCAACACTATTAGTCCATTAATGCTGAAAGAAAATGAAGGCACACTCAGTGAGTCAAAGTATCACAAGATTTTACTAAAAAGTAACAAGCTCACATACATCGAGATAAAAGATCACCAGTGTGCAGACGAATCTCTGCTGCCTCCGGAGCAGCTTGCAGCGGCTCGCCCGCACAGCACTGGCAGGTGCAATTTCAGTTCAGCGTCTCAGCCAATGGACCAGTGTTCCTGGAGTGAAACGAACACGTCCTTCCCAAGCCACGCCCGGAGGCAGCAGGGATTCGTCTGCACACTGGTGATCTTTTATCTCGATGTATGTGAGCTTGTTACTTTTTAGTAAAATCTTGTGATACTTTGACTCACTGAGTGCGCCTTCATTTTCTTTCAACACATATATATATATATATATATGTGTATATATATACAATAGTCAGTCAATTACTGGCTCTGGCGCCCTCCCAGTGGGTGATGGCTCCCACACACATGCAGTCCATAGATCGGGTGGCACTCAGAGACTGGACATTCATGAATGCAAAAAACCCCGCAGGAAGTGTTTAATCAAATGGCGATGTTTCGGGGATTTGTCCCCTTCTTCAGACCAAAAAAAAAACAGTTCAAAGTGAGACAATAAATACAAGCCGGTGGGATCACGGACCAAACTGGGGGAGGAACAGGAGGGGGGGTAAGTTATTGCTCATTATCTTTTCTATTTATTGTCACACCCGATCTATGGACTGTGTGTGTGTATATATATATATATATATATATAAGTGGCGTGCGGTGAGGTCAGAGGCTGGGTAGGTACAAATTGTGGTGGGTCTCAGTGCCGGGAGCCTGTCTCACCCCCTACACAATGTTTTATGTCTCTGCACTACATCCATGCAAACATCGGGAAAACAAACATACAGTAATAGCCAGGTCACGGCCATCACCCTGGTGTTGTGAGTAAACTGGTGGATACTAACTTCTGGGTGAGGTGCCCCCATTGCTCCTTCACCTGCAGAACACCGCTGGCCAGGCAAAGGTGGTTACTCAGGGCAATACAGTTATCAGAGATATAGTCAGCAGCACCTGGGGAGGGAGAGCAGTAACATATATGTACACTATGTCTCACTACTGTAGCCATACACACAGAGTCTTGTCCTCACACTCACTACAGATGACACACACACCTGTCCTCACACTCACTACAGTGGCCACACACACATACCAGTCCCCGCACTCGCTACAGATGCCACACATGCCTATCTCCACACTCACTACAAATGCCACAAACACAGTCCTGTCCCCATACTCACTATAGATGCCACACACACACACACACACACACACACACACACACACCTGTCCCCGCACTCACTACAGAAGACACACACACACAGTCCTGTCCCCACACTCACTACAGATGCCACACACACACAATCCTGTCCCCACACTCACTACAGATGACACACACACACACACACATGCAGAGTCCTGTCCCCACACTGGCTGCTACTCACCCCAGTCACTGTGCACAGGTGGCTGTTGCTGGCACTTCAGGTCCTTGTTTCCCTCCACCCCTGCCACACTGCTCAGCTCCGATCTTCCTGCACTTCCTGTATTGGTCACATGACCAATCCGAGCTGTCCATCAGAGCTCAAGCACGCCCCCACTGTGAGGCATGCCTCCCATTTCCCTGTTCTATGCGATCTGATTGGCTATTGTCCTGCCTCGCTATACAGGCAGTGTCTGACAATATGAGAGAGGAGGCTGATCTCTTGCTGCTTCATCTCTATCTCTCCCTGCAACTGAAGGATCCCTGCAAATTTGGTAAGTTTTATCTATAAAAAATTATTGCATTAATACAAAGAAGATGCTTATAAGTTATAAATATATTCTTTGTTTTACTCCAATCATTGTTATAGTGAGTATGATAGGGAGCATGACAGATGAGGCTCTGCACGTCCCTGATAGATATATATATATATATATATATATATATATATATATATAGGGGTATACATAGATAAATATATATATAGATATATATATAACAGCAGCAATGAGGGCGGCACTGGGAGACGTAGCAAGTAAGTTGAAGAAAAAAGTGCTTTAATGAATCTACGTTTCGAGGACACAGCCCCTTCGTCAGGATACAGTATTAGACAATATTCAGTGTTTAAATACCTGTGCACACGGAGGTTTCTCACCGCCATCAGCCGTCGCGCCGCCCAGATCCCGGAACTGACGTCACTCCCCCACAGGAAGTGACGCGTCACCGGTCCGTCTAGCCGGCGCTCTCGGGCTGTGGGAGATAAGTAACCAAGGCAACGTAAACAACATTCGTGACATGTTAGTGAAATCCAAAGCATAAAACTAAAGTGCAGTGCAAAATACAAAAGCGACATTGCCATTGTTACATATGTGTACATACTATTAAAAATAGGACATAATACAATATAATGCTGCCAGATGTTGCAGCGCAATGCAGTGTGATTATAGAATCAATGCATATAATTTAACTCAAATAAATAGCAAAAATCGACACTCAAAAACACATATATAATCTGGAGCTGGTAGCCTTTAGAACAAACAGAGGCTATTGCATTAATACATCGACTATTATCAGAAAGAATAATATCAAGTAGCCACTAATAACAGATCTTAACTGATTGAAGAGTAGTCGTATTCAAATAATAAGGGACAGTTTACAAGAAGCATTTCAAGCTCAATGTCTCATTCAATCCTTTAGGATGTACTGTATTGAGGGTGGAGATCCATTTTGCCTCTATCTGGAGCAATTTTTTGGATCGATCCCCCCCTCGTAGCGACAATGGAACCTGATCGATGATCTTATACGGAGGGTTGCCATACCGTGTTTAGCTAACACGAAATGGCGAGCCACAGGTTGGTCGCTAGTCCCTGACTTATAGGCTTCCCGTATCGCATATCGATGTTGTGCCATCCTTGTTTTGAATGCACAATCGGTTTTGCCGACATATGTCAGCCCACAAGGGCATGTCAACATATACACAACATATTTTGAGTCACAAGATAATGGGTACTTGATAAGGTATTTTTTGCCTGTATGGGGATGCTGAAAGGAATCACCTTGTGTCAGGTAGCTACAGGTGGTACATCCACTACATTTAAAACAGCCGTTTTTACGTATCAGGAAGTTCTTGACAGGGAGATCTTTACCAAACTTGGATATGTCGGTCTTAACGACAAAATCCCTAATACTCCTACCTTTAGAGTAGAGAGGAGCGGGTTCGGTTCCTCGGAATCCGAACCCCCCCGAACTTCAGCCTTTTTACACGGGTCCGAGGCAGACTCGGATCTTCCCGCCTTGCTCGGCTAACCCGAGCGCGCCCGAACGTCATCATCCCGCTGTCGGATTCTCGCGAGGCTCGTATTCTGTTGCGAGACTCGGATTCTATATAAGGAGCCGCGCGTCGCCGCCATTTTCACACGTGCATTGAGATTGATAGGGAGAGGACGTGGCTGGCGTCCTCTCCGTTTAGATAGAGAGTGAGACACTTGATTTACTAGTAATTTAATTTTAGTAATTTTGGGGAGCATTAGGAGTACTCAGAGAGTGCAGAGTTTTGACCACCAGTTTTATTTATTATTTAAAATCCGTTCTCTGCCTGAAAAAAAACGATACACAGTCACATACCATATCTGTGCTCAGCCTCAGTGTGCTGCATGATAATATCATCTATGTATATCTGACTGTGCTGAGTGCTCACTGCTCACACAGCTTAATTGTGGGGGAGACTGGGGAGCAGTTATAGCAGGAGTACATAACAGTGCACACTTTTGCTGCCAGTGTGACTGACCAGTGACCACCAGTATATTGTCTGCCTGAAAAAGTTAAACACTCGTGTGGTGTTTTTTTTTTTTATTCTATAAACGCATTCTGCTGACAGACAGTGTCCAGCAGGTCCGTCATTCATTATATTATAATATATACCTGCAGTAGTGATATATATATATATATTTTTTATATCATTATCATCCAGTCTATACTAGCAGACGCAGTTCGGTAGTCCACGGCTGTAGCTAGCTCTGTGTCGGCAGTGCTCGTCCATAATTGTATACCTACCTGTGGTGGTTTTTTTTTTTCTATCTTCTTCATACTAGTAGTTTAGGAGTCTGCTGCTGACAGTGTCCAGCAGGTCCGTCATTATATAATATATACCTGTCCTGCAGTAGTGATATATATATATTTTTTATATCATTATCATCCAGTCTATACTAGCAGACGCAGTACGGTAGTCCACGGCTGTAGCTACCTCTGTGTCGGCAGTGCTCGTCCATAATTGTATACCTACTTGTGGTGGGTTTTTTTTTCTATCTTCTTCATACTAGTAGTTTAGGAGTCTGCTGCTGACAGTGTCCAGCAGGTCCGTCATTATATAATATATACCTGTCCTGCAGTAGTGATATATATATATTTTTTATATCATTATCATCCAGTCTATACTAGCAGACGCAGTACGGTAGTCCACGGCTGTAGCTACCTCTGTGTCGGCAGTGCTCGTCCATAATTGTATACCTACCTGTGGTGGGGTTTTTTTTTCTATCTTCTTCATACTAGTAGTTTAGGAGTCTGCTGCTGACAGTGTCCAGCAGGTCCGTCATTATATAATATATACCTGTCCTGCAGTAGTGATATATATATATTTTTTATATCATTATCATCCAGTCTATACTAGCAGACGCAGTACGGTAGTCCACGGCTGTAGCTACCTCTGTGTCGGCAGTGCTCGTCCATAATTGTATACCTACCTGTGGTGGGGTTTTTTTTTTTCTATCTTCTTCATACTAGTAGTTTAGGAGTCTGCTGCTGACAGTGTCCAGCAGGTCCATCATTATATAATATATACCTGTCCTGCAGTAGTGATATATATATATATTTTATATCATTATCATCCAGTCTATACTAGCAGACGCAGTACGGTAGTCCACGGCTGTAGCTACCTCTGTGTCGGCAGTGCTCGTCCATAATTGTATACCTACCTGTGGTGGGGTTTTTTTTTCTATCTTCTTCATACTAGTAGTTTAGGAGTCTGCTGCTGACAGTGTCCAGCAGGTCCGTCATTATATAATATATACCTGTCCAGCAGTAGTGATATATATATATTTTTTATATCATTATCATCCAGTCTATACTAGCAGACGCAGTACGGTAGTCCACGGCTGTAGCTACCTCTGTGTCGGCAGTGCTCGTCCATAATTGTATACCTACCTGTGGTGGTTTTTTTTTTCCTATCTTCTTCATACTAGTAGTTTAGGAGTCTGCTGCTGACAGTGTCCAGCAGGTCCGTCATTATATAATATATACCTGTCCTGCAGTAGTGACATATATATATTTTTTATATCATTATCATCCAGTCTATACTAGCAGATGCAGTACGGTAGTCCACGGCTGTAGCTACCTCTGTGTCGGCAGTGCTCGTCCATAATTGTATACCTACCTGTGGTGGGTTTTTTTTTTCTATCTTCTTCATACTAGTAGTTTAGGAGTCTGCTGCTGACAGTGTCCAGCAGGTCCGTCATTATATAATATATACCTGTCCTGCAGTAGTGATATATATATATTTTTTATATCATTATCATCCAGTCTATACTAGCAGACGCAGTACGGTAGTCCACGGCTGTAGCTACCTCTGTTTCGGCAGTGCTCGTCCATAATTGTATACCTACCTGTGGTGGTTTTTTTTTTTCTATCTTCTTCATACTAGTAGTTTAGGAGTCTGCTGCTGACAGTGTCCAGCAGGTCCGTCATTATATAATATATACCTGTCCTGCAGTAGTTATATATATATTTTTTATATCATTATCATCCAGTCTATACTAGCAGATGCAGTACGGTAGTCCACGGCTGTAGCTACCTCTGTGTCGGCAGTGCTCGTCCATAATTGTATACCTACCTGTGGTGGGTTTTTTTTTCCTATCTTCTTCATACTAGTAGTTTAGGAGTCTGCTGCTGACAGTGTCCAGCAGGTCCGTCATTATATAATATATACCTGTCCTGCAGTAGTGATATATATATATATTTTATATCATTATCATCCAGTCTATACTAGCAGACGCAGTACGGTAGTCCACGGCTGTAGCTACCTCTGTGTCGGCAGTGCTCGTCCATAATTGTATACCTACCTGTGGTGGGTTTTTTTTTTCTATCTTCTTCATACTAGTAGTTTAGGAGTCTTTGCTGACAGTGTCCAGCAGGTCCGTCATTATATAATATATACCTGTCCTGCAGTAGTGATATATATATATTTTTTATATCATTATCATCCAGTCTATACTAGCAGACGCAGTACGGTAGACCACGGCTGTAGCTACCTCTGTGTCGGCAGTGCTCGTCCATAATTGTATACCTACCTGTGGTGGGTTTTTTTTTTCTATCTTCTTCATACTAGTAGTTTAGGAGTCTGCTGCTGACAGTGTCCAGCAGGTCCGTCATTATATAATATATACCTGTCCTGCAGTAGTGATATATATATATTTTTTATATCATTATCATCCAGTCTATACTAGCAGACGCAGTACGGTAGTCCACGGCTGTAGCTACCTCTGTGTCGGCAGTGCTCGTCCATAATTGTATACCTACCTATGGTGGGTTTTTATTTTCCTATCTTCTTCATACTAGTAGTTTAGGAGTCTGCTGCTGACAGTGTCCAGCAGGTCCGTCATTATATAATATATACCTGTCCTGCAGTAGTGATATATATATATTTTTTATATCATTATCATCCAGTCTATACTAGCAGACGCAGTACGGTAGTCCACGGCTGTAGCTACCTCTGTGTCGGCAGTCACTCGTCATCCATAAGTATACTAGTATTCATCCATCTCCATTGTTTACCTGAGGTGCCTTTTAGTTGTGCCTATTAAAATATGGAGAACAAAAATGTTGAGGTTCCAAAAATAGGGAAAGATCAAACTCCACTTCCACCTCGTGCTGAAGCTGCTGCCACTAGTCATGGCCGAGACGATGAAATGCCATCAACGTCGTCTGCCAAGTCCGATGCCCAATGTCATAGTACAGAGCATGTAAAATCCAAAACACCAAATATTAGTAAAAAAAGGACTCAAAAATCTAAAATAAAATCGTCGGAGGAGAAGCGTAAACTTGCCAATATGCCATTTACCACAAGGAGTGGCAAGGAACGGCTGAGGCCCTGGCCTATGTTCATGGCTAGTGGTTCAGCTTCACATGAGGATGGAAGCACTCAGCCTCTCGCTAGAAAAATGAAAAGACTTAAGCTGGCAAAAGCACAGCAAAGAACTGTGCGTTCTTCGAAATCACAAATCCACAAGGAGAGTCCAATTGTGTCGGTTGCGATGCCTGACCTTCCCAACACTGGACGTGAAGAGCATGCGCCTTCCACCATTTGCACGCCCCCTGCAAGTGCTGGAAGGAGCAACCGCAGTCCAGTTCCTGATAGTCAGATTGAAGATGTCAGTGTTGAAGTACACCAGGATGAGGAGGATATTGGTGTTGCTGGCGCTGGGGAGGAAATTGACCAGGAGGATTCTGATGGTGAGGTGGTTTGTTTAAGTCAGGCACCCGGGGAGACACCTGTTGTCCGTGGGAGGAATATGGCCATTGACATGCCTGGTGAAAATACCAAAAAAATCAGCTCTTCGGTGTGGAAGTATTTCAACAGAAATGCGGACAACATTTGTCAAGCCGTGTGTTGCCTTTGTCAAGCTGTAATAAGTAGGGGTAAGGACGTTAACCACCTCGGAACATCCTCCCTTATACGTCACCTGCAGCGCATTCATCATAAGTCAGTGACAAGTTCAAAAACTTTGGGCGACAGCGGAAGCAGTCCACTGACCAGTAAATCCCTTCCTCTTGTAACCAAGCTCACGCAAACCACCCCACCAACTCCCTCAGTGTCAATTTCCTCCTTCCCCAGGAATGCCAATAGTCCTGCAGGCCATGTCACTGGCAATTCTGACGAGTCCTCTCCTGCCTGGGATTCCTCCGATGCATCCTTGCGTGTAACGCCTACTGCTGCTGGCGCTGCTGTTGTTGCTGCTGGGAGTCGATGGTCATCCCAGAGGGGAAGTCGTAAGACCACTTTTACTACTTCCACCAAGCAATTGACTGTCCAACAGTCCTTTGCGAGGAAGATGAAATATCACAGCAGTCATCCTGCTGCAAAGCGGATAACTGAGGCCTTGGCATCCTGGGCGGTGAGAAACGTGGTTCCGGTATCCATCATTACTGCAGAGCCAACTATAGACTTGTTTGAGGTACTGTGTCCCCGGTACCAAATACCATCTAGGTTCCATTTCTCTAGGCAGGCGATACCGAAAATGTACACAGACCTCAGAAAAAGACTCACCAGTGTCCTAAAAAATGCAGTTGTACCCAATGTCCACTTAACCACGGACATGTGGACAAGTGGAGCAGGGCAGACTCAGGACTATATGACTGTGACAGCCCACTGGGTAGATGTATGGACTCCCGCCGCAAGAACAGCAGCGGCGGCACCAGTAGCAGCATCTCGCAAACGCCAACTCTTTCCTAGGCAGGCTACGCTTTGTATCACCGCTTTCCAGAATACGCACACAACTAAAAACCTCTTACGGCAACTGAGGAAGATCATCGCAGAATGGCTTACCCCAATTGGACTCTCCTGTGGATTTGTGGCATCGGACAACTCCAGCAATATTGTGTGTGCATTAAATATGGGCAAATTCCAGCACGTCCCATGTTTTGCACATACCTTGAATTTGGTGGTGCAGAATTATTTAAAAAACGAGAGGGGCGTGCAAGAGATGCTGTCGGTGGCCAGAAGAATTGCGGGACACTTTCGGCGTACAGGCACCACGTACAGAAGACTGGAGCAACACCAAAAACGCCTGAACCTGCCCTGCCATCATCTGAAGCAAGAAGTGGTAACGAGGTGGAATTCAACCCTCTATATGCTTCAGAGGTTGGATGAGCAGCAAAAGGCCATTCAAGCCTATACAACTGAGCACGATATAGGAGGTGGAATGCACCTGTCTCAAGCGCAGTGGAGAATGATTTCAACGTTGTGCAAGGTTCTGCAACCTTTTGAACTTGCCACACGTGAAGTCAGTTCAGACACTGCCAGCCTGAGTCAGGTCATTCCCCTCATCAGGCTTTTGCAGAAGAAGCTGGAGACATTGAAGGAGGAGCTAACACAGAGCGATTCCGCTAGGCATGTGGGACTTGTGGATGGAGCCCTTAATTCGCTTAACAAGGATTCACGGGTGGTCAATCTGTTGAAATCAGAGCACTACATTTTGGCCACCGTGCTCGATCCTAGATTTAAAACCTACCTTGGATATCTCTTTCCGGCAGACACAAGTCTGCAGGGGTTCAAAGAACTGCTGGTGAGAAAATTGTCAAGTCAAGCGGAACGCGACCTGTCAACATCTCCTCCTTCACATTCTCCCGCAACTGGGGGTGCGAGGAAAAGGCTCAGAATTCCGAGCCCACCCGCTGGCGGTTATGCAGGGCAGTCTGGAGCGACTGCTGATGCTGACATCTGGTCCGGACTGAAGGACCTGCCAACGATTACGGACATGTCGTCTACTGTCACTGCATATGATTCTCTCCCCATTGAAAGAATGGTGGAGGATTATATGAGTGACCGCATCCAAGTAGGCACGTCAGACAGTCCGTACGTATACTGGCAGGAAAAAGAGGCAATTTGGAGGCCCCTGCACAAACTGGCTTTATTCTACCTAAGTTGCCCTCCCACAAGTGTGTACTCCGAAAGAGTGTTTAGTGCCGCCGCTCACCTTGCCAGCAATCGGCGTACGAGGTTACTTCCAGAAAATGTGGAGAAGATGATGTTCATTAAAATGAATTATAATCAATTCCTCCATGGAGACATTCACCAGCAGCAATTGCCTCCACAAAGTACACATGGAGCTGTGATGGTGGATTCCAGTGGGGACGAATTGATAATCTGTGAGGAGGGGGATGTACACGGTGATGAATCGGAGGATGATGATGAGGTGGACATCTTGCCTCTGTAGAGCCAGTTTGTGCAAGGAGAGATTAATTGCTTCTTTTTTGTGGGGGTCCAAACCAACCCGTCATTTCAGTCACAGTCGTGTGGCAGACCCTGTCACTGAAATGATGGGTTGGCTAAAGTGTGCATGTCCTGTTTATACAACTTAAGGGTGGGTGGGAGGGCCCAAGGACAATTCCATCTTGCACCTCTTTTTTCTTTCATTTTTCTTTGCGTCATGTGCTGTTTGGGGAGTGTTTTTTGGAAGGGCCAGCCTGCGTGACACTGCAGTGCCACTCCTAGATGGGCCAGGTGTTTGTGTCGGCCACTAGGGTCGCTTAGCTTACTCACACAGCTACCTCATTGCGCCTCTTTTTTTCTTTGCGTCATGTGCTGTTTGGGGAGTATTTTTTGGAAGGGCCATTCTGCCTGACACTGCAGTGCCACTCCTAGATGGGCCAGGTGTTTGTGTCGGCCACTTGGGTCGCTGAGCTTAGTCACACAGCTACCTCATTGCGCCTCTTTTTTTCTTTGCGTCATGTGCTGTTTGGGGAGTGTTTTTTTGAAGGGCCATCCTGCGTGACACTGCAGTGACACTCCTAGATGGGCCAGGTGTTTGTGTCGGCCACTAGGGTCGCTTAGCTTACTCACACAGCTACCTCATTGCGCCTCTTTTTTTCTTTGCGTCATGTGCTGTTTGGGGAGTGTTTTTTGGAAGGGCCATCCTGCGTGACACTGCAGTGACACTCCTAGATGGGCCAGGTGTTTGTGTCGGCCACTAGGGTCGCTTAGCTTACTCACACAGCTACCTCATTGCGCCTCTTTTTTTCTTTGCGTCATGTGCTGTTTGGGGAGTGTTTTTTGGAAGGGCCATCCTGCGTGACACTGCAGTGCCACTCCTAGATGGGCCAGGTGTTTGTGTCGGCCACTTGGGTCGCTTAGCTTAGTCATCCAGCGTCCTCGGTGCAAATTTTAGGACTAAAAATAATATTGTGAGGTGTGAGGTGTTCAGAATAGACTGAAAATGAGTGGAAATTATGGTTATTGAGGTTAATAATACTTTGGGATCAAAATGACCCCCAAATTCTATGATTTAAGCTGTTTTTTAGGGTTTTTTGAAAAAAACACCCGAATCCGACAAAAAAAATTCGGTGAGGTTTTGCCAAAACGCGTTCGAACCCAAAACACGGCCGCGGAACCGAACCCAAAACCAAAACACAAAACCCGAAAAATTTCCGGTGCACATCTCTACTTTAGAGTAACTATTGAGGAGTCTAGATTGGTAAACCTCACCCAAATCCTTATCAGAAGCTACAATTGGCAGGTTTGTCTATGTCTTCACAGGTATGTCTATATCAGCGCTATATAGATGACGTACTGATTTTCTGGGGAGGCCCAAGAGACAAACTAATTGGGATAACTGAACAGCATAATTCTTCACCCAGCCCCATTAAATTCACCATGGAGGTGGATGATACACAAATTAATTTTCTTGATGTATGCATTACCGTCATAGATGGGACAATAGGTACGAAACTGTTCACTAAGGCGACTGACAGAAATCATTTGTTAAAATTCATTAGCTTTCATCCGAAAGCTACCATCCGGGGTTTGCCTTATTCCCAGTTTTTACGGGTCTGTCGTATTACTAACACAACGGCAGAACATGACAAACAACTGGCAGCAATGACTACTAAGTTTAGAGAGAGAGGCTACCCGCATGAGCTTTTAGAACAAGCCAAACGAAAAGCCTTAGGGATAGCAAGGCAGCAACTGCTGGCTCCCAAGGTTCCCAAACAACTTAAAGGAAGGGTACCTTGGGTAACACAATTCAGTACCAGCAGTAATCATATAGCCTCTAGAACTAAACAACTATGGCCAATTGTAGCTTCTGATAAGGATTTGGGTGAGGTTTACCAATCTAGACTCCTCAATAGTTACTCTAAAGGTAGGAGTATTAGGGATTTTGTCGTTAAGACCGACATATCCAAGTTTGGTAAAGATCTCCCTGTCAAGAACTTCCTGAAACGTAAAAACGGCTATTTTAAATGTAGTGGATGTACCACTTGTAGCTACCTGACACAAGGTGATTCCTTTCAGCATCCCCATACAGCCAAAAAATACCTTATCAAGTACCCATTATCTTGTGACTCAAAATATGTTGTGTATATGTTGACATGCCCTTGTGGGCTGACATATGTCGGCAAAACCGATTGTGCATTCAAAACAAGGATGGCACAACATCGATATGCGATACGGGAGGCCTATAAGTCAGGGACTAGCGACCAACCTGTGGCTCGCCATTTCGTGTTAGCTAAACACGGTATGGCAAGCCTCCGCTATAAGATCATCGATCAGGTTCCATTGTCGCTACGAGGGGGGGATCGATCCAAAAAATTGCTCCAGACAGAGGCAAAATGGATCTCCACCCTCAATACAGTACATCCTAAAGGATTGAATGAGACATTGAGCTTGAAATGCTTCTTGTAAACTGTCCCTTATTATTTGAATACGACTACTCTTCAATCAGTTAAGATCTGTTATTAGTGGCTACTTGATATTATTCTTTCTGATAATAGTCGATGTATTAATGCAATAGCCTCTGTTTGTTCTAAAGGCTACCAGTTCCAGATTATATATGTGTTTTTGAGTGTCGATTTTTGCTATTTATTTGAGTTAAATTATATGCATTGATTCTATAATCACACTGCATTGCGCTGCAGCATCTGGCAGCATTATATTGTATTATGTCCTATTTTTAATAGTATGTACACATATGTAACAATGGCAATGTCGCTTTTGTATTTTGCACTGCACTTTAGTTTTATGCTTTGGATTTCACTAACATGTCACGAATGTTGTTTACGTTGCCTTGGTTACTTATCTCCCACAGCCCGAGAGCGCCGGCTAGACGGACCGGTGACGCGTCACTTCCTGTGGGGGGAGTGACGTCAGTTCCGGGATCTGGGCGGCGCGACGGCTGATGGCGGTGAGAAACCTCCGTATGCACAGGTATTTAAACACTGAATATTGTCTAATACTGTATCCTGACGAAGGGGCTGTGTCCCCGAAACATAGATTCATTAAAGCACTTTTTTCTTCAACTTACTTGCTACGTCTCCCAGTGCCGCCTTCATTGCTGCTGTTGTATAGGGGATTGTATCCAGGAGGTGAAGGCACGGTAGCAAGTATTCTACAATGCTGGGGAGCGTAAGGAGTGCCGGGTCATACTGCATGGCATATATGCTAGGGTCTCTGACGCTACAGGACCCTTAGCCCAGATCAAGGCACCCTTGTTATACCCTTTAACCATTCGCAGGAGGTTTGTGAGCACCAGCACTTTAATTCAGCACTTTCACCTGATTACCACTTGAATTTGCACTAGTTTTTGCACTTTATTAGACTGTCGAAGATGTCCAGCTCCAACGATGCAGCTGTGGAGGGGGCAACCCGGTTTTTACAATGTGACACATATGAAACACGCAGTTTCTCTGAGGCAGAGGCGGAAAGCATTTTATGCAAGGAGACAGTATTTGATGCCGACATTGTTAAATCTAGTGAGGACACTTTCAAAGAACTTTTGAGGCTCCGGAAAAGAGAGACTGACTTTATGTACCACGCTATGACTCTGTCAGATTACTATAGAGCCAAACAAATCCCATGTGGATTCAGGATCCACAACATGCCGACTATAGGCCGCTATGATATTAGTTTCTGCAAAAAATGGATAGCGGTACCAAATAAGTGCTCTATGGACCTATTATTACTTGTTATAGAAGAGTCCACCCGTGAGCTAACACTCACAAGAAATAAGATAGCACTTTTTGAGAATGAGCATAATCTTGATACATCACCTGTTCCCGACTGGCTCAGTAAGCTCACAGATGAAGTGGAGCAGTATAAACTAAACCTCATTAAATTTAAAAAGCAGAAGAGGATTAAAGTACAGCAGGATTACAACCAACACAAGGTCTATGCGTGGCTGGCCAGTCAGTCTCTCCCGTCTCGTAGCGGACACCCAGCAACTTTTAGGAGGAGGTCCCAGCGCCCCCAATTCTCCAGCACCTCAGCAAGTGAAGCTGATGAGGCAGCCCAGGATACCCCACAGAACAGAAGGGACATCCCTTTAGGGGTTCGTACCCGGGCGATAATTGCCGGAAGAGAGGTGCCCCAACGAGGAGAGGCGGCCAAACAAAGAGGCAGGAGAGGAGCCAACACCGGAACAAAACCTCTGAAGGGAAGGCGCAATTGATTTTTGACCTATCCTCTGGCCATATTTCTGACATTGAGACGAGAGTGTTGAGTAGAGGCATTTCCTTTATTCCCACCAAGTCGGCTGACCCATTTCAACAAAAGATTGACAATTATAAATTGATCAGATCACTTAAACTTAAGGAACATTTTTCCAAGCAAAATATGTCGGGAACATCCACAGTGACGGACTCTCTACCACCACAGGTGAGACGTATGATGAGGTCCACATTTGAACCGTATACCACTAACACCTCTATAAAAACTTTCAGCTGGAATGCTGGATGATTCAGAGCAGGGCATTAATGCCAAGTGTTACCCTAACCTTACTAAAGATGAATTTGATGCTTTAAAAAGTCTAAGTAAAAGAGAGGACATCATTATACGGCAGGCTGATAAGGGTGGGGGTATTGTGGTACTTGATACGTTGAAATATAAGAGAGAATGTGAACGTCTATTATCTGATAAATCCACGTATTCTAAGCTATCCAGAGACCCAACTAATGTGTTTAAAAAAGAGTTGGAAGTTATTTTGAAACAAGCTGTGGACAATGGTATCATTTCGGTAGGTGTTAGTAAGGCATTGTGTGTTGACTGCCCGGTGGTTCCTGTATTCTATGTGATCCCCAAAATTCATAAGGATGCAGTGAATCCGCCGGGCCGACCCATAATTTCGGCCAGAGGTTCACTATGCGAAGTGGTTTCAGTTTTTTGTGATAGTTATTTACAACCCTGTATACAAAACACACCTACTCACCTTAAAGATACATCCTCTCTGCTACGTCTACTAGAGAAAATGGGGACACTACCCCATGAGGTCACGTTAGCATCCATAGATGTGACGAGCCTGTACACCTGTATCCCTCATGGGGCAGGTGTACAGGCGGTTAAACATCTTATAACCAATAATCCCCATTATACTGGCCCAGACATCGAATTTTTTCTGTCACTTCTAGAGTTTACATTGGTACACAATTATTTCATGTACGACAATAATTTTTACATCCAATGCACTGGCTGTGCCATGGGGTCGGCCGTGGCCCCGGCATTTGCCAATTCGTACATGTGGGAACTTGAAAGTGAATTATTCTTACAGGATAGCATTATTTCTTCACAGGTATGTCTATATCAGCGCTATATAGATGACGTACTGATTTACTGGGGAGGCCCAAGAGACAAACTAATTGGGATAATTGAACAGCATAATTCTTCACCCAGCCCCATTAAATTCACCATGGAGATGGATGATACACAAATCAATTTTCTTGATGTATGCATTACCGTCATAGATGGGATAATAGGTACGAAACTGTTCACTAAGGCGACTGACAGAAATAATTTGTTAAAATTCGATAGCTTTCATCCGAAAGCTACCATCCGGGGTTTGCCTTATTCCAGTTTTTACGGGTCTGTCGTATTACTAACACAACTGCAGAACGTGACAAACAACTGGCAGCAATGACTACTAAGTTTAGAGAGAGAGGCTACCCGCATGAGCTTTTAGAACAAGCCAAACAAAAAGCCTTAGGGATAGCAAGGCAGCAACTGCTGGCTCCCAAGGTTCCCAAACAACTTAAAGGGAGGGTACCTTGGGTAACACAATTCAGTACCAGCAGTAATCATATAGCCTCTAGAACTAAACAGTACCAGCAGTAATCATATAGCCTCTAGAACTAAACAATTGTAGCTTCTGATAAGGATTTGGGTGAGGTTTACCAATCTAGACTCCTCAATAGTTACTCTAAAGGTAGGAGTATTAGGGATTTTGTCGTTAAGACCGACATATCCAAGTTTGGTAAAGATCTCCCTGTCAAGAACTTCCTGAAACGTAAAAACGGCTGTTTTAAATGTAGTGGATGTACCACCTGTAGCTACCTGACACAAGGTGATTCCTTTCAGCATCCCCATACAGCCAAAAAATACCTTATCAAGTACCCATTATCTTGTGACTCAAAATTTGTTGTGTATATGTTGACATGCCCTTGTGGGCTGACATATGTCGGCAAAACCGATTGTGCATTCAAAACAAGGATGGCACAACATCGATATGCGATACGGGAGGCCTATAAGTCAGGGACTAGCGACCAACCTGTGGCTCGCCATTTCGTGTTAGCTAAACACGGTATGGCAACCCTCCGTATAAGATCATCGATCAGGTTCCATTGTCGCTACGAGGGGGGGATCGATCCAAAAAATTGCTCCAGACAGAGGCAAAATGGATCTCCACCCTCAATACAGTACATCCTAAAGGATAGAATGAGACATTGAGCTTGAAATGCTTCTTGTAAACTGTCCCTTATTATTTGAATACGACTACTCTTCAATCAGTTAAGATCTGTTATTAGTGGCTACTTGATATTATTCTTTCTGATAATAGCCGATGTATTAATGCAATAGCCTCTGTTTGTTCTAAAGGCCACCAGTTCCAGATTATATATGTGTTTTTGAGTGTCGATTTTTGCTATTTATTTGAGTTTAATTATATGCATTGATTCTATAATCACACTGCATTGCGCTGCAACATCTGGCAGCATTATATTGTATTATGTCCTATTTTTAATAGTATGTACACATATGTAACAATGGCAATGTCGCTTTTGTATTTTGCACTGCACTTTAGTTTTATGCTTTGGACTTCACTAAAATGTCACGAATGTTGTTTACGTTGCCTTGGTTACTTATCTCCCACAGCCCGAGAGCGCCGGCTAGACGGACCGGTGATGCGTCACTTCCTGTGGGGGGAGTGACGTCAGTTCCGGGATCTGGGCGGCGCGACGGCTGATGGCGGTGAGAAACCTCCGTATGCACAGGTATTTAAACACTGAATATTGTCTAATACTGTATCCTGACGAAGGGGCTGTGTCCCCGAAACGTAGATTCATTAAAGCACTTTTTTCTTCAACTTACTTGCTACGTCTCCCAGTGCCGCCTTCATTGCTGCTGTTGTATAGGGGATTGTATCCAGGAGGTGAAGGCACGGTAGCAAGTATTCTACCACGCTGGGGAGCGTAAGGAGTGCCGGGTCATACTGCATGGCATATATGCTAGGGTCTCTGACGCTACAGGACCCTTAGCCCAGATCAAGGCACCCTTGTTATACCCTTTAACCATTCGCAGGAGGTTTGTGAGCACCAGCACTTTAATTCAGCACTTTCACCTGATTACCACTTGAATTTGCACTAGTATTTGCACTTTATTAGACTGTCGAAGATGTCCAGCTCCAACGATGCAGCTGTGGAGGGGGCAACCCGGTTTTTACAATGTGACACATATGAAACACTCAGTTTCTCTGAGGCAGAGGCGGAAAGCATTTTATGCAAGGAGACAGTATTTGATGCCGACATTGTTAAATCTAGTGAGGACACTTTCAAAGAACTTTTGAGGCTCCGGAAAAGAGAGACTAACTTTATGTACCACGCTATGACTCTGTCAGATTACTATAGAGCCAAACAAATCCCACGTGGATTCAGGATCCACAATATGCCGACTATAGGCCGCTATGATATTAGTTTCTGCAAAAAATGGATAGCGGTACTAAATAAGTGCTCTATGGACCTATTATTACTTGTTATAGAAGAGTCCACCCGTGAGCTAACACTCACAAGAAATAAGATAGCACTTTTTGAGAATGAGCATAATCTTGTTACATCACCTGTTCCCGACTGGCTCAGTAAGCTCACAGATGAAGTGGAGCAGTATAAACTAAACCTCATTAAATTTAAAAAGCAGAAGAGGATTAAAGTACAGCAGGATTACGACCAACACAAGGTCTATGCGTGGCTGGCCAGTCAGTCCCTCCCGTCTCGTAGCGGACACCCAGCAACTTTTAGGAGGAGGTCCCAGCGCCCCCAATTCTCCAGCACCTCAGCAAGTGAAGCTGATGAGGCAGCCCAGGATACCCCACAGAACAGAAGGGACATCCCTTTAGGGGTTCGTACCCGGGCGATAATTGCCGGAAGAGAGGTGCCCCAACGAGGAGAGGCGGCCAAACAAAGAGGCAGGAGAGGAGCCAACACCGGAACAAAACCTCTGAAGGGAAGGCGCAATTGATTTTTGACCTATCCTCTGGCCATATTTCTGACATTGAGACGAGAGTGTTGAGTAGAGGCATTTCCTTTATTCCCACCAAGTCGGCTGACCCATTTCAACAAAAGATTGACAATTATAAATTGATCAGATCACTTAAACTTAAGGAACATTTTTCCAAGCAAAATATGTCGGGAGCATCCACAGTGACGGACTCTCTACCACCACAGGTGAGACGTATGATGAGGTCCACATTTGAACCGTATTCCACTAACACCTCTATAAAAACTTTCAGCAGAATGCTGGATGATTCAGAGCAGGGCATTAATGCCAAGTGTTACCCTAACCTTACTAAAGATGAATTTGATGCTTTGAAAAGTCTAAGTAAAAGAGAGGACATCATTATACGGCAGGCTGATAAGGGTGGGGGTATTGTGGTACTTGATACGTTGAAATATAAGAGAGAATGTGAACGTCTATTATCTGATAAATCCACGTATTCTAAGCTATCCAGAGACCCAACTAATGTGTTTAAAAAAGAGTTGGAAGTTATTTTGAAACAAGCTGTGGACAATGGTATCATTTCGGTAGGTGTTAGTAAGGCATTGTGTGTTGACTGCCCGGTGGTTCCTGTATTCTATGTGATCCCCAAAATTCATAAGGATGCAGTGAATCCGCCGGGCCGACCCATAATTTCGGCCAGAGGTTCACTATGCGAAGTGGTTTCAGTTTTTTGTGATAGTTATTTACAACCCTGTATACAAAACACACCTACTCACCTTAAAGATACATCCTCTCTGCTACGTCTACTAGAGAAAATGGGGACACTACCCCATGAGGTCACGTTACAATCCATAGATGTGACGAGCCTGTACACCTGTATCCCTCATGGGGCAGGTGTACAGGCGGTTAAACATCTTATAACCAATAATCCCCATTATACTGGCCCAGACATCAAATTTTTTCTGTCACTTCTAGAGTTTACATTGGTACACAATTATTTCATGTACGACAATAATTTTTACATCCAATGCACTGGCTGTGCCATGGGGTCGGCCGGGGCCCCGGAATTTGCCAATTCGTACATGTGGGAACTTGAAAGTGAATTATTCTTACAGGATAGCATTATTTCTTCACAGGTATGTCTATATCAGCGCTATATAGATGACGTACTGATTTTCTGGGGAGGCCCAAGAGACAAACTAATTGGGATAATTGAACAGCATAATTCTTCACCCAGCCCCATTAAATTCACCATGGAGATGGATGATACACAAATCAATTTTCTTGATGTATGCATTACCGTCATAGCCTTAGGGATAGCAAGGCAGCAACTGCTGGCTCCCAAGGTTCCCAAACAACTTAAAGGGAGGGTACCTTGGGTAACACAATTCAGTACCAGCAGTAATCATATAGCCTCTAGAACTAAACAACTATGGCCAATTGTAGCTTCTGATAAGGATTTGGGTGAGGTTTACCAATCTAGACTCCTCAATAGTTACTCTAAAGGTAGGAGTATTAGGGATTTTGTCGTTAAGGCCGACATATCCAAGTTTGGTAAAGATCTCCCTGTCAAGAACTTCCTGAAACATAAAAACGGCTGTTTTAAATGTAGTGGATGTACCACCTGTAGCTACCTGACACAAGGTGATTCCTTTCAGCATCCCCATACAGCCAAAAAATACCTTATCAAGTACCCATTATCTTGTGACTCAAAATTTGTTGTGTATATGTTGACATGCCCTTGTGGGCTGACATATGTCGGCAAAACCGATTGTGCATTCAAAATAAGGATGGCACAACATCGATATGCGATACGGGAGGCCTATAAGTCAGGGACTAGCGACCAACCTGTGGCTCGCCATTTCGTGTTAGCTAAACACGGTATGGCAACCCTCCGCTATAAGATCATCGATCAGGTTCCATTGTCGCTACGAGGGGGGGATCGATCCAAAAAATTGCTCCAGATAGAGGCAAAATGGATCTCCACCCTCAATACAGTACATCCTAAAGGATTGAATGAGACATTGAGCTTGAAATGCTTCTTGTAAACTGTCCCTTATTATTTGAATACGACTACTCTTCAATCAGTTAAGATCTGTTATTAGTGGCTACTTGATATTATTCTTTCTGATAATAGTCGATGTATTAATGCAATAGCCTCTGTTTGTTCTAAAGGCTACCAGCTCCAGATTATATATGTGTTTTTGAGTGTCGATTTTTGCTATTTATTTGAGTTAAATTATATGCATTGATTCTATAATCCCACTGCATTGCGCTGCAACATCTGGCAGCATTATATTGTATTATGTCCTATTTTTAATAGTATGTACACATATGTAACAATGGCAATGTCGCTTTTGTATTTTGCACTGCACTTTAGTTTTATGCTTTGGATTTCACTAACATGTCACGAATGTTGTTTACGTTGCCTTGGTTACTTATCTCCCACAGCCCGAGAGTGCCGGCTAAACGGACCGGTGACGCGTCACTTCCTGTGGGGGGAGTGACGTCAGTTCCGGGATCTGGGCGGCGCGACGGCTGATGGCGGTGAGAAACCTCCGTATGCACAGGTATTTAAACACTGAATATTGTCTAATACTGTATCCTGACGAAGGGGCTGTGTCCCCGAAACGTAGATTCATTAAAGCACTTTTTTCTTCAACTTACTTGCTACGTCTCCCAGTGCCGCCCTCATTGCTGCTGTTGTATAGGGGATTGTATCCAGGAGGTGAAGGCACGGGGGCAAGTATTCTACAACGCTGGGGAGCGTAAGTACCGGGTCATACTGTATGGTAGATATATATATATATATATATATATACACCCCCCACACACACATATATAGAGATTGCTTGAAATAGGCAGACAGATATGGATGGATTAGATACATAGACAGACAGAAACTGCACAGAAGTTGAAGTTCCTCTACACACTCACAGGGTACCGGGCTGTCTCTCTATCTATTGTTCCTTCAGGCAGCTGAGATGGCTCTATGGAGATGGGGGCATCTAGTGGCAGACAGATATGGATGGATTAGATTAGATACATAGACAGACAGAAACTGCACAGAAGTTAATGTTCCTCTACACACTCACAGGGTACCGGGCTGTCTCTCTATCTATTGTTCCTTCAGGCAGCTGAGATGGCTCTATGGAGATGGGGGCATCTAGTGGCTCCTGGTAGTACTGCAGTTAGCAGTAACAGAAGCTCTCTGCTCCCGAAGCCATCACTTGCTCGTCGTTACATTAGACCCTTCCAACTCCCCCTATCCTCCCGCTGTTGCCAATGCACTGACACATAAGTGGCATGGGTGGTCTAGAAGAGCCGCGCCTCATGCTGCCGGCTCCGCTGTCTGCCATAGTGTTACAGGTGCAACGGCAGCCGACAGCAATAGCGCACAGCACAGGGATACAGAGCAGGGAGAGCGCCTCACGTGCTTTGCATCCTTTTGCTGAGTGGGTTCCGCCGGCACATTGTTACAAGATATGTGGCATCCCAGTCCTGAGTGATACCCCTTTTATGGAAACATAGGAAAGGGTTACAAGCTGTGGCTTGGCTGTGTCACTTGTGAACTTAATGAACTGTGACAGTCTGGGATTCTGCAATTGCAGCCTGGGTGCTAGGCAACCGAGGCTGTGCACAATGGAAGCAATCCGGAGGGTGTTGAGACCCAGGAGAATCTGACTGTGCCTGAGAGGAGCGCGGGGAAAAAAAGAGAGGATTTATAGGCTGCAGAGGGGGATGTGACGTCAGATGCCAGTGGAATGTGTGCTGAGAAAGCCTGCATCTGCCGCAGTGATACAGAGTGCCTGTGAGATTCAAGTAGTGATCAGCGTGGTTTGAAGTAAACATTCCACATGCTGTGATTTACTGCAGCTCAGACGGAGACAGCAATAGCTCTTGTGCACAGAGGAGAAGCAGCGCTGCACGGTGAGACAACGGAGTTTGTGTGGGGTGGCCCCCTGAGTAAACAGATCATCACTACAGTCATAGGACATGTGAGTCTGGATAAGTTAGCCACTGAGTTCTGGAGTAGCCTAACGACTGGGACAGTCTCATACACTATACTAAACAGCTGCGTCCGGGTGTAAAGGCCCATAATTAGCCTCTGAAGAAGAGTGAAGTAATATAAAGGCCCCCTCTGCCCCTCCATAGACTACAAGGCCGGCAGACTATATAAGAGAGAGACTCTGGTCAAGGAATGACTGAACACTGCCTTACAAGCTAAATCACTGCTATCTCAGTGAAACTGAAACTGACATTGATTAGACATTGAGCATTTAGAAGTGATCCTTCACACTGCGGCACTACCTGGGAACAAATAGAAATTAACAAGACTATATCCCTCATACAGAGAGGAAATCCAGCAGACTTCCAGTTTGGGATCTCCACTTTAAATAGTAATCTGTTGGGGCTCCTGCTAGATACAGCAATTGGTGACATTTCCACTATACTTGCCAGTCCCTACATATTATATGGAAATCAAGCTTTATCAAAGGATTACAATCCTAAAATCCTGTGCACAGGTATAAAATCAACATTTGGACACTATTCAGGTTATGTGTGTTCGGGTACCCGATGCTAATGTTCATACAGTAATTAAGCATAGTTGTGATAATTGATTAGTGTCTTGTTTGAAGTCTATTGTTGAAAGGTATTAAAATCACTTAACAGGCTTGATAAAGGGTCACAGAGTTGGGCCCTGCCTAAAGGTCCAATAATCTGAGTCACTCAAGTAACTGCCTATTACTGATTTATGCAGATAACGGTTAGTAAGTTATATACAAGTTGTCATTACGGTGAAAGAAAGACAGTATCGGGCAACAAGTAATCATATGCAAAGTTTGTGCTTAAAGTTGTCATTGTTGTGACCCCATGTATTATACTGATTACCTACTGTGCTAGTGTACAGACTATATCGCATGCACTGGTTCTTGAAATAAATACACATGCATTATTAATGAACGTTGTTTTTCATATTCAAAAGTGTGTTACTCATACCTTCAGACCTCTCCGCGAAGAGAATAGGAGTATCATCGTGAAGCTGATTTCTGGTAAGCACATTGCCATAAGGGGCTAACCTGAGGGTACCACAAGTTGAATTTGGCGTCCTACGAACAGGATAACGAACGGGAAAAAGAACATGTCCGTGACAGACCAAAACAAAGAGACACCGGCAACGCCACAGCCGGGTACGTCAGGAACAAGAATAACGACAGCACCAACATTGGCCAATGTGAATCCTATTACATTCCCATATTACTTTGGAGCACCATGGCTTCCTACATACTCAGGGGATAAGAACAAGAAAGACTCAAATTCATGGACAGTATTCAAGAACAAGTTACAATCTATGTTTAGGCTCTATTCCCTGGCTAACCAACAACAAGTCGAAATATTGATCGGCCAACTAAAAGACTCAGCTCTAAGAGAGGTATTATCGTGGCCGGACACCGAGAAAACAGATGTAGACCAAATATTCCAGCGTTTAGCGAAAATTTTCGACACAAGCACATTGGCAGAATTAAAATCTGACTTCTATGCAAGAAAGCAACACCCCGGGGAGTCACTACGAGATTTTGCCCTGAGCTTACAAGAGGTGCTGAAGAAAATACAAGAGATGGACCCCTTGGAAGTGAAAGAGAAGGATGAGATGTTAATCAACCAGTTCATGGAAGGCGCAAGCGGAGAAGGAATCGGCGCCCAACTGCGATTACTGAGAATCCAACTCCCTAGATATTCATTTCTAGATTTCAAGGAGGCTGCTATTAAAGTGATTGGCCCACCCCGGCCTAATAAAGCTCACTTCCCAGAGATGCCAGGTTACCAAGAGAAGAAGGATGATGAAGACCTCCAAAAGCCGATGCAAGAGGCCCCTGAACCAAAACGAGCAGTTGTAAAGACGGGACAGAATTCCCAAACCGATTCAGTGAATGACCTGAAAAGTCGAATAGAAGAATTAACGGTAGGGATGGATACCATAAGTCGGAAGCTACAGAGGTTAAGGAGACGAGCGCCTCCAGAAAGGAATGAGTCCAATTGGAGGGCAGGCCGGAGGGAAGGACGAAACGATCGGTGGGAACCCCCTCCAGGAAGAGGTAGAAGAGATACCGACCAATTTGACTCATTAGGCTGACCTATATGCCGAAGGTGTAACCAAAGTGGCCACGTAGAATGGAATTGCCGGCTGTCGGAGCCGTTAAACGACAACTCCCCGAGACCAGGGACCATCCCTCGGGGAGAACCAACCCTATAGGTCCAACCCCAGAAGATTGGTGCCCCAAATACGTGGGCCGGTGCCCTGTTATCACCATTTGGATTAATGGAACCCCTGTACTAGCCATGCTTGACACAGGATCACAAGTGACCACCATCCAGGCAGGGGCGTACTACCAGCATTGGGGCACGACGGACATGATCCCTCCTCCCCCATCATGGCTGAGGCTGATGGCCAGTAAAGGGCTTGATATCCAGTGCAGGGGCTACTGCGAACTACACTTCAAGATCGGACAAGCCGAGTTGAGTAATCAAGGGTGCCTGATCACTGATGTGGATGATCCGACTATACCTCCTATCATTGTGGGGATGAATGTACTTCAAAGTTGCCCAGCCGAGCTAATCTCAGCTTTAAAGACAGAACTTACCGCGGCACCACCCGATGCACAGAGGGCCCTCAGTGTGACGATAAGAACCCTACAGGGACAGCAGCGGTTCATCAAGCACAATGGAGAAGTGAGTAAAGTGAGGGTTGCCAGCAACAGACCCCTGACACTTCAGCCAAATACAGAAACTGTGGTGTGGGGTAAGGCCAAATGCGGCCCAGAAGGGAGGACCTATAATGCGGTGGTGGAAGCATGTCTGACCACCATAAGAAACGATATCGCAATTGCACGGGCCGTGGTGACAGTGACGGGAGGAAGGGTGCCAGTAAGGATCCTCAACTCCAATGATTATCCGATCCGACTCTATCGCCGCCAAATCATGGCGAGCCTATCCTGGGTGACTTTCCAGGACGTGGTAGAAGTATCCACGGCGACCGCCCAAACCCTCACGCAAGGGGAAGAGCCTGCTGGAAAAAAGACTGAATGGTGGTGTGACATTCACATAGGAGATGAGAATACATCAGTGGAACACCGGGAACGGGTACTACACGTGGTCCAAGAGAAAGCCTGAAGTTTAAGCCAACACCCTGCTGATTTCGGGAAAGTCCACGACATCCAGCACCATATTCCCACTGGAGAAGCACCCCCTATTAAAGAATGCCACCGGCCTTTGGCCCCTGCGTTATACCAACCTGTGCGCAAGATGCTGGAAGAGATGAAGGCCTCCGGGGTGATTAGCGAAAGTCACAGCCCTTGGGCGGCGCCTATGGTTCTGGTTCGGAAGAAGGATGGAAGTCTACATTTTTGTGTAGACTACAGGAAGCTCAATCAGATTACTCACAAGGATGCGTATCCCTTACCCCGCATTGAAGAGTCACTCACCGCCCTCAATTCAGCTGCCTATTTTTCGACGCTGGACCTAACCAGTGGCTACTGTCAGGTAGCGGTGGCAGCGGAGGATAGAGAAAAGACAGTGTTCACCACGCCCATGGGCTTATACGAGTTTCTTCGAATGCCCTTTGGGCTGTGTAATGCCCCAGGAACTTTTCAGAGGGTAATGGAGCACTGCCTGGGGCACAAGAATTTTGACATGGTATTCCTCTACCTCGATTATGTAATTATCTACTCTAAAACCTACAAGGAGCATCTGCAACACCTAAGTGATGTATTCCAGCACCAGGCAGGATACGGTCTAAAACTAAAACCCTCCAAATGCCATCTATTGAAGACCAGCGTCCAATACTTGGGACACATCGTGGGCACTAATGGAGTCGCCCCTGATCCCGATAAGATTTCTGTTGTCCGGGACTGGCCAATACCCACGACTGTAAAGGAGGTGAGAAGTTTCCTCGGATTTATCGGTTACTACAGCAGATTCGTACCCTGATTCGCCCAGGTTGTGGCCCCTCTCCATGAACTGCTTCGTGAAGTACCCTCAGCTCAGCATGGGAAGAAGATACCTGTGGCATGGACAGAGGCTCAACAAACTACATTTGATAAACTGAAGAGCCTGTTGACGGAGTCCCCGGTTCTGACGTATCCAGATTATAGTCGACCATTTCACCTGTACACCGACGCGAGCAATTGTGGTCTGGGAGCCGTACTGTCAGAAGAACAGCAGGGGCAAGAACGTGTCATTGCCTATGCAAGCAGGAGTCTCAGGAGAACTGAACGCAATGATGCCAACTACAGCGCATTCAAACTGGAGTTCTTGGCGCTGGTGTGGGCCATAACTGAAAAGTTCAAAGATTATCTGTTAGCAACACCATTCATAGCCTTCACTGCTAATAATCCACTGGCCCACCTGAATACGGCTAAGCTCGGTGCATTGGAACAGCGGTGGTATTCTAGGCTTGCGAACTACAATTTCACAATCAAATATCGGAGTGGCAAGGCCAACGCTAACGCTGACACACTTTCCAGGTTACCATCGGTAATGGTGCCAGAAGTGGATGAAGATGAGTGGGAGGAAGTGGAGATCCCTCGGTTCCAAGCTGCAATGAACTGTTGGAAAACCCCCCCACCAATTTTCTGGGCCAGGCAGCAGAAAGTGATCAACAACCGCCTCCCGGTAGCACTGACTGGGTGCAAGTACAGAGCTCAAGCCCTGTTCTGGAAAAGTTGAAAGTCTTACTGATCTCAAGAAGGCTGTTGTCAAAACAAGAACGGCAGGCACTGGATCCAGAACTGATAAAGCTGTGGAGACAGAGAGAACGACTACGAATCCACAAAGGGTTGTTGGTTCGCCGTGGTGTCAATCCCAAGACTCACCTGCCGGTAACGCAGATTGTACTGACCAGACGGGATAGTGACCGAGTGCTGGAAGCCTATTACGATCAGTCTGGGCATTTTGCCCTACAAAAGGTAGAAGCCACACTGAGACGGCGATTCTATTGGGTGAACATGAGAGAGGATATCGAAGAGTGGAATTCAAATTGTCCGAATTGTTCAATGAAGAAGAAACCCCCTGCAGATCAGCGAGCAGAGCTACATCCCATAGTGACCCATCATCCACTCGAGTTGGTGGCGATTGATCATGTTAAACTGGAACCCAGCAGTAGTGGCTATCAGTATGCCATCACTATAATTGACCACTACTCCAAATTCGTTGTTGCCCTTCCAGTTAAGGACTTGACTGCATCCACGACAGCAGAATTATTGTGGAGAGCCTTTGTGAGACCATATGGCTACCCCGAAAAGATATTGACAGACCAGGGATCTGCCTTTGAGTCTCGCTTGTTCCAGGAATTGTGTGACCTCTATGGGTGTCGAAAACTGCATACGACAATGTATCACCCCCAATGCAACGGAGTGTGCGAACGAATGAACCAATCCCTTATCAACATGCTCCGATCAATACCCACGGAGGCTAGGAGGGATTGGCCTGATCTTCTCTCAGAAATCACATTCCTGTATAACAATACAGAACACAGTTCCACCGGGTATACCCCATTCTACCTCCTATTTGGCAGAGAAGGGCGACTACCTGCAGACGTACGGCTATCCCTTCCGGAGGAGGTCACTCAAGGGGATATGCCACAGACGGATTGGGTACTGGAGCACCAGAGGCGCCTACAGACCGCCTATGCTGTTGTCAAACAGCAAACAGAACAAGGGCAGAGACGCCAAGCTGATGATTACAACCGCCATGCAAAGGCTGGTCCTCTCACCGTGGGAGAACTGGTGTGAAAGAGGCAGAACCGTCGTGGTAGTAAACTTGACGGATATTGGGAAGAGACTCCCTATAAAATTATTGAAGTTCCATATCCAGAGAGTGATGTCTACAGAATTGCACGTCTTGGTGAGAAGAAGTCAATGGTTGTTCATCGTAACCAGCTAAAGAAATACTTGTCTAGTCATCGAGAGGTGGTGGAACCACAGCTCACAGAGGCGGAGAGGTCAAGTACACCTGAGTCCCCGTGCAATAGCGATCCTACTGCTGAGATGTTGAATGTGTTCTGGCCAGTGTGGGGGCTGTTACACCCTACGATCAGGTCTGAAACTGTACCCTGTTCTATGTCTGACATTGGTAATGATAATGTGGTAGATGTCTGTCCCCTTGTACCGAATGTGCCTGTTCCTGATGTAACTGAGTCAATTGATCAAAGTGAGGTAATTGGCCCATCAGAGGAGAGACGGTCGACCCGCTCTACGCGGGGCCAACTGCCGGCCCGATACAGATATTGATGTACTTTTAGTCATTAAATTTTGGCAGGTCTCTGTGTTATAAGGCGTGAGGACACGCCTCATTTCAGTGGGAAAATTTGTGGCATCCCAGTCCTGAGGGATACCCCTTTTATGGAAACATAGGAAAGGGTTTCAAGCTGTGGCTTGGCTGTGTCACTTGTGAACTTAATGAACTGTGACAGTCTGGGATTCTGCAATTGCAGCCTGGGTGCTAGGCAACCGAGGCTGTGCACAACGGAAGCAATCCGGAGGGTGTTGAGACCCAGGAGAATCTGACTGTGCCTGAGAGGAGTGCGGGAAAAAGGAGAGAGGATTTATAGGCTGCAGAGGGGGATGTGACGTCAGACGCCAGTGGAATGTGTGCTGAGAAAGCCTGCATCTTCCGCAGTGTTACAGAGTGCCTGTGAGATTCAAGCAGTGATCAGCGTGGTTTGAAGTAAACATTCCACATGCTGTGATTTACTGCAGTTCAGATGGAGACAGCAATAGCTCTTGTGCACAGAGGAGAAGCAGCGCTGCACGGTGAGACAACAGAGTTCGTGTGGGGTGGCCCCCTGAGTAAACAGATCATCACTACAGTCATAGGACATGTGAGTCTGGCTATGTTAGCCACTGAGTTCTGGAGTAGCCTAACGACTGGGACAGTCTCATACACTATACTAAATGTCAGCGTCCGGGGTCTTACCAGAACGCTGGGGCCGCGGGGCGGGCTTCACGGGCAGCAGCGGTGGAGGGCTGCGGCGCTGGGTTCAAGGGTACAGGCAGCGGTAATGGCGTTGAGGGAGTCCGCTTGTGGCGGCGGGACGCCGCTGCAGCAGCTCGCTCTCGCTAAGCCGTTGCCTAGGAGACCAGTGAGCAGCATGTTGTCAGAAAAGGTCTGCATTACTGGGCGCCGCCATGTTGGAGAGCAAGTTTCTGACATAATTCCTGTTCCTAGTTTTCCAGCCAATCCAGGGAGACTTCTTCCTATAAAAGGGGGATGGTTTAGGACAGGGATGCCAGTGCTTCAAGTTACAACCCTGTTGTAGGTGCTTTAGCCTGTGCTCCCAGGATTCCTGCTGTATTCTGGTACTTCTAACCCTGCTTTGCCAGTTCTCAGTTGCTGCTGCAGTTTTCCCGTTCCTAGCCTGCTGCTGCCCGTGGAGACGCTCTTGGAAAACCCGGTTCAGTAAGACCCTTTGGGCACGGACGACCCCGGGTCTCTTGCCTCGTCCTCCAAGCCACAGTCCGCAGATTCTTGCTTCCAGCCAAGTCCTCGAACCACCATTCACCGTCCTCATCTCGTTATCTCCAGCTTCATCTTTCAAGTCACAGTCTACAGTTCTCAGTCTCCAGTCACGACCCAAACTACCGTCCACAGTTCTCAGCTCCTCTACCGCAGTTTCATCTCATAAGTCGCAGTCCACGGTTCTTGTCTTCAGCCTCGTTTTACTCTCACCCACAGTTCCACAGTTCTTTGTCTACGACCACGTTCTCAAGTCACCGTTCATCAACCTCAGTTTTCTACCTCTGCTCTGTACATAATAAATACTTTCCATTAACTCTCAAACTCCGCCTACATCCTTCATTTCTCCGTATCCCATGCAAAGGAACTATATCCAACCCCCTCATTTTGTTCTTCCCCAGCCTGCTACCTCCTTGGGCAAGTCTCAACTGCCGGATCCCCAAACTTTGCTAGACGTGACAGTAAGCACTGGCCCAATGGATTCGACGGGTGATCAGGCCTCAGGAGGAGATTCAACCGCAGATATCTGGTCTCGCTTAAGTAAGCATGAGGCCACACAATTTCAAATTGTGCAGTTCATGCAGAGTATGTCCGAACGTCTCGATTCTCTCTGCGTTGCCATGACGGCTCCTCAAGTTCCTACAGCTGCTCCCACATTAGCACCTCCGGTTCTACTTCCTCCTGTGCCAGGCCCACTTCCACGGTTGCATTTGCCATCTCCCAGTAAATTCGATGGGAATCCAAAGCACTGCCGTGGGTTTCTTAACCAGTGTGAAATCCAGTTCGAACTACAGTCAGCCAGTTTCCCATCAGCACGAACCAAGGTAGCCTATATCATTTCTTTACTTACTGGGCAAGCGTTGGAATGGGCATCACCATTGTGGGAGAGGTCGGATCCAATCCTGTTTAACTACTCGGAGTTTGTAGCCACCTTTCGAAGAATCTTCGACGAACCGGGCAGGACTTCTGCTGCCTCATTGGAGATCCTGTGCCTGCGTCAGGGCACGCGTACGGTCAGTCAGTACGTGATCCAGTTTCGTACTCTCTCCTCTGAACTGAACTGGAATGAGGAGGCTCTCATCGCAGCTTTCTGGAGCGGTCTCTCCGAGTAGATCAAAGATGACCTCGCGACTCAGGACGTACCTGATAAGTTGGATAAGTTAATTTCCCTATGCAATAAATTAGACTTAAGATACAGAGAACGCTGTATGGAGAAATCACGGTCAGATCGTCCCAGGCCTCGAGTCGTTCCTCCACCAACACTATCAACTCCAACTACTGAGGAACCCATGCAGATCAATCGTTCCCGTCTTTCCAACGAGGAACGTCAGTGACGGCGACAAGGGAACTTATGCCTGTACTGTGGTGCATCTGATCATTTTGTTAAATCTTGTAGCCAACGTCCGGGAAACGCCCGCTCCTAGCTTGTGACGGAGAGGTCAAGCTAGGAGAATTCTCAGAATTACTTGCCAAGAAAGAGTCAGTCTTGTTAACCCACCTGGAGCTTCCTTCTTCCTCTCTTCTCATCCCTGCACTACTCGACTCCGGAGCCGCCGAAAGTTTTATTACATCAGCTCTGGTCAAACGATCGGGGATACAAACGGTCCGTTTGGATCGTACCATCTCAATTACTGCTGTGGATGGAAGTCATATTCCTGAGGGAATTATCACTCTTCGTACAATTCCTCTTAAGATGAAGGTTGGAGCTAATCATTCGGAAAACATCTCTTTCCTAGTAATTCCCAAAGCCTCTCACGAACTGATCCTAGGATTTCCATGGTTAAGTAGACACAATCCCCACATAGATTGACAAACCATGGATGTTCTTTCCTGGGGACGAAACTGCTTCCAGAACTGTTTGCCCTCTGTAAGACCTCTCTGCTCTTCTAGTCCTTCCAGCCTCCCTGCAGAATACCAGGCCTTCCAAGATGTTTTTAGTAAGCATGGGGCGGACACCTTGCCTCCGCATCGCACTTGGGATTGTCCCATTGATCTGGTACCCGGCAAGACTCCTTCCCGAGGTCGAATCTACCCGCTCTCACTCCCTGAGACTCAGGCCATGTCGGAGTATATCCAGGAGAACTTGGAAAAAAGGTTCATTAGGTCATCCACCTCTCCGGCTGAGGCGGGGTTTTTCTTTATCAAAAAGAAGGATGGGGGTCTGCGGCCCTGTATTGACTATAGAGGTCTCAATGACATTACAATTAAGAACAGATATCCATTACCTCTAATTCCAGAACTGTTCGACCGTGTTAAAGGAGCTACTGTATTCACTAAGCTGGACTTACGGGGAGCCTACAACCTTATACGTATATTCGCCCAGGTGACGAATGGAAGACGGCTTTTAATACCCGCGACGGCCACTACGAATATCTGGTAATGCCTTTCGGCCTATGTAACGCCCCAGCCGTCTTTCAAGAATTCGTTAATGAAATCTTCAGAGATCTCCTCTATGACTGCTTGGTGGTTTACTTGGATGACATCCTCATTTTTTCTAGGGATCTGAAGACCCATCGAGAACAAGTCAAAGAAGTTCTAACTCGTTTACGGAGGAATCAACTATTTTGTAAGCTCGAGAAGTGCACCTTCGAAGTACCCACAATTCCATTTCTCGGTTACATCCTTTCAGGGCAGAAATTGCAGATGGATCCCGCTAAAGTCCAAGCGATTCAGGATTGGTCGCTTCCAGCTTCCCTTAAGGGAGTTCAACGTTTCCTGGGGTTCGCTAACTTCTACCGAAGATTCATTCAGAATTATTCCTCTGTCATAGCCCCCATAACAGCATTAACCAGGAAAGGAGCCGATCCAGCCAAATGGTCTCCAGAGGCTTTAGAAGCCTTTTCATCGTTAAAGAAGGCCTTCATGACCGCTCCTGTTCTTCGACAGCCTGATCTCAGTCGTCCGTTCCTGGTGGAAGTCGATGCCTCCATGGTAGGAGTGGGAGCAGTTTTATCTCAGCTCTTCGAGGACAAGAAAGTCCATCCTTGTGCGTTCTTCTCGCGAAGATTCACCCCCGCTGAGCAGAATTACGCTATTGGGGAACAAGAATTACTAGCAATTAAGTTAGCCTTTGAGGAGTGGAGGTATTTGTTGGAGGGAGCTCAGCATCCAATCTCGGTAACCACGGATCATAAGAACCTCCTGTATCTACAGTCAGCCCGATGTCTGAATCCACGTCAAGCAAGATGGGCACTCTTCTTTACCCGTTTCAACTTTAAACTTAGTTACCGCCCAGGGTCCCTCAACAAAAAGGCAGATGCATTATCTCGTTCCTTGAGTTCTGAAGAACCCTCTGACCGTTCAAAAGAACAATACATCTTAGACTCCACCTCTTTTTCAGCAACCAATACCTCTCCACTTCCTCCTCCAGGAAAGATCTTCGTTGCTCCAAATCTTCGCAAGAGACTGCTTACATGGGCTCACTCCTCCTCCTTCATGGGCCATGCGGGTGGTCATAAAATGCTCAAATTCATTCAGCGCTCCTACTGGTGGCCTCATCTCAGGACTGATGTACAGGAATTCGTGGCTGCCTGTCCAAAGTGTGCTCAGCATAAAAGTCCTAAAGGTCCTCCAGCTGGGTTACTTCATCCGCTACCTGTGCCGCAAAGACCATGGACACATATTTCTATGGACTTTATTACTGATTTGCCTGTGTATGGTAGATGGAACACCGTATGGGTCATAGTTGATCGATTTTCTAAAATGGCACACTTTGTTCCCCTGGCCAGTCTTCCATTAGCATCCCAGCTGGCAAAATTATTCATAGCAGAGATTTTTCGTCTCCATGGATTACCGCAGGAAATCGTATCTGATAGAGGTCCCCAGTTTGTGGCCAAGTTTTGGAGATCCCTATGTTCTCCTCTTGGCGTGAAATTGAATTTCTCCTCAGGATATCATCCTCAAACGGATGGTCAAACAGAAAGAGTGAACCAGGACCTGGATACATTTCTGCATTTATTCATGTCCTCCTCTCAGGACGACTGGCTGGACTTCCTCCCATTTGCAGAATTTGCCCATAACAATCTTTATCACTCTGCCACAAAATCTTCTCCATTTTTCATTAATTATGGTTATCATCCGAAAGTTCCTGACTTCCAACTTCTGCCTACACTCGAGGTTCCTGCCGCAGAGTCAACACTTAGACAATTTACTGAAACCTGGAAACAAATTCACAAGGCCTTGCTCAAGACATCCAAGAAGTATAAGACCTACGCAGATCTAAAGCGAAAAGCGGTACCAAGTCTTAAAGTGGGAGATCGGGTTTGGGTTTCCACATGTAACCTAAGATTGAAGGTTCCTACTAAGATGTTTGCTCCCAGGTTTATTGGGCACTACCCAATCGAAAGAGTTTTGAATCCTGTGGCTTACAAGGTGAAGTTACCTCCACATTTAAGAATCCCTAACGCTTTTCATATTTCTCTCTTAAAACCGTTGGTACTCAATCAATTCAGAGCTGCTCTACCTAAATCACCCAAGATCCAGTCAACACAAGGAGACGAATTTGAGATTCATAAGATCCTCGACTCCCGCAAACGATATGGTCGCCTCCAGTACCTAGTTGATTGGAAGGGATATGGACCTGAGGAAAGGTCCTGGGTAGAGGCAGAGGACGTCCATGCCCCAAGACTTCTTCGGACATTTCATGCCAAATTTCAAGCTAAACCTTATAGGTGTCTGGAGTCCTCCCGCAAAGGGGGGGTACTGTCAGCGTCCGGGGTCTTATCGGAACGCTGGGGCCGCGGGGCGGGCTTCACGGGCGGCCGGGCAGCGGCGGTGGAGGGCTTCGGCACTGGGTTCAAGGGTACAGGCAGCGGTAATGGCGTTGAGGGAGTCCGCTCGTGGCGGCGGGACGCCGCTGCAGCAGCTCGCTCTCGCTAAGCCGTTGCCTAGGAGACCTGGGGCAGTGAGCAGCATGTTGTCAGAAAAGGTCTGCATTACTGGGCGCCGCCATGTTGGAGACCAAGTTTCTGACATAATTCCTGTTCCTAGTTTTCCAGCCAATCCAGGGAGACTCCTTCCTATAAAAGGGGGCTGGTTTAGGACAGGGATGCCAGTGCTTCAAGTTACAACCCTGTTGTAGGTGCTTTAGCCTGTGCTCCCAGGATTCCTGCTGTATTCTGGTACTTCTAACCCTGCTTTGCCAGTTCTCAGTTGCTGCTGCAGTTTTCCCGTTCCTAGCCTGCTGCTGCCCGTGGAGACGCTCTTGGAAAACCCGGTTCAGTAAGACCCTTTGGGCACGGATACCCCGGGTCTCTTGCCTCGTCCTCCAAGCCACAGTCCGCAGATTCTTGCTTCCAGCCAAGTCCTCGAACCACCATTCACAGTCCTCAGCTCGTTATCTCCAGCTTCATCTTTCAAGCCACAGTCTACAGTTCTCAGTCTCCAGTCACGACCCAAACTACCGTCCACAGTTCTCAGCTCCTCTACCGCAGTTTCATCTCATAAGTCGCAGTCCACGGTTCTTGTCTTCAGCCTCGTTTTACTCTCACCCACAGTTCCACAGTTCTGTGTCTACGACCACGTTCTCAAGTCACCGTTCATCAACCTCAGTTTTCTACCTCTGCTCTGTACATAATAAATACTTTCCATTGACTCTCAAACTCCGCCTACATCCTTCATTGCTCCGTATCTCATGCAAAGGAACTATATCCAACCCCCTCATTTTGTTCTTCCCCAGCCTGCTACCTCCTTGGGCAAGTCTCAACTGCCGGATCCCCAAATTTTGCTAGACGTGACACTAAACAGCTGCGTCCGGGCGTAAAGACCCATAATTAGCCTCTGAAGAAGAGTGAAGTAATATAAAGGCCCCCTCTGCCCCTCCATAGACTACAAGGCTGGCAGACTATATAAGAGAGAGACTCTGGTCATGAATGACTGAACACTGCCTTACAAGCTAAATCACTGCTATCTCAGTGAAACTGACATTGATTAGACATTGAGCATTTAGAACAAATAGAAATTAACAAGACTATATCCCTCATATAGAGAGGAAATTCAGCAGACTTCCAGTTTGGGATCTCCACTTTAAATAGTGATCTGTTGGGGCTCCTGCTAGATACAGCAATTTTTGACATTTCCACTATACTTGCCAGTTCCTACATATTATATGGAAATCAAGCTTTATCAAAGGATTGCAATCCTAAAATCCTGTGCACAGGTATAAAATCAACATTTGGACACTATTCAGGTTATGTGTGTTCGGGTACCCGATGCTAATGTTTATACAGTAATTAAGCATAGTTGTGATAATTGATTAGTGTCTTGTTTGAAGTCTATTTTTGAAAGGTATTAAAATCACTTAACAGGCTTGTTAAAGGGTCACAGAGTTGGGCCCTGCCTAAAGGTCCAATAATCTGAGTCACTCTAGTAATAACCCTAGAGTGGTTGTGCCTATTACTGATTTATGCAGATAACGGTTAGTAAGTTATATACAAGTTGTCATTACGGTGAAAGAAAGACAGTATCAGGCAACAAGTAATCATATGCAAAGTTTGTGCTTAAAGTTGTCATTGTTGTGACCCCATATATTATACTGAGTATCTATTGTGCTAGTGTACAGACTATATCGCATGCACTGGTTCTTGAAATAAATACACATGCATTATTAATGAACATTGTTTTTCATATTCAAAAGTGTGTTACTCATACCTTCAGACCTCTCCGCGAAGAGAATAGGAGTATCATCGTGAAGCTGATTTCTGGTAAGCACATTGCCATAAGGGGGTAACCTGAGGGTACCACAGATACAAATATGCCCCCATAGGGCCAGATACACATATGCCCCACAGTGCCAGACTCACAAATGCCCAACAGTGCCAGATACAGAAATGCCCCCACAGTGCCAGATACACATATGCCCCACAGGGCCAGATACACAAATGCCCAACAGTGCCAGATACAGAAATGCCCCCACAGTGCCAGATACACATATGCCCCACAGGGCCAGATACACAAATGCCCGCACAGTGCCAGATACACAAATTCCCCCACAGTGTCAGATACATAAATGCCCCCACAGTGCCATATACACAAACGCCCCACAGTGCCAGATACACAAATGCCCTACAGTGCCAGATACACAAATGCCCTACAGTGCCAGATACACAAATGCCACCACAGTGTCAGATACACAAATGCCCCACAGTGCCAGATACACAAATGCCACCACAGTGCATGCCCCCCCCCCCCCCCCGTGCTTCTCACCGCTGCTATTGTTTCTGCTGCTGCTGTGTGAGAGGAGGAGAACACAGTGCGTGCCTCTCCTGCCCCTCAGTGCTTGGTTCGACTCCAGTCTCCAGTGGAGGCAGCATGTATCTCAAATGGGTTGTCAGTTCATTAGCCAATCAGAGCTCGTGGACCGGCAGCCGAGTTCTGATTGCCTAATGAACCGGCGCCTCATTTGAGATTCATGCTGCCGCCACCGGAGACCGGACTGAGCACTGAGGGGCAGGAGGGGTGCGTGCTGTGCTCTCCTCTGCTGCCCTCACACAGCAGTGGCTGCAAGCATGGCAGTTGGGCTGGCGGTACTGCGTACCAGCTGGCAATTACTTACAGGTACGCCATACTTGCAGCACTGGTCCCACTGCTCTGTCACTTAGTAACTAGCCAGCTCACTGTAGCCTTCGGCTTAAAGCGGATATAAACAATATTGTGAGCTGTGAGGTGGTCAACAGTGACTATATAATTATTAAAGTATGCTTAAGTTTAAATTAAATGTGTCAGTGTTTCTTCTTTGTGCCTTTTCTTGTTTGTTACTATGTGACTCAAATTATGGATCACCTTTTATCACATTAGTAACAATAATAAGATTTTACTCACCGGTAAATCTATTTCTCGTAATCCGTAGTGGATGCTGGAACTCCGTAAGGACCATGGGGAATAGCGGCTCCGCAGGAGACTGGGCACAACTAAAGAAAGCTTTAGGTCACCTGGTGTGCACTGGCTCCTCTCACTATGACCCTCCTCCAAGCCTCAGTTAGGACACTGTGCCCAGACGAGCTGACATAATAAGGAAGGATTTTGAATCCCGGGTAAGACTCATACCAGCCACACCAATCACACCGTATAACTCGTGATACTATACCCAGTTAACAGTATGAATATAACTGAGCCTCTCAACAGATGGCTCAACAATAACCCTTTAGTTAGGCAATAACTATATACAAGTATTGCAGACAATCCGCACTTGGGATGGGCGCCCATCATCCACTACGGACTACGAGAAATAGATTTACTGGTGAGTAAAATCTTATTTTCTCTGACGTCTTAGTGGATGCTGGGAACTCCGTAAGGACCATGGGGATTATACCAAAGCTCCCAAACGGGCGGGAGAGTGCGGATGACTCTGCAGCACCGAATGAGAGAACTACAGGTCCTCCTCAGCCAGGGTATCAATTTTGTAGAATTTAGCAAACGTGTTTGCCCCTGACCAAGTTGCAGCTCGGCAAAGTTGCAAAGCCGAGACCCCTCGGGCAGCTGCCCAAGATGAGCCCACCTTCCTTGTGGAATGGGCTTTTACAGATTTTGGCTGCGGTAGTCCAGCCGCAGAATGCGCCAGCTGAATTGTGCTACAAATCCAGCGAGCAATAGTCTGCTTAGAAGCAGGAGCACCCAGTTTGCTGGGTGCATACAGGATAAACAGCGAGTCAGTTCTCCTGACTCTAGCCGTCCTGGAAACATAATTTTTCAAGGCCCTGACTACGTCCAGTAACCTGGAATCCTCCAAGTCCCTAGTAGCCGCAGGCACTACAATAGGTTGGTTCAAGTGAAAAGCTGATACCACCTTAGGGAGAAACTGGGGACAAGTCCTCAATTCTGCCCTATCCATATGGAAAATCAGATAAGGACTTTTATATGACAAAGCCGCCAATTCTGATACACACCTGGCCGAAGCCAAGGCCAATAAAATTACCACTTTCCGCGTGAGATATTTTAGATCCACGGTTTTTAGTGGCTCACACCAATGTGATTTTAAGAAACTCAACACCACGTTGAGAACCCAAGGTGCCACTGGAGGCACAACCGGGGGCTGAATATGCAGCACTCCTTTTACAATGTCTGAACTTCAGGTACTGAAGCTAGTTCTTTCTGGAAGAAAATCGACAGAGCCGAGATCTGTACCTTAATGGCCCATAGACACTCCTGCTTGTAGGAAATGCAGAAATCGACCTAGTTGAAATTCCTCTGTTGGGGCCTTTTTTGGCCTCACACCAAGCAACATATTTTCGCCACATGCGGTGATAATGTTTTGCAGTTACATCTTTCCTGGCTTGAATCAGCGTAGGAATGACTTCCTCCGGAATGCCCTTTTCCTTTAGGATCCGGCGTTCAACCGCCATGCCGTCAAAACGTAGCCGCGGTAAGTCTTGGAACAGACAGGGCCCCTGCTGCCGCAGGTCCTGTCTGAGCGGCAGAGGCCATGGGTCCTCTGATATAATTTCTTGAAGTTCTGGGTACCAAGCTCTTCTTGGCCAATCCGGAACCACGAGTATCGTTCTTACTCCTCGCCTTCCTATTATTCTCAGTTCCTTTTGTATGAGAGGCAGAGGGGGGAACACATAAACCGACTGGTACACCCACGGTGTTGCCAGAGCGTCCACAGCTATCGCCTGAGGGTCCCTTGACCTGGCGCAATATCTTTTATAGCTTTTTGTTGAGGCGGGACGCCATCATGTCCACCTGTGGCCTTTCCCAATGGTGTACAATCCTTTGGAAGACTTCTGGATGAAATCCCCACTCTCCCGGGTGGAGGTCGTGTCTGCTGAGAAGATCTTCTTCCCAGTCGTCCACTCCGGGAATGAACACTGCTGACAGTGTTAACACATGATTTTCCGCCCATCGGAGAATCCTTGTGGCTTCTGCCATCGCCATCCTGCTTCTTGTGCCGCCCCGTTGGTTTACATGGGCGACTGCCGTGATGTTGTCTGATTGGATCAGTACCGGCTGGTTTTGAAGCAGAGGCCTTGCCTGACTCAGGGCATTGTAAATGGCCCTCAGTTCCAGAATATTTATGTGTAGGGAAGTCACCTGACTTGACCAAAGTCCCTGGAAGTTTCTTCCCTGTGTGACTGCCCCCCAGCCTCAAAGGCTGGCATCCATGGTCACTAGGACCTAGTCCTGTATGCCGAACCTGCGGCCCTCTTGAAGATGGGCACTCTGCAGCCACCACAGTAGAGATACCCTGGTCCTTGAAGACAGGGTTATCAGCCGATGCATCTGAAGATGTGATCCGGACCACTTGTCCAACAGGTCCCACTGAAAAGTTCTTGCATGGAACCTACCGAATGGGATTGCTTCGTAGGAAGCTACCATTTTTCCCAGGACTCGCGTGCAATGATGCACCAATACCTGTTTTGGCTTCAGGAGGTCTCTGACTAGAGATGACAGCTCCTTGGCTTTCTCCTCCGGGAGAAACACTTATTTCTGTTCTGTGTCCAGAACCATCCCCAGGAACAGTAGACGTGTCGTAGGAACCAGCTGTGACTTTGGACTGTTTAGAATCCAACCGTGCTGTTGTAGCACTTTCCAAAATAGTGCTACCCCGACTAGCAACTGCTCCTTGGACCTTGCCCTTATAAGGAGATTGTCCAAGTACGGGATAATTAAAACTCCCTTTTTTCGAAGGAGTATCATCATTTCGGCCATTACCTTGGTAAACACCCTCGGTGCCATGTACAGTCCAAACGGCAGTGTCTGGACTTGGTAATGGTAATCCTGTACCACAAATCTGAGGTACTCCTGGCGAGGATGGTAAATGGGGACATGCAGGTAAGCATCCTTGATGTCCCGGGATCCCATGTAATCCCCCTCGTCCAGGCTTGCAATAACCGCCCTGAGCGATTCCATCTTGAACTTGAATTTTTTTATGTATGTGTTCAAGGATTTTAAATATAAAATGGGTCACACCGGACCATGCGGTTTCGGTACCCCAAACCGTGTGGAATAGTAACCCCGTCCTTGTTGAAGTAGGGGTACCTTGAGTATTACCTGCTGGGAATACAGCTTATTAATTGTCTCTAGCGCAGCCTCCCTGCCTGAGGGAGTTGTCGGCAAGGCATATTTGAGGAAACGGCGGGGGGAAGACATCTCGAATTCCAGCTTGTACCCCTGAAATACTACTTGAATGAAACAGGGATCCACCTGTGAGCGAGCCCACTGATCGCTGAAATTTTTGAGACGGCCCCCCACCGTACCTGGCTACACCTGTGGAGCCCCCGCGTCATGCTGTGGACTCAGAGGAAGCGAGAGAAGAATTTTGATTCTGGGAACAGGCTGACTGGTGCAGCTTTTTCCCTCTTCAAATGTCTCTGTACAGAAAGGAAGCGCCTTTGACCCGCTTGCTTTTCTGAAGCCGAAAGGACTGTACCTGATAATACAGTGCTTTCTTAGTCTGTGAGGAAACCTGAGGTAAAAATATTTCTTCCCAGCTGTTGCTGTGGATACGAGGTCCCAGAGACCATCCCCAAATAATTCCTCACCCTTATAAGGCAGAATCTCTATGCGCCTTTTAAAGTCAGCATCACCTGTCCAGTGACAGGTCTCTAATACCCTCCTGACAGAATGGACATTACATTCATTTTGGATGCCAGCCGGCAAAATATCCCTCTGTGCATCCCTCATATATAAGACGACGTCTTTAATATGTTCTTATGTTTGACAGGGTCACCGACCACGCTGCAGCAGCACGATCTGCAGGTCTCAGTCTAGTACCTGAGTGTGTAAATACAGACTTCAGGATAGCCTCCTGCTTTTTATCAACAGGTACCTTCAAAGTGGCCGTTCCTAAAACGGCAGTGCCACCTTTTTTGACAACCGTGTGAGCGCCTTATTCACCCTAGGGGATATCTCCCAGCGTAACTTATCCTCTGGCGGGAAAGGGTACGCCATCAGTAACTTTCTTATCGGGGGGAACCCACGCTTTTCACACACTTCCTTCATTCATCTGATGGGGGAACAAAACACTGCCTGCTTTTTCTCCCCAAACATAAAACCCCTTTTATGTGGTACTTGGGTTAATGTCAGAAATGTGTAACACATTTTTCATTGCCGAGATCATGCAACGGATGTTCCTAGTGGATTGTGTATATGTCTCAACCTTGTCGACACTGGAGTCAGACTCCGTGTCGACATCTGTGTCTGCCATCTGAGTGAGCGGGCGTTTTTGAGCCCCTGATGGCCTTTGAGACCCCTGGGCAGGCGCGGACTGAGAAGCCGGCTGTCCCACAGCTGTTACGTCATCCACCCTTTTATGTAAGGAGTTGACACTGTCGGTTAATACCTTTCACCTAACCATCCACTCTGGTGTCGGCCCCACAGGGGGCGACATCACATTTATCGGCATCTGCTCCGTCACCATATAAGCCTCCTCATTAAACATGTCGACACAGCCGTACCGACACACCGCACACACACAGGGAATGCTCTGACTGAGGACAGGACCCCACAAAGCCCTTTGGGGAGACAGAGAGAGAGTATGCCAGCACACACCAGAGCGCTATATAATGTGGGGATTAACACTATAACTGAGTGAAATTTCCCCAATAGCTGCCTGTATATATAATATTGCGCCTAAATTTAGTGCCCCCCCTCTCTTTTTAACCCTTTGAGCCTGAAAACTACAGGGGAGAGCCTGGGGAGCTTTCTTCCAGCTGCACTGTGAAGAGAAAATGGCGCCAGTGTGTCTGAGGGAGATAGCTCCGCCCCTTTTTCGCGGACTTTTCCCCGCTTTTTTCTGGATTCTGGCGGGGGTATTTACCACATATATAGCCTCTGGGGCTATATATTGTGGTATTTTTGCCAGCCAAGGTGTTTTTATTGCTGCTCAGGGTGCCCCCCCCAAGCGCCCTGCACCCTCAGTGACCGGAGTGTGAAGTGTGTATGAGGAGCAATGGCGTACAGCTGCAGTGCTGTGCGCTACCTTGGTGAAGACTGATGTCTTCTGCCGCCGATTTTCCGGACCTCTTCTTGCTTCTGGCTCTGTAAGGGGGACGGCGGCGCGGCTCCGGGACCGAACACCAAGGCTGGGCCTGCGGTCGATCCCTCTGGAGCTAATGGTGTCCAGTAGCCTAAGAAGCCCAAGCTGGCTGCAAGCAGGCAGGTTCGCTTCTTCTCCCCTTAGTCCCTCGCTGCAGTGAGCCTGTTGCCAGCAGGTCTCACTGAAAATAAAAAACCTAATTCTATACTTTCTTTCTAGAAGCTCAGGAGAGCCCCTAGTGTGCATCCAACCTCGGCCGGGCACAAAATCTAACTAACTGAGGCTTGGAGGAGGGTCATAGTGGGAGGAGCCAGTGCACACCAGGTGACCTAAAGCTTTCTTTAGTTGTGCCCAGTCTCCTGCGGAGCCGCTATTCCCCATGGTCCTTACGGAGTTCCCAGCATCCACTAGGACGTCAGAGAAAAACAGATACTCTACGTGTGTGGGAGATTCCACATGTATCACTCTTTGTCTGCTTTATCCTCAGGGTGTTTCCCCTTTCCTTTGTTATGACAAGAGAATTTCAGTTTTATAAATAGAAATTTTAGCCCTTCCAGGACTGTAAAAATAGTCACTGAATCACCTCTTGTCTCACTGATGGAAATTCAATATCTAATCGGCAGATGTTCCATATATATAAAAATTCCCACATCCTTTAGTTTGTATCTGTTGTATCACTCAGGGTGTTGACCCTTCATTTATTGTGACAGGGTCAAATAAATCGTATTGATCATGTATTGCAAATGTTAGTATTGTAATTTTGTTGGTAACTAGTACATTGGTATATAATACTGATCTGTGACGCTTTGAATATAGGTATAAATTGTTATAAATATTATTTCAATTTTGCCAATGGAATAATCATAGTTTTCCTATTGGTATTCTTTGTTTAGTCCTTATATCAGCAAGCAAAAAGATCTGTGTAGGTTTATCGTATATCAGTTGCAAATGTGTTATTTATAAACGATGATACATTACACTGGTAACACTCCTGGTATATTGTTACATAGTAATTTCCTCATAACCATTTTAGATATGTCAAATATACGTTTGTGGATGGTGATTTAGGATAGATTGTGCTGGTTTGTGAATAGCATATCTTGTTAATCATGCGGTTACATGATGTATATGTGCTTGTAGCAATGGCATGCTGGTATTTGTGATTATATGGTGATCTGGTCTTGTGATGATTCCTATAACATGGACAGCATGCAATATATTATGTTGGTCTTGGAAGGCTGGAATAAGTTAGCATAAAGAAGGATGTGTTTATCTCAAAGGTACTGCCCGGGATTGGTATTTAATTGCTGGCTACATTATATAGCATAGCCAGCATACAATATGTTCTGGTTATTGAGATACTGTGTTGTCTTTTGAATTGTGAAATCAGCACATATGCATTAAGTTGTAGTTTATACATTCTGGAATATACAGTAGTGGAGGCTTTCAGAGATATGTAGTTTATAAAATGGCTGCTACCATGTGACTTTTTATGGCCTAACAAAGAATGCCACTTGCTTGAACCCTGTAAACATAAAATTGGCTGCTGGCATTACAATAGACCATGCAGTCACATGCTGCCCCTCCCCCACATACACTCACACATACAGTACATAACCCAAAACCAATATTCCCCTTAGATGTTTCTTCAGATAGATATTTTTCCAATATCTCAATAAATCTAGGGTTTGATCTGATTTGAATCTGTGATTTTGCCGAGTGCATGGAGAGATATATCTCCCCAGTAATAAATAAATATATATACACTAGTGATGAGCGGTTTCGGTTCCTCGGGATCCGAACCCCCCCCGAACTTCATCCATTTTACACGGTTCCGAGGCAGCCTTGGATCTTCCCGCCTTGCTCGGTTAACCCGAGCGCGCCCGAACATCATCATCTCGATGTCGGATTCTCGCGAGATTCGTATTCTATATAAGGAGCCGCGCGTCGCCGCCATTTTCACTCGTGCTTTGGAGATGATAGCGAGAGGACGTGGCTGCGTTCTCTCAGTTTCTGTGTTTAGTGTGCTGCAAATATCTGTGCTCAGTGTGCTGCAAATATCTGTGCTCAGTGTGCTTGCAAAAATCTGTGCTCAGTGTGCTGAAAATATCTACGTTCTCTGACGGAAAAACGCTCCATATCTGTGCTGCATTGTAGTATATAGTAGGAGGACAGTGCAGAATTTTGCTGTGACCACCAGTATGATATATAGCAGTACGGTACAGTAGTCCACTGCTCTACCTCTGTGTCGTCAAGTATACTATGCATCCATACCTGTGCTGCATTTTAGTTGTGCGCAGTATATAGTAGGAGGACAGTGCAGAATTTTGCTGACCACCAGTATATATATAGCAGTACGGTACAGTAGTCCACTGCTCTACCTCTGTGTCGACAAGTATACTATGCATCCATACCTGTGCTGCATTTTAGTTGTGCGCAGTATATAGTAGGAGGACAGTGCAGAATTTTGCTGACCACCAGTATATATGTATATATACATATATAGCAGTACGGTACAGTAGTCCACTGCTCTACCTCTGTGTCGTCAAGTATACTATGCATCCATACCTGTGCTGCATTTTAGTTGTGCGCAGTATATAGTAGGAGGACAGTGCAGAATTTTGCTGACCACCAGTATATATGTATATATACATATATAGCAGTACGGTACAGTAGTCCACTGCTCTACCTCTGTCGTCATGAGCTGTGTACATGTGTGGTTTAATTGTGGCTATAGATTGCCATTTTATTAAATAGAAAGTTTTATTACTCAATCCTTCATGCATTATTAATTTAATTAGCGCTGCTACTGTTTGTTTGTGTTTTGTTATCTAATTGGGTGTGACTACCCCACTATAATTAGCAGCAGCATTAGAGGTGCGGCAACCTACAGCGCCCGATCTTCTACCTATTGGTATATATCTTAGTAGGAGGACAGTGCAGAATTTTGCTGACCACCAGTATATATATAGCAGTACGGTACAGTAGTCCACTGCTCTACCTCTGTGTAGTCAAGTATATTACAAAAGTTCAGTAAAATGACCCAAAAAATCAAAATTAAAAGCATCTGATGAGAAGCGTAAACTTGTCAATATGCCATTTATGACACGGTGTGGCAAGGAACGGCTGAGGCCCTGGCCTATGTTCATGGCTAGTGGTTCAGATTCACATGAGGATGGAAGCACTCATCCTCTCGCTAGAAAACTGCAGTGCCACTCCTAGATGGGCCAGGTGTTTGTGTCGGCCACTTGGGTCGCTTAGCTAAGCCATCCAGCGACCTTGGTGCACCTCTTTTTTTCTTTGAATCATGTGCTGTTTGGGGACTATTTTTAAATCTGCCATCCTGTCTGACACTGCAGTGCAACTCCTAGATGGGCCAGGTGTTTGTGTCGGCCACTTGGGTCAATTAGCTTAGTCACACAGCTACCTCATTGCACCTCTTTTTTTCTTTGCATCATGTGCTGTTTGGGGACTATTTTTTAAATCTGACATCCTGTCTGACACTGCATTGCCACTCCTAGATGGGCCAGGTGTTTGTGTCGGCCACTTGGGTCAATTAGCTTAGTCACACAGCTACCTCATTGCACCTCTTTTTTTCTTTGCATCATGTGCTGTTTGGGGACTATTTTTAAATCTGCCATTTTGTCTGACACTGCAGTGCCACTCCTAGATGGGCCAGGTGTTTGTGTCGGCCACTTGGGTCGCTTAGCTTAGCCATCCAGCGACCTTGGTGCACCTCTTTTTTTCTTTGCATCATGTGCTGTTTGGGGACTATTTTTTAAATCTGCCATCCTGCCTGACACTGCAGTGCCACTCCTAGATGGGCCAGGTGTTTGTGTCGGCCACTTGGGTCGCTTAGCTTAGCCATCCAGCGACCTTGGTGCACCTCTTTTTTTCTTTGCATCATGTGCTGTTTGGGGACTATTTTTTAAATCTGCCATCCTGTCTGACACTGCAGTGCCACTCCTAGATGGGCCAGGTGTTTGTGTCGGCCACTTGGGTCGCTTAACTTAATCACACAGCTACCTCATTGCACCTCTTTTTTTCTTTGCATCATGTGCTGTTTGGGGACTATTTTTTAAATCTGCCATCCTGTCTGACACTGCAGTGCCACTCCGAGATGGGCCAGGTGTTTGTGTCGGCCACTTGGGTCACCTAGCTTAGTCACACAGCTACCTCATTGCACCTCCTTTTTTCTTTGCATCATGTGCTGTTTGGGGACTATTTTTTGAATCTGCCATCCTGTCTGACACTGCAGTGCCACTCCTAGATGGGCCAGGTGTTTGTGTCGGCCACTTGGGTCGCTTAGCTTAGCCATCCAGCGACCTTGGTGCAAATTTTAGGACTAAAAATAATATTGTGGGGTGTGAGGTGTTCAAGTAGACTGGAAATGAGTGGAAATTATGGTTATTGAGGTTAATAATACTATGGGATCAAAATGACCCCCAAATTCTTTGATTTAAGCTGTTTTTGAGGGTTTTTTGTTAAAAAAACACGCGAATCCAAAACACACCCGAATCCGACAAAAAATTTTCAGGGAGGTTGAGTAACCGAATCCAAAAACAAAACACAAAACCCGAAAAATTTCCGTTGCACATCACTAACACACACACACACACACACGCACACACACACACACACACACACACACACACACACACACACACACACATACATTACATGCACTTCTCACACTTCTTTCATACTATTTCTTTCTTACATAGTTTGAACCTGTGAAAATATTCTATGGTGACTGGCATTGTATTTGACCAATACTGTTTAATGATAAATGTGAATTCTATGAGTAGCAATTGTTTGTTGAAATACAGCCTTACGATTTACATTCTATATGACTGGCGTGCATTCTTTCATGAATAGAATATTCCTAATGATTTAAAGAAATATGTCTAGGTGGAACCTCTGCGGGTTTGTTATCAAAAGGTACACAATTAGTGATTAATTATTATAAATGACTATGGGGTATATGCAATTAGCGGCGAATCGCGGCAAATTATCGCCGTTTTTAAATTCGACACAATTCGACCGTCCAATTTCGGCAAGTGGTTGCCGAAATTCACCATATTCAATGGAAAACGGATTCGACAGTCCCGCGGGCGAAAAACGGCCGATTTGACGGATTTTGCCGCGATTTAAAAAAAAACGGGAAAAAACAGGAAAAACCCCAAAAAAAAATGGCGTGGGGTCCCCCCTCCAAAGCATAACCAGCCTCGGGCTCTTCAAGCTGGTCCTGGTTCTAAAAATCCGGGGAAAAATTGGACAGGGGATCCCCCGTATTTTTAAAACCAGCACCGGGCTCTGCGCCTGGTGCTGGTGCAAAAAATACGGGGGACAAAAAGAGTAGGGGTCCCCCGTATTTTATACACCAGCATCGGGCTCCACTAGCTGGACAGATAATGCCACAGCCGGGGGTCACTTTTATACAGTGCCCTGCGGCCGTGGCATTAAATATCCAACTAGCCACCCCTGGCCGGGGTACCCTGGGGGAGTGGGGACCCCTTCAATCAAGGGGTCCCCCCCCCAGCCACCCAAGGGCCAGGGGTGAAGCCCGAGGCTGCCCCCCCCCCCCCATCCATGGGCTGCAGATGGGGGGCTAATAGCCTTGTCAAAATTGAAAGAATATTGTTTTTTCCAGTAGTACTACAAGTCCCAGCAAGCCTCCCCCGCAAGCTGGTACTTGGAGAACCACAAGTACCAGCATGTGGGAGAAAAACGGGCCCGCTGGTACCTGTAGTACTACAGAAAAAAAAATACCCAAATAAAAACAGGAGACACACACCGTGACAAGTACAACTTTATTACACACTGCCGACACACACATACTTACCTATGTTGACACGCCGACTGCCACGTCTCAACTCCGACGATCCGGGGTACCTGTGAAAAAAAAACCACTCACCTGATCCAGTGTCCAGAGATAAATCCACGTCCAGAGATAAAATCCTCGTACTTGGCAAAAAAAAAACACGAACACCCGACCACCGGACTGAAAGGGGTCCCATGTTGACACATGAGACCCCTTTCCCCGAATGCCGGGACACCACGTGACTCCTGTCACCGAGGTCCCTTCAGCCAATCAGGAAGTGCCACGTCGTAGCGCTCACCTGATTGGCTGTGCGCGTCTGAGCTCAGACAGCGCATCGCACAGCTTCCTCCATTACTTTCAATGGTGGGAACTTTGCCGTCAGCGGCGGGGTTACCCGCGGTCAGCCGCTGACCGCGGGTGACCCCACCACTAACCGCAAAGTTCCCACCATTGAATATAATGGAGAGGCTTTGCGATGCGCTGTCTGAGCTCAGACGCACACAGCCAATCAGCAGAGTGCAAGGACGTTGCACTCGCTGATTGGCTGAAGAGACACTTCAGTGACAGCTGTCACGGGGGGTGTCTGCATTCGTGGAAAGGGGTCTCATGTGTCAACATGGGACCCCTTTCAGTCCGCTGGTCGGGTGTTCGTTTTGTTGTTTTGACAAGTACGAGGATTTATCTCTGGACCCTGGATCAGGTGAGTATAATTATCTTTTATTTTCAGGTACCCGTGGATTCTACTTGGAGAAGAGGACCGACTGCTTCGTGTCAACATAGGTAAGTATGTGTGTGTCGGCAGGTGTGCAATAAAGTTTTACTATCAAGGTGTGTGTCTCCTGTTTTTATTTGGGTATTTTTTCCCAGTAGTACTACAGGTACCAGCGGGCCCGTTTTTCTCCCGCATGCTGGTACTTGTGGTTCTCCAAGTACCAGCTTGCGGGGGAGGCTTGCTGGGACTTGTAGTACTACTGGAAAAAACAATATTCATGTCATTTTCCTCAAGGCTATCAGCCTCCCATCCGCAACCCTTGGATGGGGCGGACAGCCTCGGGCTTCACCCCTGGCCCTTGGGTGGCTGGGGGGGGGGGCCTTTTGATTGAAGGGGTCCCCACTCCCCCAGGGTACCCCGGCCAGGGGTGACTAGTTGGATATTTAATGCCACGGCCGCAGGGCACTGTATAAAAGTGACCCCAGGCTGTGGCATTATCTGTCCAGCTAGTGGAGCCCGATGCTGGTGTATAAAATACGGGGGACCCCTACTCTTTTTGTCCCCCGTATTTTTTGCACCAGCACCAGGCGCAGAGCCCGGTGCTGGTTTTAAAAATACGGGGGATCCCCTGTCCATTTTTTCCCCGGATTTTTAGAACCAGGACTGGCTCGAAGAGCCCGAGGCTGGTTATGCTTTGGAGGGGGGACCCCACGCCATTTTTTTCTGGGATTTTACCATTCCATCTAAAAAAAAATAAAAAAATATTATTTTTATAAATATATAAATAATACTTGTGCCTCCAAAAAAGACAAACCAAGTACCTAATCCCTTCTAATATAAATAGATATGCTATTACCAAGAAAAAAACCCACAAAAAAAACATGTTTTAAATTTTTTTTATTAGTTTCACCCACCAAAGTGTGGCGGATTGAAAATGACGAATTTACTGTCTAAAAGCACTGTTGTCGAATTTCCAAACTTCAATTGAATATACTTTGGTCGAATTGCAGCACTTGTATCATTGCAGAAAAGTCGAATTTGACAAAAGTCGAATTTCAAAAAGTCGAATTTTGAAAGTCCGTTTTTTTGACGGAAAGTACTGAATTGCATTGTCGATTTTTTGGGGGGGGGGGCGAAAAAGTCTCGAAATTCGAAAATTTTGTGAATTCGACCGCAATTGCATATACCCCTATATGGTTAAAATTATACATTTGCTTCAAAGATATGAAATATAGTAATATACAGTAATACAAACAATAGGGAGAGACAGAGAAAAGGGAAGAGCAAAAATACACCCCTTCATCATATATCTTATGAGATTGTTTAACTCATCTGTGTCTCAGTGCTGCCAGCACCTAATAGTCAGTTTGATGTATATAGAAAACAAGTTAATCACCTGTCAGTATGGGATCCGGTCATGTGACCGGTGCTTGGAATCCCGGCATGTCGACTGACAGGGACTAATATCTCCCAGCCCCAATCGGTTAATACTATAAATTTACACATGTACATATGACAATACTAGACTGTCAGTGTGAAAAATCATTTTTGTCATAACAATTGAAAGGGGGGGAAACATCATGAGGATACAGCAGACACAGAGTCATACATGAGGAATTTTCCATACACATATAGGGGGTATTCAATTGAAGTCAGAAACTGCCATCAATGCTGACCCCTTTTTTCCGACAAGTCGGAAAGCACTCCGAGCCGCCGATCCACGTGTATTGACGGAAGCGTGGCCAAACCCAACAGGTTTTAGCCCTGTTTCTGACAATGTCAATCCAACTTTAAAAAGAGACTGTCGGGTTTGGCCGGGCATTGAATACTCACATGTCGGATCTTTTCCATCGGAAAAGATCCGACATGAATTGAATTCCCCCCCGTAGTATCTGTTTATTGATACTAATGTGAAAAGAGGTGAACCACAACTGAAGACACATTAGTAACAAACAAGAAAAGGTACAAAGAAGAAACACGGACATATTTTCGTTAAACTGAAGCATAGTTTAAAAATTATACATTCCAGTGGCATCTAGTACACAGAATAAATATTATAAATCACATTCTTTAAATATTTCACTGATATTCATTGATTTTATCATATACTTCACTAATTTTTATCATATAATCTGATGAATAATTAAAAGTTATGTTTTAATACCGTCCACAATTGTGCACCTGTTCACCACTCTAGGTCAATTAATTAATTACCGCTCTCTTTATTGAGGGTAATAATACTCTATGAACAAAAAAAGGCCTAAACTACGTGCTTTTAGCTTTTTTTGTAAATTTTTGTCCCAAAAAATCCAAAACTAAATCTGGTCACAGCCGAAATCCAAAACTGAATCCAAAACCGGAGGACGAATAAGAACCAAAACCAGCAAATATGGCCCTGCGCACATCTCTACTTGTAATATAGACAAGTGTGTTGACATCTTAGAGGGTTTAATAAGCAAGCTGCCAGGGGCGGATTGGGATCAAACACCAGCCCGGGAAATTTATGGAAGCAGCCCTAATGAAGGCGGAGTCTGTTGAGGGGGAGTGGCCTGTCAAGAGGGCGGGGTCACTCCTCAGAGGTCCTGATTCTGAGATAGACACAGTTGGGGCCTACTTTGCTTTAAATTATGCTATTGTTTACCTGTGACTGTGGCCCTCATTCTGAGTTGATCGCTCGCTAGCTACTTTTAGCAGCCATGCAAACGCATTGTCGCCACCCACGGGGGAGTGTATTTTCGCTTTGCAAGTGTGCGATCGCATGTGCAGCCGAACAACACAAACACATTTTGTGCAAAACAAGACCAGCCCTGTAGTCACTTATCCTGTGCGATGATTCTAGCGACGGAGGTCCTGGAATTTACGTCAGATACCCGTCCTGCAAACGCCTGGACACGCCTGCGTTTCCCAAACACTCCCAGAAAACGGTCAGTTGCCACCAACAACCTGCTTCCTGTCAAACTGTGCGAATGGATTCGTCGCTAAATGCATTGCACAACAACGATGCTCTTTGTACCTGTACGACGCACATGCGCATTGCGGCGCATACGCCTGCGCAGTTTTGCCATTTTTTTACCTGATCGCAGAGCTGCGAAAATTGGCAGCGAGCGATCAACTCGGAATGACCCCCTTTATGCATATGCTGCTACAATACCCTTCCCTGAGGCACATCTGTACATCTGAATATACAAGGACTGATACAGTATGCCCACTTTCAGTGTCTACTGACACTGCAGTCATGCCTTTAATCTACTTCTGATTTTATTGATTTTTCATTCTACAAACCTCTTTTTTCTGCTGCGGGGTACACTGGGCTCCACAAGGATGGACAATGGGGTGTAGAGTAATATCTTGATCCGAGGCACCAACAGGCTCAAAGCTTTGACTGTTCCCAGAATGCACAGCGCCGCCTCCTCTATAACCCCTCCTCCCTGCACAGGAGCTCAGTTTTGTAGTTGGTGCTACAGTAAGCAGGCACTTAACAGAGGGGCTGCTCCAGGCAGCCCTAAGAAGAGCTTTTTTTATGAAGAAAAAGTGAAGACTTCAAGAGCAGCAGCGGTGGTAAATGTCAGAAGACATTCACTGCTGCAGCTCCAGCTCTCCCCAGCGGCGCTGTACACTCCCGAGCCCTGGTTGCCGGGTAACTACAGCAGGAGGCTCCGGTTTTCTTCACGTCAGGCACACACGACGGGGCTCTCCGGGATCGCGTGGCCGCGCTTCAGGAGGTGGTGAGTGGGTCCCGCTTGCGGGACCCGGTCTTTATCGCGATCTGGCGCGGTCAGTGGGAGGCGGGTCGCGCGCGCTGGCAGTGGACACTGTGGAAGTACAGGCGATCCCACTAGATCACCAGGGCATGGGCGCAGGTCAGGTTTTCTCTCTAAACCAATTTAATAAGAGCCCGCAGTACCCAGTGGTTTTGCCAGCAGGGGGATAAGGCTTAAACCTGAAGCCCCTCCCCCAGCCCCAGGGCGCCATTTCCTGCAAATCTTCCCACCCTGGAGCTGCATATCTGTCTCTCCCTCACTCCCTGTCAGTGTCTGGGGGCCATTATCCCTCAGCTTCACTGTTCCTGGGACTGCTTGGGCAAATCCTCCTGTGTAAAGCCGCCTGGTTGTCAGTGCTGTGACTTTACATGACACTTAAGTATTCTACCTGCCTTTTCAGTCAGTGCTAGTTAAGAAAGAGTGCATTTAGTCAGGGTTTTGTAGTACAATTACATTGTGATATACATCCAGTTCTTACTGTGTAGTGTTATATCTATTGCTTATATAGCTATATATATATATATATATATATATATATATATAAGCTAGTCCAGGGCAGTATTATTGTTAGTAATAACCTCTGCATTGTACAAACTGTGACTATCTGTGTGTGCATTTGATAGCTGAGTGGTGTCCATTTCGTGTCTTTCACTCAACTTGCTATCCCTATATTCTATAACCTGAGGGGGCTTGGTGCATCAGGTTTTATATTGATATAGGTTTTTCACAAAGATATACTCTAATACGTATTTTTCTCTGTGATTTAGTCACCATATCTCTCCTTTATCTCTGCTAGTGCTGACTACACTGCGCAGGGGTTTGGGTAAGAGGTATTTTGCTGCTACCAATTGTACTGTGTTACCTGATACAGCAAGTTATATCATGTCTGCTTCTGAGGGTAACGGTTCTGGGGCGGAACACACTGCCGGTGTTGCTGACACCACAGATCACTATGAGGAGAATATAGCAGCTGTGGGCTCTGGTTCTGGGGGCTCCTTGCCCCCCAGTGGGACTGTGGCAACGGAGGCACATAATGACCTACCGTGGGCCGCTTTTTCCATGCTTCTGCATACGCTAGATCATAAACTAACACCCCCTATGGGACCCCCGATGCCGGTACAACCATATGTGGTCCCTGCAGCTAACCCGCCGTGGGCGGACGATTTATCTGTTCAATTGAAGAAGTTGAACCAGTCCCTGACTACTTAAAAGTCTGACCATCGCTCGCCTAAGTCCAAGGGGTCCTCTAAGCGAGCGCTTGTCTCCTCACAGTCCACTGCTGTCACTGACACCTCGTCTGATGAAGACGGCACTTAAACTGACCCCACAAGTTCTGACTCAGATACGGCTGATGGGGAGGGTAGTTCACATGTGGATGTTCCTGATCTTTTGGAGGCTATTAAGTTAATTCTACAGATTATGGATGATCCCGAGCCACCCGTCCCTCCTAAGAAACCTGATAGGTTCAAGCATCAGAAGGTGGTTAAACAAGTTTTACCCACTCTGATCACCTAGTGGATATACGTCAGGAACCCTGGGAAAACCCGGGTACGAAGTTTGTGCCTCAAAAGAAGATGCTGGCTCGCTATCCCCTCGCGCCAGAGCTGTCTAAGAATTGGGAAACACCTCCTCCAGTGGACTCACATGTGGTTAGGATGGTGGTTTCCTCAGCTCTGCCTGTCACTACTGTCACGTCTCTAAAAGAGCCTACGGATAAACGTGTGGAGGGTTGTCTTAAAGCGATTTACACCCTCACGGGTGCTGCACAAAGGCCCACTATTGCAGCTACATGGGCTGCAGAGGCTATTGAAGCATGGGCCTTGGAGTAAGAAATCTCCTCTGACCATGCTAGACAATGCTTGTCATATATTGTCACAGCTTCTCGCTATATTAAAGAGGCAGCTTCTGATGCCGGTATCCTAGCAGCCAAGGCCTCTACCACATCAGTCCTGGCTCGCCGGATATTGTGGCTGAGATCCTGGTCTGTGGATCTGGACTCTAGAAAAACCCTGGAGGTACTCCCTTTCAAGGGAGATATTCTGTTTGGGGAGGACTTAAATAAGATAGTGGCTGACTTGGCTACAGCCAAAACTGCCTGTCTGCCAAGTACCGCTCCTTCTATGTCGAAGGCTAAAGGTACTTCCTTTCGCCCCTTTCGTCCTTCAGGTAAAGCAAAAGGTCAGGAGTACAACAAGCAGGCCCGCACTTCCAAACCTGGTAAGCCGAAGCCAAAAAGAGCCTGGGCGGCCCGTCAGCCAGCTTCCAAGACCGATAAGCCTGCCGCATGACGGGGCGGGCCTCCCCCTGGGGGATCCCAGGGTGGGGGGCCGGCTTCTAGGGTTTACCCAGGAATGGTTGAAAACCACTTCAGATGCCTGGGTACAGGAAGTCGTCACTCGAGGTTACGCCATAGCCTTCAAAAACCGACCCCCTCATCGATTTTGCCAGACAGACATCCCGTCGGACCAGACAAAGGCAAACACTTTGCATTCGGTGGTACAGACCGTCCTGAATACAGGAGTCGTAGTACAGGTGCCTCTTATGCAGAGGGGCCGGGGGTACTATTCTCCGCTGTTTCTAGTCCCGAAACCGAATGGGTCCTCCCGGCCCATTCTCCACCTCAAGGCATTGAACAGGTTTGTGAAGGTTTCCAAGTTCTGTATGGAAACCCTTCGCTCTATAGTTCTAGCCTTGGAACCTGGGGACTACATAGTCTCCTTGGACATACAGGATGCTTACCTGCATATTCCTATAGCAGCGTCACATCAGCAATACCTGAGGTTTGCTATTGGCAACCTCCATTACCAGTTTCGGGCGTTACCTTTTGGTTTCACAACGGCTCCGCGAGTCTTCACCAAAGTAATGGTACTCCGCCGTCAAGGGGTCAGGATACTGCCGTATCTGGACGACTTGTTAATCCTGGCAAATTCCCCAGAACTTCTCCTTCGTCATGTGGATATGACGGTCCGGTTTCTACAAGCCCCCGGGTGGCTCATCAACTGGAAGAAATTCTCCCTGATTCCTGCTCAGAGCATGGTGCATCTGGGAGCGCTGTTGGACACTCACAACCAGAGGTTGTTCTTGTGTCAGGAGAAGGTCCTGAAGCTTCAGGACAGGATTCGTTGCTTCCTTTCTCGTCCGCAAGTGTCGATACATTCGGTGATGCAGGTGCTGGGCCTCATGGTATCAGCATTCGACATGGTGGAGTATGTTCAATTCCATTCTCGCCCTCTCCAGATGCTGATTCTAGCCAAATGGGACGGCCTGCCTCGCCGGATCAGGTCTCAAATGATCTCATTGACTCCGGAGGTCCATCTGTCGCTGCTCTGGTGGCTCCAGGACCAACAATTGTGCAGGGGCCGTCCCTTCTGGATATCCAACTGGGTCCTGTTGACGACAGATGCCAGTCTAAGAGGTTGGGGCGCGGTGCTGGAGCAACACTCCCTTCAGGGTCGGTGGACCAAGGAGGTATCTCTCCTCTCGATCAACATTCTGGAATTGCGGGCTGTCTTCAATGCATTGAACCTGGCCCAGCATTTAATTCAGAACCATCCTGTTCAAGTGCATTCGTACAACGCCACCACAGTGGCTTACATAAATCATCAAGGCGGCACTCAAAGCCGTTTGGCAATGAAGGAAGTCTACATTGGGTGGAACGCCATCCACCGGCCATATCGGCAATCTTCATTCCTGGTGTCCTGAATTGGGAAGCGGACTTTCTCAGTCATCAGGACGTGCATGCCGGTGAGTGGGGCCTCCATCCAGAAGTGTTTCAACTCCTAGTGGAAAAGTGGGGTCTTCCAGACGTAGATCTGATGGCGTCTCGACACAATCACAAGGTTCCGGTCTTCTGAGCAAGGACAAGGGATCCTCAAGCAGCATTCATGGATGCGCTGGCAGTACCGTGGAGGTTTCGGCTGCCGTACGTGTTCCCTCCGGTGTCACTCCTGCCCAGGGTAATTCGGAAGTTCAAGCAAGAAAAAGGAATTCTGTTTCTCATAGCTCCAGCGTGGCCCAGACGGCACTGGTTCTTAGACCTGCAGGGCCTATCGTCAGAGCGTCCAATTCTACTTCCACAACGCCCAGACCTCCTCATTCAGGGCCCCTGTGTCTACCAGGACCTAGCCCGGCTGTCGTTGACGGCGTGGCTCTTTAAGCTTCCGTCTAGAGGGCTAAGGGTTTTTCTGAAGAGGTCATTAAAACTATGTTGTGGGCCCGGAAACCGGCTTCTGCTCGGATTTACCATAGGGTCTGACATTCCTACTTTGTTTGGTGCGCATCTAACAATTATGACGCTTCCAAGTTTAGTACAGCCAAACTTTTGGCTTTTCTGCAACAGGGCCTGGATTTAGGTTCATATTTCTGCCTTGTCGGTGTGGTTTCAGAGAAAAATTGCGACTTTACCTGATGTTCATACTTTCACTCAGGGTGTGTTGCGTATCCAGCCTCCCTATGTCCCGCCTGTGGCTCCTTGGGACTTGTCGGTGGTTTTGGAGGCGTTGCAGGAGCCTCCGTTTGAACCCCTTGGTTTAGCTGACCTTAAGTGGCTTTCCCTTAAGGTGGTGTTCTTGCTGGCTATTGCCTCTGCTAGAAGAGTGTCGTATTTGGGTGCCCCTTCCTGTAGTTCCCCATATCTGATTTTTCACCGTGACCGGGCGGTACTTCGGACTCGTCCCGGTTATTTACCGAAGGTGGTGTCCTCGTTCCACCTTAATCAGGAGATTGTGATTCCGTCCTTTGTCTCTCCTGATTTGTCTCCCAAAGAGCGGTCTTTGGATGTGGTACGGGCTCTCTGTATCTATGTGAAGAGAACTGCTTCTATTCGAAAATCAGATTCTCTCTTTGTTTTGTTTGAATTTCACAAACGTGGCTGGCCTGCTCACAAGCGGACCCTGGCCCAGTGGAATAGAATTGTGATTGCACATGCTTATGTGAAGGCTGGTCTGTCAGCTCCTGCTCACATTACGGCCCATTCTACTCGGTCTGTTGGACCTTCTTGGGCGGCCCAACGTGGTGCGACCCTTGACCAATTGTGCAAGGCGGCTACGTGGTCCTCCGGGAACACGTTCATAAGGTTCTATGCCTTCGATACTGCCGCTTCCCAGTATGCTTCCTTTGGACGCCGGGTTCTTGTGCCCGCTACAGTGCGTCCCCTCCCATAAGGAACTGCTTTAGGACATCCCCATTGTCCACCCTTGTGGAGCCCAGTGTACCCCGCAGCAGAAAACAAGTTTTATGGTAAGAACTTACCGTTGTTAAAACTCTTTCTGCGAGGTACACTGGGCTCCACAAGGCGCCCACCCTGACGCACTTAGCTTCTTCGGGTTGGTATGGCATTAGCCGCTGACACTTCTCCTGTCGTGAGGGTGTGGTGTTTGTGGCTACTAACCATTGTCGTCTCTTTTCCTGCTACTGCATTGGGCTGGTTAACTAAAAACTGAGCTCCTGTGCAGGGAGGCGGGGTTATAGAGGAGGCGGCGCTGTGCATTCTGGGAACAGTCAAAGCTTTGAGCCTGTTGGTGCCTCAGATCAAGATCCTACTCTACACCCCATTGTCCATCCTTGTGGAGCCCAGTGTACCTCGCAGAAAGAGTTTTAACAACGGTAAGTTCTTACCATAAAACTCATTTTTAACCTTATATGTTTCAAAGTACAGGGAGGAAGAGCACACACTACATACAGCACAGTACAGGGAGGAAGAGCACACACTACATACAGCACAGTACAGGGAGGGAGCACACACTACATACAGCACAGTACAGGGAGGGAGCACACACAAGTAGTGACACACAGACACAGGAGACCAGCGGAGCAGAATCTGTCCCAGTGTCCAATCCGCCCCTGATTACATACATACAGTGGCGTAACTACTGCCCCCGCAGCCCTCGCGGTGGCTTGGGGCGAGGGGCTGTGGGGGCGCCACTGATTTACAGCAGACTGACATGCGGACGAGCGTCCGCATGTCAGTCTGCGGTCTCCTTCCCTCCGCCGCTTGTTGGAGGGACACGGAGGGCACAGCGCGCCTCCCTGTGTCCCTCCTGCATCATCTCCGGCGGCCGCGGGTCTAATAGGGGGAAGTGCTGTCCGTGAGCTCTAATTGGCTCACGAACCGGCACTTCCCCCTATTAGACCCGCGGCCGCCGGAGATGATGCAGCAGAAGGGGCACAGGAGAGGCGAGCTGTGCCCTCCGTGTCCCTCCAAAAAGCAGCAGCAGCAGCGGCGCGGGGGGGGGGGGAATATCTGGCACTGGGGGGGGAATATCTGGCACTGGGGCATATATGGCACTGGGGGGGAATATCTGGCACTGGGGGCATATATGGCACTGGGGCATATATGGCACTGGGGGGGAATATCTGGCACTGGGGGCATATATGGCACTGGGGGGGAATATCTGGCACTGGGGGAATATCTGGCACTGGGGAGGGGATATTTGGCACTGGGGGCATATATGGCACTGGGGGGGAATATCTGGCACTGGGGCATATATGGCACTGGGGGGGATATCTGGCACTGGGGGCATATATGGCACTGGGGGGGAATATCTGGCACTGGGGGCATATATGGCACTGGGGGGGAATATCTGGCACTGGGGGCATATATGGCACTGGGGAGGAATATCTGGCACTGGGGCATATCTGGCACTGGGGGCATATATGGCACTGGGGGGGAATATCTGGCACTGGGGCATATATGGCACTGGGGGGGGAATATCTGGCACTGGGGGGGAATATCTGGCACTGGGGGCATATATGGCACTGGGGGGGAATATCTGGCACTGGGGGGGAATATATGGCACTGGGGGCATATGTGGCACTGGGGGGGGTATATGTGTACCTGGCACATGGGTGGGGGGCTATATTTGGCACTGGGGCATGTGAGTACCTGGCACCGTGGGGGAATATCTGGCACTGGGGACATATGTGGCACTGGGAGCACAGCCCTAGCAACAAGGACTACCTCCTAGCAACGAGCATGACACCCAGTGCATGAAACACCTGGCAACGAGCATGATACCCAGTGCATGAAACACATGGCAACGAGCATGACACCCAGTGCATGAAACCCCTGGCAACGAGCATGACACCCTGAGCATGAAAACCCCTGGCACCGTGCATGGAACCAAGAGCATGAAACCCCTGGCAACGAGCATGACACCCAGTGCATGAAACCCCTGACAACGAGCAGGTAATTGAAAAGTAATTAGAAGCCTTACTGTAGGACTTAATGTGTAATGGGCATTACGGTGTGTGGCATAATGTATCACGGACATTGCGGTGTGTGTCATAATGTGTCACAGGCATTACGGTGTATGGTATACTGTATCGCGGGCATTGTGATATGTGGTATAATGTCTCAGGGTCATTGCAGTGTGTGGCATAATGTATCACGGACATTGCGGTGTGTGTCATAATGTGTCAGGCATTACAGTGTGTGGTATACTATATCACGGGCATTGTGGTATGTGGTATAATGTCTCAGGGTCATTGCAGTGTGGCATAATACATAACTGGCATTGCGGTGTGTGGCATAGGGTATAACGGGTAGGGCATTGCGGTATGTGTCACAGGCATTACGGTGTATGGTATACTATATCACGGGCATTGTGGTATAATGTCTCAAGGTCATTGCAGTGTGTGGCATAATGTGTCACAGGCATTGTATGTGCTATAATGTATCGGGCATTGCAGTGTGTGGCATAATGTATCACGGACATTGCGATTCCTGTCATAATGTGTCACAGGCATTACGGTGTGTGGCATAATGTGTCACAGGCATTACGGTGTGTGGCATAATGTGTCGGGGGCATTACAGTGTGTGCATATTGTGTCATGTGCATTATTGTGTGAGGCATAATGTCTAAGGGCCATTGCAGTATGTGGCATAATGTATACTGGGCATTACTATAAGGAGGAAAAATGACAAATAATGTAAGAGGCATGAATCAGGATTATTTTTCTTTCCTGTGGTGGCCAACGTATGGGCGTGCAGGTTGCAAAACTGGGGTATAAGGTAGTCTTTTCCTGCAATGCCACGCCCCTTTGTGCGAAACCATGCCCATTCCAACGAAACCACACCCTTTTTTGCCGCGCGCGCCGAAGGCGCGCGCAGATTTATCCCTTTCTTGCTCCCAATTATGGAGCATGAGGGGGGGGGGGGGGCGCCGAAGAATTTTTTGGCTTGGGGGAGAAACATTTCTAGTTACGCCACTGCATACATAGCCACCATATTACATACATAGCCACCACATTATTACATGAATAGCACCACATTATACAAATAGCACTGCATTACACGTATTACACCGCATTACACGTATAGCACCTCATTACATGTATAACACTACACGTATAGCACTGCATTACACAAATAGCACCACATAACACGAATAGCACAACATTACAGGTATAGCACCGCACTACACGTATAGCACCGCATTAAACGACTAGCACCAAATTACATACATTGCCACCGCATTACAGGGGTCATTCCAAGTTGATCGTAGCTGTTACGATCATCTTCCCTGACATGCGGGGGGATGCCCCGCATGTCAGTCTGCTCCCCCGCACAAATACAAAAGCATCACACAGCGGCGATGCTTTTGTATTTGTGGAGTAACTCCCGGCCAGCGCAGCTCCTGCGGCTGGCCGGGAGTTGAGTATCGCTGCCACTGGCCGCAGCAACTGCGTGAGATGTCACGCACCCACCGCGGCCCGCCCCCCCCAACGGTACGTCACGCCTGGGTTGGCCGGGTCGCGCCCCCTCCCGCACAGCGGCCGCCTCTGTCTCAGAAGCGATCGCTAGGCAATGACGGCTGCATTGCAGCGAGCGATCGGACTGGAATGACCCCCTACATACGTAGCCACCGCATTACATGCATAGACACCGCATAAATAGGCCCATCATCATGCGCAGCTATAGGGCTGAAGGACGTTGCATTAGACTCTAATGCAACGTCCTTCAGCCCTATAGCTGCCCAATGTCTGTCCATGATGATGGGCCTATTTATGCGGCAGCACTCACAGCCAACCCTGGGACAATCTCTTATGATTAGAGATTGTCCCAGGGCTGGCTGTGAGTGCTGTCTGGTCAGCTGGCATCCTGAGAACAAAGTACATCCTGCTCCTGTCCAGTCCCCAAACCATACACTGTGACCGGGGCCTCCCTAATCCTTACACCATCATGATAATGCAACTAATGTAATTAAAAATAACCTCTCTGCCGGGTCCCCTTCAGTGCTCAGTTGCCGCTCTGACCAGTTCAGTGACAGTGCGGGAGCTGGGGTGGTGGCAGGTGAAGCGAACCCGGCTCCAACCATCGCTTTGCTGCTGCTCCTGGGCCGGGCTCATTGAAGAGACCTTTGGCCGGGGCCAGGGAGAGGATGCTGCTGGGCTGGTTAACTTTCTCAAGGTCCCCCATTGGTAGAACAGCATCACCACTTTTCATGGCTAGTGGCACCTGGAAGTGCCCGCTAGCCAAGGCTTAGTAAATAGACTCCAGTATTTGTAACAAGCCCCAGTGCTTTAGCCTACCAAACACCCACCACCACCACCAATTTTGCAACTAAACACTGTAAAGCATCAGAGGACATGGGCTGTTATCCGATGTCTCCACTGTACAGCTGGCCACACGCAGGCCCATCCCATCTCTGGAGCTACGGCCCAGGATTATTAATCAATTTGACCTCACACTTGGATGGCCAAACCTGACATAGACCAGTAAAACAGCCCAATGGGGTTTCTGGAGGATCTATGGGGCCAATTCAGACCTGATCACTCGCTAGCTGTTTTTTGCAGTCCTGCGTTCACATAGTCGCCGCCCACCAGGGAGTGTATTTTAGCTGTGCAAGTATGCGATCGCATGTGCAGCCGAGCGGTACAAAAAGATTTTGTGCAGTTTCTGAGTAGCCCAGGACTTACTCAGCCGCTGCGATCACTTCAACCTGTCCGGGACCGGAATTCACGTCAGACACCCGCCCTGCAAACGCTTGGGAAAGCCTGCGTTTTTCCAACCACTTCCAGAAAACGGTCAGTTGACACCCACAAATGCCTTCTTCCTGTCAATCTCCTTGCGATCGCCCATGCGAATGGATTCTTTGCACAAACCCATCGCAGAGCAACGAACCGCTTTGTACCTGTGCGACGTGCCTGCACATTGCGGTGCATACGCATGTGCAGTTCTGACCTGATGGCAGCACTGCAAAGAATGCTAGTGAGCAATCAGGTCTCAATTAGGCCCTATAAACACTGTATTATGCGCACATTAAGTGGTATAAATGAAAATGTATGGAACATGAGTAATTAACATGAATTAAAAACAAATCATCACATTATAATGAAGTCCAGTAAACATGACACGATGGGAGTTGTAGTGCACCAAGGTCCTCCTAGATAGATCCGCACATAACATTCCACCATGCACTGGGCTCAGCCACCAAGCATCCCTGGAACTTGTTATAAAATGTTGCCAAGTATGACAGTCACATATCAAAGTAACTCTAAGTGTATCTACTATATAAAAGCAAAAATCCGTCATTCTGTCTTTCTATACAAATCCACAGTTTACAAGCGACGATCGTGAAATTTTACATACGAGCATATTAAAACACAGCGGAGGCAACTAAAACAATAAGAAATCCCTAGCACCCCTAGGGGGACAGACAGCAGCACAGAGTATATCAGGAGACAACATAACTCTGGAATTGCTGGAGCAATATACTCAAAACTTGGTACACATATGCCTTACAATCTGGGAACAAACACTGTGGGAGGAAGACACCCCTAGGGGTGAGGCAGCAGCACTGAGTATTTCAGCAGACAGCATAACTCTGGAATGCCTGCAGAAATTTACAACAATCTTGGTACACATATGACTTTCACCGTGGAAACAAACACTGTGGGGGTCAGACACCCCTAGCACCCCTAGTGGTGGGACAGCAGCACAGAGTATGTCAGCAGACATAATAACTGTTGAAGGCCTGGAGCAATTTACACCAAACGTGGTACACATCTGACTTACAATCTGCAAACACACTCTGTGGGGGTTACACACCCCTAGGGGTGGGACAGCATCACAGAGTATGTCAGGAGACAGCATAACTCCCGAATGCCTGGACCAATTTACAACAAACTTGGTTCACATATGACTTGCAAGCTGGGAACAAATACTGTGGGGGTAAGACACCCCTAGCATCCCTAGGGGTGAGGCAACAGCACAGAGTTTTTCAGCAGTCAGCATAACTCTGGAATGCCTGGAGCAATTTACACCAAACTCGCTACACATATGACTTACACTCTGGGAACAAACACTGAGAGGGTAACACACCACTAGCACCCCTATAGAGGTGGGCCAGCAACACACACTATGTCAGGACATGCATGATATCTCAGTGATGACAGGGCTGCATGTGACAGGGCCAGTGACATGATGTGAGGTGGGGAATGGAGGCAACAGGAAGCCACAGACTGAGAGTTGTATAGTGGGAAGAGCAGGGTCCCTTGCAGGACCAAAAATGGGTGCGGCCACTACACAAAGTGCATCAGGGAAGCAAGATATGCCTATATACTAGATCTCCAATCAACGTAAATTAACAAACTATCATTGTAATTTACCATCCACATCCCATAGCAAAGCACGGGTATTCAGCCATCTACAATGTTATTTATACTGTGTGTTTAATATTTACATTTATTTTTGTAAACAGACATTCTTAAAGTCCGGGGCAATGCCAGGTACTCCAGCTAGTATATACTAAATCATCTGTCACAGTAGCAATATTCTGAGCATATTGGAAGTCTCGCAACAGAACATTCATAGATGGACTTTAAGATCATACATGTTAACATTCAGCAATATGTTATGTCAGCATGCCCTCTTATGGATTCTATGTAAGGCATTAGCAAAACCAAGTGCTCCATCTACATACAGTACAGCGCAGGCACAAGGTCGTCATGCAATATGTGATATGCCGGCCAGACTCTTATAAGTTTCCTTTTGATGCTTGATCCAAATAATGTATCACTAACAATGACATTACTGTGAAGTGAAGAAGAGATGATTAGGATGGTCACTTTTAACACACATGCAATATTTCTGTGACATGGAAAAAATATGGAAGAAATGTTATGGAATCACCTTCATTGTTGTCCTAGTTGATAGGATAACCAGAAGAGTAGCTTTGGGTAGAGTGTCATGAGATAAAAATTGGAAAATAAAAAAGTTATGTACCCTCCAGGTTCCATTCTCAGCAGTCCGGCTGTCAGTACAATGGTGCCACGTGGTGCCACAGGGCACAGCAACGCTTACTGTTCACTCAACCTCTTTCCAACACGTCCAGCGGGTGTGAACAAGTCGAGTGGATGTCATTACCTATTCCCTGTGAATGTCACCTTGCGGGCCCGCCTTACAGTTTTATATACGCTGGTATTGAATAATATATTTCAAGTGCGCCACAAAAAAGACAACTCTTATTTCTTCTCCTCTTTATACGCTCATGGGTTACACAGGTTCTGTGGCTGATTAAACCAGGTGAAATGCAGACTTGAGGTCAGCCAGCCACAGAAACTGTATAATTCGTGAGATTCCTGGTTTAATGGGATAGTATAGTTAGTATAGCTCTCTCACTCTCTCTCTCTCTCTCTCTCTCTCTCTCTGTATATATGTATAGGTTATCCACTGGACTCTGTGAGGAGCACATGTATCTCTGCATTTCTGCTCTTATACGTTATAAGAGGAAATTGCTTCATTATTGCACGTCCAGTGCTATTTAATACTGCATGAAATTTCAGTCTGTTCCTAAATTCTCGATCAGACCCAGACCTCATGTTTGACCTCGTTTGGTCTTTTTAAGGATAATCCTGTTTGTTGTGAGTTTTTTACTCAGACATACACTGATTCATCATAAAAGTTTTTCACTATTTCAAGCTACTATAATCATGTTGTATCTATCCAATTGATTCAATACCCCTGAAGAAGTCCTACGGGACAAAACGCGTTGGGTCCTTCAGATTGACATTCTGTTATACTGTCCAAAAGTTACAGCAACAAGGAACTACATCCATAATAGCTGTTAAGGTGTTGAATTCACCATGTCATTGAGCATTTTTAAAATGAATCAATTTGTTCTGAGTCTGTTAATACATTTTTAAATTATCTGTTTGTCTAGATAATAATTAATGGTGTTCATTAATATTTCCTATATTTAGCGCCCTCAGATCTTGTTTTGTATTTGTCATTCATTGGACTTTAGCTAACAGAAAGTCCTTCTAGAGGTGCTGCTTGTGTCACTCTTTAGCGCGATTTGGGAATCTTGTCTGTATATATATATATATATATATATATACACAACAATAGGAGAATCGGCGCCAGGGGGTCGTATCAACACCCAATTTTTTAACCCTTGAATGGTTAACGATGTTTAAAACAAAGTAATAACATGTTCCAACATATAAAATTTATTAAAAGACATAATAACTTCAAAATCAATATTGATACAGAGAAGATGTGTTATTCCACACTTTAAGCAGTATGACTCTTAGCGTTGAATACAATTGTAGGTGATTGACAACAGTCTCCTCCTTCTCCTTATAGTTGGTTCGGAGATAACATCACAATACAGATAACCCAGGGTTATCTCTATTGTGATGTTATCCTCTGTATCAATATTGATTTTGAAGTTATTATGTCTTTTAATAAATTTTATATGTTGGAACATGTTATTACTTTGTTTTAAACATCGTTAACCATTCAAGGGTTAAAAAATTGGGTGTTGATACGACCCCCTGGCGCCAATTCTACTATTGTTGTATATTTCTATTTCTAGTTCCGTCTAACAGGGGACTAAGTTGAATCAGGCTGCCTTCATTAAATTTCCCCTGGTTTTATTTAAGGTGATAGTCCTTACTAAGTATACCAGTTATGTGTGATGTGCACCGGAAATTTTTCGGGTTTTGTGTTTTGGTTTTGGATTCGGTTCCGCGGCCGTGTTTTGGATTTGGACGCGTTTTGGCAAAACCTCCCAGAAATTTTTTTGTCGGATTCGGGTGTGTTTTGGATTCGGGTGTTTTTTTTACAAAAACCCCTCAAAAACAGCTTAAATCATAGAATTTGGGGTCATTTTTATCCCATAGTATTATTAACCTCAATAACCATAATTTACACTCATTTTCAGTCTATTCTGAACACCTCACACCTCACAATATTATTTTTAGTCCTAAAATTTGCACCGAGGTCGCTGGATGACTAAGCTAAGCGACCCAAGTGGCCGACACAAACACCTGGCCCATCTAGGAGTGGCACTGCAGTGTCAGACAGGATGGCACTTCAAAAAAATAGTCCCCAAACAGCACATGATGCAAAGAAAAAAAGAGGCGCAATGAGGTAGCTGTGTGACTAAGCTAAGCGACCCAAGTGGTCGACACAAACACCTGGCCCATCTAGGAGTGGCACTGCAGTTTTCTAGCGAGAGGATGAATGCTTCCATCCTCATGTGAAGCTGAACCACTAGCCATGAACATAGGCCAGGGCCTCAGCCGTTCCATGTCACTCCGTGTCGTAAATGGCATATTGGCAAGTTTACGCTTCTCCTCAAACGCTTTTAATTTTGATTTTTGGGTCATTTTACTGAACTTTTGTGTTTTGGATTTTACATGCTCTCTACTATGACATTGGGCATCGGCCTTGGCAGACGACGTTGATGGCATTTCATCGTCTCGGCCATGACTAGTGGCAGCAGCTTCAGCACGAGGTGGAAGTGGATCTTGATCTTTCCCTATTTTACCCTCCACATTTTTGTTCTCCATTTTTTAATGTGTGGAATTATATGCCAGTATCAATAGCAATGGCCTACTACTATATATACTGCGCACAACTGAAATGCACCACAGGTATGGATGGATAGTATACTTGATGACACAGAGGTAGGTAGAGCAGTGGCCTACTGTACCGTACTGCTATATATTATATACTGGTGGTCAGCAAACTGTGCAAAACTGAAATGCGCCACAGGTATGGATGGATAGTATACTTGACGACACAGAGGTAGGTAGAGCAGTAGCCTACTGTACCGTAATGCTATATATTATATACTGGTGGTCAGCAAACTGCGCAAAACTTAAATGCACCACAGGTATGGATGGATAGTATACTTGACAACACAGAGGTAGGTAGAGCAGTGGCCTACTGTACCGTACTGCTATATATTATATACTGGTGGTCAGCAAACTGTGCAAAACTTAAATGCACCACAGGTATGGATGGATAGTATACTTGACGACACAGAGGTAGGTAGAGCAGTGGCCTACTGTACCGTACTGCTATATATTATATACTGGTGGTCAGCAAACTGTGCAAAACTTAAATGCACCAGAGGTATGGATGGATAGTATACTTGACGACACAGAGGTAGGTAGAGCAGTGGCCTACTGTACCGTACTGCTATATATTATATACTGGTGGTCAGCAAACTGTGCAAAACTGAAATGCACCACAGGTATGGATGGATAGTATACTTGACGACACAGAGGTAGGTAGAGCAGTGGCCTTCTGTACCGTAATACTATATATTATATACTGGTGGTCAGCAAAATGATGCACTGTACTCCTACTATATACTACAATGCAGCACAGATATGGAGCGTTTTTCAGGCAGAGAACTTATAATACTGGTGGTCACTGGTCAGCAAAACTCTGCACTGTACTCCTCCTATATAATATACTGGTGGTCCCCAGTCCCCACAATAAAGCAGTGTGAGCACAGATATATGCAGCACACTGAGCACAGATATGGAGCGTTTTTCAGGCAGACAACGTATAATACTGGTGGTCACTGGTCAGCAAAACTCTGCACTGTACTCCTCCTATATAATATACTGGTGGTCCCCAGTACCCACAATAAAGCAGTGTGAGCACAGATCTATGCAGCACACTGAGCACAGATATGGAGCGTTATTTAGGCAGACAACGTGTACTGGTGGTCACTGGTCAGCAAAACTCTGCACTGTACTCCTCCTATATAATACTGCTGGTCCCCAGTCCCCACAATAAAGCAGTGTGAGCACAGATATATGCAGCACACTGAGCACAGATATGGAGCATTTTTCAGGCAGACAACGTATAATACTGGTGGTCACTGGTCAGCAAAACTCTGCACTGTACTCCTCCTATAATACTGCTGGTCCCCAGAATAAAGATATGCAGCCCCCTGAAACAAAGTGAGAGGACGCCAGTCACGTCCTCCCACTATCATTTCCAATGCACGAGTGAAAAATGGCGGCGACGCGCGGCTCCTTATATAGAATCCGAATCTCGCGAGAATCCGACAGCGGGATGATGACGTTTGGGCGCGCTCGGGTTAACCGAGCCATACGGGAGAATCCGAGTATGCCTCGGACCCGTGTAAAATGGGTGAAGTTCAGGGGGGTTCGGTTTCCGAGGAACCGAACCCACTCATCTCTAATATATATATATATATGGGTTCACTACGGCTGGCCGGCGGTCGGGCTCCCGGCGACCAGCATACCGGCGCCGGGAGCCCGACCGCCGGCTTACCGACAGTGTGGCGAGCGCAAATGAGCCCCTTGCGGGCTCGCTGCGCTCGCCACGCTACGGGCACGGTGGCTCGCTACGCGCGCCACACTATTTTATTCTCCCTCTATGGGGGTCGTGGACCCCCACGAGGGAAAATAAGTGTCTGCATGCCGGCTGTCGGGCTCCCGGCGCCGGTATACTGAGCGCCGGGAGCCCGACCGCCGGCATACAGAAGACCACCCATATATATATATATATATATATATATATATACACACACACACATAACGGAAAATGATTACTTCAGCCTCTTAGATAAAGAGCTTTATTTCCTTATAAAATATAAGCAGTGATTTAGTCTAGAAATTCCTGTCAGTTATGTTTTCCCTTTACCTATATATTGAGGCACTCTGTACAACATTGCCTTATACTTCATTTTCTACACTAGTCTTATTTTTTTTAAACTAGAAACTCATGTATATCCAGTTGTAACTGAGGTAGAAAATGTATATGTAAGATAGCTGCAACTCTGTAGCTTTGCTGCTGGTTACTGTGACATCACACCTAGCCTGTGACATCACAATGCTTCTTCCTGTAACATTCTATCTACAGCTGCTGACATTTCCAGTTTACATGCAGGAAGACAAGTAGGAGGAGGTGAGTCCTACAGAGTATGATGGAAGGGGATAAGGAAGACAGAGTGCAGTATAGTCCACAGAAAGGCAAGACAAGATATACAGAAAAGGGAATACAGGTTCAAGGACACATAAATAGGAGAAATGCAGGAAGGAATTACATATTTAGGAATAAAAATGTAGTGTTACAGGAATAAAGAGGGCAGTATGGAGGATAAGCACACATACAGGGGATGTAGATATCCTAGGTCTCTATGAGGCAGGATCGTGGTTTTGGGATGAAAAAATTCCTAAAATAGTCAGAATCGGAAGAAAAGATAGTGCAGATCTCAAGGTGACAGTCACCTTGCGATCCCGATCCGATGCCGATGCGCGGCCCCGCGCGGTCGCCATCAGCCGAAAAAATAGGCTGTGCAGGCAAGTCAATCCTGACTATCTGATTTGGGTGGGTTATTTTGTTTCTGTGCAGGGTAAATACTGGCTGCTTTATTTTTACACTGCAATTTAGATTTCAGTTTGAATACACCCCACCCAAATCTAACTCTCTCTGCACATGTTATATCTGCCTCCCCCTGCAGTGTACATGGGGGGTAATTCCAAGTTGATCGCAGCAGGATTTTTGTTAGCAATTGGGCAAAACCATGTGCACTGCAGGGGAGGCAGATATAACATGTGCAGAGAGAGTTAGATTTGGGTGGGGTGTGTTCAATCTGCAATCTAATTTGCAGTGTAAAGATAAAGCAGCCAGTGTTTACCCTGCACAGAAACAAAATAACCCACCCAAATCTAACTCTTTCTGCACATGTTATATCTGCCTCCCCTGCAGTGCACATGGTTTTGCCCAATTGCTATCAAAAATCCTGCTGCGATCAACTTGGAATTACCCCCCATGGTTTTGCCCAACTGCTAACAAATTTGCTGCTGCGATCAACTCAGAATTAGGCCCATGGTTTTGTCCAATAGAGAACAAAGTTGCTGCTGCGATCAGGGGGTTTATTTACTAATATTCGTGTTTTTGCCGTTTTTAAGGGTGTTTGAACTCGAATGGTATCGGGTGCATTTTACTGCAACTTTTTGAATCCTGATACGATCATTCACTAAGCTGCAGAGTTTTGCACATTAGTTTTTTCCGATGTCGATGTGATTCGTAATGTCAGGCAGTGTTTTACAGGAGTGATGAGTAAAACACTGCCTGACAAAACACAAGGAATCCCAGCCGGATCTGTGAGATCCGTGCAGGGCTTCATTGTGTACCTTAAAAAGGTGTTTTAATTGTTGTTAAATCAGAAAAAAATTGCGTGGGGTCCCCTCTCCTAAGCCAAACCAGCCTCGGGCTCTTTGAGCCGGTCCTGGTTGAAAAAATATGGGGGGAAAATTGACCGGGGTTCCCCCATATTTGATCAACCAGCACCGGGCTCTGTGCCTGGTCCTGGTGCAAAAAATGCGGGGGACAAAAAGCGTAGGGGTCCCCCATATTTTTTGAACCAGCACCGGGCTCCACTAGTCAGAGAGATAATGCCACAGCCGGGGGACACTTTTATATAGGTTCCTGCGGCCCTGGCATTAAATCACTAACCCTGGCCGGGGTACCCTGGAGGAGTGGGGACCCCTTAAATCAAGGGGTCCACCCCCTCCAGCCACCCAAGGGCCAGGGGTGAAGCCCGAGGCTGTCCCCCCCATCCATGGGCTGCGGATGGGGGCTGATAGCCAAGTGTAAAATAAAAGAATATTGTTTTTTGCACAAGAACTACAAGTCCCTGAAAGTCTCCCCCGCAAGCTGGTACTTGGAGAACCACAAGTACCAGCATGCGGGTGTTAAACGGGCCCGCTGGTACCTATAGTTCTTCTGCAAAAAAAATACCCAAATAAAAACAGGACACACACACCTTGAAAGTACAACTTTATTACATTCATTCAGACACACACATACTTACCTATGTTCAGATGCCGACTCGGCCCACGTCTCGACGTCGATTCCAGGGTAACTGAAAATAAAATTATACTCACCTAAATCCAGTGTGTCGGGTCCTTTTTTTATAATCCACGTACTTGGCAAAAAAACAAACCGCATACCCGATCCACGCACTGAAAGGGGTCCCATGTTTACACATGGGACCCCTTTCCCCATCTGCCGGGACCCCCCCTGACTCCTGTCAAAGAGGGTCCCTTCAGCCAGTCAGGGAGCGCCACGTCGTGGCACCCTCCTGATTGGCTGTGACCTCCTATAGTGTCAGTGAGGCTGTGCAGTGAAGATACAATGTAGCGCATAGGCGCACCATTGTATCCAATGATGGGAACTTTGCGGTCAGCAGTTGACCGCGAGTAACCTCAACCGCTGACCGCAAAGTTCCCATCATTGGATACAATGGTGCGCCTATGCGCATACACTTTTGGGGGTTGCGAGATGTAGAACATACTGTAATACAGAAAAACAGGAAGGGTGGGGAGAGCATGATACAGAACATACAGATCGGGGGAAGAACAATACAGATCAGGGGAGATAGTGAAATGGCTGATATTTACAGTATATCAATGAACTGGGGGCAGGTGTACAAAGCCTGGGAGAGTGATAAAGTGGAGAAAGATAAACTAACAACCAATCAGCTCCTAGTTGTCATTTTCAAACACAGCCTGTAATATGGCAGTTAGGAGCTGATTGGTTGGTACTTTACCTCTCTCCACTTTATCACTCTGCAGGGCTTAATACATCTCCCCCATAGAATAACCAAATGATGAAATGGTACAGAATGGTATAAATGATGTGAATTGGAGCTGTAACAAGTGACTGTTTCCCTATCTGTACGTATAATAAAGGTGACGTAGTCCTTTCCCTAGAGTCCTTCTCCTTACCGCTCAGGGGGCCTGATTCAGATGCGGACACAGAGCTGCTGTTGCACCAAGTGGCTCAATGCTTTTTCACTGTGCATGCGTGTAAAGGTGGGTACACACTATTAGATATATCTGCAGATCAATTGATCTGCAGATATATCTATGTACGGATCGGGCAGTGTGCTGTGCATACACACAGCCCGATCCGTCGGGGGACTGACGTCATGAACTGGGCGGCCGGCCGCCGCAGCATGTGTACGGGCGGTCGGACGACCGCCCCGTACACACACAGCGACGGGCCAATATATCGTTAGATATATTGGCTGTCGGCTGTGCTGCGCGGCCGATACCGTCGGCCAGTGTGTACGGGCGATACGTCTGTGAACTCCGTCGTTCACAGACGTATCGCCCGTACACACTGGCCGACGGTCCCGCGATGTATCGGCCGTTCAAGAGAACGGCCGATACATCGACCAGTGTGTACGGGCCTTAAGCTGCACTGTGCACGAAATGAAATCAAGCTCACATAGAGGATCCCATCGCAAAGTGATTGACAGGAAGTCAGCGTTTGAGGTGGTAACGGGGGTGGCTAACTGTATACAGGCGTGTCAGTTCTGTTCAAACGCCATTCCATGTGCGTGCATAAATTACCCATTGCGACCTGTATTACTGCTGGAAAGCCTCCTGTGTCTAGGAGACTTGCTCAGCCTACGACTGCTCAGACTTATGATGCAATTGTGAACGGCAAGATTGCAGCAGCGATCGCTTCAACAACCACAACTGAATCAGGCCCACAATTACACCATTATATTTTACTATTTTATCACATTTAACAACTATGGGGTCAGTGTAATTAGGTGCGAGTTTGTCTTACAACAGCCGCACTTTCCGGTAGCCCCATAGGCTGAATCTGGCCACGAAGGGTGTGAGTTTGGATACTGTTGAAACGTTGCAGCAATGTTAACTTGTACCAAACTGGATTGACCCCTAAATGTTAGCAATTTATAACTTTTATTATTTACTGGTCAAATTTCTTTTCTGAAGGTACCCACTAATTACAATAAGAGAGAACTTATCCCCCCAATGTGTGTATTGTATAAAAATAATGGGCCCTTTGGGATAATTGTCCTTATTTTAGGTATTTTACATGTCCACCATAGGTAGAGTAACATATTTACATAGAGAGATTTTTCTCTCTACACAACCATACCACTGGGGGTAATTCTGAGTTGATCGCAGCAGGATTTTTGTTAGCAGTTGGGAAAAACCATGTGCACTGCAGGGGAGGCAGATATAACATGTGCAGAGAGAGATAGATTTGGGTGTGATGAGTTAAATCTGCAATCTAAATTGCAGTGTAAAAGTAAAGCAGCCAGTATTTACCATGCACAGAAACAAAATAACCCACCCAAATCTAACTCTCTCTGCAAATGTTATATCTGCCCCCCTGCAGTGCACATGGGCCCTCATTCCGAGTTGTTCGCTCGCTAGCTGCTTTTAGCAGCATTGCACACGCTAAGCCGCCGCCCTCTGGGAGTGTATCTTAGCATAGCAGAATTGCGAACGAAAGATTCGCAGAATTGCGAATAGAAATTTCTTAGCAGTTTCTGAGTAGCTCCAGATTTACTTAGCCATTGCGATCAGTTCAGTCAGTTTCGTTCCTGGTTTGACGTCACAAACACACCCAGCGTTCGCCCAGACACACCCCCGTTTCTGCAGACACTCCCGCTTTTTCCCAGAAACGCCAGCGTTTTTTCGCACACGCCCAGAAAACGTCAAGTTTCCGCCCAGAAACACCCACTTCCTGTCAATCACAGTACAATCACCAGAACGATGAAAAATCCTCGTTATGCCTTGAGTAAAATACCTAACTTTTGTGTAAAATAACTAAGCGCATGCGCTGTGCGAACCTTGCGCACGCGCAGTAAGCGACTAATCGCAATATAGCGAAAATTGGCAACGAGCGAACAACTCGGAATGACCACCATGGTTTTGCCCAACTGCTAAAAAAATTCCTGCTGCGATCAACTTGGAATTACCCCCACTGTTTGCAGTTTGTCTGTCTGCTCATCCACTAACAATGATTTTTCATCTCTTCCTCTTCATCTACACGCAGTTGGTGATCTCTGAATAGCTGCCCTGGAAGGAGAGCTGCGGACACATGCTCCAAATGTTGGGACATATGCATTACCTATTAGGAGATGCGGTAAAGATGCCGGCTGTCGGGTTTACAGCAGTCAGAATACTGACACTGGAATCCCGACACTCTTCAAAATCCTGACATTAGAACTCAGAATGGGCAAGGATACCGATGCCCATATCCCCATGATGGGTGGTCTTCAGTATGCCGACTGACGGGATCCCGGCGCACAGTATACCGGCGCCGGGATCCCGACAGACGGCATACTGACACTTATTCTCCCTCGTGGGGGTCCACGACCTCCCTGGAGGGAGAATAAAATAGTGTGGCGCGCATAGCGCGCCACCGTGCCCGTAGCGTGGCGAGCGCAGCGAGCCCGCAAGGGGCTCATTTGCGCTCGCCACACTGTCAGTAAGCCGGCGGCCGGCCTCCCGGCGACGGTATGCTGGTCGCCGGGAGCCCGACCGCCGGCATTCCATAGTGAACCCCCCCACGATCATAGGTAACCTAGGTACACTACATGCCCCTATGCACTGCACTACATCCCCTTATATGCTATACCACATCAGTCCACTACATGCCCCTATATACTGCAATACATTACTACACTACATACCCTATATGGCACACTACATCACTACTCTACACCCCCCCTATAAGCTACACCAAATCCCCCCATCTGGGAAGCAAAGCGGAGGTTGATACTGATAACTGGGAGCACAGTTTGCTTCTATAGCTTGTACGTTGCACTGCATGCTAGTCGCAGCACTGCATGGCAAAGAAGAGAGTTTAAGACATTAGTCAGCATAGGAGAGATCCCAGGTACTGGAGCTCATCCACACAGTGTCGGAGCCAGCTGCGGGCAGACAGGTGGGTCAGATACATTGCCCCGGGAGCTGTCTGCTGTCTCACTGGAGCAGCGCAGCTCAGCCCTGCCATTTTTTTATTTATTTTTTAACCCTGCTCCTCTGTAACTCCTTGGCACCTCCTCCAATCCTGCACCCGGGGCACATGCCCCCTTAGCCCCCCCTAGTTATGGAACCTATTAGGTTTAGGGCTGTGCAAGGGGTGTTAGGTTTAGGCATCAGGCATGAGGGGAAGAGGGGGTGGTTAGGCTGCGGGGGAGGGAGGGTTAGGTTTTACGCATCAGGCGGGGGGGTTAGGTTTAGGCATCGGGGGGGGGGGTTAGAGTTAGGCTGCGGATAGGGTTGGTTAGGCACCCCCGGGGGGTGGTTAGGCTGCGTGAGAGGGTTGGTTAGGTTTAGGCATCAGGCAGGAGGGTTAGGTTTAGGCGTTAGGTGGGGGGGGTTAAGTTTAGGCTGGGGGTGGGGGGAGCTTAGGGTTAGGCACCCCCGGGGTGGAAGGCTTCGGGGGAGGGAGGGTAAGGTTTAGGTGGGGGGATTAGGTTTAGGCATCAGGCGGGGGGTTAAGTTTAGGCTGTAGGTGGGGGGATGTTAGGGTTAGGCTGCGGGTAGAGTGGGTTAGGGTTAGGTACCCCTGGGGGTGGTTAGGCTGTGGGGGAGGGAGGGTTCGGTTTAGGTATCAGGCGGGGGTTAGGTTTAGGCATCAGGCGCTGGGTTAGGTTTAGGCTGCGTGTGGGGGGAGGTTAGCGTTAGGCTGTGGGTAGGGTGGGTTAGGGTTAGGCTGCAGGTATGGAGTGGTTAGGCTGCAAGGGAGGGAGGGTTAGGTTTAGGCAGCAGGGACGGAGGTTAGGATTAGGCACCTCCGCGGGAGGGTTAGGCATAAAAAGGGAGGCTAGGGTTAGTCTGCAGACAGGCAGGCTTAGGGGGGTGGGGAGAGGTTTAGGCATCAGGTGGAGGGGTTAGGGTTAGGCTGCAGGTGGCGGGAGGATAAGGTTAGGCTGCGGGTAGGGTGGGTTAGGGACTCCCGGGGGTGGTTAAGCTGCAGGGGAGGGGTAGGTTAGGTTTAGGCTGTGGGTGGGGGGAGGTTAAGGTTAGGCAGCGGGTAGGGTTGGTTAGGGTTAGGCACCCCCGGGTGTGGTTAGGCTGCGGGGAAGGGAGGGTTAGGTTTAGGCATCAGATGGGGGTTAGGTTTAGGAATCAGGCGGGGGGTTAGGATTAGGCTGCGGGTGGGAGGAGGATAGGGTTAGGCTGCAGGTGGGGGGAAGTTAGGGTTAGGCTGCAGGTAGGGAGTGGTTAGGCTGCGAGGGAGGTAGGGTTAGGTTTAGGCACCAGGGACGGAGAGGGGTTGGTTAGGCTGCGGGAGAGGGAGGGTTAGGTTTAGGCAGCAGGGACGGAGGTTAGGATTAGGCTCCTCTATGGGCGGGTTAGGCACAAAGGGGGGAGGTTAGGGTTAGACTGCAGACAGGCAGGGTTAGGGTGGTAGGGAGAGGGTAGAACACCCCTTACTCAGCCCTGTCAGTCTTTTCTGTACTGGGTTCCCGGCATCAGTATGACAACCACCGGGATCCCATGTGCTGGGATAGCATACTGACCCCTCTATTAGTATACCTCTTAATGCCCAGAGGGAAGGGCGATCCTGAGGCCATGGTTCCCCAGAGGTTTCCCCCCAAGGGGGGTTTTCCTCTCCTGAGTGCTGAAGGATGACTATTCGTGAGTCCAGAGGTGTAGCTTTTATGCCATAATGAGTACCAATCTCATGCCCATCCCTGCAATGTATAAGAAGTAAAAAAATAATTACTAATGCGATCACTTTACTTCTGGGTTTAGACCCCGGCTGCACTAGTTCACATGTGTAATCGTCAGACTGCGTATGTGAGAGCAGACAGTAATGCAGAGGGATCCCAAGGATCCTTCTCCTGGGAATTATGGCATAATATAGCCCACAGGCTGCAAAAGCCATTTAGAAATGGCATTAGCTGCCGGGCCAAGCTCAGAAATGCTTTGCATTCTGGAGCTTGGTGAGTTTCACAGTTTACCATCTGCGTAGAAACTTTTGGTGGCTGCTTTTGTGTTCAAAATAGGAGGAATGCAATATATATCTCAAATATCCATTGCCGTCCCCAATAATACATTCAGGGGCTGGTTAATATTTGTGGCCAGCCCCCAAAACCGACTGTTTTTGGAGATGTCTTGCAAATATTATTTATTAAATATTCCACTTAATAAACTTTTTATTTTTTAACATAAACTAAAAAATTTTTTATGTATTCATTGACTGAGTCTCCCGTCTTTACTGAATGCTAATTTCACAGGGTCTGCAAATTATTACTGATATGACTGTTACTCTACTGTCCTGCTGGTGCTCCTGGGCTGCTGTATAGCAGCCATATATATATTTTATATACAGCACTCTTGGGGAGATGTATCAAGCATTGGAGAGAGATAAAGTGCAGATGTCCAAACCACCCAATCATCTTCTGTCACTTATCTAGCACAGTACATGAAACCTGTAGTTAGAAGTTTCATTTGATTTGGGCAAATACTCAACTTTATCTCTCTCCACGGCTTGATACATCTCCCGGAAAATATCATGTCTTGCTTTCACTTAATTAACAATCTAAATTAATTAATTGTCTTGGAAGCAGGGTAAGAAATTCACAGTATAAGATAATGTTATAAAGGCTTGTCAATACCTACTGGTACATTTACATTGATTTATCATTCACATTTCTTCCATGCCAGACAGGGGCGGATTGGGAACGTAAAGTGGCCCTGGAAATATATGAAAAGAGGCCTCATGTAGGTTGGAGTAAGTCAGCTATAAGCGGGGTCCAACACAAATTGGGCTTAAGCAAAATGTTAGCATTACGCACAGTGGTACTAAGCAAGGCTAATGCAGCATAGTAGGCAGTCACAGCACCAGCAGTAGGATCGTGTCACAGGAGGTGGAGATCACACTGGTGGGTGGGACATTGCACTGGTAGGCAGTCACATCACCTGCAGGAGAATCATGTCACAGGAGGTAGAGATCACACCAGTAGCTGAGGCATTGCACTGGTAGGCAGTCACAGCACCAACAGAAGGATCGTGTCACAGGAGGTGATCACACCGGTGGGTGAAGCATTGCACTGGAAAGCAGTCACATCACCTGCAGGAGAATCATGTCACAGGAGGTGGAGATCACACCAGTAGGAGGGGCATTGCACTGGTAGGCAGTCACAGCACCAGCAGTAGGATCGTGTCACAGGAGGTGATCACACCGGTGGGTGAGGCATTGCACTGGAAAGCAGTCACATCACCTGCAGGAGAATGATGTCACAGGAGGTGGAGATCACACCAGTAGGAGGGGCATTGCACTGGTAGGCAGTCACAGCACCAGCAAGAGGATCTTGTCACAGGAGGTTGAGATCACACCAGTAGGTGAGGTATTGCACTGGTAGGCAGTCACAGCAGGAGGATCATGTCACAGGAGGTGGAGATCACACCAGTAGGTGAGGCATTGCACTGGTAGGCAGTCACAGTACCTATGGTAGCTATACCCCTATGTAACTGTGACAGGGAAGGTGACCTCTCTCAGCTCTGGGCCCCATCGTAGCTGCCAGGGGCGGATTGGGATCGAACACCAGCACTGGAAATGTATGGAAGCAGCCCTAATGGGGGTGGAGTCTGTTGAGGGGGAGGGGCTTGTCAAGAGGGCGGGGTCACTCCTCAGAGGTCCTGATTCTGGGATAGACACAGGGCCTCCTTAGCTTTACGTTATGCTAATGTTTACCTGTGACTGGGGCCCTCATTTCGAGTTGATCGCTCGCTAGCTACTTTTAGCAGCCGTGCAAACGCATTGTCGCCACCCACGGGGGAGTGTATTTTCGCTTTGCAAGTGTGCGATCGCATGTGCAGCCGAGCAACACGAACACATTTTGTGCAAAACAAGACCAGCCCTGTAGTAATTATTCCTGTGCGATGATTCTAGCGACGGAGATCCCGGAATTGACGTCAGATACCCGCCATGAAAACGCCTGGACACGCCTGAATTTTCCCAAACAGTCCCAGAAAACGGTCACTTGCCACCCACAAATGCCCTATTCCTGTCAATCTCCTTGTGATCAGCTGTGCAAATGGATTTGTCGCTAAAATCATTGCATAACAACGATGCTCTTTGTACCCGTACGACGTGCGTGTGCATTGCGGCGCATGCGCAGTTTTGCTGTTTTTTTACCTGATCGCAGCGCTGCGAAAATCGTCAGCGAGCGATCAACTCAGAATGACCCCTTTTATGCATATGCTGCTACGGGTCTGGGACTCCAGGTCGACAACAAAAAGGTCGACACACCTTAGGTCGATGCCAATTGGTCGACACACCTTAGGTCGACATGGACAAAATGTTGACATGGACAAAAGGTCGACATGAACAAGGTTGACATGGAAAAAGGTCGACATGAGTTATTTATGTTTTTTTTGTGTCATTTTCTTCGTAGAGTGACGGGGAACCCCAATTAGTGCACCGCGTCCCCTCGCATGGCTCGCTTCGCTCGCAATGCTTCGGGCATGGTGCCTTCGCTCCGCTTCGCTCGGCACAGATTACCGCTTCGCTCGGCACAGATTACCGTTCCATTCGTAGTCCACGTGGATCGTTAAGTATGAAAAGGTTCCAAAAAAGAAAAAAATTGTGAAAAACTCACGTCGACCTTTTTCCATGTCGACCTTGTTCCTGTCGACCTTTTGTCCATGTCGACCTAAGGTGTGTCGACCAATTGGTGTCGACCTAAGGTGTGTCGACCTCTTTGTTGTCGACCTGGAGTCCGGATACCGCTGCTACAATACCCTTCCCTGAGGCACATCTGTACATCTGAATATACAGGGACTGATATAACCACTTTCAGTGTCTACTGACACTGCAGTCATGCCTTTAACCTACTTCTGATTTTATTGAGTTTTCATTCTACAACCCCCTTTTTTTAACCTTATATGTTTCAAAGTACAGGGAGGAGGAGCACACACTACATACAGCACAGTACAGGGAGGGAGCACACACTACATACAGCATACTTACCAACATTGTATTTCTCCTCTCCGGGAGAAGCCCGGAGAGGAGACGCTGCAGGTGTCTTCGGGGGGCGGGGGCGGACTGTGACATCACTAAGCCCCGCACCCGCACCGGTAAATGTCGCGATACGCGGGTCCGCTGGAAGGGGGCGGGGCTAAAATGACGCGATTTGCCTCATTTTAACCCCTTCTCCACCCGACGGACCCGCGAATGTGGGAGGTTATCTCTCCATCCTGCTCGCATCACTAGCGTGCGAGCAGGATTCGGGAGACCTGCCCACTCTTCCGGGGGTGTGGGGGGCTACCCCCAAAAATGGGAGCCTCCCACAGCTTCCGGGAGAGTAGGTAAGTATGACATACAGCACAGTACAGGGAGGGAGCACACACTACGTACAGTACAGGGAGGGAGCACACACTACATACAGCACAATACAGGGATGGAGCACACACTACATACAGTACAGGGAGGGAGCACACCTACATACAGCACAGTACAGGGAGGAGCACACACTACATACAGCACAGTACAGGGAGGGAGCACACACTACATACAGCACAATACAGGGAGGGAGCACACACTACATACAGTACAGGGAGGGAGCACACACTACATACAGTACAGCACAGGGAGGGAGCACACACAAGTAGTGAAACACAGACACAGGGGACCAGCGCAGCAGAATCTGTCCCAGTGGCCAATCCACCCCTGATTACATACATAGCCACCATATTACATACATCATACCTCCCAACTGTCCCGATTTCAGCGGGACAGTCCCGCTATTCAGACACTGTCCCGCTGTCCCTCCCGCGGGTCACAGTGTCCCGCGGGCGGGGGGGCAGTTGGGGAGGCTTTGATCACCCGCTGCTCTGCTCTGCAAAGCAGCGAGTGATCTCTAAATAGATGCTGTGCGCACGCGCACAGCATCTATTCAGTGCAGGGAGTGAGCCGGGGGCTGCCCAGCTGCTCAGGGAGCGCTGGGCACGCCCCCAAAATGACTAAAACGGACCCACGGCGTGTGGCCACGCCCACTCAATTGTAGCCACACCCCTCCCATACGAGGCCATGCCCCTTTTCGGGACGCGCGCGCTTGCGCCGCGCGGAGTGTCCCGATTTAGGAACATTCAAAGTTGGGAGGTATGCATACATAGCCACCACATTATTACATGAATAGCACCACATTATACAAATAGCACTGCATTACACATATAGCACCACATTACACGTATAGCACCGCATTATGGCCCTCATTCCTAGTTTTAGCAGCTGTGCAAACGCTATGCCGCCGCCCACTGGGGAGTGTATTTTAGCTTAGCAGAAGTGCGAACGCATGTGCAGCCGAGCTCTGCAAAAACAGTTTGTGCAGTTTCTGAGTAGCTCTGAACCTACTCACCGCTTGCGATCACTTCAGCCTATTCGTGTCCGGATTTGACATCATACACCCGCCCAGTGAACTCCCAGCCACGCCTGCATTTTTGCAAACACTCCCTGAAAACAGTCAGTTGACACCCAGAAACGCCCCCTTCCTGTCAATCTTCTTGTGGCTGTCATTGTGACTGAAAACTTCGCTAGAACCTGTGCACAACCACAACGGGCTTTCTACCCATACGTAACGAGTGCGCATTGCGGGGCATACGCATGCCCCAAAATGCCGATTTTTAGCCTGATCGCTGCTCTGCGAACTGCAGCTAGCGATCAACTCGGAATGACCACCTACATGTATAGCACTACACGTATAGCACTGCATTACACAAATAGCACCACAGAATATGAATAGCACAACATTACAGGTATAGCACCGCACTACACGTATAGCACCACATTATATGACTAGCACCACATTACATACATTGCCACCGCATTACATACGTAGACACCGCATAAATAGGCCTATCATCATGGACAGACATTGGGCAGTTATAGGGCTGAAGGATGTTGCATTAGAGATTGTCCCAGGGCTGGCCGTGAGTGCTGCCTGGTCAGCTGGCATCCTGAGAACAAAGTACATCCTGTTCCTGTCCAGTCCCCAAACCAAACACTGTGACAGGTGACGCCCTAACCCTTACACTAACATGATAATGCAAATAATGTAATTAAAAATAACCTCTCTGCCGGGTCCCCTTCAGTGCTCAGTCGCCGCTCTGGCCAGTTCAGTGAGAGTGCGGGAGCTGGGGTGGCAGCGGGTGTAGTGAACCCGGCTCCGACCATCGCTTTGCTGCTGCTGCTGGGCCGGGCTCACTGAAGAGACCTTTGACCGGGGCTAGGGAGAGGATGCTGCTGGGCTGGTTAACTTTCTCCAGGTCCCCCATTGGTAGAACAGCATCACCACTTTTCACGGCTAGCGGCACCTGGAAGAGCCCGCTAGCCTAACTTCCGGATTGTTATCCAATGAACCACAAGTACTGGAAGCAGTGTGAGCCAGCCCAGCCTGAGTGTGAATCGACCTGGCTGAGGGGGATATGGGACCAGCCCATCGGAATCTGTCCTGGTGGGCCAATCCGCCCCTGCAAGCTGCCATAATACACATTTCTGAAGTTGCTAAAACATCAGCAAATGAAATGTAACAATTTGTCTTTTCATAGGTTTTGCATCCGAAAGCCATTGGCAATTCCTTACCTGTTATATTATTATTAAACCCTTCAGAATGACTTGTAGAACACACAAAGCAATCTATTTTCTAATACTGTACATACAGGGCCGGCTCCAGGCCTACTACCACCCTGAGCGAGAAAATTTAAAAGCGCCCCCGCTCCTGAAAAAGTGGGAGTGACCTCTGGAAAAGTGGGCGTGGCCTCGTAACTTCATATCATCAAACTATAAATGTATTTTCACACCCCCTCTACGCACACAATTAGCAGCCTTACACATAGCCACAGTAGTGTTCCTTACACACAATGTCTCAAGTATAGTGCCAGATACACATAATGTGCAGTGCCAGATAGACATGATATGCCCCGCAGCAGTGCCAGCTACACATGACATGCCCCGCAGCAGTGCCAGCTACACATGACATGTCCCGCAGCAGTGCCAGCTACACATGACATGTCCCGCAGCAGTGCCAGCTACACATGACATGCCCCCCAGCAGTGCCAGCTACACATGACATGCCCCCCAGCAGTGCCAGCTACACATGACATGCCCCCCAGCAGTGCCAGCTACACATGACATGCCCCCCAGCAGTGCCAGCTACACATGATAGTGTTCAATTTTTAAGGCAGGGTGCTGATCACAGGAAGGGCACATTTTTAAGTTAGGAGCGCAAAATTATGTACATACTGTAATGCTTGTTGTTCCCAAACCTATATGCCAAAGCATGGACAGTGCGCGCCGAAGGCACGCAGCAAAAATGAAGGGGAGTTACTTCGTGGGGAAGGTACGTGGCCACATAATAGTGGCAATTCGCATTACACCACACAGTAGTGCAGCTAATACACACTGCACCAGGTAGAACCTCCTATACACTTTGCGCCAGGCACAGCACTAGGCACATTGAACCAGGCACAGCACTGAGACACACTGCACCAGGGAGAGCACTGAGACACATTGCACCAGGGAGAGCACTGAGACACATTGCCTAGCCACAGATGCCTAGCGGGAACACTACATGACATGCCCCCAAGCAGTGCCAGCTACACGTGACATGCCCCCCAACAGTGCCAGCTACATGTGACATGCCCCCCAGCAGTGCCAGCTACACGTGACATGCCCCCCAGCAGTGCCAGCTACACGTGACATGCCCCCCAGCAGTGCCAGCTACATAAATGGCCACACAGTGCCAGATATGCCTCCACAGTGCCAAATACATAAATGCCCCCAGTGCCAGATACATAAATGCCCCCACAGTGCCAGATACATAAATGCCCCCACAGTGCAGATATGCCTCCACAGTGCCAGATACATAAATGCCCCCACAGTGACAGATACATAAATGCCCCCACAGTGCAGATATGCCTCCACAGTGCCAGATACATAAATGCCCCCACAGTGCCAGATACATAAATGCCCCTACAGTGCAGATATGCCTCCACAGTGCCAGATACATAAATGCCCCCACAGTGCCAGATACATAAGTGCCCCCACAGTGCCAGATACATAAGTGCCCCCACAGTGCCAGATATGCCCCCACAGTGCCAGATACATAAATGCCCCCACAGTGCCAGATACATAATTACCCCCACAGTGCCAGATACATAAGTGCCCCCACAGTGCAGATATGCCCCCACAGTGCCAGATACATAAATGCCCCCAGTGCCAGATGCATAAATGCCCCCAGTGCCAGATGCATAAATGCCCACAGTGCCAGATATGTCCCCACAGTGCCAGATATAAAAATGCCCACACAGTGCCAGATGTGTCCCCACAGTGTCAGATATAAAAATGCCCCCACAGTGCCAGATATGCCTCCAATGCCAGATACACATGTCCCATGCCCCCAGTGCCAGACATGTCCCCAGTGCCAGATATCCCCCCCCCCCCTCACCTGCCCCCGTGCTGCTCACCGGTCACCGCGTCTGTTGCTGATGCTGCTGCTCGGTGCTGCTCTTTGGTTGAGGGCAGGGAGGAGAGCGCAGCGTGCGCCTCTGCTAGGAGCCCTCAATCTCCGGCGGCCGCGGCGGTGTAGAGGTTCAACTAGGCGCCGGTCCGCAAGCCAATCAAAGCTTGCGGTCCGGCAGCCAATCAGCCTCAGCTGCTGGACCGTGAGCTCTGGTTGGCTCACGGGCCGGCGCCGGTTAGCGGGGAGGGGAGGGAGGGAGGGAAGCGGACTGCAGCTGTAGCGACGGCTCCAGGCTCCAATATGGCGGCCAGAGCTAGCGGCGCCCATAAAGTGCGGCGCCCATAAAGTGCGGCGCCCTGTTCGGCCGCTCTATTGGAACATGCCTGGGGCTGGCCCTGTGTATATATTATTAAAGCCAAGATCACTGTATGCAAAGGCAAATTTACAGTACATATAGGGGGAGTGACAGATTATCTACTTTCAAGAGCAGTTAACAATTCCAGCGTGTTTTATTCCAATACAGTACCTACATTTCAGCAAGGGACAATTTTTAATATACTGTGCCGTGTCAAGGTGCTTCAATAGACAACATTTCTTAATTCTATTATACAGGACAATTGGTGCATGTCATAGCCCTAATTTGCATATTCTAACATTTAAAGTAGGCTGAAAAAGCCAGTAAATGAAGGTTTAAGGAGCATAACAAGAGTTGGTGTGGAGAATATTTATTGAGCTTGAATTGCAATTTTTTGTTGTTGAAAGAATTAATATTTGAAATAATTATTAAATAGCCTTGCTTATGGCACTTTAGATCCAAACACTTCGAAACATTACGTTAAAGCAGCTTTTTACCTGATGCAAATATACTGGAAAAGTCCAAAGAGTTGTGCCCATGGCTATTCAAATGTCCTCCCTCATTCTGCAGAGCAATGACCTTCTCCTTCAGCATTTTGCTTTGATCATAATCTTCTTCATCTTGACATATCTGAGGAGATATATCTATTGTGGAAACAATAAAATAAATAGGGACACTATTGCACTCATTCGTTTGCCCATCCAACATTATTTATATAAATTTTGCGCAAAAGATGTTTTTTTTGGATATATACAAAACCACCACATTAGCCTATGATCCATGACTACATTTAAGATTTGCTGTAGACCGCATAGTACATTACAACTCATAAAAAGCAAGTGTAAAATAACTGACTTTTGGAGAGAGCAATTTCTTAAAAAGTCTAAAATAATGCTGAAGTCTACAAATAGAACATGTTCACTTAGGCACATGTTACTTCCAACATGGTGGACACAGATATTGGCATATTTAGCATAGGATGACAGTGTTATTTTGACCACTGTCAAAAATATCATTTACATTTTTATTTAAATGCCACTTGTGAAGAGAGACATTTCACTTTATATTACACATTATACTGAGCAGTAATTATGCAACACATAACTAATGTAACTAATGCTTCCTGTACATACATTTATGTCATACTTGCCTACCTGACCCTCTCCATGAGGGAGAAAATGCTCTGTTCCTGGACTTTCCTGGTAATGTATGATTGCCATCACCTGTGGTGAGCTATTTAATTGATAAGAAAGGTGTTTCGCCACAGGTGATGGCAATCATACATTACCAGGAAAGTCCAGGAACAGAGCATTTTCTCCCTCATGGAGAGGGTCAGGTAGGCAAGTATGAATGTAGTTCAGGGCTGGCCAAACCGGTCCTCGAGATCTACCAACAGTTCATGTTTTCCAGGCCTCCTGGAGAGCTGTAGAATTGTCAGTTAGGAATGAATGCAGCACATCTTAATTAGTAATGACTACACCTGTGCACCAGCTAGGTGGTCTGAAAAATGTGAACTGTTGGTAGATCTCGAGGACTGGTTTGGCCAGCCCTGATGTAGTTGTACATAGGGGTAATTCCAAGTTGATCGCAGCAAGAAATATTTTAGCAGTTGGGCAAAACCATGTGCACTGCAGGGGGGGGCAGATATAACATGTGCAGAGAGAGTTAGATTTGGGTGTGGTGTGTTCAATCTGCAATCTAAATTGCAGTGTAAAAATAAAGCAGCCAGTATTTACCCTGCACAGAAACAAAATAACCCACCCAAATCTAACTCTTTCTGCACATGTTATATCTGCCTCCCCTGCAGTGCACATGGTTTTGCCCAACTGCTAAAAAAATTTCTGCTGCGATCAACTTGGTATTACCCCCATAATACTCTCACATGAGATGTAACATTTAATAGGATAAGGCAGAGGTTCCCAAACGCGGTCCTCAAGGCACCCCAAGAGTCCTGGTTTTAAATGTATCCATGCTTGGACACAGGTGACTAAATTAGCACCTTAGTCAATTTGATGTAACCATCTGTGCTGAGCCATGGATATACCTAAAACCTGGACTGTTGAGGTGCCTTGAGGACCGCGTTTGGGAACCTCTGGGATAAGGGCAAGGGTAAAATAGCACACAGAAGGTGGAAAGCCAGTGACGTGCGGTGAGATGAGGCAGGTGAGGCAGAGACTTTCCTGTCATACTAACGTATAACTAAGAGTTTTGACTATAAAAAGTATATAAAAAAAATACAGAGAATATATTAGAAATATCAACTTTGTATTATTCTAACCATTTTTATAGCCAAAACTCTGGAGTAAAAAGTCTATGACCTTTCCTCACTACCTTTTCCGCACATCTCTGATCAAAACTCACCAAATTTGCAGCAGTATATACTGCTGCTCCTGTGTATAATGCCCACAGATACCCTTTGGCTAATATATTGTATTGTGTGTAAATCTGGTGCTAGTACTAGCCAATGCCTCCTGAACCATTTACCTCATCACACGTCCCTGGTGAAAAGGTTTATGAGCAAATCACCACAGGACTCTGAAGAGCTACAGAAGTGTTTCTACAGTTATTAGGTCAACCCCATATGTCAATAGGAACATGGACAGATGCCGACATAGTAAAAAGGTCAGAATATGAAAGGTCGACAATGAAAAAGGTCGACATGGACAAAAGGCCAACAGGGTCTAAAGGTAGACATGACAATGGTCAACACACTTTTTTTTGCATTTTTGGGGTTAGTGTGGATAGTTTTTTCATCTGGGACCAACATTTGTTTAAACGCGGCCTCGCCTCGCAGGCTTACCACACTTCAAGTACGGTATTTCGCTCACCACAAGGTTACTAAAGGTTATGATTTGTGATATGGATAGTCAAGGATGGAAAAAGTTCAAAAACATGAAAAAAAACATAAAAAATATGTATAGGCCATATGTGTGTCGAACATTGTCATGTCCACCATATGAACCTGTCGACATTTCGAAACTGTCAACCTTTTCCAGTGTGTCATATGTCGACCTTTTGACCAAGTCGACATTGTGCCTGTCGACCGTATGAAGTCAACCTAATGTAAGACAACCCATAGTCCGGATCCTGAACAAAGGCTGCAGCATCACTTTCTGTATAATAGAAACTAGAGATGAGCGGGCTCAGTTCTCTGAAAACTGAGCCCATCCGATCCAAGGAAACCTGAGCGGCTGCTCGGGTTTTCCCACCTTACTCATATTTCAAATGAGAAATAACTTCATCATGCCGACATTGGATCTCACAGTTTTTGGACTCTATTTAAGTACCTACAGAAGCGACTCTGAAGCCACTATTTCACAGTGGATGCTGGATGGGAAGCATACCCACTAGACTGCTAGAGCACTATGGACTGTGAGCATATCCACTAGACTGCCAGGGCATAATATTAATCCTTTACTGCAGGGACGTGTGGTGAGGTAACTTTCTCAGGAGGCACTGGCTAGTACCAGAGCCAGATTTACACACAATATATGAGCCAAAGGGTACATGTGGGCATTATGCAAAGGTACGGAAAAGATAAGCAGGTGAGGGACTGCCTCACCTGCCATAGACTTTTTACTCCAGAGATTTGACTATAAAATGATTAGAAAAATACAAAGAAGATATTTTTTACGTATTCTTTGTAGTTTTCATATACTTTATATAGTCAAAACTCTGACACAAACGTTAATATGACAGGAAAGGCTCTGCCTCACCCCACCGAACGTCACTGCTTTACTGGTGCACTACACAGACCAGAGTTCCTTCTAAATAACAAAAGGCAGCATTATACATTTTTAATGCAATTAACTATTACATTAACCCTTTATTGGTACACAGTCACATTGGTGCTGTAACTGCCTGCTGTGCAGCCCAGAGCTCCTAATACATGGGCAGCATTAACCATTGATGCACACTGGTGTTCTTTTTTTGTCACCACAGTGCAGCAATAACCCTTTATTGGTGCACACTGGTGTGTGCCACCATTACTATGATAAGCACTGCAGTTTGTAAAAAAAATAAAAAAAAGTTACGTTTTTCATGGGGGGTTTTTGTACAGCTTGTGTGTGGTGTAGGTGCCATACCCCACTGCATTTGTTCACAACTTCACATGTCTGTAATTGCTGATTCGTTTTGACATTTGTTTTTAAAATTATGTCAAAAATCATTTGTTGGTAAATGTGTGATTTAGACCCTTAAACACAAAATTGACCAAAAATTTACCAAACAAAAAATTGACTTTTAGTAAATATACCCCCTGGTTGGGTCTAAAAGAATTGTCCAAAATTAGTGACACCTGTACCGTAACTCCATCTGATACGGTCAACATCCAAAGAATGGTGGAGGATTATTTTAATGATAGAGTAAAAACATGTCACAGGGTCCCTTTGACTACTGGAAGTTAAAAATGGCAATTTGGAGGTCCCTGTATAAACTTGATTTGCATTACTTAAGCTGCCCACCTTCCAATGTGTATTCAGAAAGTGTTGTCTGCAATCTGCATAGAAGGCTACTTCCTCAAAATGTGGAAAAGAGAATGTTTATCAAAATTAACTACAAATTCCATGAGGAAGACCTTTACTGGCAATTACTTCAAAGTACAGAGGCTTCTGTAATGGTGGATTCTAGCAGGGATGAATTAATATTGTGTGGGGATGATGTAAACACTGATGAGGATGAGAGTGAGGATAACAATGATGATGACATCTTGCCACTGTAGAGATCATTGAGAGCACTATTAGCTTAGCTGCCTTAAGCCCATTTACAGCTTGTTTTGTGGGTATTCAAACAAAACAAGCACTTCAGCACACAAGTGGCAGTCCTTGTTGCTAAAGTGCTTGGTTTGTTAATCTGTGCATGTCTTTTTTAATATCCAACATAAGTGTGTGTGGGACGGCACACGGACACTTCCCTTTTGCACCACTTTTCTTTTCGGACACTGCTGTGTGGCAGTGTTTCATAGATGTGCTATACACTGCTGTTTCTTTGTGCCGCTGCTCTGTTGCATAGAAGCCAGTTAGCTCGGTGTACAGTATCCTTTGGCCATTATTGGTGAAAGCAAAACTGTGAGCTGTGAGGTGGTCAAAACTGACTGGAAAGTAATGTTATTGAGTAAATAATACTGTAGGGGGGAAAAAGACTCACATTATGTGATTTTAACAGTTTTTATTATTAAAATAAAAAATGCATATCCAAAACATGTTAATACAGATTTAAAACCAAAACCAAAACAAGGAGGTTGGCATGCATCTCTAATAAAATCAAGTGAATGTGATTGATTCGCTCCACATACAGTACATCTACAGAAAGATTCAGTGTTTGCCTTCCTTGTTCTACTATGATTTCTTTCTTTATTTCTTTATTTTGGACATATTGTACACTTGATATCCAGAATGCACTCTAAACAGGCATACAGTAGCAAAGGATTAACTCAAGCAACTGAATTGAATTGGGCTTGCTCCTAAAGAATTTGGAAGCCAGCAGAGGGGATGCAGTCAATTTACCGACAATCAAAATCCCGACGGTCAAAATACCGACATGGTCAAAATACCAACATTTAAAATACTGACAAGGTCAAAATACAGACATTTATAATGTCGACAGGTCAAAAAGTCGACATGGGATTTTCATGATTTTTTCATTGAAACCGACTTGTTCATACTTTACCATCCCAGTGGACCTGGAGGGGGAATATAATAGTGTGCCGAGTGCAGCGAGGCACCGTGCCCGAAGCATGGCGAGCGCAGCGGGGGGACACGATACACATATATTGTGTCCATGTCGACATACAAAAACCAATGAAACCTTGTGTCGGTTTTTTGAGCTGTCGACATTTTAAATGTCGGTATTTTGTCCATGTCGGGATTTTGACCACCGGTCAATTGCTGTCAGGATTATGATTGTAGGTATTTCATACTGATCCCCAGCAGAGTTCACCATGATGATTATAATTACCATTATGCAACAGGATTAAGAACTGCCTACCATCATTTATAATATTTCAATATCTTAAAACCTGCAGTTAATTGCTATTTTTATATAATAGAATAATAAGATAAAATGCAGTCAGTAAGTTTTTTCCATTTAAACCAGATAACTCGAAAAGGACACATATTTCATTCAGGTACATTGTTTTTCAATAACCTTTGTACAGTTTTAGAATTACATTTGGGATAAGTGTGCTAAACCCATCTCTAAATGAAAATATTTAAAATGTTTCCATCCACAGCTTAGTACTAAAAGAATGTAAAATACAGCCACCTGGACTTCAGAAAAACTGCAGCAATAACCTTTGTACAGTTTTAGAATTACATTTGGGATAAGTGTGCTAAACCCATCTCTAAATGAAAATATTTAAAATGTTTCCATCCACAGCTTAGTACTAAAATAATGTAAAATACAGCCACCTGGACTTCAGAAAAACTGCAGCAAGGTTTCCTGCACACTATATTATTATTTATGATTCTTTACCAATGTTTAAACATCTTATTGTTTTTGATTACTGCTTGATGCTTATTTTTTATATCATCTTCATACTGAAATCTTGATTTAGTTGTTTGTGGCGCTTACTGATGTGTATTCTTTTCTACACATTGTGATTATAATCGGGATCGGTATGGGATCTCGGCATACAGGGTGCCGGCTGTCACTATACCGACAGCGGCAATCTGTCCACCAGAATGCCAGCAGCGAGGCAAGCGCATCGAGGCCCCTTGTGAGCTCACTGTGCTCGCCACGCTGCAGGCACAGTGGCTGGCTTTGCTTGCCACAGGTTCTGTTCTTCCTCTATGGGTGTCGTGGACACCCACAGAGGGAGAATCACCTAACTCGCAGGTATTCCGGTAGCAGTATTGTACCCCTGTTGGGATTTTGGCATTGGTATTGCGGTCGCCAGGATCCCTACTGGCGATATGTTAAACACATACCTTATAATCTATAGGGTTTTCATATTGTAGTGTTATTGTATTCAGCATTACTTGTGTTTTTATTGTTAGTTAGGATTTCTAATCTTTAGAGATAATTGCTTAATAAAATTAATTAGCCATTTTGATTATGATAGGCATGTTCTCAAGCTTAGAGGGTAAACTGCCTTAGGCTATACTGTAGCTTCAGAAAGGAGTTGTACTCTCCGAAACATTGCTGCTGAGCCTTTCATTTTTGAAGTTCTGAAGTCCCATTTGAGTGCCACTTGTCGGCGGGGGTGGGGTGGGGGGGATGAAGTAACTAGGCACCCCTGCAAGAGCCTCGCAGCAACAGCAGTGTGCCTAGGTAGTATGTACACAGTTTGGGAACCATCAAGCGTTCCCAGAAAACTCACCTCTTCAGGCAAGCTTATCAAATTCCAGAACTGCTCACACAACCTTCATAAGTTTTCCTATCCAATTACATCCCCACTGTACAGCCCACACATATCCTCACATATTTTCGCTTTCTTCATTTTTCCTTCTTCCTGACCCTGGTTCATCATTTCTGTGTGTCCATCTCATGCAGCCCACCAAGAACTTTTGCAATCTGGTATACAATTATGCAATGGATAGCACCTATCCTTGTTCATCAATGCCTTTTCCCCCTATAGATTGTAAGCTTGTGAGTAGGGCCTTCCTACCTCCATGACTGTTATTACCCAGTTTTATTTTATCACTGTTGTTTCCAATTGTAAAGCGCAACCTAATTTGCTGCACTATATAAAAAAGTTAATAAGTAACCACTGTACTAAGGACATTTTTTTTTTTAAAAGAACTTTTTATTAGGCAGATCACAAAAATATACATCATACAGATAGCAAAGACATTTGAGCATCAAAACAAAGGCTGAGATTGAAGCATCTGCTATGAACATACAATAAACATACTGTAAAGGTGATCCAATTTTACGAGAAGGAGAGTGAGCAGAATGTGCTTTCTCAAAGTCACAAATAAAAGGAGATGAAAGAGAATCGAAAGTGAAGAAAGGATAGGAAGAACAGTTGTAGAAAAGAGAGGTGCAAAGAAATTGGGATGGACCATGGATAGAGGTTGCAGCAGTAAAACCAGTTCAGGAAATCAGCTACGAAATGGAGATGGGACATTCTGAGTGGTCAGCCAGGGGGCCCAGACTTTATCAAATGACTTAGATGAATGGTTAATTATGCTAGTCATATATTCCATTTTATGAACATACCAAATCCGTGACAGAATGGACTGCATAGGTGATGGAATAGGTTTTTTCCAATCTATAGCTATTTGACATGTCATGGCAGTGGAGATACAGTATGTCGTAGCAGTTTATTTTGGTGTCTGGAGAGGGTGGGGAGGTTAAGAGGAAGAAGGAAAAATCTGGGGTCAGAAGGGACGGGAACCTCGAATAGATGCGAGAGGAGGGTGATTACTTCTTGCCATATTGCAGAGATCTGTGGACAAGCCCACCATATATGTAAGAAGGTACCTTCTTCTGAGCATCCTCTCCAACACCTATCCAAGGTGTCCGGAAACATAGCTTCAAACCGGGAAGGTACATAGTACCACCGGTATAAAAGCTTATAGGTATTTTCTTTAATTTTGACGCAGATGGAACTAGAAGCAGCATTGTCCCATATTTCTGACCATTCCTCAGAATCTAAATTTGTTCCCAAATCCGCTTCCCATGCCAACACATGGGAATCCCGTGTAGGGGACTCATCTTCAATAAACAGTGTATATATCTTGGAGATAAGTCCTCTGGTTGAAGATCACCACCAACAAATAGATTCAAAGGAAGACAAAGGCCTTCCTGTCAATACGGATTTAATCTTGGAGTGAAAGTGGCGTATTTGTAAAAAACTGAAAAATTCTTTAGCTGGGATTGCTGCTTGTTCCTGAATATCTGAAAATTGAGGGAAGTTATCGTTAGCAGTGATATCATTTAAGTACAGAATGTTCCCTGCCTCCCAGGAATTTAAAGACGACTGACACATGCCAGGGGGGAAGTCAGGATTCTGAAATAGTGGGATAAGGGGAGACGAGCCCGAGGATAGCTTAAACCCCCTGTTAATAAAATCCCACATGGCCAATGAGTGAGAGACTATAGGATGAGAGGAGACATTTCGAGGACGGCGAGTCCTGGGAAGCCACAAGAGGGAGCAGAGCGTTGATAAACCTATTTCCTCAGCTTCAATGTTAACCCAGACCTTCCCTGCATTAGAAGTGCACCACTGCACACATTACGAGAGCTGTGCCACGAAATAGTATTTCCAGAAATTGGGAATTCCCAGTTGGCCACCTCGGGAAGGACGCTGAAGCAAAGTCAATTTAATCCGGGGACGTTTTTGAGCCCATATAAATTGGGAAGAGTTAAATTGCAAAAATTTTAAAACATAAGGAGGGATATATATCGGTAAGGTTTGGAATAAGTATAATAGCCGGGGAAGTACATTCATCTTTAAGGAATTTATTCTGCCTATCCAAGATATAAAATACCCAGACCACAGGTGAAAGTTAAATTTAATGTGGTCCAGGATGCGGGGATAGTTGGCCTGAAATAATTGATGATGGAGGTGGGTTAAATAATTACCCAGGTATTTAATTTTCTGTTTATGCCACGTAAAAGGGAATGAAGCTTCAAGGGCTTGTTTAGATGAAGCAGGGATATAAAAATTGAGAACTTCGGTTTTGTTGGCATTGATTTTATAACCCGAGTATTGGGAGTATAACTCTATCTCGGAGAGGAGAGGTTGCAGAGATCGGGTGGGGTCAGAAAGAGAAATTAGCACATCAGCCACATATAATGCTATTTTGTGTTCTGAGGGACCCATTGATAGACCCAATATGTTAGTATTACAAAGGATCCATGCCACTGGGGGCTCCATAAATAGAGCAAATATAAGGACGAAAGAGGGCAGCCTTGTCTAGTGTCGTTGGCAATCCCGAAGCTAGTGGAGGTAACAGTGTTAATAGATACTCTTGCTGCCGGGGAGCGATAGAGTGCCGAAACACCTTCGTAGAATTTACCAGAGAAACCCATCTTGTGGAGGACTTCAAAAATAAAAGTCCATGATATGCAAGCAAACGCTTTTTCAGTGTCTATGGCTAGGATAAGAGAAGGAAGCTAATGTCTATGAATGGAGTGGACAAGGTCTATGGCTCTCCTGGTGTTGTCAGAGGCCTGGCATCCCGGAATGAAACCAATTTAGGATGAATTAAGTGAGGAAGGAGCAGAGCCAAAAGCGAGGCTAAAATTTTGGCATATATTTTCACTTCTACATTCAATAATGAAACAGGTCTATAGCTAAGACATTTAGTAGGGTCCTTATCGGGTTTTGGAATCACCACTATATCGGCTAAAGTCGTGGCAGGGGCAAAAGACGCACCATCAAGAATGTCAATAAAAAGAGAGATAAGATGTGGAGCTAACTCCTTCGCAAATACTTTGTAATATTGGGCGGAAAATCCATTGGGGCCCGGAGCGGCAGAGGATCTCATTGATTGTATGATGGCCACAGTCTCCTCCACTGAGAAGATTCATTGAGGGTTAATAGCTGGGATTCCAATATACATGGCAAGGGAGTGGAGGAGAGGTATGAACGCACTTCCTCAAGCCTAGTAGAAGATACCAGGGAATGGTCGGGGAGATTATAAAGGGAGCTATAAAAAGACTGTAATTCTTCAACCATCTCCTCTGGATCGTAAGTTTATGAGAATATAGTTTGTCCACCATGCCCTTAGCTTGATTGCATCTGAGCTTGTTTGCCAACATCGAATCAATTTGATCAGTTTTGTCGTAAAAGCGTTGGCGAAGTTTCTGCAAAACAAGTGCGGCGCGGTTGGACAAAAGTGTATTTAATTGCCCTTTTAAACATTCAATTTGAGACAGCAGGGAGGTGCAGGGAGATGTCTTGTGTTGGGCAGTCAATACAGAAATTTGCGATTCAAGAGACAGAATATCTTGTGTAGCTTTTTCTCTGACGTCCTAGTGGATGCTGGAAACTCCGTAAGGACCATGGGGAATAGCGGCTCCGCAGGAGACTGGGCACAACTAAAGAAAGCTTTAGGACTACCTGGTGTGCACTGGCTCCTCCCTCTATGACCCTACTCCAGACCTCAGTTAGAATTTTGTGCCCGGCTGAGCTGGATGCACACTAGGGGCTCTCCTGAGCTCTTAAAAAAAGAAAGTTTATTTTAGGTTTTTTATTTTCAGTGAGATCTGCTGGCAACAGACTCACTGCTACGAGGGACTAAGGGGAGAGAAGCGAACCTACCTGCTTGCAGCTAGCTTGGGCTTCTAGGCTACTGGACACCATTAGCTCCAGAGGGATCGAACACAGGCCCAGCCTCGGTCGTCCGGTCCCGGAGCCGCGCCGCCGTCCCCCTTACAGAGCCAGAAGCAAGAAGAGGGTCCTGGAAATCGGCGGCAGAAGACTTCGGTCTTCATCAAGGTAGCGCACAGCACTGCAGCTGTGTGCCATTGCTTCCCATGCACACCTCACACTCCGGTCACTGATGGGTGCAGGGCGCTGGGGGGGGGGGGCGCCCTGGGCTGCAATATTGAGTACCTTGGCTGGCAAATAACACATAATATAGTCATAGAGACTATATATGTGTAAAATACCCCTGCCAGATATACATAGAAAAAAGCGGGAGAAGTCCGCCGAAAAAGGGGCGGGGCTATCTCCCTCAGCACACTGGCGCCATTTTCCCTCACAGCTCCGCTGGAAGGATCGCTCCCAGGCTCTCCCCTGCAGTTTCCAGACTACATAGGGTAAAAAAGAGAGGGGGGGCACTAAATTTAGGCGCAATATTGTGTATACAAGCAGCTATTGGGAAAAATCACTCAGTTATAGTGTTAATCCCTGTGTTATATAGCGCTGTTGGTGTGTGCTGGCATACTCTCTCTCTGTCTCCCCAAAGGGCTTTGTGGGGTCCTGTCCTCAGTCAGAGCATTCCCTGTGTGTGTGCGGTGTGTCGGTACGGCTGTGTCGGCATGTTTGATGAGGAGGCTTATGTGGAGGCGGAGCAGGTGCCGATAAATGTGATGTCACCCCCTGCGGGGTCGACACCTGAGTGGATGGTTATGTGGAAGGAATTACGCGACAGTGTCGACTCCTTACATAAAAGGTTTGACGACATAGCAGATGTGGGACAGCCGGCTTCTCAGCCTGTGCCTGCCCAGACGTCTCTAAAGCCATCGGAGGCTCTAAAACGCCCGCTACCTCAGATGGCAGACACAGATGTCGACACGGATACTGACTCCAGTGTCAACGATGATGAGACTAGTGTACATTCCAATAGAGCCACCCGTTACATGATTACGGCAATGAAAAATGTGTTGCATATTTCTGATATTACCCCAGGTACCACAAAAAAGGGTATTATGTTTGGGGGGGAAAAAACTACCAGTGGTTTTTCCCCCATCTGATGAATTAAATGAAGTGTGTGAAGAAGCGTGGGCTTCCCCCGATAAGAAACTGGTAATTTCTAAAAGGTTACTAATGGCGTACCCTTTCCCGCCAGAGGACAGGTCACGTTGGGAGACATCCCCTAGGGTGGATAAAGCGCTCACACGTCTGTCAAAAAAGGTGGCACTACCGTCTCCGGACACGGCCGCCCTAAATGAGCCTGCAGATAGAAAGCAGGAGGCTATCCTGAAGTCTGTATATACACACTCAGGTATTATACTGAGACCGGCTATTGCTTCAGCATGGATGTGCAGTGCTGCAGCTGCGTGGTCAGATTCCCTGTCGGAAAACATTGATACCCTAGACAGGGACACTATATTGCTAACCGTAGAGCATATTAAAGACGCTGTCTTGTACATGAGAGATGCACAGAGGGATATTTGCCGGCTGGCATCTAAAATAAACGCAATGTCCATTTCTGCCAGGAGAGGATTGTGGACTCGGCAGTGGACAGGAGATGCAGATTCAAAAAGGCACATGGAAGTATTGCCTTACAAGGGTGAGGTGTTGTTTGGGGATGGTCTCTCGGACCTCGTTTCCACAGCGACAACTGGGAAGTCAGCATTTTTACCCCATGTTCCCTCACAGCCAAAGAAAGCACCGTATTATCAGGTACAGTCCTTTCGGCCCCAGAAAGGCAAGCGGGTTAGAGGCGCATCCTTTCTGCCCAGAGGCAGAGGTAGAGGGAAAAAGCTGCAACATACAGCCAGTTCCCAGGAACAAAAGTCCTCCCCCGCTTCCTCTAAGTCCACCGCATGACGCTTGGGCTCCACAGGCGGAGCCAGGTACGGTGGGGGCCCGTCTCAAGAACTTCAGCGACCAGTGGGCTCGCTCACGGGTGGATCCCTGGATTCTACAAGTAGTATCTCAGGGGTACAAGCTGGAATTCGAGACGTCTCCCCCTCGCCGTTTCCTCAAATCTGCCTTGCCGACAGCTCCCCCGGACAGGGAGACAGTGCTGGAGGCGATTCACAAGCTGTATTCTCAGCAGGTGATAATCAAGGTACCCCTCCTTCAACAAGGACGGGGTTACTATTCCACAATGTTTGTGGTACCGAAACCGGACGGTTCGGTGAGACCCATTTTAAATTTAAAATCCTTGAACACTTATATAAGAAGGTTCAAGTTCAAGATGGAATCGCTCAGGGCGGTGATTGCAAGCCTGGACGAGGGGGATTCCATGGTATCACTGGACATCAAGGATGCTTACCTGCATGTCCCCATTTACCCTCCTCACCAGGAGTACCTCAGATTTGTGGTACAGGACTGTCATTACCAATTCCAGACGTTGCCGTTTGGTCTGTCCACGGCACCGAGGGTATTTACCAAGGTAATGGCCGAAATTATGATACTCCTTCGGAGAAAGGGAGTTTTAATTATCCCGTACTTGGACGATCTCCTTATAAAGGCGAGGTCCAGGGAACAATGGGGAAAAATATTAGCGCTTAATGGTCACAAATGCAAAGGTGTGTCACATTCAAATCACAATTTATTGTAAAGGTAAAATGCAATGCATATTGGTGGTTAATACCACATAAAAACACTTAAATAAAAGAAATTGTGTAACTCCCAATACTGATATAGCCTGTTGGAAATTATTAGCAAGCATGGACCTGTTCCTATGAAAGTCCCCTTAAATGGAAAAGTTCAATGTCCTATTCGTGAATTGAATAATTACCACCAACGTATCTCGAGGCAATTAAGCGAATCTGCGTCCGCAAGAGTGCTGCTCCTCGGCGGGTGGTGAATGATGGCTTTCCACGGTGAAATAGGAAGATCCTTGTATCCAAAGGAATGTTCAACGGGGACTTGGTCCAGGTCCAGAGGTTCCAAAGGTGTTGGAGTAAACACAAGCAAGCAGGTCTCACCGACGCGTTTCGTTGCATACAAGCAACTTTTTCAAGGTGCTGGAAGTCCTGCTAATGGTGATTTATATACCCTACCAATATGGTTGCTCATTAGCATATGTGATTGGCTGTGACCACCTGTTTGCATAAAATGACCAAATAATGACAGACATTGGAGAAATAGTATATTAATAATTAATAACAATATGATTCATACATTCTGTATATCATTATACTTAAAATTTAGGAAAAACTTATTTAATAAAAACCAGTCACATGACCGCTGTTTGATATGTCCAGGTTAGATTCTTCAAATACCTGGAATAATGGTTGATGGCTGATAAACTATAACTATAGGTAAAATGAATGGGATATATCCCATGTTTTCCACCTCTCAATAAAACTTAGGGAACATCCCCCCCCGCTTGAAATCCCGCGGGAATAGGACCAGTGACGTGATAGTCAGACTGCACGGCCCCGGCCAATAAGCTGTCCGTACGTGTGGACGGGGACATTGCACGAGTAGCGTCGCGTCATTCTCCCGCGCCTGTAGAGGCGATGTATAACCTAGTTGTCATGGTGACGTTCTAACGTCACCAGCGTGTTGTCGTGGGCAAATGCCGCGATATCTGGCTCCTGGGTTTCTTCCGGAAGTATCGTTACTAATGCACGTAATGTGCAACTGGTTACCATGGTGATAGTTGTCGGCAAGTGACGCCTGGATAACCAATCAACTGTCGTCTGCTTTATTGATGTGGTGGACTTTGAAAACCATCGGTCTCAAAGAAGCTTAGCAACTAGTTGACAATGAAACATGCAGAAATGCATATTATAACCATAAGCGATATTTTTATTTCGAAATGATTAGCAACACAATATGCAGACGGTTGTCATGGCGGCGGTCACCAGTATGTAACCCGGTTCGCTAACTGTCAAACATATATTGTTTTATAGTGGGATTTTAATTGAATCGGTCTCAAAAGAATAATAAATACAGCAACTGGTTTATATTAAAACATCTGGCAATATCATAGATAAGCATATATTGTTATCATTACGGAATAGAAAGGATGACGACAAAAACAATCAATATAGGGAGCTTTAAATATATATATATATGCACATCCCTTCAAACATCATTTCTTCTTATCCAATAAAATTCTAACAAATTGATGGTATTGTTGCAACATCTGTATGTAATTTAATAACACATTCATAAGCATATAACAAAAAGTAGAATTATTAATAAATGAATAAAAAGAAAACATATAAAAAGGATAGAGTATGCTCTCGTCTCTAATAAATGATCTCTTAGAGAATCAAACTGTCTATGAGCATCACATAAACATTAATTATAGGCTCCAAAATGTAATCAATCGTTATTTTGAGTTGAGCAGGAATAGGAAATTAGGGTGGGAGAGAAGGCAGAAAGTGGATGACAAAAATATGGAACTAGAGAAGAAAGGGTGAGGCATTCGGAGTGTATGTATCACAATATAGAATTGAGCTCCACCGCCTCATTTAATCCAGATGGATGAATGGTATTCAACCTGTACATCCAATAGAGTTCTTGTTTGCAGAGTGTTTTGTAACGATCCCCTCCTCTTTTGGTCAATGCAATATGTTCAATTGCTATTAAGCTCAGGGAACTAGGGTCACCACCATGTTTGTCCCTGAAATGACGAGAGACACTATGGGTGGGTACTTTATTAATAATATTGCGGCGATGTTCCATGAAACGAACCTTAATGCTACGAGTGGTGCGACCCACATATTTCTGATTGCAACCACATGTAAGGAGATAGATTATATAATTTGTGTCGCAATTCATAAAGCTAGCCAAAATGTATCTCTCTCCATTTTCATCGACAATATGGGTGGTCCTTCTAGGGATATGTTTGCAAGTTGTGCATTTGGTGGCCCCACAACGATGAAAACCTTTTGGTCTGGAGGGCAACCAAGTATCTTGTGTTGCACCCCCTGGTATGGAGATAGGTGTGTCTTTCAAGAAACTCGGTGCCAGAATATTCTTGAAAGAACGATTTTTCTTGAAAATAAATTTAGGTCTTGGAGGTAGATGTGCCCTAAGTATATTATCTTGATTCAATATACCAAAATTTTTTGAGATTATTTTCTTAATTTGCATGCTATCCCTATTAAATGTGGATATAAAGGCTAAGTTATCCTGTTGATCATTGGAAAAATCTACCCTGGTTTTATTTTTATTACCATGATTATTTTCAACAGGTGGTTCCCTTGGGCGAAGTAGAATGTCTCTATCAAGGTCAGCCACTTCTCTCATGGTTCTCTCTAAAGGAGGCCGTGGATAGCCTCTTAGAGAGAATGCTTCTACCATGGATTCTGCTTGTTCCATATATTTTGCCCTGTCTGTACAATTTCGCCGTAGGCGTAGAAACTGTCCTCTAGGAATATTCCTCTTCCACGGGGGATAGTGGGCACTCCGATAGTGCAGGTAGGAGTTGGTGGAAACCTCCTTAATATAATTTGAAGTATAAATTTTGCCTTCCCTGGCTTCGAGAGTTATGTCCAAAAAATTAATGGTGGAGGGGTGATAAGAGTGGGTGAACTGTAGATTAAAATGATTGGAATTGAGACTGGAAACAAATTTTTGTGCTGAAGTGTAATCCCCGTCCCAAATTATAAAAAGATCGTCTATATAACGGCCATAGAGGACCAGACTCGCGCCAAAGTCCCCACCCCACACATGGATGTCCTCAAACACACCCATGTACAGGTTGGCGTAACTAGGCGCAAATCTGGTCCCCATGGCCGTTCCCATCACCTGTAAATAATAAGTGTCCAAAAAAAGAAAATAATTGTGTTGGAGAATAAAGGAAATAGCATCCAACAAAAAAGTCCCGTGTCTCGCTGTGAGGTCACCATCGGCATATAGTCTGGTTGCTATAGCATTACGACCCAAGTCATGTGGAATGTTGGTATATAGACTTTGTACATCTAGGGTCATGAAGGCATATGTCTCTTTCCAAACAAAACCCTGTAACAGTTGGAGAAAATGTGTGGTATCTTTGATGTGTGACCTCAGAGTCGAGACACGGGGTTGTAGAAAGGAATCAACATAAAAAGATAGATTGGAAGAAAGGGAACCAATACCAGAAATGATAGGACGCCCGGGAGGTGAAACAAGTGACTTATGTATTTTGGGGAGGTGGTAATAAATTGGAACTGTGGGGTGTCTAGTAAACAAGAAATTAAATTCATCTTTCGAGATAACTCCATCAGCCTGGGCGTCATCTAGAAGATGTTGTAATTCTCTCAAGTAGTTTGGCGTCGGGTCATTAGTTAACCGCTTGTAGAATTCTTTATTGTCTAGTTGTCTATTGGCTTCAGCAATGTAATCACTCCTATCCTGCACAACTAGACCACCCCCCTTGTCAGCCTCTCTGAAAATCAGAGAGGTATCTTTAGTGAGATTCTGCAGAGCTTTACATTCCCATTTGTTAAGGTTCATCCTAGATTTTTTATTGTTTTTTAACTTCCCTTGTTGACATAGTTTGTTTAAGTCATCTAAAGTTGTTTTGTAAAAGCATTCTATCATATTACTCTTATATGTGAGAGGGTAGAACTCTGATTTTCGTTTGAACTCACTCTTATTTATATCAAACATTTTGTTGGTAGTATCCGTAGTGATACCGGGATTTTCATCCAATAATTGTTGTAAAATGTGGAGGGCTGGATCATCTCCTGAATCTAAGGTGATGGCCAAACCCTCCTCATTGTGTCTGTGCATATTGCGCTGTATAAAATAGCGCTTCCTGCACAATGTACGAACAAAGCGGTTGAGTTCTGCAAAAAGATTGAACATATTGGGGGTGCTGGTAGGTGCATAACTTAAACCCTTCGATAAAAGGGATTTTTCAGTTTCAGTGAGTTTCCTTGTGGATAGGTCGAAGATGTTGGTGGGAGTTCTAATTTTGGTTGCTAATCCCACCCTCTTGGCTGTCTCCTTTTTCCCCCCTCTGCACCCTCGAAGCTTCTTGATCTTCTTCTTTTTGGTGTTTGTGCTCCCCAGTTGTTTCTGGGGGATGGCCCTTGTCTTTTTTCCTGTCTCTGTTCTAAAAAAACTTCAGAGTTTTTGGAATTCTGTTGTTGGTCCAATCTGGACTCACGCGGTCTAGCTCCTAGATTTTGGATGGGATCAATTCGATCTACATGGCCATTCCTATCCTTATTTATTCGGGGGGATCTATAATCAGGGTTGTACTTTCTTGTTGTTTGGAATTTGGTAGACCGAGATCTGTAAGTCCCTCGAGGTAAACCTTCTCTGTCACTGGGGGCACGTTCTCTATTTCTTTCTCGATTGAGGGTTCGATAGCTTCTAACATGTCCCATGTTGTAATCTTCTAAATCTCTCTGAATTTTTTTTGCACTTATTGTCTACCACTAACTGCTCGAATTTGGTCATCCTTTCCATGACCAACTGATCTCTCTCCAACACAATTATTTTCTTTTTTTGGACACTTATTATTTACAGGTGATGGGAACGGCCATGGGGACCAGATTTGCGCCTAGTTACGCCAACCTGTACATGGGTGTGTTTGAGGACATCCATGTGTGGGGTGGGGACTTTGGCGCGAGTCTGGTCCTCTATTGCCGTTATATAGACGATCTTTTTATAATTTGGGACGGGGATTACACTTCAGCACAAAAATTTGTTTCCAGTCTCAATTCCAATCATTTTAATCTACAGTTCACCCACTCTTATCACCCCTCCACCATTAATTTTTTGGACATAACTCTCGAAGCCAGGGAAGGCAAAATTTATACTTCAAATTATATTAAGGAGGTTTCCACCAACTCCTACCTGCACTATCGGAGTGCCCACTATCCCCCGTGGAAGAGGAATATTCCTAGAGGACAGTTTCTACGCCTACGGCGAAATTGTACAGACAGGGCAAAATATATGGAACAAGCAGAATCCATGGTAGAAGCATTCTCTCTAAGAGGCTATCCACGGCCTCCTTTAGAGAGAACCATGAGAGAAGTGGCTGACCTTGATAGAGACATTCTACTTCGCCCAAGGGAACCACCTGTTGAAAATAATCATGGTAATAAAAATAAAACCAGGGTAGATTTTTCCAATGATCAACAGGATAACTTAGCCTTTATATCCACATTTAATAGGGATAGCATGCAAATTAAGAAAATAATCTCAAAAAATTTTGGTATATTGGATCAAGATAATATACTTAGGGCACATCTACCTCCAAGACCTAAATTTATTTTCAAGAAAAATCGTTCTTTCAAGAATATTCTTGCACCGAGTTTCTTGAAAGACACACCTATCTCCATACCAGGGGGTGCAACACAAGATACTTGGTTGCCCTCCAGACCAAAAGGTTTTCATCGTTGTGGGGCCACCAAATGCACAACTTGCAAACATATCCCTAGAAGGACCACCCATATTGTCGTTGAAAATGGAGAGAGATACATTTTGGCTAGCTTTATGAATTGCGACACAAATTATATAATCTATCTCCTTACATGTGGTTGCAATCAGAAATATGTGGGTCGCACCACTCGTAGCATTAAGGTTCGTTTCATGGAACATCGCCGCAATATTATTAATAAAGTACCCACCCATAGTGTCTCTCGTCATTTCAGGGACAAACATGGTGGTGACCCTAGTTCCCTGAGCTTAATAGCAATTGAACATATTGCATTGACCAAAAGAGGAGGGGATCGTTACAAAACACTCTGCAAACAAGAACTCTATTGGATGTACAGGTTGAATACCATTCATCCATCTGGATTAAATGAGGCGGTGGAGCTCAATTCTATATTGTGATACATACACTCCGAATGCCTCACCCTTTCTTCTCTAGTTCCATATTTTTGTCATCCACTTTCTGCCTTCTCTCCCACCCTAATTTCCTATTCCTGCTCAACTCAAAATAACGATTGATTACATTTTGGAGCCTATAATTAATGTTTATGTGATGCTCATAGACAGTTTGATTCTCTAAGAGATCATTTATTAGAGACGAGAGCATACTCTATCCTTTTTATATGTTTTCTTTTTATTCATTTATTAATAATTCTACTTTTTGTTATATGCTTATGAATGTGTTATTAAATTACATACAGATGTTGCAACAATACCATCAATTTGTTAGAATTTTATTGGATAAGAAGAAATGATGTTTGAAGGGATGTGCATATATATATATATTTAAAGCTCCCTATATTGATTGTTTTTGTCGTCATCCTTTCTATTCCGTAATGATAACAATATATGCTTATCTATGATATTGCCAGATGTTTTAATATAAACCAGTTGCTGTATTTATTATTCTTTTGAGACCGATTCAATTAAAATCCCACTATAAAACAATATATGTTTGACAGTTAGCGAACCGGGTTACATACTGGTGACCGCCGCCATGACAACCGTCTGCATATTGTGTTGCTAATCATTTCGAAATAAAAATATCGCTTATGGTTATAATATGCATTTCTGCATGTTTCATTGTCAACTAGTTGCTAAGCTTCTTTGAGACCGATGGTTTTCAAAGTCCACCACATCAATAAAGCAGACGACAGTTGATTGGTTGTCCAGGCGTCACTTGCCGACAACTATCACCATGGTAACCAGTTGCACATTACGTGCATTAGTAACGATACTTCCGGAAGAAACCCAGGAACCAGATATCGCGGCATTTGCCCACGACAACACGCTGGTGACGTTAGAACGTCACCATGACAACTAGGTTATACATCGCCTCTACAGGCGCGGGAGAATGACGCAACGCTACTCGTGCAATGTCCCCGTCCACACGTACGGACAGCTTATTGGCCGGGGCCGTGCAGTCTGACTATCACGTCACTGGTCCTATTCCCGCGGGATTTCAAGCGGGGGGGGATGTTCCCTAAGTTTTATTGAGAGGTGGAAAACATGGGATATATCCCATTCATTTTACCTATAGTTATAGTTTATCAGCCATCAACCATTATTCCAGGTATTTGAAGAATCTAACCTGGACATATCAAACAGCGGTCATGTGACTGGTTTTTATTAAATAAGTTTTTCATAAATTTTAAGTATAATGATATACAGAATGTATGAATCATATTGTTATTAATTATTAATATACTATTTCTCCAATGTCTGTCATTATTTGGTCATTTTATGCAAACAGGTGGTCACAGCCAATCACATATGCTAATGAGCAACCATATTGGTAGAGTATATAAATCACCATTAGCAGGACTTCCAGCACCTTGAAAAAGTTGCTTGTATGCAACGAAACGCGTCGGTGAGACCTGCTTGCTTGTGTTTACTCCCACACCTTTGGAACCTCTGGACCTGGACCAAGTCCCCGTTGAACATTCCTTTGGATACAAGGATCTTCCTATTTCACCGTGGAAAGCCATCATTCACCACCCGCCGAGGAGCAGCACTCTTGCGGACGCAGATTCGCTTAATTGCCTCGAGATACGTTGGTGGTAATTATTCAATTCACGAATAGGACATTGAACTTTTCCATTTAAGGGGACTTTCATAGGAACAGGTCCATGCTTGCTAATAATTTCCAACAGGCTATATCAGTATTGGGAGTTACACAATTTCTTTTATTTAAGTGTTTTTATGTGGTATTAACCACCAATATGCATTGCATTTTACCTTTACAATAAATTGTGATTTGAATGTGACACACCTTTGCATTTGTGACCATTAAGCGCTAATATTTTTCCCCATTGTTTCTATCATTCGGGGTCTGACCAACCCCTGTTTATATATAGCTGCTGTGGTGAACCTCGCATCAAGCGCCTGGGAGTAGAAACACCTTTGGGTGTTTCTTTTCTTATATTTCAGCACACGAGGTCCAGGGAACAGTTGTTGATCGGTGTAGCACTAGCTCGGGAAGTGCTACAACAGCACGGCTGGATCCTGAATATTCCAAAGTCGCAGCTGGTTCCTACAACGCGTCTACTGTTCCTGGGGATGGTTCTGGACACAGAACAGAAAAAAGTATTTCTCCCGGAGGAGAAGGCCAAGGAGTTGTCATCTCTAGTCAGAGACCTCCTAAAACCAAAACAGGTGTCGGTGCACCACTGCATGCGAGTCCTGGGAAAGATGGTGGCTTCTTACGAAGCAATTCCATTCGGAAGGTTCCATGCAAGGATCTTTCAGTGGGATCTGTTGGACAAGTGGTCCGGATCGCATCTTCAGATGCATCGGCTGATAACCCTATCTCCAAGGACCAGGGTGTCGCTGTTGTGGTGGCTACAGAGTGCTCATCTTCTAGAGGGCCGCAGATTCGGCATACAGGACTGGGTCCTGGTGACCACGGATGCCAGCCTTCGAGGTTGGGGGGCAGTCACACAGGGAAGAAACTTCCAGGGACTATGGACAAGTCAGGAGACTTCCCTACACATAAATATTCTGGAACTAAGGGCCATTTACAATGCCCTATGTCAGGCAAGACCCCTGCTTCAACACCAGCCGGTGCTGATCCAGTCAGACAACATCACGGCGGTCGCCCATGTAAACCGACAGGCCGGCACAAGAAGCAGGATGGCAATGGCAGAAGCCACAAGAATTCTCCGATGGGTGGAAAATCATGTGTTAGCACTGTCAGCAGTGTTCATTCCCGGAGTGGACAACTGGGAAGCAGACTTTCTCAGCAGACACGACCTCCACCCGGGAGAGTGGGGACTTCATCCAGAAGTCTTCCAAATGATTGTACACCGGTGGGAAAGGCCACAGGTGGACATGATGGCGTCCCGCCTCAACAAAAAGCTAAAAAGATATTGCGCCAGGTCAAGGGACCCTCAGGCGATAGCTGTGGACGCTCTGGTAACACTGTGGGTGTACCGGTCGGTGTATGTGTTCCCTCCTCTGCCTCTCATACCCAAGGTACTGAGACTAATAAGAAGGAGAGGAGTAAGAACTATACTCATTGTTCCGGATTGGCCAAGAAGAGCTTGGTACCCAGAACTTCAAGAAATGATCTCAGAGGACCCATGGCCTCTGCCGCTCAGACAGGACCTGCTGCAGCAGGGGCCCTGTCTGTTCCAAGACTTACCGCGGCTGCGTTTGGCGGCATGGCGGTTGAACGCCGGATCCTGAAGGAAAATGGCATTCCGGAGGAAGTTATCCCTACGCAAACCATTATCACCGCATATGGCGGAAATATGTTGCGTGGTGTGAGGCCAGGAAGGCCTCAACGGAGGAATTTCAGCTAGGTCGATTTCTGCACTTCCTACAATCAGGGGTGACTATGGGCCTAAAATTGGGTTCCATTAAGGTCCAGATTTCGGCTCTATCGATTTTCTTCCAAAAAGAACTGGCTTCACTACCTGAAGTTCAGACATTTGTTAAGGGAGTGCTGCATATTCAGCCCCCTTTTGTGCCCCCAGTGGCACCTTGGGATCTCAACGTGGTGTTTGATTTCCTAAAGTCGCATTGGTTTGAACCACTTAAAACCGTGGAACTAAAATATCTCACGTGGAAAGCGGTCATGCTGTTGGCCTTGGCTTCGGCCAGGCGTGTGTCAGAATTGGCGGCTTTGTCTTGTAAAAGCCCTTATCTGATTTTCCATATGGATAGGGCGGAATTGAGGACTCGTCCCCAATTTCTCCCAAAGGTGGTTTCAGCGTTTTCATTTGAACCAGTGTTAGGATCTCCTGCTCTGTGCTGCCACGTCGCCATGGCAACCGGGAGGCAAGTGTTAGCGAAGTAACCTGAGCGCAGCTGATACTCCGGTCCGGGTTTTTACTGTGTAGTGGTTACAGGCTCTGTGCACGGCAGGGAATCCGGCGCTGGTTTTGTGCTCACAGTCTGTGAGGTCTGAGTGGGGCGTGGACAGCACCTGCTATATAAACCATCCTCTCAGGCTAGGCAAATGCTGCTGAATCTTTGTTTGTTAGTCAGTTCCAGAGAGTTAGCTAGTACTGTGTGACTTTGTATTTACTTGTTGCTTACTGCGAATAGGCCTTGGGATTCGGTACTTCATTCTGCCAATCCGGACCTAGCAGTAAGACTGGAGTCAGTTGTTTGACCTGCTGGGGTTCTTTTGCTATTCTGTGAACCCAGCAGGTTTGCGGCTGTACTCTCAGACCTGCTTGCTTAATCCTCCCTCACTGTGCAGGGCGTCCAGGTGTCAGTTTAGTGGCAGTAAGCTGAACCTGTGCCCTGCAAGTGGGGGCTAGGATTGTGGATACTCTCCTTGTGTCTATATTTCTATCTCTGACCAAGGAGTTTATTCCCACACCCGTTGGTAACCCTTTGGGGTTTTTTCTGTTGCTCTTAGCAACATCATTTCAGGTGCTCCACATGTGAAATCACTACACATCGCTTCATTGTCCGCTCTATTCCATCTGAGCATTCCTGACACTAGGGAGACACCCAATTCCTGAGCCTTTGGGCTTCTCCGTTCACTTTGTGTTTATTAGTTATTCCATCACCTCCTGTGTATGTTATGTTATACTGTCTGTGAGTTCGTTTGCTTCGCTTCCCTCTCTGTTCATACACCGGTATACTCCTGTCAGCACTGGTGTGCGTAACATATTCAGCAGCCCTACTCCTGTTGAAATTTTGTGGGAATATGGAGCATACCCCTCAAAATATTTTGCAACAGGTGGTCGATCAGGTGCAGGTCCTGACTCGACAATTTAATGAGATGTCCATTAAAATTAACACCCCGCAGGCCGCTAGCGGAGCCCCCGCAGCAGCAGCGGCAAGTTCAGGGGTTAAGGAGCCGAAAGTAAATCTCCCGGATCGTTTTTCTGGAGATCGCTCGCAGTTCTTTTGTTTCAAGGAGAGCTGTAAGCTATATTTCAGGCTTAGGCCCCAGTCTTCTGGGTCGGAGATTCAGCGGGTGGGCATGGTGATTTCCTTGCTACAAGGAGACCCACCGGTCTGGGCATATGGGTTACAGCCTGACTGTCCGTCGCTTAAAAGTGTTGATGCTTTTTTTACGGCACTGGGCATTTTGTATGATGACCCTGACAAGATGGCTTCAGCCGAGGCTCAGATTACGGTTCTTAAGCAAGGGCGACGGCCAGCTGAGGTTTATAGTACGGAGTTTCGGAGGTTGGCTCATGATACCCAGTGGAATGACCCAGCCCTGAGAAACCAGTACCGAAGGGGCCTTTCTGACCAGATAAAGGACCAACTGGTACAATATCCCTCGCCTGATAGCTTAGATCAGCTCATGCAGTTATCCATCCGGGTGGATAGACGGCTGAGAGAGCGTAGGCTTGAAAGGGAGACCGCAGTTTCCTTTTTTCCCAAGGGAACCTCAGACTCTGAGGAATATTCCGAGGAGCCTATGCAGATTGGGGCTACCCGCCTCTCCTCGCGTGAGAAGACGCGGAGGAGACAGCAGGGTTTGTGTTTGTACTGTGGGAATAAAGGTCATGTTGTAGTATCATGCCCAGAAAAACCGGAAAACTTCAGGGCCTGAGGGTGATGGGAAATATCCTGTCAGGCCAGAAGTCAGAATTTCCCAAAAAGACTTTTCTCATTCCGGTGACTTTGGAGATCCTCGGTCAAACTGTCAAGACTGAGGCCTTTGTTGACAGTGGGGCCGATGGGGTTTTCATGGACCGTCAATTCGCCCTGGAACACTCTGTTCCCTCAGTACCTTTGGCATCAGAGATTGAGATCTGTGGGTTAAACGGGGAACCATTGTCCCAGGGTAAAATTACCTCCTGCACCAGCCAAATTCCTTTGTTTATTGGAGCCACACACTCTGAAAAATTGTCTTTTTATGTGACTGTCTGTTCTTTTGCCCCATTGGTTTTGGGGTTACCCTGGTTAAGGGCCCATAACCCTCAATTTGACTGGGTCTCTGGAGAGATTCTTAGTTGGGGTAGTGATTGTTTCAGGAGTTGCTTGAGCCTTCCAGTCAGGCTCTCGCAGCTAAGTTTGCCAGGATTGCCAGGATGTTATGCAGATTTTGCGGATGTGTTCTCCAAAAAAGTTGCGGAGGTACTACCTCCCCATCGCCCCTATGACTGTGCCATTGATTTGTTGCCGGATGCTAAGCTTCCCAAGAGCAGGTTGTACTCCCTGTCACGTCCTGAGACTCAGGCTATGGCAGAGTACATTCAGGAGAACTTGGCTAAGGGATTTATCAGACCCTCACTGTCCCCAGTTGGATCGGGGTTCTTTTTCGTGGGTAAAAAGGACGGTTCATTGCGACCCTGCATCGACTTCAGGGAATTGAACCGTATCACGATTAAAAACTCGTACCCACTGCCTCTCATTTCGGTTTTGTTTGACCAGCTTCGTACTGCCACCATTTTTTCTAAGATTGACCTACGCGGTGCTTACAATCTAATCCGAATAAGAGAGGGGGATGAATGGAAGACTGCCTTTAATACCCACTCAGGGCATTATGAATATTTGGTGATGCCTTTTGGGCTCTCTAATGCCCCGGCAGTCTTCCAGGAATTCATGAACGATGTGCTCAGGGAATATTTGGATAGATTCTTAGTTGTTTATCTAGATGACATCCTAATCTTCTCTCATTCCCTGGAGGAACATCGGAAGCATGTACGCTTAGTCCTCCAGAAACTCAGAGACCACCAGCTTGGGGCGAAGCTGGAGAAGTGCGAGTTTGAAGTCTAGCAAATCGCATTTCTAGGGTACATTATCTCCTCAGAAGGTTTCCAAATGGAGGGTTCTAAGGTACAGGCAGTCCTGGATTGGGTGCAGCCCACTAGTTTGAAGGCGCTTCAGCGTTTTCTGGGCTTTGCGAATTTTTATAGACGGTTTATCGCTGGATTTTCGTCTATAGTGGCCCCCTTGGTGGCACTCACTAAGAAAGGGGCGGATGTTGCTCACTGGTCTTGTGAGGCCAAAGCGGCCTTTGCCCGTCTCAAAAGGGCATTTGTCTCGGCCAAGGTGCTGCGACACCCAGATCCAGAGCGTCCTTTTGTGGTAGAAGTGGATGCCTCTGAGATAGGTATTGGGGCAGTGCTCTCTCAGATGGGGGTGTCTGATAATCGCCTTCATCCCTGTGCTTACTTTTCCCGTAAATTTTCGTCTGCCGAGATGAATTATGATGTGGGTAACCGGGAATTGTTGGCTATAAAGGATGCACTCGGGGAGTGGAGACACTGGCTTGAGGGGGCTAAGTTTGTGGTCTCAATTCTCACCGACCATAAGAATCTGGCATATTTAGAGTCAGCGAAGCGGCTCAATGCCAGGCAGGCACGATGGGCTTTGTTTTTTGCTCGCTTTAATTTTTTGATAACATATCGCCCTGGGTCAAAAAACATCAAGGCTGATGCGCTCTCGCGGAGTTTTGCTCCAGTTTAAGAGACCACCGAGGAGCCATTGCCCATTGTGTCCCCATCATGTATTAAAGTGGGCATTACCCAGGACCTCTTGTCATTAGTCCTTAGAGCACAGGAGCGGGCTCCTCCAGACCTTCCGGTAGGTCTCTTGTTTGTGCCTCCTAGGTTAAGACAGGGAGTGTTCCTGGAATTCCATGCCAAGAGGTCGGCAGGGCATCCGAGTATTGCCAGAACTCGGGAGTTGCTGTCTAGGGCGGTGTGGTGGCCCTCGGTGGCTAGGGATGTGGATCAGTGGGTTCGGGCATGTGACGTTTGTGCCCGAAATAAAACTCCTAGAGGGGTTCCTGTCGGCCCATTACATCCACTCTCTATTCCGTCTAAGCCATGGACCCACATTTCCATGGATTTTGTGGTGGACTTGCCCAAATCCTCGGGGATGACAGCCATTTGGGTTGTCGTTGACAGGTTTTCGAAGATGGCGCATTTCGTTCCACTGGTTGGGTTGCCATCGGCCAGACGCCTGTCTGAGTTATTTATGCAGCATATTGTGCGCATCCACGGGTTGCCACTTGATGTGGTCTCTGACCGTGGATCCCAGTTTGTGGCCAAATTCTGGAGGGCATTTTGTTCTGATCTCCAGATTTCTGTGAGCTTGTCGTCAGGCTACCATCCACAGTCTAATGGGCAGACTGAGAGGGTGAACCAGTCCTTGGAGCAGTTCCTCAAGTGTTATGTCTCCAAGTGTCATACTGACTGGGTTGCTCATCTGTCCATGGCGGAGTTTGCCTATAACAACGCGGCTCACTCTGCTACAGGGATCTCTCCCTTCCTTTGTGTGTATGGGCATCATCCTAAGGCCAATTCTTTTGACCCCCTGGATTCCACGCCTGGTGGTTCCTCTGTTGTTTCGGTCCTTAGGGGTATTTGGAGGAAAGTGAAGAAAGCCCTTGTGTCTGTGTCATTAGTGACCAAAAGGGTTTTTGATAAGCGGAGAAGACCCTGCAGCTTCAAATTAGGAGACTTCGTCTGGTTGTCCACCAAGAATTTGAAGTTGAGACAGCCGTCTCATAAGTTAGGACCCCGGTTCATCGGCCCTTATAAGATCACCAGGGTTATCAATCCGGTGGCATTTCAGTTAGATATGCCCCGTTCATTGGGTATCAATAAAACATTTCATTGTTCCCTTTTAAAACTGGCGGTTAGTAATCCTTTTTCCAGTGGAAGACCTTCTCCTCTTCTACGGGGTCAGAGGGAGTTTGTGGTTGAAAGGGTTCTTGACTCCAAGATGGTTCGGGGTCGGCTGTCATTTTTGGTGCACTGGAAGGGGTATGGCCCGGAGGAGCGGTCGTGGGTGCGCAGTTGTGATCTTCATGTCCCCAGACTGATACGCTCTTTCTTCTCGCAGTTCCCCGATAAACCCGGTGGTAGGGGTTCTTTGACCCCTCGTCAGAGGGGGGGTACTGTTAGGATCTCCTGCTCTGTGCTGCCACGTTGCCATGGCAACCGGGAGGCAAGTGTTAGCGAAGTAACCTGAGCGCAGCTGATACTCCGGTCCGGGTTTTTACTGTGTAGTGGTTACAGGCTCTGTGCACGGCAGGGAATCCGGCGCTGGTTTTGTGCTCACAGTCTGTAAGGTCTGAGTGGGGCGTGGACAGCACCTGCTATATAAACCATCCTCTCAGGCTAGGCAAATGCTGCTGAATCTTTGTTTGTTAGTCAGTTCCAGAGAGTTAGCTAGTACTGTGTGACTTTGTATTTACTTGTTGCTTACTGCGAATAGGCCTTGGGATTCGGTACTTCATTCTGCCAATCCGGACCTAGCAGTAAGACTGGAGTCAGTTGTTTGACCTGCTGGGGTTCTTTTGCTATTCTGTGAACCCAGCAGGTTTGCGGCTGTACTCTCAGACCTGCTTGCTTAATCCTCCCTCACTGTGCAGGGCGTCCAGGTGTCAGTTTAGTGGCAGTAAGCTGAACCTGTGCCCTGCAAGTGGGGGTTAGGATTGTGGATACTCTCCTTGTGTCTATATTTCTATCTCTGACCAAGGAGTTTATTCCCACACCCGTTGGTAACCCTTTGGGGTTTTTTCTGTTGCTCTTAGCAACATCATTTCAGGTGCTCCACATGTGAAATCACTACACATCGCTTCATTGTCCGCTCTATTCCATCTGAGCATTCCTGACACTAGGGAGACACCCAATTCCTGAGCCTTTGGGCTTCTCCGTTCACTTTGTGTTTATTAGTTATTCCATCACCTCCTGTGTAGAGATGAGCGCCTGAAATTTTTCGGGTTTTGTGTTTTGGTTTTGGGTTCGGTTCCGCGGCCGTGTTTTGGGTTCGAACGCGTTTTGGCAAAACCTCACCGAATTATTTTTGTCGGATTCGGGTGTGTTTTGGATTCGGGTGTTTTTTTCCAAAAACACTAAAAAACAGCTTAAATCATAGAATTTGGGGGTCATTTTGATCCCAAAGTATTATTAACCTCAAAAACCATAATTTACACTCATTTTCAGTCTATTCTGAATACCTCACACCTCACAATATTATTTTTAGTCCTAAAATTTGCACCGAGGTCGCTGTGTGAGTAAGATAAGCGACCCTAGTGGCCGACACAAACACCGGGCCCATCTAGGAGTGGCACTGCAGTGTCACGCAGGATGTCCCTTCCAAAAAACCCTCCCCAAACAGCACATGACGCAAAGAAAAAAAGAGGCGCAATGAGGTAGCTGTGTGAGTAAGATTAGCGACCCTAGTGGCCGACACAAACACCGGGCCCATCTAGGAGTGGCACTGCAGTGTCACGCAGGATGGCCCTTCCAAAAAACCCTCCCCAAACAGCACATGACGCAAAGAAAAAAAGAGGCGCAATGAGGTAGCTGACTGTGTGAGTAAGATTAGCGACCCTAGTGGCCGACACAAACACCGGGCACATCTAGGAGTGGCACTGCAGTGTCACGCAGGATGTCCCTTCCAAAAAACCCTCCCCAAACAGCACATGACGCAAAGAAAAAAAGAGGCGCAATGAGGTAGCTGTGTGAGTAAGATTAGCGACCCTAGTGGCCGACACAAACACCGGGCCCATCTAGGAGTGGCACTGCAGTGTCACGCAGGATGTCCCTTCCAAAAAACCCTCCCCAATCAGCACATGATGCAAAGAAAAAGAAAAGAAAAAAGAGGTGCAAGATGGAATTATCCTTGGGCCCTCCCACCCACCCTTATGTTGTATAAACAAAACAGGACATGCACACTTTAACCAACCCATCATTTCAGTGACAGGGTCTGCCACACGACTGTGACTGATATGACGGGTTGGTTTGGACCCCCCCCAAAAAAGAAGCAATTAATCTCTCCTTGCACAAACTGGCTCTACAGAGGCAAGATGTCCACCTCATCTTCACCCTCCGATATATCACCGTGTACATCCCCCTCCTCACAGATTATCAATTCGTCCCCACTGGAATCCACCATCTCAGCTCCCTGTGTACTTTGTGGAGGCAATTGCTGCTGGTCAATGTCTCCGCGGAGGAATTGATTATAATTCATTTTAATGAACATCATCTTCTCCACATTTTCTGGATGTAACCTCGTACGCCGATTGCTGACAAGGTGAGCGGCGGCACTAAACACTCTTTCGGAGTACACACTTGTGGGAGGGCAACTTAGGTAGAATAAAGCCAGTTTGTGCAAGGGCCTCCAAATTGCCTCTTTTTCCTGCCAGTATAAGTACGGACTGTGTGACGTGCCTACTTGGATGCGGTCACTCATATAATCCTCCACCATTCTATCAATGTTGAGAGAATCATATGCAGTGACAGTAGACGACATGTCCGTAATCGTTGTCAGGTCCTTCAGTCCGGACCAGATGTCAGCATCAGCAGTCGCTCCAGACTGCCCTGCATCACCGCCAGCGGGTGGGCTCGGAATTCTGAGCCTTTTCCTCGCACCCCCAGTTGCGGGAGAATGTGAAGGAGGAGATGTTGACAGGTCGCGTTCCGCTTGACTTGACAATTTTGTCACCAGCAGGTCTTTCAACCCCAGCAGACCTGTGTCTGCCGGAAAGAGAGATCCAAGGTAGGCTTTAAATCTAGGATCGAGCACGGTGGCCAAAATGTAGTGCTCTGATTTCAACAGATTGACCACCCGTGAATCCTTGTTAAGCGAATTAAGGGCTGCATCCACAAGTCCCACATGCCTAGCGGAATCGCTCCGTGTTAGCTCCTTCTTCAATGCCTCCAGCTTCTTCTGCAAAAGCCTGATGAGGGGAATGACCTGACTCAGGCTGGCAGTGTCTGAACTGACTTCACGTGTGGCAAGTTCAAAGGGCATCAGAACCTTGCACAACGTTGAAATCATTCTCCACTGCACTTGAGACAGGTGCATTCCATCTCCTATATCGTGCTCAATTGTATAGGCTTGAATGGCCTTTTGCTGCTCCTCCAACCTCTGAAGCATATAGAGGGTTGAATTCCACCTCGTTACCACTTCTTGCTTCAGATGATGGCAGGGCAGGTTCAGTAGTTTTTGGTGGTGCTCCAGTCTTCTGTACGTGGTGCCTGTACGCCGAAAGTGTCCCGCAATTTTTCTGGCCACCGACAGCATCTCTTGCACGCCCCTGTCGTTTTTTAAAAAATTCTGCACCACCAAATTCAAGGTATGTGCAAAACATGGGACGTGCTGGAATTTGCCCATATTTAATGCACACACAATATTGCTGGCGTTGTCCGATGCCACAAATCCACAGGAGAGTCCAATTGGGGTAAGCCATTCCGCGATGATCTTCCTCAGTTGCCGTAAGAGGTTTTCAGCTGTGTGCGTATTCTGGAAAGCGGTGATACAAAGCGTAGCCTGCCTAGGAAAGAGTTGGCGTTTGCGAGATGCTGCTACTGGTGCCGCCGCTGCTGTTCTTGCGGCGGGAGTCCATACATCTACCCAGTGGGCTGTCACAGTCATATAGTCCTGACCCTGCCCTGCTCCACTTGTCCACATGTCCGTGGTTAAGTGGACATTGGGTACAACTGCATTTTTTAGGACACTGGTGAGTCTTTTTCTGACGTCCGTGTACATTCTCGGTATCGCCTGCCTAGAGAAGTGGAACCTAGATGGTATTTGGTAACGGGGGCACACTGCCTCAATAAATTGTCTAGTTCCCTGTGAACTAACGGCGGATACCGGACGCACGTCTAACACCAACATAGTTGTCAAGGACTCAGTTATCCGCTTTGCAGTAGGATGACTGCTGTGATATTTCATCTTCCTTGCAAAGGACTGTTGAACAGTCAATTGCTTACTGGAAGTAGTACAAGTGGGCTTACGACTTCCCCTCTGGGATGACCATCGACTCCCAGCGGCAACAACAGCAGCGCCAGCAGCAGTAGGCGTTACACGCAAGGATGCATCGGAGGAATCCCAGGCAGGAGAGGACTCGTCAGACTTGCCAGTGACATGGCCTGCAGGACTATTGGCATTCCTGGGGAAGGAGGAAATTGACACTGAGGGAGTTGGTGGGGTGGTTTGCGTGAGCTTGGTTACAAGAGGAAGGGATTTACTGGTCAGTGGACTGCTTCCGCTGTCACCCAAAGTTTTTGAACTTGTCACTGACTTATTATGAATGCGCTGCAGGTGACGTATAAGGGAGGATGTTCCGAGGTGGTTAACGTCCTTACCCCTACTTATTACAGCTTGACAAAGGGAACACACGGCTTGACACCTGTTGTCCGCATTTCTGGTGAAATACCTCCACACCGAAGAGCTGATTTTTTTGGTATTTTCACCTGGCATGTCAACGGCCATATTCCTCCCACGGACAACAGGTGTCTCCCCGGGTGCCTGACTTAAACAAACCACCTCACCATCAGAATCCTTCTGGTCAATTTCCTCCCCAGCGCCAGCAACACCCATATCCTCCTCATCCTGGTGTACTTCAACACTGACATCTTCAATCTGACTATCAGGAACTGGACTGCGGGTGCTCCTTCCAGCACTTGCAGGGGGCATGCAAATAGTGGAAGGCGCATGCTCTTCACGTCCAGTGTTGGGAAGGTCAGGCATCGCAACCGACACAATTGGACTCTCCTTGTGGATTTGGGATTTCAAAGAACGCACAGTTCTTTGCGGTGCTTTTGCCAGCTTGAGTCTTTTCAGTTTTCTAGCGAGAGGCTGAGTGCTTCCATCCTCATGTGAAGCTGAACCACTAGCCATGAACATAGGCCAGGGCCTCAGCCGTTCCTTGCCACTCCGTGTGGTAAATGGCATATTGGCAAGTTTACGCTTCTCCTCCGACAATTTTATTTTAGGTTTTGGAGTCCTTTTTTTTCTGATATTTGGTGTTTTGGATTTGACATGCTCTGTACTATGACATTGGGCATCGGCCTTGGCAGACGACGTTGCTGGCATTTCATCATCTCGGCCATGACTAGTGGCAGCAGCTTCAGCACGAGGTGGAAGTGGATCTTGATCTTTCCCTAATTTTGGAACCTCAACTTTTTTGTTCTCCATATTTTATAGGCAGAACTAAAAGGCACCTCAGGTAAACAATGGAGATGGATGGATTGGATACTAGTATACAATTATGGACGGACTGCCACGGTTAGGTGGTATAAAAAAAACCACGGTTAGGTGGTATATATTGTAATACAATTATGGATGGACGGACTGCCTGCCGAGTGCCGACACAGAGGTAGCCACAGCCGTGAACTACCGCACTGTACACTGGTTGATAAAGAGATAGTAGTATACTCGTAACAACTAGTATGACTGACTATGACGGTATAAAGAATGAAAAAAAAACCACGGTTAGGTGGTATATATTGTAATACAATTATGGATGGACGGACTGCCTGCCGAGTTCCGACACAGAGGTAGCCACAGCCGTGAACTACCGCACTGTACACTGGTTGATAAAGAGATAGTAGTATACTCGTAACAACTAGTATGACTGACTATGACGGTATAAAGAATGAAAAAAAAACCACGGTTAGGTGGTATATATTATAATACAATTATGGATGGACGGACTGCCTGCCGACTGCCGACACAGAGGTAGCCACAGCCGTGAACTACCGCACTGTACACTGGTTGATAAAGAGATAGTAGTATACTCGTAACAACTAGTATGACACTATGACGGTATAAAGAATGAAAAAAAAACCACGGTTAGGTGGTATATATTATAATACAATTATGGATGGACGGACTGCCTGCCGACTGCCGACACAGAGGTAGCCACAGCCGTGAACTACCGCACTGTACACTGGTTGATAAAGAGATAGTAGTATACTCGTAACAACTAGTATGACACTATGACGGTATAAAGAATGAAAAAAAAAACACGGTTAGGTGGTATATATTATAATACAATTATGGATGGACGGACTGCCTGCCGAGTGCCGACACAGAGGTAGCCACAGCCGTGAACTACCGCACTGTACACTGGTTGATAAAGAGATAGTAGTATACTCGTAACAACTAGTATGACTGACTATGACGGTATAAAGAATGAAAAAAAAAACACGGTTAGGTGGTATATATTATAATACAATTATGGATGGACGGACTGCCTGCCGACTGCCGACACAGAGGTAGCCACAGCCGTGAACTACCGCACTGTACACTGGTTGATAAAGAGATAGTAGTATACTCGTAACAACTAGTATGACACTATGACGGTATAAAGAATGAAAAAAAAACCACGGTTAGGTGGTATATATTATAATACAATTATGGATGGACGGACTGCCTGCCGACTGCCGACACAGAGGTAGCCACAGCCGTGAACTACCGCACTGTACACTGGTTGATAAAGAGATAGTAGTATACTCGTAACAACTAGTATGACACTATGACGGTATAAAGAATGAAAAAAAAACCACGGTTAGGTGGTATATATTATAATAATACAATTATGGATGGACGGACTGCCTGCCGACTGCCGACACAGAGGTAGCCACAGCCGTGAACTACCGCACTGTACACTGGTTGATAAAGAGATAGTAGTATACTCGTAACAACTAGTATGACTATGACGACGGTATAAAGAAAGAAAAAAAAATACCACGGTTAGGTGGTATATAATTATACAATTATGGATGGACGGACTGCCTGCCGAGTGCCGACTGCCGACACAGAGGTAGCCACAGCCGTGAACTACCGCACTGTACTGTGTCTGCTGCTAATATAGACTGGTTGATAAAGAGATAGTATACAACAATATACTACTATACTGGTGGTCAGGCACTGGTGACCACTAGTCACACTGGCAGTGGCACTCCTGCAGCAAAAGTGTGCACTGTTTAATTTTAAATTAATATAATATTATGTACTCCTGGCTCCTGCTATAACAACCTGCAGTGCTCCCCAGTCTCCCCCACAATTATTATAAGCTTTTATACTAGAGATGAGCGGGTTCGGTTTCTCTGAAACCGAACCCGCACGAACTTCATGTTTTTTTCACGGGTCCGAGCAGACTCGGATCCTCCCGCCTTGCTCGGTTAACCCGAGCGCGCCCGAACGTCATCATGACGCTGTCGGATTCTCGCGAGACTCGGATTCTATATAAGGAGCCGCGCGTCGCCGCCATTTTCACACGTGCATTGAGATTGATAGGGAGAGGACGTGGCTGGCGTCCTCTCCATTAGAAATTAGATTAGAAGAGAGAGAGAGATTGTGCAGAGTCAGACAGAGTTTACCACAGTGACCAGTGCAGTTGTTGTTAGTTAACTTTTATTTATTTTAATATAATATATCCGTTCTCTGCTATATCCGTTCTCTGCCTGAAAAAAAACGATACACAGCAGCAGCCAGTCACACAGTGTGACTCAGTCTGTGTGCACTCAGCTCAGCCCAGTGTGCTGCACATCAATGTATAAAAGGCAAAGCTTATAATAATTGTGGGGGAGACTGGGGAGCACTGCAGGTTGTTATAGCAGGAGCCCCCAGGAGTACATAATATTATATTAATTTAAAATTAAACAGTGCACACTTTTGCTGCAGGAGTGCCACTGCCAGTGTGACTAGTGGTGACCAGTGCCTGACCACCAGTATAGTAGTATATTGTTGTATGTATTGTATACTATCTCTTTATCAACCAGTCTATATTAGCAGCAGACACAGTACAGTGCGGTAGTTCACGGCTGTGGCTACCTCTGTGTCGGCAGTCGGAACTCGGCAGGCAGTCCGTCCATCCATAATTGTATTACAATATATACCACCTAACCGTGGTATTTTTTTTTCTTTCTTTATACCGTCGTCATAGTGTCATACTAGTTGTTACGAGTATACTACTATCTCTTTATCAACCAGTGTACAGTGCGGTAGTTCACGGCTGTGGCTACCTCTGTGTCGGCAGTCGGCAGGCAGTCCGTCCATCCATAATTGTATTATTATTATAATATATACCACCTAACCGTGGTTTTTTTTTCATTCTTTATACCGTCATAGTGTCATACTAGTTGTTACGAGTATACTACTATCTCTTTATCAACCAGTGTACAGTGCGGTAGTTCACGGCTGTGGCTACCTCTGTGTCGGCAGTCGGCAGGCAGTCCGTCCATCCATAATTGTATTATTATTATAATATATACCACCTAACCGTGGTTTTTTTTTCATTCTTTATACCGTCGTCATAGTGTCATACTAGTTGTTACGAGTATACTACTATCTCTTTATCAACCAGTGTACAGTGCGGTAGTTCACGGCTGTGGCTACCTCTGTGTCGGCAGTCGGCAGGCAGTCCGTCCATCCATAATTGTATTATTATTATAATATATACCACCTAACCGTGGTTTTTTTTTCATTCTTTATACCGTCGTCATAGTGTCATACTAGTTGTTACGAGTATACTACTATCTCTTTATCAACCAGTGTACAGTGCGGTAGTTCACGGCTGTGGCTACCTCTGTGTCGGCAGTCGGCAGGCAGTCCGTCCATCCATAATTGTATTATTATTATAATATATACCACCTAACCGTGGTTTTTTTTTCATTCTTTATACCGTCGTCATAGTGTCATACTAGTTGTTACGAGTATACTACTATCTCTTTATCAACCAGTGTACAGTGCGGTAGTTCACGGCTGTGGCTACCTCTGTGTCGGCAGTCGGCAGGCAGTCCGTCCATCCATAATTGTATTATTATTATAATATATACCACTTAACCGTGGTTTTTTTTTCATTCTTTATACCGTCGTCATAGTGTCATACTAGTTGTTACGAGTATACTACTATCTCTTTATCAACCAGTGTACAGTGCGGTAGTTCACGGCTGTGGCTACCTCTGTGTCGGCAGTCGGCAGGCAGTCCGTCCATCCATAATTGTATTATTATTATAATATATACCACCTAACCGTGGTTTTTTTTTCATTCTTTATACCGTCGTCATAGTGTCATACTAGTTGTTACGAGTATACTACTATCTCTTTATCAACCAGTGTACAGTGCGGTAGTTCACGGCTGTGGCTACCTCTGTGTCGGCAGTCGGCAGGCAGTCCGTCCATCCATAATTGTATTATTATTATAATATATACCACCTAACCGTGGTTTTTTTATACCACCTAACCGTGGCAGTCCGTCCATAATTGTATACTAGTATCCAATCCATCCATCTCCATTGTTTACCTGAGGTGCCTTTTAGTTCTGCCTATAAAATATGGAGAACAAAAAAGTTGAGGTTCCAAAATTAGGGAAAGATCAAGATCCACTTCCACCTCGTGCTGAAGCTGCTGCCACTAGTCATGGCCGAGACGATGAAATGCCAGCAACGTCGTCTGCCAAGGCCGATGCCCAATGTCATAGTACAGAGCATGTCAAATCCAAAACACCAAATATCAGAAAAAAAAGGACTCCAAAACCTAAAATAAAATTGTCGGAGGAGAAGCGTAAACTTGCCAATATGCCATTTACCACACGGAGTGGCAAGGAACGGCTGAGGCCCTGGCCTATGTTCATGGCTAGTGGTTCAGCTTCACATGAGGATGGAAGCACTCAGCCTCTCGCTAGAAAACTGAAAAGACTCAAGCTGGCAAAAGCACCGCAAAGAACTGTGCGTTCTTTGAAATCCCAAATCCACAAGGAGAGTCCAATTGTGTCGTTTGCGATGCCTGACCTTCCCAACACTGGACGTGAAGAGCATGCGCCTTCCACTATTTGCATGCCCCCTGCAAGTGCTGGAAGGAGCACCCGCAGTCCAGTTCCTGATAGTCAGATTGAAGATGTCAGTGTTGAAGTACACCAGGATGAGGAGGATATGGGTGTTGCTGGCGCTGGGGAGGAAATTGACCAGGAGGATTCTGATGGTGAGGTGGTTTGTTTAAGTCAGGCACCCGGGGAGACACCTGTTGTCCGTGGGAGGAATATGGCCGTTGACATGCCAGGTGAAAATACCAAAAAAATCAGCTCTTCGGTGTGGAGGTATTTCACCAGAAATGCGGACAACAGGTGTCAAGCCGTGTGTTCCCTTTGTCAAGCTGTAATAAGTAGGGGTAAGGACGTTAACCACCTCGGAACATCCTCCCTTATACGTCACCTGCAGCGCATTCATAATAAGTCAGTGACAAGTTCAAAAACTTTGGGTGACAGCGGAAGCAGTCCACTGACCAGTAAATCCCTTCCTCTTGTAACCAAGCTCACGCAAACCACCCCACCAACTCCCTCAGTGTCAATTTCCTCCTTCCCCAGGAATGCCAATAGTCCTGCAGGCCATGTCACTGGCAAGTCTGACGAGTCCTCTCCTGCCTGGGATTCCTCCGATGCATCCTTGCGTGTAACGCCTACTGCTGCTGGCGCTGCTGTTGTTGCCGCTGGGAGTCGATGGTCATCCCAGAGGGGAAGTCGTAAGCCCACTTGTACTACTTCCAGTAAGCAATTGACTGTTCAACAGTCCTTTGCGAGGAAGATGAAATATCACAGCAGTCATCCTACTGCAAAGCGGATAACTGAGTCCTTGACAACTATGTTGGTGTTAGACGTGCGTCCGGTATCCGCCGTTAGTTCACAGGGAACTAGACAATTTATTGAGGCAGTGTGCCCCCGTTACCAAATACCATCTAGGTTTCACTTCTCTAGGCAGGCGATACCGAGAATGTACACGGACGTCAGAAAAAGACTCACCAGTGTCCTAAAAAATGCAGTTGTACCCAATGTCCACTTAACCACGGACATGTGGACAAGTGGAGCAGGGCAGGGTCAGGACTATATGACTGTGACAGCCCACTGGGTAGATGTATGGACTCCCGCCGCAAGAACAGCAGCGGCGGCACCAGTAGCAGCATCTCGCAAACGCCAACTCTTTCCTAGGCAGGCTACGCTTTGTATCACCGCTTTCCAGAATACGCACACAGCTGAAAACCTCTTACGGCAACTGAGGAAGATCATCGCGGAATGGCTTACCCCAATTGGACTCTCCTGTGGATTTGTGGCATCGGACAACGCCAGCAATATTGTGTGTGCATTAAATATGGGCAAATTCCAGCACGTCCCATGTTTTGCACATACCTTGAATTTGGTGGTGCAGAATTTTTTAAAAAACGACAGGGGCGTGCAAGAGATGCTGTCGGTGGCCAGAAAAATTGCGGGACACTTTCGGCGTACAGGCACCACGTACAGAAGACTGGAGCACCACCAAAAACTACTGAACCTGCCCTGCCATCATCTGAAGCAAGAAGTGGTAACGAGGTGGAATTCAACCCTCTATATGCTTCAGAGGTTGGAGGAGCAGCAAAAGGCCATTCAAGCCTATACAATTGAGCACGATATAGGAGATGGAATGCACCTGTCTCAAGTGCAGTGGAGAATGATTTCAACGTTGTGCAAGGTTCTGATGCCCTTTGAACTTGCCACACGTGAAGTCAGTTCAGACACTGCCAGCCTGAGTCAGGTCATTCCCCTCATCAGGCTTTTGCAGAAGAAGCTGGAGGCATTGAAGAAGGAGCTAACACGGAGCGATTCCGCTAGGCATGTGGGACTTGTGGATGCAGCCCTTAATTCGCTTAACAAGGATTCACGGGTGGTCAATCTGTTGAAATCAGAGCACTACATTTTGGCCACCGTGCTCGATCCTAGATTTAAAGCCTACCTTGGATCTCTCTTTCCGGCAGACACAGGTCTGCTGGGGTTGAAAGACCTGCTGGTGACAAAATTGTCAAGTCAAGCGGAACGCGACCTGTCAACATCTCCTCCTTCACATTCTCCCGCAACTGGGGGTGCGAGGAAAAGGCTCAGAATTCCGAGCCCACCCGCTGGCGGTGATGCAGGGCAGTCTGGAGCGACTGCTGATGCTGACATCTGGTCCGGACTGAAGGACCTGACAACGATTACGGACATGTCGTCTACTGTCACTGCATATGATTCTCTCAACATTGATAGAATGGTGGAGGATTATATGAGTGACCGCATCCAAGTAGGCACGTCACACAGTCCGTACTTATACTGGCAGGAAAAAGAGGCAATTTGGAGGCCCTTGCACAAACTGGCTTTATTCTACCTAAGTTGCCCTCCCACAAGTGTGTACTCCGAAAGAGTGTTTAGTGCCGCCGCTCACCTTGTCAGCAATCGGCGTACGAGGTTACATCCAGAAAATGTGGAGAAGATGATGTTCATTAAAATGAATTATAATCAATTCCTCCGCGGAGACATTGACCAGCAGCAATTGCCTCCACAAAGTACACAGGGAGCTGAGATGGTGGATTCCAGTGGGGACGAATTGATAATCTGTGAGGAGGGGGATGTACACGGTGATATATCGGAGGGTGAAGATGAGGTGGACATCTTGCCTCTGTAGAGCCAGTTTGTGCAAGGAGAGATTAATTGCTTCTTTTTTGGGGGGGGTCCAAACCAACCCGTCATATCAGTCACAGTCGTGTGGCAGACCCTGTCACTGAAATGATGGGTTGGTTAAAGTGTGCATGTCCTGTTTTGTTTATACAACATAAGGGTGGGTGGGAGGGCCCAAGGATAATTCCATCTTGCACCTCTTTTTTCTTTTCTTTTTCTTTGCATCATGTGCTGATTGGGGAGGGTTTTTTGGAAGGGACATCCTGCGTGACACTGCAGTGCCACTCCTAGATGGGCCCGGTGTTTGTGTCGGCCACTAGGGTCGCTAATCTTACTCACACAGCTACCTCATTGCGCCTCTTTTTTTCTTTGCGTCATGTGCTGTTTGGGGAGGGTTTTTTGGAAGGGACATCCTGCGTGACACTGCAGTGCCACTCCTAGATGTGCCCGGTGTTTGTGTCGGCCACTAGGGTCGCTAATCTTACTCACACAGTCAGCTACCTCATTGCGCCTCTTTTTTTCTTTGCGTCATGTGCTGTTTGGGGAGGGTTTTTTGGAAGGGCCATCCTGCGTGACACTGCAGTGCCACTCCTAGATGGGCCCGGTGTTTGTGTCGGCCACTAGGGTCGCTAATCTTACTCACACAGCTACCTCATTGCGCCTCTTTTTTTCTTTGCGTCATGTGCTGTTTGGGGAGGGTTTTTTGGAAGGGACATCCTGCGTGACACTGCAGTGCCACTCCTAGATGGGCCCGGTGTTTGTGTCGGCCACTAGGGTCGCTTATCTTTCTCACACAGCTACCTCATTGCGCCTCTTTTTTTCTTTGCGTCATGTGCTGTTTGGGGAGGGTTTTTTGGAAGGGACATCCTGCGTGACACTGCAGTGCCACTCCTAGATGGGCCCGGTGTTTGTGTCGGCCACTAGGGTCGCTTATCTTTCTCACACAGTCAGCTACCTCATTGCGCCTCTTTTTTTCTTTGCGTCATGTGCTGTTTGGGGAGTGTTTTTTGGAAGGGACATCCTGCGTGACACTGCAGTGCCACTCCTAGATGGGCCCGGTGTTTGTGTCGGCCACTAGGGTCGCTTATCTTTCTCACACAGTCAGCTACCTCATTGCGCCTCTTTTTTTCTTTGCGTCATGTGCTGTTTGGGGAGGGTTTTTTGGAAGGGACATCCTGCGTGACACTGCAGTGCCACTCCTAGATGGGCCCGGTGTTTGTGTCGGCCACTAGGGTCGCTTATCTTTCTCACACAGTCAGCTACCTCATTGCGCCTCTTTTTTTCTTTGCGTCATGTGCTGTTTGGGGAGGGTTTTTTGGAAGGGACATCCTGCGTGACACTGCAGTGCCACTCCTAGATGGGCCCGGTGTTTGTGTCGGCCACTAGGGTCGCTAATCTTACTCACACAGCTACCTCATTGCGCCTCTTTTTTTCTTTGCGTCATGTGCTGTTTGGGGAGGGTTTTTTGGAAGGGACATCCTGCGTGACACTGCAGTGCCACTCCTAGATGGGCCCGGTGTTTGTGTCGGCCACTAGGGTCGCTTATCTTACTCACACAGCGACCTCGGTGCAAATTTTAGGACTAAAAATAATATTGTGAGGTGTGATGTGTTCAGAATAGGCTGAAAATGAGTGTAAATTATGTTTTTTGAGGTTAATAATACTTTGGGATCAAAATTACCCCCAAATTCTATGATTTAAGCTGTTTTTTAGGGTTTTTTGAAAAAAACACCCGAATCCAAAACACACCCGAATCCGACAAAAAAAATTCGGTGAGGTTTTGCCAAAACGCGGTCGAACCCAAAACACGGCCGCGGAACCGAACCCAAAACCAAAACACAAAACCCGAAAAATTTCCGGCGCTCATCTCTATTTTATACATTGATGTGCAGCACACTGGGCTGAGCTGAGTGCACACAGACTGAGTCACACTGTGTGACTGCTGTGTATCGTTTTTTTCAGGCAGAGAACGGATATAGCAGAGAACGGATATATTAAATAAAAGTTAACTTAACAACAACTGCACTGGTCACTGTGGTAAACTCTGTCTGCACAATCTCTCTCTCTCTCTCTCTCTCTTCTAATCTATTCTAATGGAGAGGACGCCAGCCACGTCCTCTCCCTATCAATCTCAATGCACGTGTGAAAATGGCGGCGACGCGCGGCTCCTTATATAGAATCCGAGTCTCGCGAGAATCCGACAGCGTCATGATGACGTTCGGGCGCGCTCGGGTTAACCGAGCAAGGCGGGAAGATCCGAGTCGCTCGGACCCGTGAAAAAAAAAGTGAAGTTCGTGCGGGTTCGGATTCAAAGAAACCGAACCCGCTCATCTCTACTCCTGTGTATGTTATGTTATACTGTCTGTGAGTTCGTTTGCTTCGCTTCCCTCTCTGTTCATACACCGGTATACTCCTGTTAGCACTGGTGTGCGTAACAACCAGCCTATTGTGGTGCCTGCGGCTACTCGTGACTTGGAGGACTCCAAGTTGCTGGACGTAGTCCGGGCCCTAAAAATCTATGTTTCCAGGACAGCTGGAGTCAGAAAGACTGACTCGCTATTTATCCTGCATGCGCCCAACAAGTTGGGTGCGCCTGCTTCAAAGCAGACTATTGCTCGCTGGATCTGTAGCACGATTCAACTTGCACATTCTGCGGCTGGACTGCCGCATCCTAAATCTGTAAAAGCCCATTCCAGGAAGGTGGGCTCTTCTTGGGCGGCTGCCCGAGGGGTCTCGGCTTTACAACTTTGCCGAGCAGCTACTTGGTCGGGGTCAAACACATTTGCTAAATTCTACAAGTTTGATACCCTGGCTGAGGAGGACCTAGAGTTCGCTCATTCGGTGCTGCAGAGTCATCCGCACTCTCCCGCCCATTTGGGAGCTTTGGTATAATCCCCATGGTCCTTACGGAGTTCCCAGCATCCACTAGGACAGGGGTGGCCAACCAGTCAGAGACAAAGAGCCAAAACATCTTGTTAGGTACGTCAAAGAGCCGACATCAAACCGAAGGCGCATGTGCAAAAATGGGGTGTGGCCTTGTGCCTGCTAGGCCACACACCTGGTATAAAATACAATGAAAATGCCAGATCCACATAAAATATATTTTAAAGCCAGATCCAACATAAAATACATTGAAAAAGACTCTTCCACATAAAATAATTTTAAAAAAATTCAGATCCACATAACATATATTGAAACAGCCATATTCACATAATACACTTCAGCTCCTCCATGTGTCACTCCAGTCAGCACCCTCCTGTGTCACTCCAGCCAGCCCATGTGTGAATGTGTCACTCCTGTTAGTACCCTCCTGTGTCTCTCCAGCCAGCTTCCCCATGTGTCACTCCAGCCAGCTCCCCCATGTGTCACTCCTGCCAGCACCCTCCTTTATCACTCCAGTCAGCTCCCCCATTATGTCTCTCCTGCGAGGATCCTTCTGTGTCACTCCAGCCAGCTCCCCCTTGTGTCACTCCAGCCCACCCTCATATGTCACTACAACCCAGAATCTGGCTCCCTCAGTTTTCAGTCGCCATAGTGCTGCTGTGTGTCTGGCTGGAGTGCACCAGTTTCCAGGATCTGTTGTGGTCAGGTGACTCTGAGTGTTGGGAGCCACATTTGAATAAAGAAAGAGCCGCATGCGGCTCAAGAGCCACGCGTTGGCCACGGCTGCACTAGGACATCAGAGAAAATAAGATTTTACTCACCGGTAAATCTATTTCTCGTAGTCCGTAGTGGATGCTGGGCGCCCGTCCCAAGTGCGGATTGTCTGCAATACTTGTATATAGTTATTGTTTAACTAAAGGGTTATTGTTGAGCCATCTGTTGAGAGGCTCAGTTATATTTCATACTGTTAACTGGGTATAGTATCACGAGTTATACGGTGTGATTGGTGTGGCTGGTATGAGTCTTACCCGGGATTCAAAATCCTTTCCTTATTGTGTCAGCTCTTCCGGGCACAGTATCCTAACTGAGGTCTGGAGGAGGGTCATAGAGGGAGGAGCCAGTGCACACCAGATAGTGCTAAAGCTTTCTTTAGTTGTGCCCAGTCTCCTGCGGAGCCGCTATTCCCCATGGTCCATACGGAGTTCCCAGCATCCACTCCGGACTACGAGAAATAGATTTACCGGTGAGTAAAATCTTATTTTTTCCTAATTGCAGAGGTTTTGGCCATGATGAAACCCCTAATAGTGGCTTAATGATCCTCCCAGAGTATGCTTGGAGAAATTTCAGGAGAAGTATTTTCATCAAAGTAGTGGGTCACTGCTAGTTTTATATCACGCAATACCGAGGGCTGTTGTAGGAGAGATTCATCTAGACGCCATTTATGAGTTCTACGAGGTATTTATAAATATTGAGGAAAATATGTGTCCCTGCATGATTAGTCCAGGTAAAATGCGTAATACCAGCATCTTCAATCAGCGAGGCGATAGAAGAGGAGACATGAATCATGTTAATCCTTGAGTAATGTTGGTGTGGGGCCGAAAAATGGGTGTAATCTCTAGTTTGTGGATATTTGAGGCGCCAGGAATCACAAAGACCATAGTGCTTAAGAGAAGAAATAAGAGTACGGGAGGCCCGAGGGACTAAGGACATTTTTTATAATTTTTTCACACATCCACCCAAATCACCCCTCACTCTTCCCCCTTAAAGCCATTGATACAGCCACGGGACCTGGTTACTGAAGGGGGCATGGACAAACATGGAAGGTATGGTGACGTGCTCTTTGGGGGGAAAAACATGGAAAATACTATGTGTGGCTTCAGGAAGTGATACCACATGCTGTAAAGGGGCAATTTGAAGGGGATCTATGCTTGGCCCTTCCAACAGGCCAGGTCCTGGATAATAATTACCTACTCCCCTCACCTCTTGGTGCCCCTGGTCTCTCTACCAGCTTCTCCCAGTCTCTCTCTCCAACCCACCTCCATCTCTTTCATTTTACTCCCCTTCTTTCTGTCTAAATCTTTCCTACAGCATTGTAACAGTGCACAAATGTGCCGGCCCACCCCATGAATGCCTGACATCACCTGGTAAGTGCAGCACTGTCCTGAGGATGCTCCTATCGGCTTTACAGGCACGCTGCTGAGGATATCCAGGCACCTTGTTAGACAGAAGCAAGGGCAGTGCTGTGGCACCAGTCACACACCTCTAATTACGGTCCTGCTTTCCCACATGTTATTCTCCTTTCTTGTTACATGATAAAAAAAGGTTCAAATTAAACAATATAAAAGTTTAACCCAAGAGATTTATTAAGCAGTCTGAGTCAATAGTGATGATTAATAAAACAAAATAATAATGTTGATTTTTTTTATACCTAAGACCAACAACTATAAATAAACATACAGAAAATACACAGATAATTGACCTTTCTAGATCACACAGTCTAAATTACAAGTAGACTATGCTGTGCAGTGACTGACGAGCTAGAAGGTGCACCAGGAATATGTATTTCTATTGCAAAATTTTGAACAGGTTTCAAAACTAAATATTCCCTATGTTGGTCATCAATATAATATAATCAAAAATCATCTTAAATTATAGATTTTATTAGATGTGTCTTAAAATGAATAGAATTTACATATTTTGAAATATGCTATTTAATTTTCCATAGTTGTGATGTACTAACATCCCGAAACACATCGCAGTGACATTGCACTGATACTAATCCCATATGTTCTAACTGTGGTGAGACGGGTTGTCTCTCACCTGAATTACTCACATTCCTGTGGGATCAGCTCAATCCAAAGGAGGCCAAAGTAAAACCTGTGCAGTCTGTACTAGCAATGCAGGTTTGGAATTCCCAGCAGCCCTAAGAAGAGCTATTTTAAAGAATATAGAAGATTTCAAGGGCTGCAGCAGAGGCACTCTAGTGCTAGATATCATTCTGATATCTCCTGCTGCAGCTCCATCACCTTCCCCAGCGGCGATGTATACTCCCGCGTCCCTGGTTGCCAGGTACTTACAGCAGAGGCTCCGGTTCTTCACCCAGGGCACACACACTAACTGAAGTTCTCCGGGATCGCGTGGCCGCACTCAGGGAGGAGGTAAGAGGGTCCCCAGACGGGACCCGCTGGAAATTGTGATCTGGTGCGGCCATTAGGAGGCGGGCCGCACGCGCTGGCGTGGACACTGTTGCCGTACAGGGACCCCACTAGACCACCAGGGCAAGGGCACAGGTCGGGTTAGGCTATAATCCATTTTATTAAGGCCCGCAGCACCCGGTTGTGAAGTCCAGGAAGGGGATAAGGCTCTGGCCTGTAGCCCCTCCCCCAGCCCCTGGGCGCCATTTAGAGTAAATTTTCCTGCGCTGGAGCTGCATCTCTCTGTCTCCCTCACTCCCTGTCAGCGTTTGGGTGCCATTACATACAGCTGCGCTGATTCTGGGACTGCTGGGTGATGCCTCCTCTGTAAAGCCACCTGCATCATCAGCGCTGTGCATTTACAGGACACTTAAGTATTCTACATGTCGTTTAGACTGTGTTAGTTAAGAACAAGTGCATACTTCAGGGTTATATTTAGTACAAGTACCCTGTGATATTCATCCAGTTTTTGCTGTGCATTGATATATCTGTTTATATACATAGCCTTACTCAGTAATAGTATTGCTAGTCCAGTGCAGTTTTATTGTTTGTCATAACTCCTGCATTGTACATGTGACTGTGGGTGTGTGGATGTGTGTGTGGGTGTGTGTGTGTGTGTGTGTGTGTGTGTGTGTGTGTGTGTGTGTGTGTGTGTGTGTGTGTGTGTGCATATAGCTGCTGGGTGATCTCTACTCCGTGTAGCTCACTCCTACTGCTATCCCTATATTCTGTAACCTGAGGGGGCTCCGTGCGTCAGGGTTATTAGATATTATAGGTACAGTATTTCACAGAATATACGTATTTTGTATTTTTCTCTGTGTTTTTCAGTCACATTTTACCTCAGAAATCCTCTGTTTGTGATGCAACACTGCACAGGGGGTTTGTGTTAGGTATTCGATCTCCTGACATTGTACTGTGTCACCCGTGGTTTACGCTTTCATATTATATCAGCTGCAGGGGTCGATGGGTCTGGGACTTATTCTGCCATGCGCGGTTATGATGTCTCATATGCATTTGAGGATAACATGGCGGTGGAGGGTTCAGGTTTTGGGGGTTCTGTACCCCCCAGTCAGTTTGTAACAACGGGGGCCCCTCAGGGCCCACTTTGGTCTGCCTTTTCTAATTTACTGACTACGCTGGTAACTAGACTTGCGCCCCCTATGGGACCTCCTGTGCCTTATTAGCCTTATATGGTCCCTGCGGTTAATCCACCATGGATGGATGCTCTGTCCACTCAGTTACAGCACTTGAATAACTCTTTGGATAAACGTATTCCTGACCCTCGGCCGCCTAAGACTAAACCTAAGAAGTCCTCTAAGCGGGCTGTTACTTTCTCTCAATCCACGCATATTCCGGATACCTCTTCCGATGAAGATGGCGTATATACTGATCCCACAGACTCTGATCATGACGTTTCTGATGGGGAATCTGTTTCACAGGTGGATGTTCCTGATCTCTTAGAGGTTATGAGGCTCATTCTTCAGATTGATGATGAACCTGAGCCTGCTACTACATCTAAGAAACTGGACAGGTTCAAATGTCAGAAGGTTACTAAATTGGTTTTACCTCATTCTGACCACTTGGTTGACATATGTCAGGAATCCTGGGAGAGCCCAGGAAAGAAATTCACCCCACACAAGAAGATGCTAGCCCACTATCCCCTTTGCGGCATAATTGACTAAAAATTGGGAAACACCACTGCCGGTGGACTCGTAAATCGCTCGGCTGGTGGTGTAATCTGCTCTGCCTGTCACTACCATCACTTCTCTCAAGGAGCCGACGGATAAGCGTGTGGAGGGCTGCTTAAAAGCTATCTATACCCTTGCATAGGCCCACCATTGCGGCTACTTGGGCCGCAGAGGCTATTGAGGCGTGGGCTCAGGAAATGGAGGCTGAGTTCCGCCCGATTTTCCTGAACATGCCAGTCAATGTCTCTCTTATTTTGTCATGGCATCTCATTACATTAAAGAAGCAGCTTCAGATGCCGGTATTCTGGCGGCCAAGGCTGCTACGACATCCATTTTGGCTTGCCGTATTCTCTGGTTATGTTCCTGGTCGGTGGACTTGGACTCTAAGAAAACCCTGGAGGTGCTCCCGTTTAAAGGAAACATCCTCTTTGGTGAGGATCTCAACAAGATTGTTGCTGACTTGGCATCTGCTTAGACTGTATGTCTACCTAGTACTACTCCTTCGGCACCGAAGGCTAAGAGCACTTCCTTTCGTTCCTTTTGCCCTCCGGGTAAAGCAAATGGCCAGGCGTACCCAAAACAGTCTCGCACTTCCAAAACCACCAAGCCCAAGCCTAAATGTGCCTGGGCTGCCCGTCAGCCTGCTTCCAAATCTGACGAGCCTGCGGCATGACGGGGCGAGTCTCCCCCTGGGGGATCCCAGGGTGGGAGGCTGACTTCTACAGTTCACCCAGGTATGGTTGAAGACCACTTCAGATGCTTGGGTATGGGAAGTCATCACTCACGGATACGCTATATCCTTCAAGACACGTCCCCCTCCTCATTGTTGCCTGACGGAGATCCCTTCAGATTAGGTGAAGTCAACAACTCTCCGTTTAGTGGTACAATCCCTCCTGTACACCGGAGTGATAGTGCCGGTGCCTCTGGCTCAGAGTGGCAGGGGGTACTATTCAACGCTGTTCCTAGTCCCCAAACTGAATGGTTCCTCCCGGCCCATTCTCAACCTCAAATCTTTGAACAAGTTTGTGAGGGTCTCCAAGTTTCGTATGGAGACCCTTCGCTCTATTGTCCTGGCTTTGGAACCAGGAGACTATATGGTATCCCTGGATATACAGAATGCTTACCTGCATATCCCTATTGACATGTCACATCAGCAATACCTGCGGTTTGCTATTGGCAATCTCCATTACCAATTCCGGTCCTTACTGTTTGTTCTGACCACTGCTCCGCGAATTTTCACCAAGGTAATGGCGGTTATGATGGCTTCACTCCACCGTCGGGGTATCAAGATCCTGTCGTATCTAGATGACCTGCTGATCCTGTCCAATTCCCCAGAAGTTCTCCTCCGTCATTTGGATCTGACGCTCCAGTTTCTGCAAGCTCACGGGTGGCTCATCAACTGGAAGAAATCATCCCTGGTCCCTGCCCAGAGCATGGTGCATCTGGGAGTGTTGTTGGACACACACAACCAGAGGTTGTTTTTGTCACAGGAGAAAGTCCTGAAGCTTCAGGACAAGATACGTTGCTTCCTTTCTCGTCCGCGTGTGTCGATACACTTGGCGATGCAAGTGGCCTCATGGTGTCGGCTTTCGACATGGTGGAGTACGCTCAATGTAATTCCCGCCCTACGCAGAAACTGATTCTTGCCAAGTGGGACGGCCTGCCTCACCGGATCAGGTCTCAAATGATCTCCTTGTCTCCGGAGGTCCGTCTGTCACTGACCTGGTGGCTGCAGGACCAACGATTGAGCAGGGGTCGTCCCTTCTGGATCTCCAACTGGGTCCTTCTGATGACGGATGCCAGTCTGAGGGGTTGGGGCACGGTGTTGGAGCAACACTCTCTTCAGGGTCGGTGGACCAGGGAGGAGTCTCTCCTCCCGATAAACATTCTGGAATTGCAGGCAGTGTTAAATGCTCTGAAACTGGCCCAACATCTGGTACTAAACAGGCCTGTTCAAGTACAGTCAGACAACGCCACCACGGTGGCGTACATAAATCATCAAGGTGGCACTCGAAGCCGCATGGCAATGATGGAAGTGTCAAAGATTCTTCACTGGGTGGAAAGCCATCTGCTTGCCATATTGGCAGTGTTCATTCCGGGTGTCCTCAACTGGGAAGGGGACTTCCTCAGTCGTCAGGACATACACGCTAGAGAGTGGAGCCTTCATCCAAAAGTATTTAAACTCCAAGTGGACAAGTGGGATCTACCAGATGTAGACTTGATGGTGTCTCGACACAATCACAAGGTTCCGGTCTTCTGAGCAAGAACAAGGGATCCTCAAGCTGCGTTCGTGGACGCACTGGCAATTCCATGGAACTTTCGGCTGCCATACGTGTTCCCTCCGGTGTCACTCCTGCCCAGAGTAGTGAGGAAGTTCAAGCAAGAAGGAGGAATCCTTCTTCTAATAGCTCCAGCGTGGCCTAGACGGCATTGGTTCTCAGACCTACAGGGTCTCTCGCTAGATCGTCCTCTTCTGCTTCCGCAACGACCAGACCTCCTCGTTCAGGGCCCTTGTCTTTAACAGGATTTGGCCTGACTGGCTTTGACAGCATGGCTCTTGAAGCTTCCTTACTGAGGACCAAAAGGTTTTCTGAGGCGGTCATTCAAACTATGTTGAAGGCCCGTATGCCAGCTTCTGCCTGGATTTACCATAGGGTCTGGAATTCTTACTTTGCTTGGTGCGCATCTAACAATCATGACGTTTACAAGTTTAGTACGGCCAAATTTTTGGCCTTCCTACAACAGGGCCTGGACTTGGGACTTCGGCTGGCCATCCTCAAGGTTCATATTTCTGCCTTGTCGGTATGGTTTCAGAGAAAAATTGCGACTCTGCCTGAAGTTCATACATTCACTCAGGTTGTTTTACGGATTCAACCTCCCTATGTCCCACCTGTGGCTCCTTGGGATTTATCAGTGTTTCTGGAGGCTTTGCAAGAGTCTCCGTTTGAACCTCTTGAATCTGCGGACCTTAAGTGGCTTTCCCTCAAGGTCTTGTTTTTGCTGGCTATTGCCTCTGCTAGACAAGTATCAGATTTGGGTGCCTTGTCTTGTAGGTAACCCTATCTGATTTTTCACTGTGACTGGGCGGTTTTTCGGACGCGCCCTGGTAATCTGCCAAAGAAATAGATGAATATGTGCAAAAGGCGCCTAAGTAACAAAGATGAATAATATGTTTATGGATAAAAACATATATCTTTATTTTACACAATTAAGAGAAAAATACCATAAAAATAGAAATAGAATACCATATAAAACAAAGTGTGGATTATTGCACTGTCCCAAAAATATTTCTCACCCTCTTTTTGATTTGCGGTGGGCCGAGAGCTTTTTTAGCATAAAAGCATTCCGGTCCTGATGGATTTAGTAGACGCACCACCGCAAAAAGCTTTTTTTTCTTTAGAGGTTGAGTAGGGAGCCCAGTGACGTACACTCAAACGATAATATCCATGTCGTCCAAAGCAACGCGTTTCGGAGTAAGCACTCCTTTTTCAAGCTTGGATGACATGGAATGATACTGACCATATATTTATACCCCTCCTAATTTGGGCTAATTGCTTCTACATTATCCAATTTCCGGGATCGTCTACCGGAAGTGGCGTGTGCGTGTCACCGCTCACTTCCGGTTGCGTTCCACTCGTACATTTATTGTGTACCCACAGAACATATTTCATATTCTTAATAGAGCTTACTACATCTAATTATTCTGATAAACTAACTGACATATGAAGAATGCAAGATAAAAAACTTTTCAGGCTTTCTCAAAGAAAAGGCGGAAGTGACGGAAGTGACGCATGCGTTCCACCGCATGCGTGTCATTTCTCACTTCCGATAGAGCGAACACATAAAATGCCGTTTTCTCACAGAAACAAGAATAAAAAACTCTGTATCTAACAATTTACACAAAACGAATGTTGATTTTGTATGTCCATAAATTCTATACAATAGACAATCTCATTTTTCTTTTTTGGTCCCAGGAAACAGTTCATGCGTTCCATTTATGCGTTCCATATGGCAGCCATTTTAAAAGGATCCATATTCTTAAAGAGGAAGATGACTTAATTCATTGGAACTACTTGTGTGATTCAACCAAATAATCAAACAGATTTTTTTTCCTTATTTCCAAGATTTGGAGAAAATCTTTCACGAATCTCCACTTCACATTGTACAGTTCAAAGGATAATTGTGATGCCTTCACTCCTCACCCTTTCTTAGCCGTACTATATATTCCGGACCAGTCCATCCCTATTACCGGGAGATTGGCAACACATTTCACATATATCCTCGTTCCAATTTTTCAATCATAAAACATAAAAAGAGAAACAGTTGAAGGTTAAAAAAAGTGGACATACTCATTCAAGATATTTTAGAAATTTTCCGACATTTATGTATATATATAATTCTTAAAAATACATATATATATAATTCTTAAAAATAATTCATTAAAAAAATGTGTTTTTATTCTAGAAACCATTTTAACTCGAAATCCGCATTGTGTCCTTTTGGTTGCAGAGTATCTAAATTAAAAATCCATCTCATTTCGTTTTGTGCTAATTTCTTTTCCGTATTTTTACATCTCCAATTTCCTCTAACTGATTGAATACCCAAGAATCTTTTTATCCCTCTTTCACATTTTCCATGCACCACAGAAAAATGTTCCGACAGAGGGTGAGTATTTAGACCCTTTTTGATGTTATAGACGTGCTCTGCGGTCCTAGTTTTTAAACACCTAGTGGTTTTTCCGATATATATTTTGCCACAGTTGCACTCTATAAGATAAATCACATTCCGTGAATGGCAAGTGATAAATTCCTTTATTTTATATTTTTTACCATTTGCCACAAACTCTGTGGTCTTTCTTTCTATTCCGCTTCGTGTGGTGGATTTACACATTAAACATGTTCCACAGCGATGAAAACCTATGCTTCTTTCACTTGCCCCCTTTTCATTTTTTAGAGCACTCTGTACCAAAATATTTTTTAAGGATGATGCCTTTTTATAGATAAATCTAGGTTGGTCTGGTAGGATATCTTGGAGAATAGGATCATCTTTTAAAATTCTCCAGTTCTTTCTTATGATACCTTCAATCTTTTTATGGTGGGCCCCATACTTTGTAATATAGGCACATTCATAACGATTGTCTTTCTCAATAGACCTAGATTTTTCTTTTAAAAGTTCTTTCCTTTCTATACTTTTGACTTTTTGTTTAGCTGCTTCTAGTAAGTGATCTGGATAACCTTTCTGTTGAAAACGTACAGTCATTTCCTCTGTTTGTTCACTTAAAGTGCTCTCAATAGTGCAATTTCTTTTTAATCTTTTGAATTGGCCAAGAGGAATATTTTCCAACCACCTTTTGTGGTGTTGGCTCGACATATCAATATATGAGTTAGAGTCTGTTGGTTTTCGATGTGTCTTTGTGCAAATTTTATCATTTTCAATATATACCACCAAATCCAAAAAGGCTAAAGATTTCATGCTTTTATTAAAAGTAAGTTCAATATTGAAAGAGTTGTGGTTAAGTGCCTCACAAAAAATACTCAGAGATGTTTCATCCCCCTGCCAAATAAAAAAAAAAAAAATATATAAAATAAAGGAATTTATCACTTGCCATTCACGGAATGTGATTTATCTTATAGAGTGCAACTGTGGCAAAATATATATCGGAAAAACCACTAGGTGTTTAAAAACTAGGACCGCAGAGCACGTCTATAACATCAAAAAGGGTCTAAATACTCACCCTCTGTCGGAACATTTTTCTGTGGTGCATGGAAAATGTGAAAGAGGGATAAAAAGATTCTTGGGTATTCAATCAGTTAGAGGAAATTGGAGATGTAAAAATACGGAAAAGAAATTAGCACAAAACGAAATGAGATGGATTTTTAATTTAGATACTCTGCAACCAAAAGGACACAATGCGGATTTCGAGTTAAAATGGTTTCTAGAATAAAAACACATTTTTTTAATGAATTATTTTTAAGAATTATATATATATGTATTTTTAAGAATTATATATATACATAAATGTCGGAAAATTTCTAAAATATCTTGAATGAGTATGTCCACTTTTTTTAACCTTCAACTGTTTCTCTTTTTATGTTTTATGATTGAAAAATTGGAACGAGGATATATGTGAAATGTGTTGCCAATCTCCCGGTAATAGGGATGGACTGGTCCGGAATATATAGTACGGCTAAGAAAGGGTGAGGAGTGAAGGCATCACAATTATCCTTTGAACTGTACAATGTGAAGTGGAGATTCGTGAAAGATTTTCTCCAAATCTTGGAAATAAGGAAAAAAAATCTGTTTGATTATTTGGTTGAATCACACAAGTAGTTCCAATGAATTAAGTCATCTTCCTCTTTAAGAATATGGATCCTTTTAAAATGGCTGCCATATGGAACGCATAAATGGAACGCATGAACTGTTTCCTGGGACCAAAAAAGAAAAATGAGATTGTCTATTGTATAGAATTTATGGACATACAAAATCAACATTCGTTTTGTGTAAATTGTTAGATACAGAGTTTTTTATTCTTGTTTCTGTGAGAAAACGGCATTTTATGTGTTCGCTCTATCGGAAGTGAGAAATGACACGCATGCGGTGGAACGCATGCGTCACTTCCGTCACTTCCGCCTTTTCTTTGAGAAAGCCTGAAAAGTTTTTTATCTTGCATTCTTCATATGTCAGTTAGTTTATCAGAATAATTAGATGTAGTAAGCTCTATTAAGAATATGAAATATGTTCTGTGGGTACACAATAAATGTACGAGTGGAACGCAACCGGAAGTGAGCGGTGACACGCACACGCCACTTCCGGTAGACGATCCCGGAAATTGGATAATGTAGAAGCAATTAGCCCAAATTAGGAGGGGTATAAATATATGGTCAGTATCATTCCATGTCATCCAAGCTTGAAAAAGGAGTGCTTACTCCGAAACGCGTTGCTTTGGACGACATGGATATTATCGTTTGAGTGTACGTCACTGGGCTCCCTACTCAACCTCTAAAGAAAAAAAAGCTTTTTGCGGTGGTGCGTCTACTAAATCCATCAGGACCGGAATGCTTTTATGCTAAAAAAGCTCTCGGCCCACCGCAAATCAAAAAGAGGGTGAGAAATATTTTTGGGACAGTGCAATAATCCACACTTTGTTTTATATGGTATTCTATTTCTATTTTTATGGTATTTTTCTCTTAATTGTGTAAAATAAAGATATATGTTTTTATCCATAAACATATTATTCATCTTTGTTACTTAGGCGCCTTTTGCACATATTCATCTATTTCTTTGGCAGCTTTAACATTTAGGGACAAGGTGTTCCCTTTTGGGATATGTGACGGCCGCCTTTTTAACATTTATAGCGCACTTTAAACAAATATACCCCTTTTTTGCGCCCTGGTAATCTACCTTAGGTGGCGTCTTCTTTCTACCTTAACCAGGAGATTGTTGTTCCGGCCTTTATCTCTCCGGATTTATCCTCCAAAAAGTGGTCTTTGGATGTGGTACGTGCTCTCTGTATCTATGTGGAGAGGACAGCCTGCATTAGGAAGTCTGATTCTCTCTTTGTACTGTTTGGTTTTCACAAACGTGGCTGGCCTGCTAACAAGCCTTGGCCAGATGGATTAGAATGGTGATTGCACATGGGGGGTAATTCCGAGTTGTTCTCTCGCTAGCTGCTTTTAGCAGCATTGCACACGCTAAGCCGCCTCCCTCTGGGAGTGTATCTTAGTTTAGCAGAATTGCGAACGAAAGATTAGCAGAATTGCGAATAGAAATTTCTTAGCAGTTTCTGAGTAGCGCCAGACTTACTCAGCCATTGCGACCAGCTCAGTCCTTTTCGTTCCTGGTTTGACGTCACAAACACACCCAGCGTTTGCCCAACCACTCCCTCGTTTCGCCAGCCACTCCTGCGTTTTGCAACTCGAATGCCTGCGTTTTTCCGCACACTCCCATAAAACGGCCAGTTTCCGCCCAGAAACACCCACTTCCTGTCAATCACACTACGATCAGCACAGCGATGAAAAAGCTTCGTTATGCCGTGAGTACAATACCTAACTTTTGTGTACAATAACTAAGCGCAAGCGCTCTGCGAACCTTGCGCATGCGCAGTAAGCGACTAATCGCAGTATAGCGAAAATCGGCAATGAGTGAACAACTCGGAATGACCCCCATGCTTATGTACAGGCTGGCCTTCCGGCAACTGCTGCCATCAAAACCCATTCTACTCGGTCTGTTGGACCTTCTTAGGCGGCCCGCCGTGGTGCGACCCTTGAACAATTGTGCAAGGCAGCTACGTGGTCCTCAGTGAACATGTTCTTAAGGTTCTATGCCTTCGATACTTCTGCCTCCTGGGATGCTTCCTTTGGACGCCAGGTTCTTGTGCCCGCTACAGTACATCCCCTCCCATAAGGAACTGCTTTAGGACATCCCCGATGTTAGGGGTAATTCCAAGTTGATCGCAGCAGGAAATTTTTTAGCAGTTGGGCAAAACCATGTGCACTACAGGGGGGACAGATATAACATGTGCAGAGAGAGAGAGATTTGGGTGTGGTGAGTTCAATCTGCAATCTAAATTGCAGTGTATAAATAAAGCAGCCAGTATTTACCCTGCACAGAAACAAAATACCCCACCCACATCTAACTCTCTCTGCAAATGTTATATCTGCCCCCCCTGCAGTGCACATGGTTTTGCCCAATTGCTAAAAAATTTCCTGCTGCGAACAACTTGGAATTACCCCCGTTATTCCCTCTGGAATACCAGTGTACCCCGCTGCAGAAAAGGAGATTTATGGTAAGAACTTACCTTTGTTAAATCTCTTTCTGCGAGGTACACTAGATTCCACAGGGCACCCACCCTGACGCACTTAGCTTCTTGGGGTGGTATGGCATTAACCGCTGATACCTTCTCCTGTCGTGAGAATGTGGTGTCTGTGGCTACTAACTGTTGTCGTCTCTTTTACCTGCTACTGCATTGGACTGGTTGACAAAACTGAGTTCCTGTGCACGGAGGCGGGGTTATAGAGGAGGCGGCGCTGAGCATCTTGGGAACAGTCAAAGCTTTTAGCCTGTTGGTGCCTCGGATCAAGATCCTACTCTACACCCCATTGTTTTTCCCTGTGGAATCCAGTGTACCTCGCAGAAAGAGATTTAACAAAGGTAAGTTCTTACCATAAATCTCCTTTTTACGGCATTTTCTCTTTAGTACATACCGCCCGTTGTCTTAAAACATGGTCAATCGAACTTTAAAAAAAAAAAAAAAAACCCTAAAGCATGGAATGTTAAAAAGTACATATTTGTATGCCTTGAAATATCACTTTTGGATAGTGGACATGTTTCTCAGGTCTGAACAGAACATCTCTACGGCCAGTTTATCAAAGGGTCAAAAGCCCTTGCCACCAGCAATAACTTTCCTGTGCCTTTGCATGTACAGACGTGAGAAACAGATTTTTGAATGTCTAAAAAGGTGTGATATTTCCATGTACATAAGTAACAGATGACATACGAGGCTACAGTATTTACTTCTGACTTTCACACAGCATAAGAAAGGACATCAGGATATGCAAATTTGGAAAAATTTCTATGAATGTTATTTTCAAGTATATGGTATAATTCAATATTAATGAAAAATGGGTTCTTTCAATTAATTCTTCTCCGTGTCTAGCTTTTTCTAGCCAGTCAAGCACAGCAAAATAGAACAGTCATTTTAAATCAGGAATTCACCTTTTTGCAACTGGTTTGGTTTACAGATCATCCACTGGACCACACATTCCCAACTTTGGTCCTCAAGGCACACTACCAGTCCAGGTTTTAGCAATATCCATGCTTGAGCACAGGTGACAATTAGTACCTTAGTCTTTTTGATTTAACCATATGTGCTGCAGCCTGGCTATCACTAAAACCTGCACTGTTATGGTGGGCACACACTACAGCGACGAGGATTCGTTCTGACCTCGGAGCAAATCACTGTCAGCCCTAGATTATGTGTACACACTGGGGCGATGCTAATGAAGGTCGGAAAAATTATGTTCCGTCCTTCATTAGCATACTACAAGATGTTAGCGACAACGCTTGGTTTTATGTGCAGAACATACAACCAAGCGTCTGTCGCTAGCGTCCGTGGGAGCGCATAATCTCCCGTACACACCGAGCGGTGTAGGCAATATGTCTTTACAAATGGCGTATTGTGCCGACATCGCTGTAGTGTGTACCCAGCTTAAGTGTGCCTTGAGGACCGAGATTGGGAATGCCTGCACTAGACACTGCAACACATATCCACTCATCCAGGTAAAAACTCAAACAAACAGTGCTATCTCAATCAGCAAAACAAATATACTCACAAAAACTAGCTTCTTAAATGTATTTATCTACATACAGTACCGTCAGAATGTACGGCACTCGGGACTCAATGAATTGAATGAAGCAAGCCTTCTAAGCTGTTGACGTTTCAATTTATTCAATTTTCTTCAGAACATAAAAACATACATAAAACTCACTCACCTTATATCCCCTCACCTCTGTGCACACTGCGCTGGCTGGAGAGGGGGACCGCCCCCCGCCGTGGTCCGTCGGGTGGCAATCTCCCGTCAGCTGTGGCGCGGTTTGATGACGTCATCGCCCATGCGGCGACGCACGTCCAGTGACAGGTATTTATGGCAACAAAATGTAAACACAACTTGTGATTACTCACTCCCTGTTGCATATAACCAAGGCATCACAACGGATTGCCGCCCGACGGACCACGGCGGGGGGCGGTCCCCCTCTCCAGCCAGCGCAAGTACTGGTTTTGTCTATTACATTGACCACAAGTAAGTACTTGTGGCCAGGGGCGTCTCTAGAGAGGAGGGAACCTGTGTGCAGACTCCGTGTGTGGGCCCCCTCCTCTCTCGTAGCCGTCACCGCTGCTGCTAGCTCTCTGAGCGCTGTAGACTCTAGTAGTGATGAGCGGGAGTACTACTTGCTGATAGTGTGACCAGTGACCACCAGTTTAATTAATCCGTTCTCTGCCTGAAAAAAAACGATACACAGTGTGACACAGTCACATACCATATCTGTGCTCAGCCTCAGTGTGCCCTCAGTGTGCTGCATCATCTATGTAATACTGTATATCTGACTGTGCTGAGTGCTCACTGCTCACACAGCTTAATTGTGGGGGAGACTGGGGAGCAGTTATAGCAGGAGTACATATTTTAACAGTGCACACTTTTGCTGCCAGAGTGCCACTGCCAGTGTGACTGACCAGTGACCACTGACCACCAGTATATTGTGATTGTCTGCCTGAAAAAGTTAAACACTCGTCGTGTGGTGTTTTTATTCTATAAACGCATTCTGCTGACAGTGTCCAGCAGGTCCGTCATTATATAATATATACCTGTCCGGCTGCAGTAGTGATATATATATATTTTTCATATCATTATCATCCAGTCTATATTAGCACTGCAGCAGACGCAGTACGGTAGTCCACGGCTGTAGCTACCTCTGTGTCGGCAGTCGCTCGTCCATCCATAATTGTATACCACCTACCCGTGGTGTTTTTTTTTTTCTATCTTCTTGATACTAGTAGCTTACTTTAGGAGTCTGCAGTGCTGAGCTGACAGTGTCCAGCAGGTCCGTCATTATATAATATATACCTGTCCGGCTGCAGTAGTGATATATATATATTTTTTATATCATTATCATCCAGTCTATATTAGCAGCAGACGCAGTACGGTAGTCCACGGCTGTAGCTACCTCTGTGTCGGCAGTCGCTCGTCCATCCATAATTGTATACCACCTACCCGTGGTGTTTTTTTTTTCTATCTTCTTGATACTAGTAGCTTACTTTAGGAGTCTGCAGTGCTGACAGTGTCCAGCAGGTCCGTCATTATATAATATATACCTGTCCGGCTGCAGTAGTGATATATATATATATATTTTTTATATCATTATCATCCAGTCTATATTAGCAGCAGACGCAGTATGGTAGTCCACGGATGTAGCTACCTCTGTGTCGGCAGTCGCTCGTCCATCCATAATTGTATACCACCTACCCGTGGTGTTTTTTTTTTTTTCTATCTTCTTGATACTAGTAGCTTACTTTAGGAGTCTGCAGTGCTGAGCTGACAGTGTCCAGCAGGTCCGTCATTATATAATATATACCTGTCCGGCTGCAGTAGTGATATATATATATATTTTTATATCATTATCATCCAGTCTATATTAGCAGCAGACGCAGTACGGTAGTCCACGGCTGTAGCTACCTCTGTGTCAGCAGTCGCTCGTCCATCCATAATTGTATACCACCTACCTGTGGTGTTTTTTTTTTTCTATCTTCTTGATACTACTAGTAGCTTACTTTAGGAGTCTGCAGTGCTGAGCTGACAGTGTCCAGCAGGTCCGTCTTTATATAATATATACCTGTCCGGCTGCAGTAGTGATATATATATATTTTATATCTCATTATCATCCAGTCTATATTAGCAGCAGACGCAGTATGGTAGTCCACGGCTGTAGCTACCTCTGTGTCGGCAGTCGCTCGTCCATCCATAATTGTATACCACCTACCCGTGGTGTGTTTTTTTTTTCTATCTTCTTGATACTAGTATCTTACTTTAGGAGTCTGCAGTGCTGAGCTGACAGTGTCCAGCAGGTCCGTCATTATATAATATATACCTGTCCGGCTGCAGTAGTGATATATATATATTTTTTTTTTACATCATTATCATCCAGTCTATATTAGCAGCAGACGCAGTACGGTAGTCCACGGCTGTAGCTACCTCTTTGTCGGCAGTCGCTCGTCCATCCATAATTGTATACCACCTACCTGTGGTGTTTTTTTTTTTTCTATCTTCTTGATACTAGTAGCTTACTTTAGGAGTCTGCAGTGCTGACAGTGTCCAGCAGGTCCGTCATTATATAATATATACCTGTCCGGCTGCAGTAGTGATATATATATTTTTTTTATATCATCATCATCCAGTCTATATTAGCAGCAGACGCAGTATGGTAGTCCACGGCTGTAGCTACCTCTGTGTCGGCAGTCGCTCGTCCATCCATAAGTATACTAGTATCCATCCATCTCCATTGTTTACCTGAGGTGCCTTTTAGTTGTGCCTATTAAAATATGGAGAACAAAAATGTTGAGGTTCCAAAAATAGGGAAAGATCAAGATCGACTTCCACCTCGTGCTGAAGCTGCTGCCACTAGTCATGGCCGAGACGATGAAATGCCAGCAACGTCGTCTGCCAAGGCCGATGCCCAATGTCATAGTACAGAGCATGTAAAATCCAAAACACCAAATATCAGTAAAAAAAGGACTCAAAAATCTAAAATAAAATTGTCAGAGGAGAAGCGTAAACTGGCCAATATGCCATTTACCACACGGAGTGGCAAGGAACGGCTGAGGCCCTGGCCTATGTTCATGGCTAGTGGTTCAGCTTCACATGAGGATGGAAGCACTCAGCCTCTCGCTAGAAAAATGAAAAGACTCAAGCTGGCAAAAGCACAGCAAAGAACTGTGCGTTCTTCGAAATCACAAATCCACAAGGAGAGTCCAATTGTGTCGTTTGCGATGCCTGACCTTCCCAACACTGGACGTGAAGAGCATGCGCCTTCCACCATTTGCACGCCCCCTGCAAGTGCTGGAAGGAGCACCCGCAGTCCAGTTCCTGATAGTCAGATTGAAGATGTCAGTGTTGAAGTACACCAGGATGAGGAGGATATGGGTGTTGCTGGCGCTGGGGAGGAAATTGACCAGGAGGATTCTGATGGTGAGGTGGTTTGTTTAAGTCAGGCACCCGGGGAGACACCTGTTGTCCGTGGGAGGAATAGGGCCATTGACATGCCTGGTGAAAATACCAAAAAAATCAGCTCTTTGGTGTGGAAGTATTTCAACAGAAATGCGGACAACATTTGTCAAGCCGTGTGTTGCCTTTGTCAAGCTGTAATAAGTAGGGGTAAGGACGTTAACCACCTCGGAACATCCTCCCTTATACGTCACCTGCAGCGCATTCATCATAAGTCAGTGACAAGTTCAAAAACTTTGGGCGACAGCGGAAGCAGTCCACTGACCAGTAAATCCCTTCCTCTTGTAACCAAGCTCACGCAAACCACCCCACCAACTCCCTCAGTGTCAATTTCTTCCTTCCCCAGGAATGCCAATAGTCCTGCAGGCCATGTCACTGGCAATTCTGACGAGTCCTCTCCTGCCTGGGATTCCTCCGATGCATCCTTGCGTGTAACGCCTACTGCTGCTGGCGCTGCTGTTGTTGCTGCTGGGAGTCGATGGTCATCCCAGAGGGGAAGTCGTACTCGTAAGACCACTTTTACTACTTCTACCAAGCAATTGACTGTCCAACAGTCCTTTGCGAGGAAGATGAAATATCACAGCAGTCATCCTGCTGCAAAGTGGATAACTGAGGCCTTGGCATCCTGGGCGGTGAGAAACGTGGTTCCGGTATCCATCATTACTGCAGAGACAACTAGAGACTTGTTGGAGGTACTGTGTCCCGGTACCAAATACCATCTAGGTTCCATTTCTCTAGGCAGGCGATACCGAAAATGTACACAGACCTCAGAAAAAGACTCACCAGTGTCCTAAAAAATGCAGTTGTACCCAATGTCCACTTAACCACGGACATGTGGACAAGTGGAGCAGGGCAGGCTCAGGACTATATGACTGTGACAGCCCACTGGGTAGATGTATGGACTCCCGCCGCAGCATCTCGCAAACGCCAACTCTTTCCTAGGCAGGCTACGCTTTGCATCACCGCTTTCCAGAATACGCACACAGCTAAAAACCTCTTACGGCAACTGAGGAAGATCATCGCAGAATGGCTTACCCCAATTGGACTCTCCTGTGGATTTGTGGCATCGGACAACGCCAGCAATATTGTGTGTGCATTAAATCTGGGCAAATTCCAGCACGTCCCATGTTTTGCACATACCTTGAATTTGGTGGTGCAGAATTATTTAAAAAACGAGAGGGGCGTGCAAGAGATGCTGTCGGTGGCCAGAAGAATTGCGGGACACTTTTGGCGTACAGGCACCACGTACAGAAGACTGGAGCACCACCAAAAACGCCTGAACCTGCCCTGCCATCATCTGAAGCAAGAAGTGGTAACGAGGTGGAATTCAACCCTCTATATGCTTCAGAGGTTGGAGGAGCAGCAAAAGGCCATTCAAGCCTATACAACTGAGCACGATATAGGAGGTGGAATGCACCTGTCTCAAGCGCAGTGGAGAATGATTTCAACGTTGTGCAAGGTTCTGCAACCTTTTGAACTTGCCACACGTGAAGTCAGTTCAGACACTGCCAGCCTGAGTCAGGTCATTCCCCTCATCAGGCTTTTGCAGAAGAAGCTGGAGACATTGAAGGAGGAGCTAACACAGAGCGATTCCGCTAGGCATGTGGGACTTGTGGATGGAGCCCTTAATTCGCTTAACAAGGATTCACGGGTGGTCAATCTGTTGAAATCAGAGCACTACATTTTGGCCACCGTGCTCGATCCTAGATTTAAAACCTACCTTGGATCTCTCTTTCCGGCAGACACAAGTTTGCAGGGGTTCAAAGAACTGCTGGTGACAAAATTGTCAAGTCAAGCGGAACGCGACCTGTCAACATCTCCTCCTTCACATTCTCCCGCAACTGGGGGTGCGAGGAAAAGGCTCAGAATTCCGAGCCCACCCGCTGGCGGTGATGCAGGGCAGTCTGGAGCGACTGCTGATGCTGACATCTGGTCCGGACTGAAGGACCTGACAACGATTACGGACATGTCGTCTACTGTCACTGCATATGATTCTCTCCCCATTGAAAGAATGGTGGAGGATTATATGAGTGACCGCATCCAAGTAGGCACGTCAGACAGTCCGTACTTATACTGGCAGGAAAAAGAGGCAATTTGGAGGCCCTTGCACAAACTGGCTTTATTCTACCTAAGTTGCCCTCCCACAAGTGTGTACTCCGAAAGAGTGTTTAGTGCCGCCGCTCACCTTGTCAGCAATCGGCGTACGAGGTTACATCCAGAAAATGTGGAGAAGATGATGTTCATTAAAATGAATTATAATCAATTCCTCCGTGGAGACATTGACCAGCAGCAATTGCCTCCACAAAGTACACAGGGAGCTGAGATGGTGGATTCCAGTGGGGACGAATTGATAATCTGTGAGGAGGGGGATGTACACGGTGATATATCGGAGGATGATGATGAGGTGGACATCTTGCCTCTGTAGAGCCAGTTTGTGCAAGGAGAGATTAATTGCTTCTTTTTTGGTGGGGGTCCAAACCAACCCGTCATTTCAGTCACAGTCGTGTGGCAGACCCTGTCACTGAAATGATGGGTTGGTTAAAGTGTGCATGTCCTGTTTATACAACATAAGGGTGGGTGGGAGGGCCCAAGGACAATTCCATCTTGCACCTCTTTTTTCTTTCATTTTTCTTTGCGTCATGTGCTGTTTGGGGGGTGTTTTTTGGAAGGGCCATCCTGCGTGACACTGCAGTGCCACTCCTAGATGGGCCAGGTGTTTGTGTCGGCCACTAGGGTCGCTTAGCTTACTCACACAGCTACCTCATTGCGTCTCTTTTTTTCTTTGCGTCATGTGCTGTTTGGGGAGTGTTTTTTGGAAGGGCCATCCTGCGTGACACTGCAGTGCCACTCCTAGATGGGCCAGGTGTTTGTGTCGGCCACTAGGGTCGCTTAGCTTACTCACACAGCTACCTCATTGCGCCTCTTTTTTTCTTTGCGTCATGTGCTGTTTGGGGAGTGTTTTTTGGAAGGGCCATCCTGCGTGACACTGCAGTGACACTCCTAGATGGGCCAGGTGTTTGTGTCGGCCACTAGGGTCGCTTAGCTTACTCACACAGCTACCTCATTGCGCCTCTTTTTTTCTTTGCGTCATGTGCTGTTTGGGGAGTGTTTTTTGGAAGGGCCATCCTGCGTGACACTGCAGTGCCACTCCTAGATGGGCCAGGTGTTTGTGTCGGCCACTAGGGTCGCTTAGCTTACTCACACAGCTACCTCATTGCGCCTCTTTTTTTCTTTGCGTCATGTGCTGTTTGGGGAGTGTTTTTTGGAAGGGCCATCCTGCGTGACACTGCAGTGACACTCCTAGATGGGCCAGGTGTTTGTGTCGGCCACTAGGGTCGCTTAGCTTACTCACACAGCTACCTCATTGCGCCTCTTTTTTTCTTTGCGTCATGTGCTGTTTGGGGAGTGTTTTTTGGAAGGGCCATCCTGCGTGACACTGCAGTGCCACTCCTAGATGGGCCAGGTGTTTGTGTCGGCCACTAGGGTCGCTTAGCTTACTCACACAGCTACCTCATTGCGCCTCTTTTTTTCTTTGCGTCATGTGCTGTTTGGGGAGTGTTTTTTGGAAGGGCCATCCTGCGTGACACTGCAGTGCCACTCCTAGATGGGCCAGGTGTTTGTGTCGGCCACTAGGGTCGCTTAGCTTACTCACACAGCTACCTCATTGCGCCTCTTTTTTTCTTTGCGTCATGTGCTGTTTGGGGAGTGTTTTTTGGAAGGGCCATCCTGCGTGACACTGCAGTGCCACTCCTAGATGGGCCAGGTGTTTGTGTCGGCCACTAGGGTCGCTTAGCTTACTCACACAGCTACCTCATTGCGCCTCTTTTTTTCTTTGCGTCATGTGCTGTTTGGGGAGTGTTTTTTGGAAGGGCCATCCTGCGTGACACTGCAGTGCCACTCCTAGATGGGCCAGGTGTTTGTGTCGGCCACTTGGGTCGCTTAGCTTAGCCATCCAGCGACCTCGGTGCAAATTTTAGGACTAAAAATAATATTGTGAGGTGTGAGGTGTTCAGAATAGACTGAAAATGAGTGGAAATTATGGTTATTGAGGTTAATAATACTTTGGGATCAAAATGACCCCCAAATTCTATGATTTAAGCTGTTTTTTAGGGTTTTTTGAAAAAAACACCCGAATCCAAAACACACCCGAATCCGACAAAAAAAATTCGGTGAGGTTTTGCCAAAACGCGTTCGAACCCAAAACACGGCCGCGGAACCGAACCCAAAACCAAAACACAAAACCCGAAAAATTTCCGGTGCTCATCACTAGACTCTAGCACAGTGCCAGAGTCTACAGCGCATGCGCAGGACTCCGAAAAATGGCCGCCGTGCCATTTTTTCGGAGTACTGCACATGCGCTCTAGACTCTGGCACCGTGCCAGAGTCTCCAGTGCTCAGTGCGCTAGCAGCGGCGGTGACGGCTACAGGAGAGGAGGGGGCCCACACACAGTCAGCGATGTACTCCGTAAAGGTAAGTGTAGGAGAAATGGGTGCAGTGTGTGCAGTGTGGGCTCCCCCTGGACTCAGGGGCCCGTGTGCACCGCACACACTGCACCCATTATAGATACGCCAGTGCTTGTGGCTCCTTCCAATCATAAAAAATGTGGACAAATAGAAATGAATCCTGTCCCTCACCACATAACTGAACGTAAGGATGACATATAAACACAATTTCCATAATATTTTTTTCTGAATTTCTTAAGAAACTTTGGCCTAGGGAGGTCGTGAAAAAAAATAGGATTTTAATAACCTACCGGTAAATCCTTTTCTCGTAGTCCGTAGAAGATGCTGGGGTCCATTTTAGTACCATGGGGTATAGACGGTTCCGCAGGAGCCTTCAGCTCTTTAAGACTTTTTAACAGTGTGAACTGGCTCCTCCCTCTATGCCCCTCCTCCAGACCTCAGTATAGGAATTGTGCCCGAGGAGACGTACATATTCGAGAGAGGATTCACTAATAAACTTGTGGCGAGCTTCACACCAGCTCACACCATATACAAAAAACATGTCGGCTTTAACATAACTCATGCCAACCAGCATGTTAAACGTAACAGCAACAGCTGTCAACTTCTAAACACAAGTGTGTAAATTTTTTTAAAAGTAATCAGCAGGAAAATGGAGCACTGGGCGGGCGCCCAGCATCCTCTACGGACTACGAGAAAAGGATTTACCGGTAGGTTATTAAAATCCTATTTTATCTTACGTCCTAGAGTATGCTGGGGTCAATTTTAGTACCATGGGGATATACCAAAGCTCCCAGTACGGACGGGAAAGTGCTAATGTTCCTGCAGAACTGACTGACCAAATTTTAGGTCGTCAGCAGCCTAGGTGTCAAACTTATACGAACCAACTTTCCTTGTAGAGTGGGCTTTCACCGAAGTCAGTAACGGCAATCCTGCCGTGGAATGAGAGTGCTGAATGGTACCCCTGATCCAGCGCGCAATAGTCTGTTTAGAAGCAGGACCCCCAATCTTGTTGGGGTCATAGAGAACAAATAAAGATTCTGTTTTCCTTATCCTATCCATTCTTGCGACATAAGTCCTCAACACTCTGACGACATCCAAGGACTTTGGGACGGCTGAGGTGTCAGAAGCCACTGGCACCACCACTGGTTGGTTGATATGAAAAGAAGACACAACCTTCGGAAGAAAGTGCTGACGTGTTCTCAGTTCAGCCCTATCTTCATGAAATATTAAGTAAGGACTCTTGTGTGACAGAGCTCCTAACTCAGACACTCGTCTGCCTGAGGGCAAGGCCAACAGCATGACCACTTTCCAAGTGAGAAACTTCAACTCTACCTCTTGTAGAGGCTCAAACCAGTCCAATTTAAGGAACTGCTACACCACATTAAGATCCCATGGCGCCGCAGAAGGCACAAAGGGAGGTTGGATGCGCAGAACCCCTTTCACGAAAGTCTGAACCTCAGGAAGAGAAGCAAATTGTTTCTGAAAGAAAACTGACAAGGCCGAAATCTGAACCTTGATAGATCCTAATCTCAATCCAGCATCCACAGCCGCCTGTAGAAATAGGAGAAGTCGTCCTAATTGAAATTCCGCCGCAGGAGACTTCTTGGATTCACACCAAGATACATTTTTTCTCCAAATACGATGGTAATGTTTGGACGTTACCCCTTTCCTGGCCAGAATAAGTGTGAGAATGACTTCATTGGGAATACTCTTACGGGCTAGGATCTGGCGCTCAACAGCCATGCCGTCAAACGCAGCCACAGTAAATCCTGATAAACTAACGGCCCATGCTGAAGCAGGTCCTCGCGAAGAGGAAGAGGCCGGGGATCTTCCAGTAATAACTCTTGAAGATCTGGATACCAAGCCTTCCTTGGCCAATCTGGAGCAACGAGTATTGCTTGAACCCTTGTTCTTCTGATGATCTTAAGAAATTTTGGAATAAGTGGAAGTGGAGGGAACAGATACACCAACTGAAACACCCACTGGGTCACCAGTGCATCTATCTCTATTGCTTGTGGGTCTCTGGACCTGGAACAATATTTCTGAAGCTTCTTGTTGAGGCGTGATGCCATCATATCCACTTGAGGAGCGCCCCAACGACTTGCCACCTCCGCAAAGACTTTTGGTTGGAAGCCCCATTCTCCTGGATGGAGATCGTGTCTGCTGAGGAAGTCTGCTTCCCAGCTTTCCACTCCCGGAATGAAAATTGACGATAGAGAGCTTTTGCATGTCTTTCTGCCCAGAGGAGTATCTTTGTCACCTCTGCCATTGCCGCTCTGCTTTTTGTTCCGCCTTGACGGTTTATGCAAGCTACTGCCGTTACATTGTCTGACTGGATCTGTATGGGACGACCTTGAAGAAGGTGTGCCGCCTGATAAAGACTGTTGTACACAGCTCTCGATTCCAGAATGTTTATGTGAAGTCGAGTTTCTTGACTCGACCACCTTCCTTGGAAGCTTTCGCCTTGCGTGACTGCTCCCCATCCTCGGAGACTTGCATCCGTGGTCACCAAGATCCAGGTCTGAATCCCGAACCCGCATCCCTCCAGGAGGTAAGACATTTGTAGCCACCACAGGAGCGAAATTCTGGCTTTTGCTGACAAGATTATCTTTTGATGCATGTGGAGATGCGACCAGTACCACTTGTCCAGTAGGTCCCACTGGAAGACCTTGACATGGAATCGGCCATATTGTAGCGCCTCGTAAGCCGCTGCCATTTTCCCCAACAGGCGAATGCACTGATGAATTGATACTGTTCTTGGTCTCAAAAGTTGTTTGACCATGCTCTGGCTCTCCTGAGCCTTTTCCACTGGTAGAAATACTTTCTGTACCTCGGTGTCCAGTATCATTCCCAAAAATGATAACCTCATCGTCGGTTCCAACTGAGATTTTGTAAAGTTTATGATCCAACTGTGCTGTTGAAGTACTGTCAGGGATAACGCTGTGTTCTGGATTAGCTTGTCCCTGGATCTCGCTTTTATGAGGAGATCGTCCAGGTATGGAATTATGTTGACTCCTTGTTTGCGAAGGAGAACTATCATCTCCGCCATCACCTTGGTGAATATTCTCGGAGCCGTGGAGAGCCCGGACGGTAATGTCTGGAATTGGTAGTGGCAATCCTGAACCGCAAACCTCAGGTATGCTTGATGTGGCGGGTAAATGGGGACATGCAAGTAAGCATCCTTGATGTCCACTGACACCAGAAATTCCTTTTCTTCCAAGCTGGAAATCACCGCTTTCAAGGATTCCATCTTGAATTTGAATCTTTTTAAATAAATATTCAGAGATTTTAGGTTTAAAATCGGCCTGACCGAGCCATCCGGCTTCGGTACTACAAACAGGCTTGAATAAAAGCTTTGATTCCTTTGTTCGGCAGGAACCAAGGCAATTACTTTGTCTTGACATAATTTGTGTATTACATTCAGGACATTTGCGCTGTCCTGAGCAGAAACTGGTAAGGCTGATTTGAAAAATCGGCATGGGGGAAGGTCTTGAAATTCCAACTTGTAACCTTGGAATATTATCTGTAAAATCCAAGGATCCAGGTCTGAGCGAAGCCAGACCTGGCTGAAAAATAGTAGACGTTCCCCCACCCGATCGCACTCCCGCAGAGGAGCCCAGGCATCATGCTGTTGTTTTTGCAGAAGTAGTTGCTGACTTCTGCTCTTGGGAGCCTTAGGGTGTTGTAGGTTTTCTACCTTTTCCTGTGAAAAAAAGGGGTACTTTTAGCCTTTTTGTACTTGTTGGGCTGAAAGGACTGCATAGTATGAGAATGATATACTTTTTTAGCCGGTGTAGCTGCCAACGGCAGAAATGCTGACTTGCCAGATGTAGTAGTTGATATCATGGCATCTAATTTCTCTCCAAAGAGGGCCTCACCATTGTATGGGAGCACCTCAATATTTCTTTCGGATTCTGCGTCAGCATTCCATTGGCGTATCCAGAGCGCCCTGCAGGCTGAAACCGCCATAGCAGAGGCACGTGAGCCCAGTAAGCCTACGTCCTTCATAGTCTCAACCAAATAACCTGCAGAATCTTTGATATGACCTAGAATTTGCAGCATGTCATCTTTATCGACGTGTCAATATTAACAATCAAGTTATCTGCCCACTTTTCGACTGCGTTACCTACCCACGCAGAAGCAATTGTGGGCCTGAGCAACGTACCCGTAGCAACATAGATGGACTTTAAAGTCGTCTCTAATTTGCGGTAAGCAAGTTCTTTTAATGAAACTGACCCTGGGGCAGGTAAAATGATTTTCTTTGACAACCTAGAAACTGAGGTGTCTATCATTGGGGGTGACTCCCACTTGCGCCTATCCTCTTCTGGGAAAGGGTACGCTACCCGCAACCTTTTAGGGATAGCAAATTTCTTTTCCGGGTTAGCCCAGGATTCCTCAAAAAATGTATTTAAGTCCTTAGACGGCGGAAAAGTCACCACCTGTTTTTTATTTAATTTAAAATAAACTTTTTCCTCGGGTGGAGGTGTTGTGTCAGGAAATTCCAACACCTCTTTTATGGCGACTAACATACATTGACTGCTCTTAGCCAGTTTGGGATCTACCCCCCTTAAATCCACAGTGTCAACTTCAGTGTCGGAATCTGTGTCAGTGTCCCTTTGCATAATTTGGGCCATAGACCTTTTCTGGGAACTGGAGGGGTCCCGAGTGGATGATGTGGAACAATCAGCAAATACAGCATCTTCCACAGACTGTCTCCAATGCTTTGTCTGTTCCTCAGACTCAGAGAATTTCTTCGCTAGTTTAGCCATATTACTCTGCAGCTTTCTCACCCACACAGGCTCAGAACACTCTTGTGCCTCTAACATGGGTTCCTCTGGGGAAGAGCTTTCTCTAGACATGTTACACGCGTGTATAGTTACACCACTCATACACACGGGAGCTAATGGAGACAGACCTACACTAATGTCTGTCAGACGGACCCAGAGGGAATTGCCAGTCCACACCACGCGCCCTATATGTATTACATACAATGAATATACATATATACCAAAACAGCGCTTTTTATCCAATGTGAAGCCCGCAGACTTCAATAAATGATGTGCTCCCCTCCCCTTCTATAACACCCTGGTACTTGAATCAGCGATGTGTGAGAAGCAGCTTGCAGGATCAGCACTCCGGCATCTCTGTGAGGAGAAAATGGCGCCAGTTGAGTGTTACAAGCAATTCTGAGGTGAAGCCCCACCCCCTGTAATGGCGCGGTTCAACCACAGTAATATTTATACTGGCGGGGGTAGTATACATCAGCGGCTCACATGTATGTACATTTTGCCAGTGAGTGTAAGGATTTATCATGTCCCTCAGAGCGCCCCCCCCCCCCCCCCGCGCGCTCTGCACCCGGTGCTGAGAGACATGTTACTGCGCAGCGTCCCGTGCTGCGCTGGTACCTTTATGCCGCCACGATGACCAGAGGGCCCCTTTCTGCAGGTCTCCGGTAAATACTCACCAGCCTTCTGACTTCTGGCTCTGTTAGGGGGTGGCAGCAGTGCTGTGGGAGTGAGCAGCAGCCAGGCAAGGGCTGTGTTCAGTACCCTTCAGGAGCTAATGGTGTCCTGTCAGCGGAAGCAGAGCCATTAAACTAACTGAAAAGTTGGTTCCTACTTCCCCCCCTAAGTCCCACGAAGCAGGGAGGCTGTTGCCAGCAGCTTCCCTGTAAAATAAAAAACCTAACAAAGTATTTTCCAGCAGAACTCTGTAGAGCTCCACTGGTGTGCATCCAGTCTCCCGGGCACATTTTCTAAACTGAGGTCTGGAAGAAGGGCATAGAGGGAGGAGCCAGTTCACACTGTTAAAAAGTCTTAAAGTGCCGAAGGCTCCTGCGGAACCGTCTATACCCCATGGTACTAAAATGGACCCCAGCATCCTCTATGGTGTAAGAGAAATTCTGATACTTTAGGGATCCGTGATTTAAAAAAGTTTGAGAACCACTGTTTTAGGTAATCCTTCACAGGAGAAGGATGGGAGGGTTAAAAAAATCAATCCAACAAGCCCAATTTCAAATTATGCATACTACACAGACAACACAGCTGTATCCACATACTCCTATGCTCAAATTGCAACTAAAGAGCCCCATTTTGAAAGAAATGAAATATGCGACTAAACTGCGTCTTGCTTCTTTTTTGCTCAATATTTGCCTAATATGAATCTTTTTCATACTGCTGATGCAAAGGTTTTGCATACAAATTTCAATGCAAAATAGACACTTATTTGTGAAAAAAGGAAATAGACCGGTGACCGCCATCCATCCTGCCACACAAATTTACACTGACATAATTGTGAAAAATGTGCAATTGCTACTATAAGGGGTATATTTACTAAAGTGCGGGTTTTCAGAAGTGGAGATGTTGCCCATAGCAACCAATCAGGAGATGTTGCCCATAGCATCCAATCCGATTTTGGCTAGTATTTTCTAAAAGGCGCTAGACAGATGATAAGTAGAATTTGATTGGTTGCTATGGGCAACATTTCCACTTCTGAAAACCCGCACTTTAGTAAATATACTGCATAAGGGGAGATGTACTAAGCAGTGATAAAAGTGAAGAAGTGAGCCAGTGGAGAAGTTGCCCATGGCAACCAATCAGCAGTGATGTAACATTTGTAATTTGCATACCATAAAAGTATACATAGCAGCTGATTGGTTGCCATGGGCAACTTTTCCACTAGCTCACTTCTCCACTTTTATCACTGCTTAGTACTTGTACCCCTAAGTCCCCAGTACACTATAATGTTGTTATGCAGCTGCAGTGCGAAAAAGGTGCTATGCAATGCTATTAAGATACCAAAAATGCAAAAATTGTTAGTGGCACTGCATTTAAGTCACTCCAAGCATCTTGCTCTGAATAGCACAAAAATGCTAGGTGAATGAGATCACATCTGTACCATACTTGCCTACTCTCCCGGAAGCTGCGGGAGGCTCCATTTTTTTGGGGTAGCCCCCCGCACCCCTGGAAGAGTAGGCAGGTCTCCCGCATCCTGCTCGCACCCTAGTGATGCGGGCAGGATGAAGAGATACACTGCCATATTCACGAGTCCGTGGGGTGGGGAAGGGGTTAAAATGACGTGAATCGCGTCATTTTAGCCCCGCCCCCTTCACGCGGATCTACGAATCGCAGCGTTTCCCGATGTGGGGGCGAAACTTAATGATGTCACAGCCCAGCCCCACCCCCTGAATTCTCCTGCCGGAGAGGAGCTATTTAAAGTAGGCAACATATATGTGGGTGAGCACCTGGGATCCAGTGATCATCAAGCAGTATGGTTTAGTATAAAGACAGGATCCAACTCCTCTCACACAAAAACAAAGGTGTTGGATTTTAGAAATGCAGACTTTTCAAAAATGGGGAGATGTTTAAGTGATTCATTGGCAGACTGGAGGAAATTGGAAGGGGTGCAGGAGAGGTGGAAAAAAATTAAAAGTGCATTACTAAGTGTAACAGACCTTTGTATCAAAATGGTTAGGAAAAGCACCAGGAAAAGGAAGCCAGTGTGGTTCACAAAAGTAGTATCAACTAGTGTGAAAGCAAAAAAGATGGCTTTTAGGAAATACAAACAGACTCAAAATAATAACGACAAAGAGGAGTATCTGGACAGACGGAAGGATGCTAAGAAAGTGATCAGACGTGCAAAGGCAGAAGCTGAGGAGAAAATGGCCCAGTCAGTAGATAAAGGGGGCAAAACTTTTTTTAAGTATATAAGTGAAAGGAGAAAATCAAATGGAGGAATAATAAGACTTAAGACAGAGAGTGGGCATTTGGTGGAGGGAGACAAGGCAATAGCAGATCACCTAAATAATTATTTTTGCTCAGTATTTACTACAGAAGAAGGGATGGGGCCACAGTTAAATTGCAAGGACATTCATAAAAATAAGGTAGATGAAAATACATTTACAGAGGATAAGGTCCTAACAGAACTTTCAAAACTAAAAGTGGATAAATCAATGGGACCAGATGGGATACACCCAAGGATACTCAAAGAGCTAAAAGATGTCCTGGTTACACCTTTAACAGAATTATTTAACCAGTCACTAAATACAGGTGATATTCCAGAGGACTGGAAAAGAGCAAATGTAGTTCCACTGCACAAAAGTGGAAGCAAGGAAGAAGCAAGTAACTACAGACCAGTAAGCCTTACATCAGTAGTAGGGAAAGTAATGGAAAAACTATTAAAAGAAAGAGTAGTGGAATATCTTAAATCAAACAACTTACAGGATCCAAAACAGCATGGATTTACTGGTGGGAGATCATGCCAAACAAATCTTATTGACTTTTTTGACTCTGTGATGAAAATAATAGATCAAGGGGGAGCTGTAGATGTAGCATATCTAGACTTTAGTAAGGCATTTGACACTGTCCCACATCACAGACTGCTAAATAAACTTGAAAGCCTGGGGGTGGATTATAAATTAGTGAAATGGATAAGAACCTGGTTGCAGGATAGGAAACAGACAGTTGTAGTTAATGGAGTGCAATCTATGGAGGGAAATGTTACCAGTGGAGTACCCCAGGGATCTGTACTTGGTCCAGTTCTCTTTAATATCTTTGTTGGTGACATTGCAGATGGTATTGAAGGGAAGATATGCCTTTTTGCAGATGATACAAAGATATGCAACAGGGTAGACACACCGGGAGGGGTCAAACAAATGATTGATGACCTAGGTAGGCTTGAGAAATGGTCAAGAACGTGGCAACTACAGTTTAATGCTAAAAAATGCAAAATCATGCACTTGGGTCTCAAAAACCCAAAGGCTAAGTATAGTATCAAGGGTACTATAATGGAAACTAGATTTAGGAGTCACTATTTCAAGTGACTTGAAGGCAGGAAAGCAATGCAACAAAGCAATGAGAAAGGCAAGTCAGATGCTTGGTTGCATAGGGAGAGGAATCAGTAGCAGGAAAAAAGAAGTGATAATGCCACTGTATAGGTCATTGGTAAGGCCCCATCTGGAATACTGTGTCCAGTTCTGGAGACCCTATCTCCAGAAGGATATAAATACATTAGAGAGTGTACAAAGAAGGGCAACTAAAATGGTGCATGGCCTACATCACAAAACTTACCCGGAAAGGCTAAAAGATCTTAACATGTATAGTTTGGAGGAGAGAAGGGAAAGGGGAGACATGATAGAAACTTTCAAATATATAAAGGGTCTTAACAAAGTTCAGGAGGGAAACATTCTTCAAAGGAAAAGAAGTATTAGAACTCGAGGGCATACATTGAGACTGGAGGGGGGGAGGTTCAGGGGAAATTTAAGGAAAAATTACTTCACAGAAAGGGTAGTGGATAAGTGGAATAGCCTCCCATCAGAGGTGGTAGAGGCTAAGACTGTAGGGCAATTTAAACATGCTTGGGACAGGCATATGAATATCCTTACAAAGAATCAAGATTAAAAAAGGGTTGAGATTGCCTAAAGGATAAAATAAAAAAGGGGCAGACTAGATGGGCCAAGTGGTTCTTATCTGCCGTCAAATTCTATGTTTCTATGTTTCTATGTAACCCTGATCTGTACACTTGTCTATGAATTATCTAGTGCACATATGCACTAGATGGGGACGTTTTCTTTCTACAGACCACATAAAAGTCAAAGATTAAAGAAGTTGGCGGCCACATAGAGGAAGTGTGCTATTTTTTATGCTAGGTTATGTTTTATATTATGTTTAACTTTTTTAGTATGGTTTTATATATTTTATTTACACACACACACACACACACACACTAGTGATGTGCACCGGAAATTTTTCGGGTTTTGTGTTTTGGTTTTGGGTTCGGTTCCGCGGCCGTGTTTTGGGTTCGGACGTGTTTTGGCAAAACCTCACCGAAATTTTTTTGTCGGATTCGGGTGTGTTTTGGATTCGGGTGTTTTTTTCAAAAAACCCTAAAAAACAGCTTAAATCATAGAATTTGGGGGTCATTTTGATCCCATAGTATTATTAACCTCAATAACCATAATTTCCACTCATTTTCAGTCTATTCTGAACACCTCACATCTCACAATATTATTTTTAGTCCTAAAATTTGCACCGAGGTCGCTGGATGGCTAAGCTAAGCGACCCAAGTGGCCGACACAAACACCTGGCCCATCTAGGAGTGGCACTGCAGTGTCAGACAGGATGGCACTTCAAAATAATTGTCCCCAAACAGCACATGATGCAAAGAAAAAAAGAGGCGCAATGAGGTAGCTGTGTGACTAAGCTAAGCGACCCAAGTGGCCGACACAAACACCTGGCCAATCTAGGAGTGGCACTGCAGTGTCACGCAGGATGGCCCTTTAAAAAAAATACTCCCCAAACAGCACATGATGCAAAGAAAAAAAAGAGGCGCAATGAGGTAGCTGTGTGACTAAGATAAGCGACCCAAGTGGCCGACACAAACATCTGGCCCATCTAGGAGTGGCATTGCAGTGTCAGGCAGGATGGCCCTTCAAAAAAATACTCCCCAAACAGCACATGACGCAAAGAAAAAAAGAGGCGCAATGAGGTAGCTGTGTGACTAAGCTAAGCGACCCTAGTGGCCGACATAAACACCTGGCCCATCTAGGAGTGGCACTGCAGTGTCACGCAGGATGGCCCTTCAAAAAAATACTCCCCAAACAGCACATGATGCAAAGAAAAATGAAAGAAAAAAGAGGTGCAAGATGGAATTGTCCTTGGGCCCTCCCACCCACCCTTATGTTGTATAAACAGGACATGCACACTTTAACGAACCCATCATTTCAGTGACAGGGTCTGCCACACGACTGTGACTGAAATGACTGGTTGGTTTGGGCCCCCACCAAAATAGAAGCAATCAATCTCTCCTTGCACAAACTGGCTCTACAGAGGCAAGATGTCCACCTCCTCCTCATCGTCCGATTCATCATCCCTTTCACTGTGTACATCCCCCTCCTCACAGATTATTAATTCGTCCCCACTGGAATCCACCATCTCAGGTCCCCGTGTACTTTCTGGAGGCAATTGCTGCTGGTGAATGTCTCCACGGAGGAATTGATTATAATTAATTTTAATGAACATCAGCTTCTCCACATTTTCTGGAAGTAACCTCGTACGCCGATTGCTGACAAGGTGAGCGGCTGCACTAAACACTCTTTCGGAGTACACACTGGAGGGAGGGCAACTTAGGTAGAATAAAGCCAGTTTCTGCAAGGGCCTCCAAATTGCCTCTTTTTCCTGCTAGTATACGTACGGACTGTCTGACGTGCCTACTTGGATGCGGTCACTCATATAATCCTCCACCATTCTTTCAATGGTGAGAGAATCATATGCAATGACAGTAGACGACATGTCAGTAATCGTTGGCAGGTCCTTCAGTCCAGACCAGATGTCAGCACTCACTCCAGACTGCCCTGCATCACCGCCAGCGGGTGGGCTCGGAATTCTTAGCCTTTTCCTCGCACCCCCAGTTGCAGGAGAATGTGAAGGAGGAGCTGTTGACGGGTCACGTTCCGCTTGACTTGACAATTTTCTCACCAGCAGGTCTTTGAACCCCTGCAGACTTGTGTCTGCCGGAAAGAGAGATACAACGTAGGTTTTAAATCTAGGATCGAGCACGGTGGCCAAAATGTAGTGCTCTGATTTCAACAGATTGACCACCCGTGAATCCTGGTTAAGCGGATGAAGGGCTCCATCCACAAGTCCCACATGCCTAGCGGAATCGCTCTGTTTTAGCACCTCCTTCAATGTCTCCAGCTTCTTCTGCAAAAGCCTGATGAGGGGAATGACCTGACTCAGGCTGGCAGTGTCTGAACTGACTTCACGTGTGGCAAGTTCAAAGGGTTGCAGAACCTTGCACAACGTTGAAATCATTCTCCACTGCGCTTGAGACAGGTGCATTCCACCTCCTTTGCCTATATCGTGGCCAGATGTATAGGCTTGAATGGCCTTTTGCTGCTCCTCCATCCTCTGAAGCATATAGAGGGTTGAATTCCACCTCGTTACCACCTCTTGCTTCAGATGGATGGCAGGGCAGGTTCAGGTATTTTTGGTGGTGCTCCAATCTTCTGTACGCGGTGCCTGAACGCCGAAAGTGGCCCGCAATTCTTCGGGCCACCGACAGCATCTCTTGCACACCCCTGTCGTTTTTTAAATAATTCTGCACAACCAAATTCAAGGTATGTGCAAAACATGGGACGTGCTGGAATTTGCCCAGATGTAATGCACGCACAATATTGCTGGCGTTGTCCGATGTCACAAATCCCCAGGAGAGTCCAATTGGGGTAAGCCATTCTGCGATGCTCTTCCTCAGTTGCCGTAAGAGGTTTTCAGCTGTGTGCCTATTCTGGAAAGTGGTGATACAAAGCGTAGCCTGCCTAGGAACGAGTTGGCGTTTGCGAGATGCTGCTACTGGTGCCGCCGCTGCTGTTCTTGCTGCGGGAGGCAATACATCTACCCAGTGGGCTGTCACAGTCATATAGTCCTGAGTCTGCCCTGCTCCACTTGTCCACATGTCCGTGGTTAAGTGGACATTGGGTACAACTGCATTTTTTAGGACACTGGTGAGTCTTTTTCTGAGGTCTGTGTACATTTTCGATATCACCTGCCTAGAGAAATGGAACCTAGATGGTATTTGGTACCGGGGACACAGTACCTCAATCAAGTCTCTAGTTGGCTCTGAATTAACGATGGATACCGGAACCACGTTTCTCACCGCCCAGGCTGCCAAGGCCTCAGTTATCCGCTTTGCAGCAGGATGACTGCTGTGATATTTCATCTTTCTCGCAAAGGACTGTTGGACAGTCAATTGCTTACTGGAAGTAGTACAAGTGGTCTTCCGACTTCCCCTCTGGGATGACGATCGACTCCCAGCAGCAACAACAGCAGCACCAGCAGCAGTAGGCGTTACACTCAAGGATGCATCGGAGGAATCCCAGGCAGGAGAGGACTCGTCAGACTTGACACTGACATGGCCTGCAGGACTATTGGCTTTCCTGGGTAAGGAGGAAATTGACACTGAGGGAGTTGGTGGTGTGGTTTGCAGGAGCTTGGTTACAAGAGGAAGGGATTTACTGGTCAGTGGACTGCTTCCGCTGTCGCCCAAAGTTTTTGAACTTGTCACTGACTTATGATGAATGCGCTGCAGGTGACGTATAAGGGAGGATGTTCCGAGGTGGTTAACATCCTTACCCCTACTTATTACAGCTTGACAAAGGCAACACACAGCTTGACACCTGTTGTCCGCATTTGTGTTGAAATAATTCCACACCGAAGAGCTGATTTTTTTTTTGTATTTTGACCAGGCATGTCAATGGCCATATTCCTCCCACGGACAACAGGCGTCTCCCCGGGTGCCTGACTTAAACAAACCACCTCACCATCAGAATCCTCCTTGTCAATTTCCTCCCCAGCGCCAGCAACACCCATATCCTCATCCTGGTGTACTTCAACACTGACATCTTCAATTTGACTATCAGGAACTGGACTGCGGGTGCTCCTTCCAGCACTTGCAGGGGGCGTGCAAATGGTGGAAGGCGCAAGCTCTTCCCGTCCAGTGTTGGGAAGGTCAGGCATCGCAACCGACACAATTGGACTCTCCTTGGGGATTTGTGATTTCGAAGAACGCACAGTTCTTTGCTGTGCTTTTGCCAGCTTAAGTCTTTTCTTTTTTCTAGCGAGAGGATGTGTTGAAATAATTCCACACCGAAGAGCTGATTTTTTTTTGTATTTTGACCAGGCATGTCAATGGCTATATTCCTCCCACGGACAACAGGCGTCTCCCCGGGTGCCTGACTTAAACAAACCACCTCACCATCAGAATCCTTCTTGTCAATTTCCTCCCCAGCGCCAGCAACACCCATATCCTCATCCTGGTGTACTTCAACACTGACATCTTCAATTTGACTATCAGGAACTGGACTGCGGGTGCTCCTTCCAGCACTTGCAGGGGGCGTGCAAATGGTGGAAGGCGCAAGCTCTTCCCGTCCAGTGTTGGGAAGGTCAGGCATTGCAACCGACACAATTGGACTCTCCTTGGGGATTTGTGATTTCGAAGAACGCACAGTTCTTTGCTGTGCTTTTGCCAGCTTAAGTCTTTTCTTTTTTCTAGCGAGAGGATGAGTGCTTCCATCCTCATGTGAAGCTGAACCACTAGCCATGAACATAGGCCAGGGCCTCAGCCGTTCCTTGCCACTCCGTGTCGTAAATGGCATATTGGCAAGTTTACGCTTCTCCTCAGACGCTTTTAATTTTGATTTTTGGGTCATTTTACTGATCTTTTGTGTTTTGGATTTTACATGCTCTCTACTATGACATTGGGCATCGGCCTTGGCAGACGACGTTGATGGCATTTCATCGTCTCGGCCATGACTAGTGGCAGCAGCTTCAGCACAAGGTGGAAGTGGATCTTGATCTTTCCCTATTTTTTTAACCTCCACATTTTTGTTCTCCATATTTTAATGCGCACAACTAAAAGGCACCACAGGTATACAATGTAGATGGATGGATAGTATACTTATGGACGACGAGTGACGACACAGAGGTAGGTACAGCAGTGGCCTACCGTACTGCTATATACAGTATAATGGACCTGGTGGACACTGTCAGCAGACTGCTAAACTAGTACTACTAGTATAAAGAAAAAAAGCCACCACAGGGATACAATGTAGATGGATGGATAGTATACTTATGGACGACGAGTGACGACACAGAGGTAGGTACAGCAGTGGCCTACCGTACTGCTATATACAGTATAATAAATGGACCTGGTGGACACTGTCAGCAAACTGCTAAACTAGTATAAAGAAAAAAAGACACCACAGGTATACAATGTAGATGGATGGATAGTATACTTATGGACGACGAGTGACGACACAGAGGTAGGTACAGCAGTGGCCTACCGTACTGCTATATACAGTATAATGGACCTGGTGGACACTGTCAGCAGACTGCTAAACTAGTACTACTAGTATAAAGAAAAAAAGCCACCACAGGTATACAATGTAGATGGATGGATAGTATACTTATGGACGACGAGTGACGACACAGAGGTAAGTACAGCAGTGGCCTACCGTACTGCTATATACAGTATAATGGACCTGGTGGACACTGTCAGCAGACTGCGTTTATAGTATAAAAAAAAAGACACCACAGGTATACAATGTAGATGGATGGATAGTATACTTATGGACGACGAGTGACGACACAGAGGTAGGTACAGCAGTGGCCTACCGTACTGCTATATAAAGTATAATGGACCTGGTGGACACTGTCAGCAGACTGCTAAACTAGTACTACTAGTATAAAAAAAAAGCCACCACAGGTATACAATGTAGATGGATGGTAGTATACTTATGGACGACGAGTGACGACACAGAGGTAGGTACAGCAGTGGCCTACCGTACTGCTATATACAGTATAATGGACCTGGTGGACACTGTCAGCAGACTGCATTTATAGTATAAAAAAAAAGACACCACAGGTATACAATGTAGATGGATGGATACTTAGTATACTTATGGACGACGAGTGACGACACAGAGGTAGGTACAGCAGTGGCCTACCGTACTGCTATATACAGTATAATGGACCTGGTGGACACTGTCAGCAGACTGCGTTTATACTTTATAGTAAAAAAAAAAAGACACCACAGGTATACAATGTAGATGGATGGATACTTAGTATACTTATGGACGACGAGTGACGACACAGAGGTAGGTACAGCAGTGGCCTACCGTACTGCTATATACAGTATAATGGACCTGGTGGACACTGTCAGCAGACTGCTAAACTAGTACTACTAGTATAAAGAAAAAAAGCCACCACAGGGATACAATGTAGATGGATGGATAGTATACTTATGGACGACGAGTGACGACACAGAGGTAGGTACAGCAGTGGCCTACCGTACTGCTATATACAGTATAATAAATGGACCTGGTGGACACTGTCAGCAAACTGTTAAACTAGTATAAAGAAAAAAAGACACCACAGGTATACAATGTAGATGGATGGATAGTATACTTATGGACGACGAGTGACGACACAGAGGTAGGTACAGCAGTGGCCTACCGTACTGCTATATACAGTATAATGGACCTGGTGGACACTGTCAGCAGACTGCTAAACTAGTACTACTAGTATAAAGAAAAAAAGCCACCACAGGTATACAATGTAGATGGATGGATAGTATACTTATGGACGACGAGTGACGACACAGAGGTAAGTACAGCAGTGGCCTACCGTACTGCTATATACAGTATAATGGACCTGGTGGACACTGTCAGCAGACTGCGTTTATAGTATAAAAAAAAAGACACCACAGGTATACAATGTAGATGGATGGATAGTATACTTATGGACGACGAGTGACGACACAGAGGTAGGTACAGCAGTGGCCTACCGTACTGCTATATACAGTATAATGGACCTGGTGGACACTGTCAGCAGACTGCTAAACTAGTACTACTAGTATAAAAAAAAAGCCACCACAGGTATACAATGTAGATGGATGGTAGTATACTTATGGACGACGAGTGACGACACAGAGGTAGGTACAGCAGTGGCCTACCGTACTGCTATATACAGTATAATGGACCTGGTGGACACTGTCAGCAGACTGCATTTATAGTATAAAAAAAAAAGACACCACAGGTATACAATGTAGATGGATGGATACTTAGTATACTTATGGACGACGAGTGACGACACAGAGGTAGGTACAGCAGTGGCCTACCGTACTGCTATATACAGTATAATGGACCTGGTGGACACTGTCAGCAGACTGCGTTTATACTTTATAGTAAAAAAAAAAAAGACACCACAGGTATACAATGTAGATGGATGGATACTTAGTATACTTATGGACGACGAGTGACGACACAGAGGTAGGTACAGCAGTGGCCTACCGTACTGCTATATACAGTATAATGGACCTGGTGGACACTGTCAGCAGACTGCTAAACTAGTACTACTAGTATAAAGAAAAAAAGCCACCACAGGGATACAATGTAGATGGATGGATAGTATACTTATGGACGACGAGTGACGACACAGAGGTAGGTACAGCAGTGGCCTACCGTACTGCTATATACAGTATAATAAATGGACCTGGTGGACACTGTCAGCAAACTGCTAAACTAGTATAAAGAAAAAAAGACACCACAGGTATACAATGTAGATGGATGGATAGTATACTTATGGACGACGAGTGACGACACAGAGGTAGGTACAGCAGTGGCCTACCGTACTGCTATATACAGTATAATGGACCTGGTGGACACTGTCAGCAGACTGCGTTTATAGTATTAAAAAAAAAAGACACCACAGGTATACAATGTAGATGGATGGATAGTTTACTTATGGACGACGAGTGACGACACAGAGGTAGGTACAGCAGTGGCCTACCGTACTGCTACATACAGTATAATGGACCTGGTGGACACTGTCAGCAGACTGCGTTTATAGTATAAAAAAAAAGACACCACAGGAGTGTTTTTCAGGCAGACAAACGTATACTGGTGGTCACTGTCAGCAAAACTGTGCACTCTACTCCTGCTATAGCTGCTCCCCAGTCCCCACAATTAAGCAGTGTGAGCACTCAGCACAGATATATCATGCAGCAGACTGAGCACAGATATGGTATGGAGTGTTTTTTTCAGGCAGAGAACGGATAAAAAACTGGTGGTCACTATTAGCAAAACTCTGCACTGTACTCCTCCTAACAGCTGCTCCCCAATCCTCCCCACAATAAGCTAAGCAATCAGATCAACTGTGTAACTATATAAACGGAGAGGACGCCAGCCACGTCCTCTCCCTATCAATCTCAATGCACGTGTGAAAATGGCGGCGATGCGCGGCTGCTTGTATAGAATCCGAATCTCGCGAGAATCCGACAGCGGGATGATGACGTTCGGGCGCGCTCGGGTTAACCGAGCCATACGGGAGAATCCGAGTATGGCTCGGACCCGTCTAAAAAGGGTGACGTTCGGGGGGGTTCGGTTTCTCGGAAACCAAACCCGCTCATCACTAACACACACACACACGCATATATATATACACATACACACACATATATATAATAAAATATATACATACACCTAAATATTCTGTTACATACATATAAATACAGGTTGCGTAACCCATATCCAAAATGCTTAGGACCAGAAGAATTTTGGTTATCAGATTTTTCACGTATTTTGGAATAATTGCATACCATAATGAGACATCATGCCAATGGGACTTAAGTCTAAGCACAGACTGCATTTACATTTCACATACACCTTTTAAACACAGCCTGAAGGTAATTTTAGCCAATATTTTTAATAACTGTGTGCATTAAACAAAGTTTGTGTACATACACACAATACATTTATGTTTCATATACACCTTATACACATAGCCTGAACGTCATATAATACAATATGTTTAATAACTTTGTTTATTAAACAAAGTTTGTGTACATTGAGCCATCAGAAAACAAAGGATTCACTATTTCTGAATATTTGGATATGGGATACTCAACCTGTACAGATAACATTAAAATATTGGAGAGGCTTATATGTTCAGTGGCATACAATAAAAGTATGTCCATTTCTTTTAAATGCGCACAAAATAAAATAAAAACGTAAACCAGTATTATTTTTTGTTTCTGCACAATATTGCAATCTTTTTCCTAGTACAAGTAAACTTCAAATAGATCATATTACACTGTATACAATTCTACAGTAAAAAATGAAGAAAAGATAAACATTAAGTAAATTATCTTACGTATATCATTTGCAGTTGTCCTAAAATCCATTGCTCTTTAGAACCCAATATGAAAAAGGTTTAGTTTTTTTTCACTTCCCAGAAAGCTGACTCACAGCAAGTCAATGTAACAATTGATAGTGCTGAAGGGTTTTATATTCTTCTGTTGTAGGTGGGTGGGGTTGTGTGTCCTAGGTGGGAGGTTCTGTTTATAGTCGGTTTAGATTTTTTTTCATTCATGCAACACTGTGTAGAAAAATTAACACTAAACAATCAGAAAATACAGTATAAAACAAATGTTCACATTTCCAGGTCATGACTAAAGTACAGTAAAAAGCATTTCAACTGTAAAGAAATTATGCCACAAAAGGGTTTATTTAATATAGAGAGAGTTTTCTTTTTAAAGCTGCCAATGAACGGCGTTGCATGCAGAAAATAAAACAGCAAAACTATTATACAACAGCAATACTATTATACAACAGCAATACTATTAACTGCTAATTGTACAAGATCCTATTCATAGTTACCATACTATTTGCATAAATACTCGGGTTCTATCTTCTGCAATGCAGCGGTGGGTTGTATTTTTACATCCATATCGTTCGTAATTACACCATCACATGTTCAATTCTGGAGTCTATCACAGATGAAGTAGAGAAACCTTTATGAGCTTTTCACCATTCTGTTTTGTGTAAACATACATGTCCATCACATTCGGGTGACATTACGGAAGTGGGACTGTATCTGTTTGTATGTATTTGAAAATTGATGACAACCAGTGGTGGGCGAGGTCGGGGGGCAGGGCGACAGATGCCCCCCAGTCAGTCAGTCCCATTTTCTGCACCATGGGCCGACCACTGGTAACATCAGTGTTACAGTATGTGCCTCAGTCTATTGTTGGCGGCAGTGTCAGTTTGCAGACATGAAGATACTGCATGTACAGTGCAGACACATGGCCACGCCCCCTCATTCTTCCAGTGTCAGCTTCAGTTACTGTATAACTAGGTGGCCGCCGCAATTGAGTATGTCACCACAGGACTTGCACGAGCCAAATTTTTTTGGTAAGCGAATATATATTTTGTTGCCCCTAGGTGGAATATATAGCGGCATGGCTTCATGGGAAAGGGGCATGGCCACAGAATAGTACCACTTCCCAATACACCGCACAGTAAAGCCCCTTATACATGTTACACCACAATAGAGCCCCTTATTCACGTTACACCACATTACAGCTGCTTATACACATTACATCACAGTAGAGCCCCTTATACACATTATGCCATGGTGGAGCCCCTTATACATGTTACATTTTGCCTACCCTAGACTCACCACTGACTGGAATGTAATAAGAATGCTTAGCAGCTGGTTTATAAATATTATTCAGACAGGGCTCTAAATAAAGTAGACTAATTTACAAATGGCTTAACTAATGACAAGAAGACTGACATACATACATAGATTGTATAGGGGGTACACTGACATACACATATTGCACAGGTCCCAGTGCAAGACTGACACACACATGGACCAGGAACACACTGTCACACAGATTGTATATGGGCACACTGACACACACAAACATAGGGAACAGGAGCACACTGACACACAGATTGTATATGGGCACACTGACACATATACACATTGTATAGGAACTGATACACACACAAACAGGGACCAGTAGCAGGAGCACGCTAACACATAGACTGTATATGGGCACACTGACACAAACACACACATTGTACAGGGACCAGGGGCACACTAACACACACATAGGGATAAGGAACAGGAGCACACTGACACAAACAGATTGTATATGTGTACACTGACATACTGTACAAATTGTACAGGGACTAGGGGCACACTGACACACACACACATACATTGTACAGAGACCAGGGGCGCACTGACACACAAACACAGGGACCAGGAGCACACCGACACACAAACAGGTTGTATAAGGGCAGGTTGTATATGTGCTCTGCAAAAACTTTTTGTGCAGTTTCAGAGTAGGTCTGGACTTACTCAGCCCTTGCAATCACTTCAGCCTGTTCGTTTCCGGAATTGACGTCAGACACTCGCCCTGCAAATGCTTGGATACGCCTGCGTTTTTCCTACCACTCCCAGAAAATGGTTAGTTGACACCCATAAACGCCTTCTTCCTGTCAATTTCCTTGCGATCGGCTGTGCAAATGGAATCTTCGCTAAATCCATTGCCCAGCACCGATCCTCTATGTACCTGTACGACGCGCCTGCGCATTGCGGTGAATACGCATGTGCAGTTTTGCCATTTTCTAACCTGATCGCTGCACTGCGAAAATCGGCAGCGATAGATCAAATCGGAATGACCCCCATTGTACAGAGTCCGGGGCACACACATGGATAAGGAGCAGGAGCACACTGACACACAAACAGATTACATATGTGCACGCTGACACCCACACACCTTGCATACCTCCCAAACTTTCTTATTATATGAAGAGTGACACAAGCGCGGCAAAGCGCTCCCGATAAGGGGTGTGGTCTCAAAAAGGGGCCTGGCTTCGCAGTGATGATGTGTTTGTAAGCCATGCTCCCTTTACCGTCACTGAAGGGGGCATGCCCAGCACTCTATTCACCGCTGCTCTGCAAAATGGAGCAGTGAGTGACAGGAGCCTCCCAACTGCCCCCACAAGACACTCTGGCCCATGGGTGGGACAGCGGGACAGTCCCAAAAAATGGGACTGTCCTGTGAAAATTGGGACAGTTGGGAGGTATGACCTTGTACAGGGACCAGGGTCACATGGACACACGCACCTTGCACAGGGACCAGGGGCACACTGACACATACACACATTGTACAGGTGTAGCTGGCAGTCACATACCTTCCCATCTCTCTATCATAGGGCAGCAGCTCCAGCTCCCTCTCATCACCAGATGCTGCACTGTTTCCCTCCCTCTGTTCCCTGGCTTTGGGGAGGGCTGTGTGCTCAGGGCTGCCAGAGTCAGAGGAGTCTCCAAGCAGGCAGTTCCCAGCATCCTTTGTACAACTGCACAGCTGTTGCTGTGCGTTTGTCAGAGGAGCCTGATAGTGTCCAGGGCAGGTAGCAGAGTGCAGCGTGAGTGAAGGTGACCCACTGTCATGGAATGCAGTGCCCTCATCAGCCTGGCGCTCTATTCAGCCACATACTTGGCGTATGCGTCAGGCCGGCCCTGTGTAAATGTGGCTAGCCTGTCTTCTGTGGTCCCTAGCTTTCTGCTGCCTATCTACTCAGTCTGTCCCTGTCTTCCTGTCCACCTTAAGGTGGGTACACACTAACAGATATATCTGCAGATCAATTGATCTGCAGATATATCTATGGACGGATCGAGCAGTGTGTTCAGCATACACACTGCTCGATCCGTCGGGGACTGACGTCATGAACTGGGCGGGCGTGTACACACGCCCGCCCAGTTCACCTGTCAATCACCGCCGGCCGCCGCAGCATGTGTACGGGCGGTCGGCCGACCGCCCCGTACACACACAGCGACGCGCCAATATATCGGTAGATATATTGACCGTCGGCTGTGCTGCGCGGCCGACGTGATACGTCTGTGAACGACGGAGTTTACAGACGTATCGGCCGTACACACTGGCCGACGGTCCCGCGATATATCGGCCATTCAGGAGAACGGCCGATATATCGACCAGTGTGTGTGGGCCTTTAGGCACGCGTGCTCCGGAAAAGGGGGCATGGTCAATTAAAAGGGGGCATGTCCTTCAGTGTAGTTTACCACACCATATACCCCTTATACACAAAATGAGCTGAAATTCACATTATACCACACGGTATGAGCCGAAATTCACATTATAGCACACAGAATGAGCCAAAATTCACATTATACCACACGGTTTGAGACGAAATTCACATTATAGCACACGGAATGAGCCGAAATTCACATTATGCCACATGGAATGAGACAAAACCCAGGGAGAGTGACAGCAGGGACATAGGGACAGGGAGAGTGACAGAGGGAGAGGGAAAGTGACAGCAGGGACAGGGAAAGTGACAGCAGGGACATAGGGACAGGGAGAGTAACAGAGGGAGAGGGAAAGTGACAGCAGGGACAGGGAAAGTGACAGCAGGGACATAGGGACAGGGAGAGTGACAGAGGGACAGGGAAAGTGACAGAAGAGATATAGGGACAGAAAGAGTGACAGAGGGACTTGAAAAGGGACAGCAGGGACATAGGGAGAGGGACAGAGGGAAAGTGACAGCAGGGACATAGGAACAGGGAGAGTGACAGGGACAGGGAGAGTGACAGGGAAAGTGACAGCAGGGACATGGAGAGTGACAGAGGGACAGGGAAAGTGACAGCAGGGACATAAGGACAGAGAGATGGACAGCAAGGGCATACAGTAAGGACTAGGGAGAGAGAAAGGCAGCAGGGTAAGATTACCTATTTAGCAGCGGCGGTGCTGAGGATGCTGTGGTCTGCGGTAGATGAGGAGGCTGTGGTCGGTATGGTGAGGAGGAGGCAGAGGTGCAAGAGCTCAATGCGGCAGCGGGGGACTTTAACGGTCAGTGCTCGAAGAAGTGCCGGTATGCCATACCGTTGTATACCGGCCCACTTCGAGCACTGGTTATACCTCATCTCCCACGTCAAATATGTACTTTTTATCCCTATGTTCCCTATACATTCAGTTTGTCTGTTTGTTCATTCCCCATAGCATAGCTCGTCTAACTAATTACAGAAGTGTGCTGAACTATTTATAACTGTTTATAACCTATTCTTTTCAATAACACAATAAACCACTGTTGGTTTTCATCTACCACTGTGCCTGAGTGATTTGGAATAGATAGATAGATAGATAGATAGATAGATAGATAGATAGATAGATAGATAGATAGATAGATAGATAATAGTAATATAGTATATTTCTTTTATATTATTTTATTCTGTTTTATTTATTGTTGTTTATAATTTTACATCCTGTTTATAATTGTAGTTTTCCTAATTTCTCTTATGTCCTAGAGGATGCTGGGGACTCCGTAAGGACCATGGGGTATAGACGGGCTCCGCAGGAGACATGGGCACTCTAAAGACTTTAGAATGGGTGTGCACTGGCTCCTCCCTCTATGCCCCTCCTCTAGACCTCAGTTAGATCCTGTGCCCAGAGGAGACTGGGTGCACTGCAGGGGAGCTCTACTGAGTTTCTCTGTAAAAGACTTTTTGTTAGGTTTTTTATTTTAAGGGAGCACTGCTGGCAACAGGCTCCCTGCATCGTGGGACTGAGGGGTGAGAAGCAGACCTACTTAAATGATAGGCTCTGCTTCTTAGGCTAATGGACACCATTAGCTCCAGAGGGTCGGAACGCAGGTCTCACCCTCACCGTTCGTCCCGGAGCCGCGCCGCCGTCCTCCTCACTGAGTTTCTCTGTAAAATACTTTTTGTTAGGTTTTTTATTTTCAGGGAGCACTGCTGGCAACAGGCTCCCTGCATCATGGGACTGAGGGGAGAGAAGCAGACCTACTAAAATGATAGGCTCTGCTTCTTAGGCTACTGGACACCATTAACTCCAGAGGGTCGGAACGCAGGTCTCACCCTCGCCGTTCGTCCCGGAGACGCGCCGCCGTCCTCCTCACAGAGCCGGAAGATAGAAGCCAGGTGAATATTAAGAACAAAAGAAGACTTCACAGGCGGCAGAAGACTTCAGATCTTCACTGAGGTAACAAAGGTAATAAACCCCCGCCAGTATAAATAATTTGAGCGGGACCGAAGCCCGCCGGTGAGGGGGCGGGGCTTGGTCCTCCAGCACTAACCAGCGCCATTTTCTCCACAGCACACTGAAGAGAAGCTGGCTCCCCGGACTCTCCCCTGCTGAACAAGGTTACAGAGGGCAAAAAAAAAGGGGGGGGGGGCACATTTTATTGGCGCAGTGAGTGTATTTATATATATATATCTATCTATATAGAGATATATATATATATATATATATATATATATATAAAAGCACTGAATACTAACTGGGATTTTATTCCAGTGTCCAGCGGCGCTGGGTGTGTGCTGGCATACTCTCTCTCTCTGTCTCTCCAAAGGGCCTTATTCGGGGACTGTCTCCATATAGATATATCCCTGAGTGTGTGGGAGTGTCGGTACGTGTGTGTCGGCTTGTCTGAAGCGGAAGGCTCATCTAAGGAGGAGGTGGAGCAGATTATTGTGGTGTCTCCGTCGGCAACGCCGACACCTGATTGGTTGGATATGTGGAATGTTTTAAATGCAAATGTGGCTTTATTACATAAGAGATTGGACAAAGCAGAGTCCAGGGATAAAACAGGTCAATCAATGGCTTTGACTGTGTCACAGGGCTCTTCAGGGTCTCAAAAACGTCCCCTGTCCCAAGTAGCAGACACTGATACCGACACGGATTCTGACTCCAGTGTTGACTACGATGATGCGAGGTTACACCCAAGGGTGGCCAAAAGTATTCATTATATGATTATTGCAATAAAAGATATTTTACATATCATAGATGACCCCTCTGTCCCTGACACGAGGGTATGCATGTTTAAGGAAAAGAAACCTGAGGTAACCTTTCCCCCATCTCATGAGCTGAACGCGTTATTTAAAAAAGCTTGGAAGACTCCAGACAAAAAACTGCAGATTCTCAAGAGGATTCATATAGCGTATCCTTTCCCTGCACAGGACAGGGTACGGTGGGAATCCTCGCCCAGGGTGGACAAGGCTTTAACTCGCTTGTCCAAGAAGGTGGCGCTACCATCTCCAGACACGGCGGCCCTCAAGGATCCTGCTGATCGCAGACAGGAAACTACCTTAAAATCAATTTATTCACATACGGGTGCTTTGCTCAGACCGGCAATAGCATCGGCTTGGGTTTGTAGTGCGGTAGCAGCTTGGACAGATACCTTGTCAGCTGACATTAATACCCTAGATAGGGATACCATTTTATTGACCTTAGGTCACATTAAAGACGCAGTCTTATATATGAGAGACGCTCAGAGAGACGTTGGGCTACTAGGTTCAAGAGCAACGCTATGGCGATTTCTGCTAGGCGAGCCCTGTGGACCCGCCAATGGACGGGTGATGCCGACTCAAAGAGGCATATAGAAGTTTTGCCTTACAAGGGTGAGGTGTTATTTGGGGAAGGTCTCGCGGACCTGGTTTCCACAGCTACCGCGAGTAAATCTACTTTTTTGCCTTATGTTCCCCCACAGCAAAAGAAAACACCACAATATCAGATGCAGTCCTTTCGGTCGCATAAATCCAGAAGAGGTCGGGGCTCTTCCTTCCTCGCCAGAGGTAAGGGTAAAGGGAAAAGAATGCCTGCCACGGCTAGTTCCCTGGAACAGAAGTCCTCCCCGGCTTCTACTAAATCCACCGCATGACGCTGGGGCTCCACTGAGGGAGTCCGCGCCGGTGGGGGCACGTCTTCGACTCTTCAGCCACGTCTGGGTTCAGTCAGACGTGGATCCTTGGGTGATGGAAATTGTATCCCAGGGCTACAAGCTGGAATTCGAACAGGTGCCTCCGCACCGAATTTTCAAATCAGCTTTACCAGCTTCTCCCCCAGAAAGGGAGATAGTTTTAGCTGCAATTCAAAAGCTGTGTCAACAGCAAGTGATTGTCAAGGTTCCCCTAGTTCAGGCATTCCCAACCACGGTCCTCAAGGCACACCAACAGTGCAGGTTTTAGTGATATCCAGGTTGCAGCACAGATGGTTAAATTAAAAAAACTGAGCTACTGATTAAGTCACCTGTGCTGAAGCCTGGACATCACAAAAACCTGCACTGTTAGTGTGCCTTTAGGACCGTGGTTGGGAATGCCTGCCCTAGTTCAACAGGGGAAGGGGTACTATTCAACCCTGTTTGTGGTTCCGAAACCGGATGGCTCGGTCAGACCCATTCTATATCTAAAATCCCTAAACCTGTACTTGCAAAAGTTCAAATTCAAGATGGAATCGCTCCGGGCAGTTATCTCCAGCCTGGAAGGGGGGGATTTTATGGTGTCACAGGACATAAAGGATGCATACCTTCATGTCCCCATATATCCCCCTCATCAGGCGTACCTGAGATTCGCTGTACAGGGCTGTCATTACCTGTTTCAGACGTTGCCGTTTGGGCTTTCCACGGCCCCGAGGATTTTCACCAAGGTAATGGCGGAAATGATGGTGCTCCTGCGCAGGCAGGGAGTCACAATTATCCCGTACTTGGATGATCTCCTGATAAAAGCGAAATCGAGAGATCAGTTGCTGAAAAGCGTGTCGCTCTCCCTGAGAGTGCTCCAGCAGCATGGCTGTATTCTAAATCTACCAAAGGCACTGTTGGTTCCAACGACTCGGCTATCATTCTTAGGCATGATTCTGGACACGGAACAAAAGAGGGTTTTTCTCCCAATGGAAAAAGCCCAGGAACTCCAGAACATGGTCAGAGACCTGTTAAAACCGAACAGAGTGTCAGTTCATCAATGCACTCGAGTAATGAGGAAAATGATAGCAACCTACGAGGCGATCCCCTTCAGCAGGTTTCATGCGAGGACATTTCAGTGGGACCTTCTGTACAAGTGGTCCGGGTCCCATCTTCAAATTCATCAGAAAATAAGCCTGTCCCCCAGGGCCAGGGTGTCTCTCCTGTGGGGGCTGCAGAGTGCTCACCTTCTAGAGGGTCGCAGGTTCGGCATTCAGGACTGGGTTCTGGTGACCACGGACGCGAGCCTCCGAGGATGGGGAGCAGTCACACAAGGAAGAAATTTTCAGGGACTAAGGTCGAGCCAGGAGGCTTGTCTACACATCAACATTCTAGAATTAAGGGCCATATACAACGGCCTACGACAAGCGGAGAATCTTCTTCGCGACCTCCCGGTTCTGATTCAATCAGACATCGTCACAGCCGTGGCTCATGTAAACCGCCAAGCGGGACAAGGAATGGCAATGGCGGAAGCCACCAGGATTCTTCGCTGGGCGGAAAATCACGTCAGCAGTCTTCAGCAGTCTTCATTCCGGGAGTGGACAACTGGGAAGCAGACACGATCTCCATCCAGGAGAGTGGGGACTTCATCAAGAAGTTTTTGCAGAGATAACGAGTCTTTGGGGACTGCCTCAAATAGACATGATGGCGTCACGCCTCAACAAGAAGATTCTGAGGTATTGTGCCAGGTCAAGGGACCCTCAGGCAGTAGCGGTAGACGCCCTGGTGACACCGTGGGTGTTTCAGTCGGTCTATGTGTTCCCTCCTCTTCCTCTCATCTCAACAATATTGAGAATCATAAGACGAAAATGAGTTCGGACAATACTCGTTGTTCCAGATTGGCCTCGAGGGGCCTGGTATTCAGATCTTCAGGAGATGCTCACAGAAGATCCATGGCCTCTTCCGACCTGTTGCAGCAGGGGCTCTGCGTATTCCAAGACTTACCGCGGTTACGTTTAACGGCATGGCGGTTGAACGCTGAATCCTGGCTGGGAAAGGTATTCCGGAGGAAGTCATCCCTACTCTGATAAAGGCTAGGAAGGAGGTGACGACGAAACATTATCACTGTATCTGGAGGAAGTATGTATCTTGGTGTGAAGCCAAGAATGCTCCTACGGAAGATTTCCACTTGGGCCGCTTTCTCCACTTTCTACAGACAGGAGTGGATATGGGCCTGAAGTTAGGCTCCATTAAGGTACAGATTTCGGCTCTATCTATATTCTTTCAGAAGGAATTGGCTTCTCTCCCAGAAGTCCAGACTTTTGTAAAGGGAGTGCTGCACATCCAGCCTCCTTTTTGTGCCCCCAGTGGCACCTTGGGACCTTAACGTGGTGTTACAGTTCCTAAAATCTCACTGGTTTGAGCCTCTTCAAACAGTTGAATTAAAATTTCTCACTTGGAAGGTGGTCATGTTGTTGGCCTTGGTATCTGCAAGGCGGGTGTCCAAATTGGCGGCTTTGTCTCACAAAAGCCCCTATCTGATTTTCCATGTGGATAGAGCAGAGTTGAGGACGCGTCCTCAATTTTGCCTAAGGTGGTTTCATCGTTTCATATGAACCAACCTATTGTGGTGCCGGTGGCTACGGGAGACTTGGAGGATTCCAAGTCCCTGTATGTAGTCAGGGCCTTAAAAATTTACGTAGCCAGGACGGCTCGGATTAGGAAAACAGAGGCACTGTTTGTCCTGTATGCGGCCAACAAGGTTGGCGCTCCTGCTTCTAAACAGACTATTGCTCGCTGGATCTGTAACACGATTCATCAGGCTCATTCTACGGCTGGATTGCCATTACCAAATTCGGTAAAGGCCCATTCCACTAGGAAGGTGGGCTCTTCTTGGGCGGCTGCCCGAGGCGTCTCGGCGTTACAGCTGTGCCGAGCAGCTACTTGGTCGGGTTCAAACACCTTTGCAAAATTCTACAAGTTTGATACCCTGGCGGATGAGGACCTCATGTTTGCTCAATCGGTGCAGAGTCATCCACACTCTCCCGCCCGTTTTGGAGCTTTGGTATAATCCCCATGGTCCTTACGGAGTCCCCAGCATCCTCTAGGACGTAAGAGGAAATAAGATTTTAAACCTACCAGTAAATCTTTTTCTCCTAGTCCGTAGAGGATGCTGAGCGCCCGTCCCAGTGCGGACATATTTCTGCAAGACTTGTATATAGTTGTTGCTTACATAAGGGTTATGTTACAGTTAAGATCAGTCTTTGACTGATGCTGGTTTGTTCATACTGTTAACTGGTTGCGTGTATTCCAGGTTATACGGTGTGGATGGTGTGAGCTGGTATGAATGTTGCCCTTAGATCAGAGCCGGATTAAGGGGGGGGGCCCGGGGGATACGTACCCCGGGCCCCCCTTTCCAAAAGGGCCCCCTGCCACACCGCAGATCGGATCTCTCTTCCGATTCGATCTGCGGTGCTGTGCTCCCCGGCTCCCGTCCTCACTGCAGCAGCTGCGCACAGATAGGACAGCTGAGCTGAGCGACGGCTCAGCTGTCCAATAATGTATGAATGAAACAGCCTGCGTGCCCAGCCAATGACTGAGCGGCAGGCTGCTTCATTCATACTTTATTGGACAGCTGAGCCGTCGCTCAGCTCAGCTGTCCTGTCTGTGCGCCCGCTGCTGCAGAGTGGACGGGAGTGCAGGGCAGGAGGTACTTGTGCCCTTCAAGATTACATAACATTAACATGAAGACCGCTGACAGGTGATGGTGGGGGCGTGCGGAATAGAACTTCTCTACTGGCCACTTCTCCACTCTTCTTCACTCTCCAGCTGGTAAAGGATTGGTTCAGTCTCTGAAACTGTGACTGAATACTGTGTGGAGTGTTAATGGAACATATGTAATGGATATACAGTAGCTGTATAAAGAAAGGGAATTTATTGTTATTAAAAATATTGTATATTTTTAGTCAATGGAACAATTATGTGTCCAATGATATAGGAGTATTGTGCGTATTATATATCCCAATCACCTTCTCACAGTGGGGGATAAGACCAGTGGCGCTGAGAGATGTGGGGTGGGGGGAGGGGAGGGTGTACTTATTACTTGCCCAGCCAATGACTGAGCGGCAGGCTGGCCGCTGCTGCAGTGGGGACGGGAGTGCAGGGCAGGAGGTCCGCCGTGTGCTGCTTGGGGAGGCAAATATATATATATATATATATATATTCTGCGTTCTCTATTAATTAGGGGCCCCACTCTCTTAAGTGCCCCGGGCCCCCCATGGTCTTAATCCGGCTCTGCCTTAGATTAACAAAAATCCTTTCCTCGTACTGTCCGTCTCCTCTTGGCACAGTTTCTCTAACTGAGGTCTGGAGGAGGGGCATAGAGGGAGGAGCCAGTGCACACCCATTCTAAAGTCTTTAGAGTGCCCATGTCTCCTGCGGAGCCCGTCTATACCCCATGGTCCTTACGGAGTCCCCAGCATCCTCTACGGACTAGGAGAAAAAGATTTACCGATAGGTTTAAAATCTTATTTTAGTTTTTATATATTTCAAATACTAATTCTGAAAATAATGCAGAAACTAAAGTTTCTGCATAATTTTATGTATTACTGCTATGTACAATAATATCAGCCTAATGCACAAGATTTCACAGATATCTCCTGCAGAAGGCTAATTAGCATTGTAGATCAGTTCCTATTATTGTCAAGAGGTACTACGGCCTCATAACTATATACCAAACTTTTCGGATCTTAGTCCCATTGGTTTATACCAGTGGTAGTCAACCCTGGTCCTTGAGAGCTACCAACAGTTTACATTTTCCAGCTCACCTAGTAGGTGCATAGGTGCAGTCATTACTCACTGACACATTGTAAGAGATCCACAGATGGAGCTAATCACTTAACTTGTGATTCTGTGAGGAGACCTGGAAAATATTAAATGTTGGTAGCTCTCGACGACCAGGGATGGCTACCCATGGTTTATACCATCCTCAGCTGGTATAAACCGCTTTATGTCGCTGGAGGCAATCTCATAGGAGAGGTATTTTACCATTCTGCAGCCTCCAGCCTAGCTCCCGAATCTGACACTGTGTGCATGCGCTGTGTCAGATTCCTGGGAGGAGTCTTTCACAAATGTGAAAGATTCCTCCGATATCCCCTGAGATGTAACTCTCAGGGACATCAGTTATTATTGCTATCGCTGTCCCTGCAAGTTACATTTACTACATGTAAAAAATTATTATCCTAACTGTCCTGAATTTTGCTGGATAGTCCAAAACTGAGGCATTATACCATTGTGCTGGACAATTGAGGAGTTAAGTATTTTACAGGTTGAATAGGTGTGCGTTATTGAAAAAGTGGAGAATAGGATGGGTGGTGGTCAAGCGTGTCAGAAGTAGTGATGTGCACCGGAAATTTTTCGCGTTTTGTGTTTTGGTTTTGTGTTCGGTTCCGCGGCCGTGTTTTGGATCCGGACGCGTTTTGGCAAAACCTCACCGAAAATTTTTTGTCGGATTCGGGTGTGTTTTGGATTCGGGTGTTTTTTTCAAAAAACCCTAAAAAACAGCTTAAATCATAGAATTTGGGGATCATTTTGATCCCATAGTATTATTAACCTCAATAACCATAATTTCCACTCATTTCCAGTCTATTCTGAACACCTCACACCTCACAATATTATTTTTAGTCCTACAATTTGCACCGAGGTCGCTGGATGGCTAAGCTAAGCGACACAAGTGGCCGACACAAACACCTGGCCCATCTAGGAGTGGCACTGCAGTGTCAGGCAGGATGGCCCTTCAAAAAAATACTCCCCAAACAGCACATGATGCAAAGAAAAAAAGAGGCGCACCAAGGTGGCTGTGTGACTAAGCTAAGCGACACAAGTGGCCGACACAAACACCTGGCCCATCTAGGAGTGGCACTGCAGTGTCAGGCAGGATGGCCCTTCAAAAAAATATTCCCCAAACAGCACATGATGCAAAGAAAAAAAGAGGCGCACCAAGGTCGCTGTGTGACTAAGCTAAGCGACACAAGTGGCCGACACAAACACCTGGCCCATCTAGGAGTGGCACTGCAGTGTCAATCAAGACAGGATGGCCCTTCCAAAAAATTGTCCCCAAACAGCACATTATGCAAAGAAAAAAAGAGGCGCACCAAGGTGGCTGTGTGACTAAGCTAAGCGACACAAGTGGCCGACACAAACACCTGGCCCATCTAGGAGTGGCACTGCAGTGTCAATCAAGACAGGATAGCCCTTCCAAAAAATTGTCCCCAAACAGCACATGATGCAAAGAAAAAAAGAGGCGCACCAAGGTGGCTGTGTGACTAAGCTAAGCGACACAAGTGGCCGACACAAACACCTGGCCCATCTAGGAGTGGCACTGCAGTGTCAGGCAGGATGGCCCTTCCAAAAAATTGTCCCCAAACAGCACATGATGCAAAGAAAAATGAAAGAAAAAAGAGGTGCAAGATGGAATTGTCCTTGGGCCCTCCCACCCACCCTTATGTTGTATAAACAGGACATGCACACTTTAATGAACCCATCATTTCAGTGACAGGGTCTGCCACACGACTGTGACTGAAATGACTGGTTGGTTTGGGCCCCCACCAAAAAAGAAGCAATCAATCTCTCCTTGCACAAACTGGCTCTACAGAGGCAAGATGTCCACCTCATCATCATCCTCCGATTCCTCACCCCTTTCACTGTGTACATCCCCCTCCTCACAGATTATTAATTTGTCCCCACTGGAATCCACCATCTTAGGTCCCCGTGTACTTTCTGGAGGCAATTGCTGCTGGTGAATGTCTCCACGGAGGAATTGATTATAATTCATTTTAATGAACATCATCTTCTCCACATTTTCTGGAAGTAACCTCGTACGCCGATTGCTGACAAGGTGAGCGGCTGCACTAAACACTCTTTCGGAGTACACACTGGAGTAGGTAGGCAACTTAGGTAGAATAAAGCCAGTTTCTGCAAGGGCCTCCAAATTGCCTCTTTTTCCTGCCAGTATACGTACGGACTGTCTGACGTGCCTACTTGGATGCGGTCACTCATATAATCCTCCACCATTCTTTCAATGGTGACAGAATCATATGCAGTGACAGTAGACGACATGTCAGTAATCGTTGGCAGGTCCTTCAGTCCGGACCAGATGTCAGCACTCGCTCCAGACTGCCCTGCATCACCGCCAGCGGGTGGGCTCGGAATTCTTAGCCTTTTCCTCGCACCCCCAGTTGCGGGAGAATGTGAAGGAGGAGATGGTGATGGGTCACGTTCCGCTTGACTTGACAATTTTCTCACCAGCAGGTCTTTGAACCTCTGCAGACTTGTGTCTGCCGGAAAGAGAGATACAACGTAGGTTTTAAATCTAGGATCGAGCATGGTGGCCAAAATGTAGTGCTCTGATTTCAACAGATTGACCACCCGTGAATCCTGGTTAAGCGAATTAAGGGCTCCATCCACAAGTCCCACATGCCTAGCGGAATCGCTCTGTTTTAGCTCCTCCTTCAATGTCTCCACCTTCTTCTGCAAAAGCCTGATGAGGGGAATGACCTGACTCAGGCTGGCAGTGTCTGAACTGACTTCACGTGTGGCAAGTTCAAAGGGTTGCAGAACCTTGCACAACGTTGAAATCATTCTCCACTATATCGTGGCCAGATGTATAGGCTTGAATGGCCTTTTGCTGCTCCTCCATCCTCTGAAGCATATAGAGGGTTGAATTCCACCTCGTTACCACCTCTTGCTTCAGATGATGGCAGGGCAGGTTCAGGAATGTTTGGTGGTGCTCCAGTCTTCTGTACGCGGTGCCTGAATGCCGAAAGTGGCCCGCAATTCTTCGGGCCACCGACAGGATCTCTTGCACGCCCCTGTCGTTTTTTAAATAATTCTGCACCACCAAATTCAAGGTATGTGCAAAACATGGGACGTGATGGAATTTGCCCAGATGTAATGCACGCACAATATTGCTGGCGTTGTCCGATGTCACAAATCCCCAGGAGAGTCCAATTGGGGTAAGCCATTCTGCGATGCTCTTCCTCAGTTGCCGTAAGAGGTTTTCAGCTGTGTACCTATTCTGGAAAGTGGTGATACAAAGCGTAGCCTGCCTAGGAACGAGTTGGCGTTTGCGAGATGCTGCTACTGGTGCAGCCGCTGCTGTTCTTGCTGCGAGAGGCAATACATCTACCCAGTGGGCTGTAACATTCATATAGTCCTGAGTCTGCCCTGCTCCACTTGTCCACATGTCCGTGGTTAAGTGCACATTGGGTACAACTGCATTTTTTAGGACACTGGTGAGTCTTTTTCTGAGGTCTGTGTACATTTTCGATATCACCTGCCTAGAGAAATGGAACCTAGATGGTATTTGGTACCGGGGACACAGTACCTCAATCAAGTCTCTAGTTGGCTCTGAATTAACGATGGATACCGGAACCACGTTTCTCACCGCCCAGGCTGCCAAGGCCTCAGTTATCCGCTTTGCAGCAGGATGACTGCTGTGATATTTCATCTTTCTCGCAAAGGACTGTTGGACAGTCAATTGCTTACTGGAAGTAGTACAAGTGGTCTTCCGACTTCCCCTCTGGGATGACGATCGACTCCCAGCAGCAACAACAGCAGCACCAGCAGCAGTAGGCGTTACACTCAAGGATGCATCGGAGGAATCCCAGGCAGGAGAGGACTCGTCAGACTTGACAATGACATGGCCTGCAGGACTATTGGCTTTCCTGGGTAAGGAGGAAATTGACACTGAGGGAGTTGGTGGTGTGGTTTGCAGGAGCTTGGTTACAAGAGGAAGGGATTTAGTGGTCAGTGGACTGCTTCCGCTGTCACCCAAAGTTTTTGAACTTGTCACTGACTTATGATGAATGCGCTGCAGGTGACGTATAAGGGAGGATGTTCCGAGGTGGTTAACGTCCTTACACCTACTTATTACAGCTTGACAAAGGCAACACATGGCTTGACACCTGTTGTCCGCATGTGTGTTGAAATAATTCCACACCGAAGAGCTGATTTTTTTTGTATTTTGACCAGGCATGTCAAGGGCCATATTCCTCCCACGGACAACAGGTGTCTCCCCGGGTGCCTGACTAAAACAAACCACCTCACCATCAGAATCCTCCTTGTCAATTTCCTCCCCAGCGCCAGCAACACCCATATCCTCATCCTGGTGTACTTCAACAGTGACATCTTCAATTTGACTATCAGGAACTGGACTGCGGGTGCTCCTTCCAGCACTTGCAGGGGGCGTGCAAATGGTGGAAGGCGCATGCTCTTCCCGTCCAGTGTTGGGAAGGTCAGGCATCGCAACCGACACAATTGGACTTTCCTTGGGGATTTGTGATTTTGAAGAACGCACAGTTCTTTGCTGTGCTTTTGCCAGCTTAAGTCTTTTCTTTTTTCTAGCGAGAGGATGAGTGCTTCCATCCTCATTTGAAGCTGAACCACTAGCCATGAACATAGGCCAGGGCCTCAGCCGTTCCTTGCCACTCCGTGTCGTAAATGGCATATTGGCAAGTTTACGCTTCTCCTCAGACGCTTTTAATTTTGATTTTTGGGTCATTTTACTGAACTTTTGTGTTTTGGATTTTACATGCTCTCTACTATGACATTGGGCATTGGCCTTGGCAGACGACGTTGATGGCATTTCATCGTCTCGGCCATGACTAGTGGCAGCAGCTTCAGCACGAGGTGGAAGTGGATCTTGATCTTTCCCTTTAACCTCCACATTTTTGTTCTCCATTTTTTAATGTGTGGAATCATATGCCAGTATCAATAGCAATGGCCTACTACTATATTTACTGCGCAAAACTAAAATGCACCACAGGTATAGAATGTAGATGAATAGTATACTTAATGGATGACGAGTGACGACACAGAGGTAGGTACACAGCAGTGGCCTACCGTACTGCTATATATAGAATACTTGTGGACACTGTCAGCAAACTGCAAAACTGTCTAAAATGCACCACAGGTATAGAATGTAGATGGATAGTATACTTAATGGATGACGAGTGACGACACAGAGGTAGGTACACAGCAGTGGCCTACCGTACTGCTATATATAGTATACTGGTGGACACTGTCAGCAAACTGCAAAACTGTCTAAAATGCACCACAGGTATACAATGTAGATGGATAGTATACTTAATGGATGACGAGTGATGACACAGAGGTAGGTACACAGCAGTGGCCTACCGTACTGCTATATATAGTATACTGGTGGACACTGTCAGCAAACTGCAAAACTGTCTAAAATGCACCACAGGTATACAATGTAGATGGATAGTATACTTACTTAATGGATGACGAGTGACGACACAGAGGTAGGTACACAGCAGTGGCCTACCGTACTGCTATATATAGTATACTGGTGGACACTGTCAGCAAACTGCAAAACTGTCTAAAATGCACCACAGGTATAGAATGTAGATGGATAGTATACTTAATGGATGACGAGTGACGACACAGAGGTAGGTACACAGCAGTGGCCTACCGTACTGCTATATATAGTATACTGGTGGACACTGTCAGCAAACTGCAAAACTGTCTAAAATGCACCACAGGTATACAATGTAGATGGATAGTATACTTAATGGATGACGAGTGACAACACAGAGGTAGGTACACAGCAGTGGCCTACCGTACTGCTATATATAGTATACTGGTGGACACTGTCAGCAAACTGCAAAACTGTCTAAAATGCACCACAGGTATAGAAAGTAGATGGATAATATACTTAATGGATGACGAGTGACGACACAGAGGTAGGTACACAGCAGTGGCCTACCGTACTGCTATATATAGTATACTGGTGGACACTGTCAGCAAACTGCAAAACTGTCTAAAATGCACCACAAGTATAGAATGTAGATGGATAGTATACTTAATGGATGACGAGTGACGACACAGAGGTAGGTACACAGCAGTGGCCTACCGTACTGCTATATATAGTATACTGGTGGACACTGTCAGCAAACTGCAAAACTGTCTAAAATGCACCACAGGTATACAATGTAGATGGATAGTATACTTAATGGATGACGAGTGACGGCACAGAGGTAGGTACACAGCAGTGGCCTACCGTACTGCTATATATAGTATAATGGTGGACACTGTCAGCAAACTGCAAAACTGTCTAAAATGCACCAGAGGTATACAATGTAGATGGATAGTATACTTAATGGATGACGAGTGATGACACAGAGGTAGGTACGCAGCAGTAGCCTACCGTACTGCTATATATAGTATACTGGTGGACACTGTCAGCAAACTGCAAAACTGTCTAAAATGCACCACAGGTATAGAATGTAGATGGTTAGTATACTTAATGGATGACGAGTGACGACACAGAGGTAGGTACACAGCAGTGGCCTACCGTACTGCTATATATATTATACTGGTGGACACTGTCAGCAAACTGCAAAACTGTCTAAAATGCACCACAGGTATAGAATGTAGATGGATAGTATACTTAATGGATGACGAGTGTCGACACAGAGGTAGGTACACAGCAGTGGCCTACCGTACTGCTATATATATTATACTGGTGGACACTGTCAGCAAACTGCAAAACTGTCTAAAATGCACCACAGGTATAGAATGTAGATGGATAGTATACTTAATGGATGACGAGTGTCGACACAGAGGTAGGTACACAGCAGTGGCCTACCGTACTGCTATATATAGTATACTGGTGGACACTGTCAGCAAACTGCAAAACTGTCTAAAATGCACCACAGGTATAGAATGTAGATGGATAATATACTTAATGGATGACGAGTGACGACACAGAGGTAGGTACACAGCAGTGGCCTACCGTACTGCTATATATAGTATACTGGTGGACACTGTCAGCAAACTGCAAAACTGTCTAAAATGCACCACAAGTATAGAATGTAGATGGATAGTATACTTAATGGATGACGAGTGACGACACAGAGGTAGGTACACAGCAGTGGCCTACCGTACTGCTATATATAGTATACTGGTGGACACTGTCAGCAAACTGCAAAACTGTCTAAAATGCACCACAGGTATACAATGTAGATGGATAGTATACTTAATGGATGACGAGTGACGGCACAGAGGTAGGTACACAGCAGTGGCCTACCGTACTGCTATATATAGTATAATGGTGGACACTGTCAGCAAACTGCAAAACTGTCTAAAATGCACCACAGGTATACAATGTAGATGGATAGTATACTTAATGGATGACGAGTGATGACACAGAGGTAGGTACGCAGCAGTAGCCTACCGTACTGCTATATATAGTATACTGGTGGACACTGTCAGCAAACTGCAAAACTGTCTAAAATGCACCACAGGTATAGAATGTAGATGGTTAGTATACTTAATGGATGACGAGTGACGACACAGAGGTAGGTACACAGCAGTGGCCTACCGTACTGCTATATATATTATACTGGTGGACACTGTCAGCAAACTGCAAAACTGTCTAAAATGCACCACAGGTATAGAATGTAGATGGATAGTATACTTAATGGATGACGAGTGTCGACACAGAGGTAGGTACACAGCAGTGGCCTACCGTACTGCTATATATAGTATACTGGTGGACACTGTCAGCAAACTGCAAAACTGTCTAAAATGCACCACAGGTATAAATGTAGATGGATAGTATACTTAATGGATGATGAGTGATGACACAGAGGTAGGTACACAGCAGTGGCCTACCATACTGCTATATATAGTATACTGGTGGACACTGTCAGCAAACTGCAAAACTGTCTAAAATGCACCACAGGTATACAATGTAGATGGATAGTATACTTAATGGATGACGAGTGACGACACAGAGGTAGGTACACAGCAGTGGCCTACCGTACTGCTATATATAGTATACTGGTGGACACTGTCAGCAAACTGCAAAACTGTCTAAAATGCACCACAGGTATACAATGTAGATGGATAGTATACTTAATGGATGACGAGTGACGACACAGAGGTAGGTACACAGCAGTGGCCTACCGTACTGCTATATATAGTATACTGGTGGACACTGTCAGCAAACTGCTAAACTAGTCTAAAATGCACCACAGGTATACAATGCAGATGGATAGTATACTTAATGGATGACGAGTGACGACACAGAGGTAGGTACAGCAGTGCACTCTGCACTGTACTACTCCTATATAATATTAATTATACTGGTGGTCCCCAGTCCCCACAATAAAGCAGCACACTGTGAGCACAGATATGGAGTGTTTTTCAGGCAGACAACGTATACTGGTGGTCACTGTCAGCAAAACTCTGCACTGTACTCCTGCTATAGCTGCTCCCCAGTCCCCACAATTAAGCAGTGTGAGCACTCAGCACAGATATATCATGCAGCACACTGAGCACAGATATGGTATGGAGCGTTTTTTTCAGGCAGAGAACGGATAAAAACTGGTGGTCACTTATCAGCAAAACTCTGCACTGTACTCCTCCTAACAGCTGCTCCCCAATCCTCCCCACAAATAAGAAATAAAGTAAACCAATCAACTTCTACAATAAAAGGAGAGGACGCAAGCCACGTCCTCTCCCTATCATCTCCAATGAACGAGTGAAAATGGCGGCGACGCGCGGCTGCTTATATAGAATCCGAATCTCGCGAGAATCCGACAGCGGGATGATGACGTTCGGGCGCGCTCGGGTTAGCCGAGCAAGGCGGGAAGGTTCTAACCTGCCTCGGACACGTGTGAAAAAGGTGAAGTTCGGGGGGGGTTCGGTTTCTCCGAAACCGAACCCGCTCATCACTAGTCAGAAGTACTGGCCACGCATCAATAATCAATGTTCAAGCTTGCATATCATGACAGTAAACACCATATTGCCATGGTTCCGGACAACATGTTGGGAAGTATGGTGCTGCGTTAAACAAATGCTTTATTCCAAGAATGAAGCATTGGTAAACAAAACAAATCATTCTGTTCTGGTAACATAATGGTGTTTCCAGAACCGGGAATACCACCTTGATGGTTTAAAATTGAGTACTCCCAATGGGGTAACTTAAGGAAGGGCTTCCACTCATGGGTAACTGCTTTGTGCATGCTTCCCAGGCTAAAATGTGCTAGCCAGCCTTTGCTTATTAGTGACCTACGCTGCAGAACCATCATTTTGATTGTCTTTTTGTCTTTTGATTGGTTATGCCATCCGAGTTCACCCAGCATCCTGCACATCGGGTGAACTCAGACTCTATTATATCCTTCCCAATGTGTTGTTTTGTATGTGTATTAAAAGTTCTAAATGTACATACGAAACTTTTGGAAACTCTTTATGTTTCCTAGGAGAGCTTTTTACAGTTTTCCCAGTAACACTGAAGGTTCTGATGAGTTTCACTGCAATCCGCACTTAGATGGTATCCTCAGTATATCTGGTAATATCTATTGGAATATGTGTGTATAGGTGGTGGTACTGTTCTATTGCTGGTATTATGGGGTGAGTGCCTGTATCACTTTAGTGTTATAGTGGTAATGCCGGTTTACCCTAACCTTGCCATTGCTTATTTCTTTTGGCGGGGCCCTTACATCCACTGGTTTTTCTCATAATGTGTGCTGTTCATTTCAACTAACCTTTGCAATTGGCCTTTCATGGATTCTTGTTGCCACTTTTCTTTTTTGCTACTACTGCCCCATCTTTCCTAAGTTTCATGACTTGATGTCATTAATGTATTATTATTATTTTCAAGTGTTGATTTTTTGATGAAAACTTGCATATATAATCCTGTTGGTTTGGAATGGTGAATTAATGTCAAAGCAAGAACCACAAAGTATTTATTTTGTAGTATTTATTAAAATAAATAAAGAATTTTTGCTTTTCGTTTACTTTCTTGAAATTTCAATACAGAAAAATTATATTTGGGCCATTTCAGTTACTTTGTATTTGTGTTAAAATGAGCAGGAAGGCTAAGGAAATGCAACTTCATCTGGAAAAAAAAAGTATCATTTGCGTGGGTGCTGCATAAAAAAAAGACAATAACTGCTATCGATGTTGGGAAGTGCCAAGGACAAAGACCAAAAATGGCATCAGCAGTGAAGGGGGTAAAAAGCTAGGTAAAACATAATAATGTGTAAGCAAGAATTATGTCTCTCAATAAATTTTTATTAAACATCAATAAAATTATTTGCAAAATTTGTTACCCTAGATGTACCATGACTAATGAGCTGATCACTTCATAAAGTTTGCAAGCTATGTCTCTAGGTAAATTGCTGATTTTAGCACACAATTAAATCCTATTGGCTGCACACCTTTGCTGCATTCACATATTACACAGAAGAGTTTTTGTTCATTGAAATATCCTTTTACATCGCATCAGTAAACCATTGATCCTAGGTACAAAAGACTCCAAGGGAACCAGACATTAATGGATTGTGTTGTAAATAAACTTTGTTCAGCAATAAAATATTACATTTTTATAAATAATCAGGTTGAGGTATTCATACACTGTTGTGCTTTAAACCTTGGATTTCAATCTATACTGTAGCAGTCTTTTGTAAATGTTATTTTCTTGGCATGATCCAGGTCTAAGCAAAAATATAAGCAATCATTATTATAAAGCTATGGAAGGTCAGAAGTTATACAAAAAGAAAAAAATAAACAATATTGTACCTTATGGAAAGCCATGAAGTATGTTTTCAAAATTGTAAAGGCAATGGGGGTCATTCCGAGTTGTTCGCTCGTTATTTTTTTTTTCGCAACGGAGCGACTGCGCCAAGTAAATTTGCTATGCAGTTAGAAATTTAACTCACGGCATTACGATGTTTTTTCTTCGTTCTGGTGATCGTAATGTGATTGACAGGAAGTGGGTGTTTCTGGGCAGAAACTGGCCGTTTTATGGGTGTGTGTGAAAAAACGCTACCGTTTCTGGGAAAAACGCGGGAGTGGCTGGAGAAACGGAGGTGTGTCTGGGCGAACGCTGGGTGTGTTTGTGATGTCAAACCAGGAACGACAAGCACTGAACTGATCGCACTGGCAGAGTAAGTCTCGAGCTACTCAGAAACTGCACAGAGATGTCTTTTCGCAATATTGCGAATCTTTCGTTCGCAATTTTGATAAGCTAAGATTCACTCCCAGTAGGCGGTGGCTTAGCGTGTGCAAAGCTGCTAAAAGCAGCTTGCGAGCGAACAACTCGGAATGACACCCAATGTCAGATCCCCTCTGGGAGGAATTCAGCAGCAAGAATGCCAGTAGCAGCCATAGAGTGTGATTGCATCACATAAAAGGAGATTGCAGTTAGTGACTGAACAATGCAATTGGACTTGAATGCATGATTAGCTGTTTGAATGCTCGGCCCTAAGATATATGTCTACTAATAGAGATATATCAGGATGAAATGGGCAACAATATTTGTCCAATATACTTAAATCTTTAAATACACAAAAGTGCCATGTATAAGAAACTCTCTTGTATAGAATTAGTTAAAACTTAACGTTTATTAGGCACCATTAGAATAAATATGTGGTTGCCTCTGAGATAAATTTCCCATAGGGCATAACAATAGCATAAACCCCTAATAAAACCTTAAACATCCTAACGGCTGATGGATGACCATATGTGTGAATAAACCCTTAACACTTAACATCATTCTAAAATAAAGACTCAGAGACTTAGGTTTGGCAGAAATATTTAGCTGATTTATTAATAACTCTAAATTAAATGCTGAAATAAAGGATTAAATAATGGTGGCCAAGAAAGAACGGCTAACTTCTACCCGCACCCGCACAACTGTACCAACTTAACACTCAATCTAACAACAAACGGTATCAACTCAACCTTCTACATTGACTACGCACCCATCCGGGTGGTGTCGTTGTCCCCGACCGGGTGATCCAACAGATGCATACAGTCAATGAAGGTGAACGCACCAAACAAACCCAAAATAACCATTAAACATCTAGCTATGACCTAAAAACAGATAACCTGTCGTTCTTTCCCGCCAATCAGCTAACGCAACAATCCACCCCCAACTACCGCAAAAAAGGTGAGGGAGGGTGGGAAGAACAGGAAAGGAGGAAGCTCCTCCTCTTCTCACCCCATATCAAGCAGCTAGCTTCTACCAACACACATCCCTATTGGATGGCTAGTCACCTGTCTTCCACAAGGACATCCACAGCCTATGGATGATTAACCCTCTCCACTCCTATTTCAGTCATTTTGTTCTTCTAAACATCTTAACGGCTGATGGATGACCATTTAAACCCTTAACACTTAACATAATTCTAAAATAAAGACTAAGAGACTTAGGTTTGGCAGAAATTGTTAGCTGAGTTATTAATAACTCTAAATTAAATGCTGAAATAAAGGATTAAATAATGGTGGCCAAGAAAGAACGGCTAACTTCTACCCCCACCCGTACAACTGTACCAACTTAACACTCAACCTAACAACAAACAGTATTCACTCAACCTTCTACCTTAACTACCCACCCGTCTGGGTTGTGTCGCTGTCCCCGATCGGGTGATCCAGCAGATGCATACAGTCAACAAAGGTGAGCGCACCAAACAAACCCAAAATAACCATTAAACATCTAGCTATGACCTAAAAACAGGTAACCTGCCGTTCTTTCCTGCCAAAGCGAAGTTGCTGCCACCAAAACCTAAGGCACTGAAGACACCCAACAAACATATCCTCCAAAAAGATACGTAAACCTTCCCTATCCAAAAGGATGCCATCAGGATGGAAAAGATAGTGATACCTAAACCTGATCTTCTCAATTACCACACCACCAGCCTCCAGTACCCATTTGGCCACAGCAGAGATAAGCTTTATCCTGGCCTCATCAATTGCCCTACAGTCCTTAGCTCCTCATCAACACAACCTGGGCACAATAAAAGACCATATTAATGTGCAGGAAGGCCACGCTCTCTCAATAAGCACCAAATCATCCAAAATAGCACCATGTAACTCCAATTGCGACATCTTCCCCAAATCATTGCCACGTAAGTGAAGTACTAATACACCGGGCAACCCATGACACCTCACGTTCTCTAGCAGGAATGCCTTCAAATCATGCCACCTCATACCTCTCACACCTAACCACCTGATGATCTCAGTGCCATGAAAAACAGGCACCTCATCGGAGGCAACAAACCTAGCTGCCCATTAAACGAATGTGCACCTATCACCCACTAACCCTATAGGGAATGGAAGAAGATAAAAAATTGGTTAGTATGGATATGCAAGTTGAGACCATACAGTAACTGTGTAGGAGGATCAGCTAAAAGAAAAAAGTCTTGTGAAGTACACCACAGTGACATTGGTGACTAGCTTCTGTCATGCTCGGTGGAGATAGGGGCTCTGACAACTGAGATTGGGCTGGGAGGACAACTGACTGTGTAGGAAGGCTCTGGACACTGACAGTACCTTCCTCCCCCCTTTTCAGGGTGGACTCCGGACACCCTCGAGCCTTCTCCGAGTTTCTGGCATGAAAGGCCCGGACCAATCTTGGGACATTAACTTCCTCTGCCGAAACCCAGGATCTTTCCTTCAGTCCATATCCCTTCCAGTCAATAAGATATTGGAGGCGACCATATCTTCTATGGCAGTCAAGGATTTTTTGAACCTCAAACTCTTCTCCTTGAGCAGCTTGAACTTTGGGAGGTTTAGAAAGTGCAGACCGAAAATGATTAAGTATGAACGGCTTCAGTAAGGAGATGTGGAATGCATTAGGAGTTCTCAAATAAGTCAGCAACGTGACCTTGTACGATACTGGATTCAATATTCTTTCTATAGGATATGGTCCAATGAATCAGGGGACAAATTTTCTAGAGGGGACTTTGAGTCTTACGTTCTGAGTGGAAATCCAGACTTGATCTCCCACTTTGAGGCTAGGGACCGCCTTCCGTTTCTGATCTGCAAAGAGTTTGTATTTATTGGATGTTTTGAGCAGAGCCTCATGAACTTGTTTCGATGACTTAGAGAATTGTCGAAGAGCTAACTCCGCAGCAGGGGCTTCGAGAGAAGGGAGTGGTTGGAAAACAGGAACATGTGGATGGAATCCATAATTCACATAGAACAGTGTGGAATTGGTAGCTGAAAAAAAGTCTTGCGAAGTACACCACAGTGACATTGGTGACTAGCTTCTGTCATGCTCGGTGGAGATAGGGGCTCTGACAACTGAGATTGGGCTGGGAGGACAACTGACTGTGTAGGAAGGCTCTGGACACTGACAGTACCTTCCTCCCCCCTTTTCAGGGTGGACTCCGGACACCCTCGAGCCTTCTCCGAGTTTCTGGCATGAAAGGCCCGGACCAATCTTGGGACATTAACTTCCTCTGCCGAAACCCAGGATCTTTCCTTCAGTCCATATCCCTTCCAGTCAATAAGATATTGGAGGCGACCATATCTTTTACGGCAGTCAAAGATTTTTTGAACCTCAAACTCTTCTCCTTGAGCAGCTTGAACTTTGGGAGGTTTAGAAAGTGCAGACCGAAAATGATTAAGTATGAACGGCTTCAGTAAGGAGATGTGGAATGCATTAGGAGTTCTCAAATAAGTCAGCAACGTGACCTTGTACGATACTGGATTCAATATTCTTTCTATAGGATATGGTCCAATGAATCAGGGGACAAATTTTCTAGAGGGGACTTTGAGTCTTACGTTCTGAGTGGAAATCCAGACTTGATCTCCCACTTTGAGGCTAGGGACCGCCTTCCGTTTCTGATCTGCAAAGAGTTTGTATTTATTGAAAGTTTTGAGCAGAGCCTCATGAACTTGTTTCCATGACTTAGAGAATTGTCGAAGAGCTAACTCCGCAGCAGGGGCTTCGAGAGAAGGGAGTGGTTGGAAAACAGGAACATGTGGATGGAATCCATAATTCACATAGAACAGTGTGGAATTGGTAGCTGAATGATACAGACTGTTGTGAGCAAATTCAGTGAATGGGAGATAGTCCAGCCAATCATCCTGAGAAGAAGACATGAAGATTCACAGAAAGGTCTTTAAGTCTTGGTTTACTCTCTCAGTCTGGCCGTCCGATTGGGGATGGTATGCAGAATAGAAATTCAACTTCATCCCAAGGACCGAGCACAACGCTTTCCAAAATGTAGCCACAAACTGATGCCCTCGATTGGAAACAATCTCTTGTGGAAGACCATGTAACTGGAAGATGTCTGATATGAACAGTTTCAACAGCTGTGAAGCAGATGGTAACCCTGAAAGTGGAACAAAGTATGCCATTTTGGAGAACCGGTCTACAATGACCCAAATGGTGTTTCGTCCTCTAGAGACTGGCAAATAAGTTATAAAATCCATGCAGATGTGTGTCCAAGATTTCTCTGGGACCGGTAGGGGATGAAGCAGACCAGGTGGTGATCCTTTTGGACTCTTATGTTGAGCGCACTTTGGACAGGCAGCTATGAATTCCAAGACATCTGTCTTCAGATGAGGCCACCAGTAGGAGCGTTGTATGAATTTAAGAGTCTTGAGGCTACCAGCATGTCCCATACAAGGTGAGGTATGAGCCCACGTGAGCAATCTTTTTCGAAGTTCCAGTGCAACAAAGGTTCTTCCCAGTGGAGGAAGTGGAGCAGTATGAGTTGCAGCATCCAGGATGAATTGTCTGTCTGAAAGATCTGTGGACTCATTCGAATTTATGAACGAGAAAGTGCATCTGCTTTCCAATTGAGAGAACCTGGATGATAACTGAGCTTGAAAGAAAAAATAAGATTTTAAACCTACCAGTAAATCTTTTTCTCCTAGTCCGTAGAGGATGCTGGGGACTCCATAAGGACCATGGGGAATAGACGGGCTCCGTAGGAGACATGGGCACTAAAAAGAACTTTAGATATGGGTGTGCTCTGGCTCCTCCCTCTATGCCCCTCTTCCAGACCTCAGTTAGAGAAACTGTGCCCAGAGGAGATGGACAGTACGAGGAAAGGATTTTTGTTAACCTAAGGGCAAGATTCATACCAGCCCACACCATCCACACCGTATAACATGGAATATACGAACCAGTTAACAGTATGAAACAAAACTGCATCAGACAACGACTGATCCTAACTGTAACATAACCCTTATGTAAGCAAAAACTATATACAAATCTTGCAGAAGAAAGTCCGCACTGGGACAGGCGCCCAGCATCCTCTACGGACTAGGAGAAAAAGATTTACCGGTACGTTTAAAATCTTATTTTCTGTTACGTCCTAGAGGATGCTGGGCGCCTTAAGGACCATGGGGATTATACCAAAGCTCCAAACCGGGCGGGAGAGTGCGGATGACTCTGCAGAACCGATTGAGCAAACATTAGGTCCTCGTCAGCCAGGGTATCAAACTTGTAGAACTTTGCAAAGGTGTTTGAACCAGACCAAGTAGCAGCTCGGTACAGCTGTAATGTACAGCCGCCCAAGAAGAGCCCACCTTCCTAGTGGAATGGGCCTTTACAGAATTTGGTAACAGCAATCCAGCCGTAGAATGAGGCTGCTGAATCGTGTTACAGATCCAGCGAGCAATAGTCTGCTTCGAAGCAGGAGCGCCAACCTTGTCGGCTGCATACAGGACAAACAATGCCTCTGTTTTCCTAACCCTAGCCATTCTGACCACATACATTTTCAATGCCCTGACCACATCAAGGGACTCGGAATCCTCCAAGTCCAGCATAGCCACATGCACCACAATAGGCTGGTTCATATGAAAAGATGAAACCACCTTGGGCAAAAATTGAGGACGAGTCCGCAATTCAGCTCTATCCACATGGAAAATCAGATAGGGGCTTTTGTGAGATAAAGCCGCCAACTCCGACACTCGCCTAGCCGATGCCAAGGCCAACAACATGACCACTTTCCAAGTGAGATACTTTAATTCCACCGTTTTAAGTGGTTCAAACCAGTGAGACTTAAGGAACCGCAACACCATGTTAAGGTCCCAGGGTGCCACTGGAGGTACAAAAGGAGGCTGGATATGCAGCACTCCCTTCACAAAAGTCTATACTTCTGGGAGAGAAGCCAATTCCTTCTGAAAGAAAATGGATAGGGCCGAAATCTGAACCTTAATGGAGCCTAATTTTAGGCCCAAATTCACTCCAGTCTGTAGGAAGTGAAGGAAACGGCCCAGATGGAATTCTTCCGGAGGAGCATTCCTAGACTCACACCAAGATACATACTTCCGCCATATACGGTGATAATGTTTTGCTGTCACGTCCTTCCTAGCCTTTATCAGAGTAGGAATGAACTCATCCGGAATTCCCTTTTCCGCTAGGAACGGTGTTCAACCGCCATGCCGTCAAACGCAGCCGTGGTAAGTCTTGGAACAGACAGGGCCACTGTTGTAACAGGTCCTCTCTTAGAGGAAGAGGCCATGGATCTTCTGTGAGCATTTCCTGCAGATCCGGATACCAGGCCCTTCTTGGCCAATCTGGAACAATGAGAATTGTCTGTACTCCTCTTCATCTTATAATTCTCAATATCTTGGAGATGAGAGGAAGAGGAGGAAACACATAGACGGTGTCACCAGGGCGTCTACTGCCACCGCCTGAGGGTCCCTTGACCTGGCGCAATACCTCGGTAGTTTCTTGTTGAGACGTGATGCCATCATGTCTATCTGAGGCAGTCCCCACTGACTTGCAATCTCTGCGAAGACTTCCTGATGAAGTCACAACTCTCCTGGATGTAGATCATGTCTGCTGAGGAAGTCTGCTTCCCAGTTGTCCACTCCCGGAATGAAGACTGCTGTCAGAGTGCTTACATGATTTTCCGCCCAGTGAAGAATCCTGGTGGCTTCTGCCATTGCCACTCTGCTCTTTGTTCCGCCTTGGCGGATTACATGAGCCACTGCGGTGATGTTGTCTGACTGAATCAGAACCGGTAGGTCGCGAAGCAACTTCTCCGCTTGACGAAGGGCGTTGTATATGACCCTCAACTCCAGGACGTTGATGTGAAGACAAGCCTCCTGGCTTGACCAGAGACCTTGGAAGTTTCTTCCCTGTGTGACTGCTCCCCAACCTCGGAGGCTCGCGTTCGGGGTTACCAGGACCCAGTCCTGAATGCCGAACCTGCGACCCTCTAGAAGGTGAGCACTCTGCAGCCACCACAGGAGAGATACCCTGGCCCTGGGGGACAGGGTGATCATCTGATGAATCTGTAGATGTGTCCTCACATGGAACCTGCCGAATGGAATGGCCTCATAAGACGCTACCATCTTCCCCAGAACTCGAGTGCAGTGATACACCGACACCCTTTTTGGCTTCAATAGGTCCCTGACTAAATTCATGAGATCTTGGGCCTTTTCCATCGGAAGATACACTCTTTTCTGGTCAGTATCCAGAATCATGCCTAAGAAAGGTAAACGAGTCGTTGGAACCAACTGTGACTTCGGGATATTGAGAATCCAGCCGTGCTGTTGCAACACCTTCAGGGGAAGTGATACTCTGTTCAGCAACTGCTCTCTTGATCTCGCTTTTATTGGGAGATCGTCCAAGTACGGGATAATTGTGACACCCTGCTTGCGCAGGAGCACCATCATTTCCGCCATTACCTTGGTGAAAATCCTCGGGGCTGTGGAAAGCCCAAACGGCAACGTCTGAAATTGGTAATGACAATCCTGTACAGCAAATCTCAGGAACGCCTGATGAGGTGGATATATGGGAACATGAAGGTATGCATCCTTTATGTCAAGGGACACCGTATAATCCCCCCCTTCCAGGCTGGCGATGACCGCTCTGAGCGATTCCATCTTGAACTTGAACCTTTTGAAGTATAGGTTTAAGGATTTTAAATTTAAAATGGGTCTTGACCGAACCGTCCGGTTTCGGGACTACAAACAGGGTTGAGTAATACCCCATTCCCTGCTGAAGCAGGGGAACTTTGACCACCACTTGTTGAAGACACAATTTATGAATTGTATTTAAAACTATCTCCCTCTCTGGGAAAGAAGCCGGTAGGGCCGATTTGAAAAATCGGCGAGGAGGCACCTCTTCGAATTCCAGCTTGTAACCCTGGGAAACAATTTCTATTGCTCAGGGATCCACCTGTGAGTGAACCCAGACGTGGCTGAAAAGTCGAAGACGTGCCCCCACTGGGGCGGATTCCCTCAGCGGAGCCCCAGCGTCATGCGGTGGATTTTGTAGAGGTCGGGGAGGACTTCTGCTCCTGGGAACTAGCTGTGGTTGGCAGCTTTTTCCCCCTGCCCTTACCTCTGGCAAGAAAGGAAGATCCCCGTACTCTCTTGGGTTTATGCGACCGAAGGGACTGCATCTGGTAATGTGGCGTTTTCTTAGGCTGTGAGGAAACATAAGGCAAAAAAGTTGAATTACCTGCCGTAGCTGTGGAAACTAGGTCCGTGAGACCTTCTCCAAACAATTCCTCACCCTTGTAAGGTAAAACCTCCATATGCCTCTTCGAGTCGGCATCACCCGTCCATTGTCGGGTCCATAGGGCTCGTCTAGCAGAAATCGCCATAGCGTTGGCTCTGGAACCCAGTAGGCCAACGTCCCTCTGAGCATCTCTCATATATAGGACAGCATCTTTAATATGACCCAGGGTCAAAAAAATGGTTTCCTTATCCAGAGTATCTATATCAGCAGATAAGGTATCTGACCACGCTGCTACAGCGCTACAAACCCAAGCCGACGCTATCGCCGGTCTGAGTAAGGTACCTGTATGTGTGTAAATTGACTTCAAGGTAGTCTCCTGCCTGCGATCAGCAGGATCCTTGAGGGTTGCCGTGTCTTGAGATGGCAGCGCTACCTTTTTGGATAAGCGCGTCAACGCTTTGTCCACCCTTGGGGAGGATTCCCACCATATCCTGTCCTTAGCCTGGAAAGGATACGCCACAAGAATCCTTTTGGGAATCTGCAGTTTTTTGTCTGGAGATTCCCAAGCCTTTTCAAATAACTCGTTCAGCTCATGAGATGGGGGAAAGGTAACCTCAGGTTTCTTTTCCTTATACATACGCACACTCGTGTCAGGGACAGAGGGGCCATCTGTGATATGCAACACATCTTTTATTGCAATAATCATATAATGAATACTTTTAGCCAATTTTGGCTGCAACTTTGCATTATCGTAGTCGACACTGGAGTCAGAATCCGTGTCGGTATCAGTGTCTACTACTTGGGATAGTGGACGCTTTTGAGACCCAGAAGGTCCCTGCGACATAGTGCAAGGCAGGGTTTGACTCCCTGTATATTCCCTGGACTCTGTTTTGTCCAACCTTTTGTGTAATAAATTCACATTTGCATTTAAAACATTCCACATATCCAACCAGTCAGGTGTCGGCGTTGCCGACGGAGACACCACAATCATTTGCTCCACCTCCTCCCTAGAAGAGCCTTCCGCTTCAGACATGCCGACACACGCGTACCAACACCCCATACACTCAGAGAATTCTCTATATGGAGACAGTTCCCCCACAAGGCCCTTAGGAGAGACAGAGAGAGAGTATGCCAGCACACACCCATCGCCAATGACCCTGGAAAAAATACCCAGATAGCGCTTTTATTATATTATATTTACTGCGCCAAATTATGTGCCCTCCCTTCTTGAAAACCCTCTGTCACCGTGTTCAGCAGGGGAGAGTCCGGGGAGCCAGCTTCTCAGCGGTGTGCTGTGGAGAAAATGGCGCTGGTGAGTTCTGAGGGATCAAGCTCCGCCCCCTCAGCGGCGGGCTTCGGTCCTGCTCGATTCCGTTTAAAAACTGGCGGGGGATCTCTAATATACAGTGCAGAGCCTATATATATACTTTTTTTGCCAGTCCCAGAGGTTTAAATTGCTGCCCAGGGCGCCCCCCACCCCCACCCCCCCGCGACCTGCACCCTTACAGTGCCTGCCGTGTGTGTTTTGTGTGGGAGCAATGGCGCGCAGCGTTACCGCTGCGCATTACCTCAGTGAAGATCTGAAGTCTTCTGCCACCTCTGAAGTCTTCTTATCTTCTCCTACTCACCCGGCTTCTATCTTCCGGCTCTGTGAGGAGGACGGCGGCGCAGCTCCGGGACGAACAGCTAGGAGAGACCTGCGTTCTGACTCCCTCTGGAGCTAATGGTGTCCAGTAGCCTAAGAAGCAGAGCCTAGCATTTAAGAAGGTCTGCTTCTCTCTCCTCAGTCCCTCGATGCAGGGAGCCTGTTGCCAGCAGGCTCCCTGAAAATAAAAAACCTAACAAAAATTATTTCTTTCAGGAAACTCAGGAGAGCTCCCTGTAATGCACCCAGTCTCCTCTGGGCACAGTATCAAACTGAGGTCTGGAGGAGGGGCATAGAGGGAGGAGCCAGTGCACACCCATATCTAAAGTTCTTTTTAGTGCCCATGTCTCCTGCGGAGCCCATCTATTCCCCATGGTCCTTACGAAGTCCCTAGCATCCTCTAGGACATAAGAGAAATGGCGGAAGAAAAGTCCTCCACCTGAAAGGGACAACTGAGATCAGGTTGTGGAAGGATAGGGGCTGACATGAAGGCCTCTTTCAGAAATGAAAAAGCTTTTAGTGCTTCAGGTGGCCAAGCTGCAGGGTTAGACCCTTTTCTTGTTAGTGCTGTAATCGGAGCAATGATGGAGGAGTAATCTTTAATGAACTTCCTACAGAAATTGTCGAAGCCCAAGAAATGCTGGATTCCCATCAGAGTGACAGGAAGGGTGGTCCAATCTCTGATTGCCTGGGCTTTGGCAGGATCCATCTGTAATTCCCTCCTGGAGATGATGTAACCTAAAAAGGGATGGAGGAAACCTCAAACGTTCACTTCTCCAGTTTACAAGAGTACATTTTTCCTTAGACGTCTCAAGACTTCTCTGACCTGTTCTTGATGGACCTTCAGATCTTTGGATAATATCAGGATATCGTCCAGATACACAACCAGGCACTTATAGAGGAGATCCTGAAATAACTCATTGACATTATTCTGGAAGACTGCTGGAGCATTGCACAAACCAAAGGGCATTACCAGATATTCATAATGCCCGTCACGGGTATTGAACGCGGTCTTCCACTCGTTTCCCGCGTGAATGCGTATAAGATTATAAGCTCTGCGTAGGTCCAATTTGGTGAAAATGGTAGCTCCCTTTTCTGGGTTGAACAGTTCGGGGATCAAGGGCAAGGGGTATCTGTTCTTAACTGTAACTTAATTAAGGCCCCAGTAGTTAATGCAAGTCCACAGGCCCCCGTCTTTCTTTTTAACGAAAACAAAAACATGCCCCAGCTGGAGAAGAAGAGGGATGAATGAATCTTTTGGCCAAGTTCTCCTGTATGTACTCTGACAGTGTTTGGGTTTCCGGGAGAGATAAAGGATACGTTTGGCCTCTGGGAGGTATTTTACCAGGCAGTAATTCAATAGGACAGTCCCAAGTGTGATGGGGAGGCAGAGTATCTGCCCCCTGCTTACTGAAGACGTCTGAGAAAGGTTGATAAGCGTCTGGTAGGCTAGAAGAGTGTAGATAATGAAGTGGCTTAACAGTGGACAGACAACTCTGGGTACATGACTTCCCCAGGCGAGCACATCCATGGTTAGCCAATCCAAATGGGGGTTGTGCTTCTGTAAGCACAGGAATCCATTTTTTGAGAGGCTTTGGGATTACCAGAAAGGAGATAGCTTCAAAATGGAGAATTCCAACTTTCATCTTCAGAGGAACAGTACGGAGGGTGATGATCCCTTTGGGAATGTAACTTCCATCTACCGCGGTGACAGAGATAGCCCGCTCTAAAGGAATGGTCAGTACTTTGAAATGTTGAACTAAGGCGGAAGTAATGAAACTTTCAGCGGCTCCTTAATCTAAAAGTGCTGTAACATGGAGAGAAGAGGAGGGAAGCTCCAGACAGATAGACAACAATGACTCTTTTCTGCTAGGTTGTACGGGGAATACTCCTAGCTTAACCTCTCCTGCATAAGCTAGGAACGGGAGTTTCCCGGCCGTTGGATACAAGATTTAACAAAGTGGTCGGCCGCCCCACAATACATGCAGAGGATGCCCAGTCTGCGTTTTTGAGGTTCCTCATTGGTGAGATGAGAACGGTTGACTTGCATGGGTTCTTCAGTTGATGGTGAAGATGGTCTTGGAGTGAGGCTAGCCCATGGTTTTCGTCATTCATACCTTGTACATTCAAGACAACGCTCTTTATATCTCTGATCCAATTTATTGCATACAGAGTTTAACTTATCAAGCTTAGTTGGCACATCTTGCGTGGTCAGATCATCCTTAATCCTGTCGGAGAGACCATTCTAAAAGGTAACAATGAGAGCTTCTTCGTTCCAGCTCAGTTCAGAAGAAAGAGTACAGAATTGGATCACGTACTGGGCTACGGAGTGGGTTCCGTGATGCAGATGCAGGATCTCCAGGGAAGCAGAGGTGGTCCGGCCTGGTTCATCAAAGATCCTACAAAAAGCTGCCGCAAAATCTGGGTAGATCGAGAGTAAGGGGTCAGATCTCTCCCACAATGGGGAAGCCATGTCCAGAGCTTGCCCGGTTAAAAGGGATATGATGTATGCAATCTTTGATCGATCGGATGGGAAATTGGTCGACTGTAACTCGAACTGAATCTCACATTGATTGAGAAAGCCACGGCATTGCTTTGGACTGTCGTTGAATTTACTGGGTGGTGGCAATTGTAAACATGATACCGGCATGGATACTGAAGAATTGGAAGCTGGAGGGTTAGGAGCTGGAGCTGGAGTCTGAGATGTGGATATGGCGGCATGAAGAGAGTCCAAATCGGAGGACATATTCTGCATGAATTGAACAATCTGTGCCTGCCTGGACTCCTGTTTGTTTAACCGAGTCAGAATGTCAGCAGGGGCAATGCCCTCGGTAGCCTGCTCATTCGTAAGATTCATGGGGCCAAGTGCTTACTGTCACGCTTGGTGGAGATAGGGGCTCGGACAACCGAGCTTGGGCTTGGAGGACAGCTGACTGTGTAGGAAGTAAACAAGGTGGTTGAATGTAGTTCTTCCTCATGAGGTGGAGGCCTAGTAGGTGTTAGAGTTGGCTGGAGGGTGTAAGAAAGAGTGAGGACTCTGTAAGAGGATAACTGTATTTTAATGAAGAAACAACTGTACATCGATACTTGAAAGATACGGGAAAAGAACTGAAGTCTATGAATAAACGACTTGAGGAATGGAGCTGAAGATCACCAGTATTTGAGGAACTGAAAGACTGTGTTTTGTAGTTGGTAGACGAGGCTGAAGGAGACTGGGTTTTGAAGAACTGAAAGATTGTGGCTTGTGACTGGTAGACGAGATTGAAGGAGACTGGTTTTTGAAGAACTGAAAGACTGTGGCTTGTGACTGGTAGACAAGGTTAAAGGATCTTAGACTTTGAAGAAATGAAGACCGTGGCTAGGGCTTGGAAAGCGAGGCTGAAGAACTCAGATTCTGAAGAAATGAAGACTGTGGTTTGAGCTTGCGGCACACCCGCAGGAACCACCGTTTAGCACCCGAAGGCCCTTAATGACCGGGATCCCTGCGACTGCCTCCACGAGTGGCGATGGGTTAAGCGACAGGACTACAGCAGCAACAGGTCATGGACTGATGATAGCAACCAAAACCGGGGAACCAGGAGCAGCCTGGGAGCACAGAGCTGGAGCACCTTTCATAGGAAAGTAACTTGAAGCACTGGCACTCTCTCCATGAGCCAGCCCCCTTTTATAAGGGAAGACTGCACCGGATTGGCTGGAAACAGAGTGTGAATTCAAATGGCAGAACTCAGGTCTCCATCATGGCCGCCCCCAGCACTGGGGACATTCTCAGCTGCAGCACTTTAGCTAACCGCCAGATGGCTCTGCTGCAGCGACTACCCGCCGCAGCTCCCAGCCCCCAACCTCCAGAAGCCGCACATGCACCCAAAGGACCTGCTGCGAGCAGCTCCCTGCCGCCGCAACCGTGCCAACCACCGGGATGGCAGCCCCCGGGAGACCATGCTGGAGGTAAGGCTCTGGACACTGACAGCTTCCAGCCAATAGAAAGCAACAAAAATGCACAAAGGGGAAAGAGTACAAACAAACAAAGGGGGGGGGGAGGGGGAGTGTGTGTGTGGGGGTTAGGGTTGTCGGGGCACATGGATAAAACTTGATAGGAGTACAAAACTTAAAACCTGCTGAGGGATGTATAATGGAAGCCAATTAGCCGAATCAGAATCAAGAAAGCTGAATTAAGTCCGTCAGGTCAGGTAAAAAATCGTTAAAAAACTCCGGACTCACCAATGCCAGCAGCAGTTAGTAGCTAATCCCCGAGTAGGATGGACAGGGGAAACAAACACCAAGCATAACAACTGAACACGACACACAACTTAACCCACTGTAAACATTAACACAAAAGATCAGGCCTAATATAACGCTTATAACAGGAAGACCTCCAACGACCCAAAACTTTGATATCGGGGGGCAAACCCACCGCTGCCACCGCCGTGGTCGCGCCTATACAAAAGGAATGAGTGCCAAAGTCGCGAGGGGAAAGGCCAATGCTGGTGAGGCAGCGACGCAGCATCTAACTAAACTGGTATTTAGTTAGAGGCGAGCCATCATAATGCAACAACCAAGAACCCTCTGAGAAAGGCTTGACCAAAGCATAATGAACAGCCAGAGATACTGGGCGGACACTCAAGGAAAATGAGGGACCCAAGGAAACCCATTTCCCCTGAGACATCTGATCCATCTTAGACTGACGAATCCGAGACCACAGTGACCTATCGTCAATCCGCACTTCCGAGCGAAGTAAAATTGCATCCAACTGTTTGGAGGGGGCAACCAGCTCCGAAACCTGAAAAGCGCGCGTGGTAAGCCATAGAGAAAGCCAAACGAAACAGCAGGGACTCAAAAGCCGAGTCGGCTATGTTCTCAACCGCACCCAGTACAGCGGGGAGAAGTGACGCGTCAATGGGACGCCTGCTATCAGGGGAATATGGACCACCTGCACCCAACCTTTCAAGGCTTTCATAATCAGAAAGCTCTTTGTAAAATCGAGAGCCCCTTTAAGCTTCGCAAAAAAGGAAATGCCGGCCAGGTAACGGGAGGCTACTGCTCTGGATCTCCCAGCGACACAGAGCTGCCAATTAAAAGAAAGCATCTGGCGAAGCCTGCTCCTACCTGAAAGTCCAAGCCCCTCGGAGAATGAGACCCACTCCGTCCAAGCCTGTCGATACACCCAAAGTGTACTTGGGGTGATGGAATGCTGCACTAACCCCTCCAATCTTGCTCGATCACCTGCCAAACATAAGAGGGGCAGAGAACCCCAACAATATCAGCAAGCGGCGCAAGTGTGCAAAACTTTTCCCATTGGCACCTAGATAACGCATTGGCCACATCATTATCCACACCTGGGACATGGTGCGCCCGAAAGAGCACATTGTAGTGCAAGCACTGCAGTGTCAACTGAGCCAAAATGTGCAATGCCAACAATGATTTGGCCTGCTGATTATTGATCGCGTGCACCACGCCCAGATGATCACATCTGAACAGGATGCTGCAATCGCACAACTGTCTGTCACAAACCTCCACGGCTACCATGATAGGAAAGAGTTCTAACAGCAAATGATCTTTAGTCAAACCCCTCTCAAACCAGCACCGTGGCCAAAAAGTAGCGCACCAAGAACCAGCTAACAGCCAAAACCCACAGACCCTGCTGCGTCTGTGAATAACGGCAAGCTACAATTATCGACTGCAGGAGCCATCCAGATCTGAACACCATTAAAGTCGTCCAAAAACGAAGCCCAGACGGCCAAATCCTGCTTTATCGCTGAAGATAATCTAATCAAGTGATGGGACCTGGCGACCCCAGCCATAGGCCACTCCAACTTTCGACAAAAGAGTCTGCCCAACGGGATGACTCTGCATGCAAAATTCAACAGTCCCAAAAGCGATTGGGCCTGCCAAAGCATACCCTTATGCGCCGCCACACACTGCAGGAAATACTGACGCAACTTCTCCACTTTATCACGAAGCAGTCTGTAACAGCCCTCCGTTGTGTATATTTGGATCCCCAAAAAAGACAAACATGATACATGGCCCTCCGTCTTCTCAGCTGCGATCGGGACGCCAAAATGATAGAACAAGGCCCGCAAACTAAAAAGGAGCTCTTAGAAATGATTGGAACCTGCTGGGCCAACGCAAAGGAAGTCGTCTAAATAATGGGCGATACCCCGACCTCCCGATGAAAACTCCACACACCAATGCAAGAAGGAGCTGAACTTCTCAAAAAAGGCAAAGGAAACCAAACACCCCATTGGCAAGCACTTGTCAATTAAATATTCGTTCCTGATGCGGAAGCCCATAAACCTAAATGAATCAGGGTGTGGCGGGAGCAGATGAAAAGCCGATTCAATGTCAATCTTAGCCATGAGGGCCCCAGGCCTGTAGCCATGGACCACATCCAGAGCATCGTCAAATGACCGGTAGACCAGCGAACAATATTCGGGTGGAATGGCGTCAGTAACAGAACGCCCTAATGGGTATGAAAGATGTTGAATGAGCCTAAACTTACCCAGAGCCTTCCTCAGAACAACGCCTACCGGAGGCATAACCAAATTCTCCAACGGGGGTTGCAAAAAAGGACCGCCATGCGGCCAAGCTGGATCTCCTTCTCTACCTTATCGCATAGTACCTCAGGAAAAGACCGGGCTGACTGCAGGTTCTGGTAAGAGCCAACGTGAACTTCACCCTGAACTGGTAACCGAAAACCATAACTAAAACTCTCAATAAGTAAACGTGCTACATCTTGATCCCCATACCAAGACAACCATTTAAGCATAGCCCCTAACCGTACTGGGGTAGGAGCCCTACTTAGAGGATGCCGCAGCCACAGGGCTTGGTAGGCCCGGTACAGCCTGCCTATGGGGCAGAGCGCCCTCCTTGAAAGCAGTTGGAGGCGGGGTGGGCCCCACCATAATGCAAGCAGAGGTGTCGAAACCGACACTGTTGCCCGACGGGACATGCAGAATTATTGAAGGCAAAGCATTTGCCTTTAGCTGGACCATGCCCTTGCACCGAAACACCTTGCCTGGAGAGCCTCCCCATAGGTCCACGACACCCCTGGGTTAGCTGGCGCAAAGTCTGCGGTAGCCCGCGGGACCTCCTTCTCATCCTACTGCACCCTGGAGACATCCATCCACACTTCAACATCTTTACAACCAAAGTCTATGACATGCAAACAATCCTGCTTGCGCCTAAACTTGTCATCGTATACCCTCCAGGCAACCCCAGAATACCTGCGCTGCATATCATGAATCATGTGTATATAGCGGATTATGTGTTCACTCGGCCGATCCTCAAGATAACAGGCTGTGAAAATGCAGAATCCGGCCAACCAAGCATCATAAGACTGAAAGGCTTCCACTCCAATCCCACCTTTTCGCTCTAGCGGCTTTAAACTCCTTCTTGGCCTCATTGGTCAAAGTGAACACATCCATATAGTCGCCTTTTTGAATTTTCTTGCGGCAATTCTCACGCAGCCCGCACAACACGGCCATGTAGTCGCAATGGATGACACCTGGCAGGTTGCGTCACTTCCGTTCCCTGTGGGAAATCTCAGAGGCCCTCTTGCGCTTGGTGCTGTGATCACATTTGCTCACTTCCTTCTTCATGTATCTGGCCGCACATTTGCAGACCGTGCTGCGCTACTCACTGAATATCTGAGTGAAGAAGAAGAGGAAGAGGAGCTGGCCCGAGAGAAAGAAGAGGAAGAAGAGCACGACAGTTCCCTGACAGACTCACCGGACTCCTCACCTGACGCTTCCGGCTGACCATCCGCAGATGCAGAATCACCCTCGACGTCCAGCGGCTCACTCCCCATGATCTTAAAAACAAGGTAAATCCGTCTCCAGAGCCCCAGAGCCGAGAAACAGGGAAGAAACTGACACAGCGGGCGGTGCCCTATTCCTCGGATTAGACCTAAAGGCAGCAACCCCAGAGCCCCGCCCCCTACGGCCAGAGCCGCCTGCAGTCGGCGCCATGGCCGACACTAAAGGGGCGAGAGTGGCCGCCATAGAGGAGAAAACTGCAGACAATTGGGAGGGGTCAAATGCAAAAGGCGAATGACCAGTGGAAATGGCCACCCGTTGATTCGTGGGCACCCGTGAACCCCTACGGCCACGACCCGACCGCCACGAGGGAAGGGGTACAGAATCAGAATCCACGCACCCAGCCCCTGGGTCACGGAGGTCACAAGGGGAACAGCTCATCATGACAGCATTAGGAGTCACGGCTTCCCCTCACTAAAATGGCAGCCCTCCCACACTGCCCCATCACTGTCCTGGTCACCACTGGTCCCCTGCCAGACCTCCCAGGAGCATCACTCCTCGCAAAGCTATGCTCAGACCTACTACGCCTCTCCCCAGGCTCCGCATGCCTGCGGGAACCCAGGGAGGCATAATCACTTGCCTGGCGGCCCCCCTGCAGCCGCACGCCCGCCCTGCATGTGAGCTCACAACGAGGCTCCAAGTTGGATCCGGAGAGCGGCAGCCGTCCATCCAGACGCCGCACCTGCCCAACTGCCCCCAGCTGCCTGCCGAGCTCTGCTCCCTGCTGCAGTGCCAGACATGGCAGCAGAGGCCGGGGAACACGCGGTCGTCCAAACACCACGCGGCTGTGCAGGCGAGGATGCTGCAGGTAGGGCAGGGGAGGACAGGAGGGGATAGTCCAGGGATGCGGCTAGGCCATCCATGGAACCTGCAATGTACCGGGCCGGGAAGTGCGCCGAACGCCGGGGGCGCGACAAAGCCATGAATCAGCAGCAGCAGGGGAGCACTGAATATATTTAAATAATACAACCCTAGCTTCACTTCTAGGCAAAATATCAGAAATGGGCACAATGCCAGAGGACTTACCCTGTCTCCAAGAACAGGAAAAGATGAAGCTCCTCATCTTCTCACCCCATATCAAGCAGCTAGCTTCTACCAACTCACATCCCTATTGGATGTCTAGTCACCTGTCTCCCACAAGGACATCACCAGCCTATGGATGTTTAACCCTCTCCAGTCCTATTTCAATAATTTTGTTCTTCTTTTCTTTAATTTTTTTGTTTCCTTTTCTGATAACTTCCGTATTCCCAATTTCCTACCACCATCAACACACACACAGCCTTTTCAATCTCTAACCTCTTTCACCATTACCATTCAAAAATATTTCCCCCTTTTCAATTTTATCATGCACTTTATTCATCTTTTTATACTCCCTACACCAATATGTATCAACTTATTTATCACCGTTCCATAACATTCACCTATCCATAACACTCACTCAATTATTTACACTTATTTACTGTTATTCCAACATCAAATTGTCATTTACACATGTGTACATGTGGGCCTGCATTTCTACATATACCTTCACACCTTTGGTCATTTGTCACGCCAGTCCTCACACTTCCAATCCCACCCTTAGGCTATTTATCTTCTTACATATACCCCTTTTACACCGCCAGCATATAACACGGGTTATAGAACATACTGTAAGCGTGCATAACCAGTGTTGCTGGATGGTATAAAAGGGCAGAGTTGGAATAATAAGGGTCGAGTGACCCGGTATTCTAACTCGGGTAGTTTGCAGGGTTGAACACGGGTTCAACCCAGCAAGTTGTGCAGTGTAAACGGTAGCCGGGTCGCATCGACCCTGCTTCATGTTTACAGATAATGTGCATGCGGCGCTTGGAGATCATGTGATGCCGCCCCCGATGCGTCATCAGCTACGTCACCAACCTAGCAATCATCCGGGTTAGAGACGTCAGTGGGAAAGGGGCCTGACGCGGGTAGCAACCGGGTCGGGCTCCCGGCTGGGACCTATGATTGCAGTGTAAAAGAGGTATTAGTTAAAGCTTTTTTACACTTATACAATACAAAGTCACTTCAGATCCAATGTATCGCTAAAACCACAATCACCATCACACCATATCTGTTTTTCTCCACATTTTTCACTTTATCCTCATAATTGCACCCGGCACCTTGTCAACATGTACCTACATCTACACAGAGGCAGAACTCTGGGAGGCAATGGAGTCATCCGCCGCCGGGCTCCTGCTCTGACGGGGGGCACCTCTCCTCTCATTCTGTGACACCATTGAATTAAGTTCATTGATAGCTGTTGCTGTCTTTTCAGTGGCCGAAATACTCACTGGTCCCTGCACTTTACAAATCACACCCTCTTTATTATACGGAATATACTAATTTTACAAGTGTCATACCCAGGATTAGAAACCACAACCTATTACACTGGAAGCAGACACCTTACTGATGAAGCTGTTTGCTCCTGTAGAGGAAATATGAGACATTTTTTTTTCAAAATATTTTTATTCTGACTTCTCTTATTACAAAAATGAAAATATAGCAATTCGAGACAGAGAATATTGAAATAGTAAGGTATAACAGTGCGAACATAGGGTTGTCCTGCCAGAGGACAGTAGGATATGGAATATTCAGTCTCGCAATAGAACAAGGAGAAATGAAAAACACATTTTCAAAATTTTCCACAAGTAAAACATTTAAACATTCCAATAAAAAGAACGTGTGTGTAACAGATAATAGCGGAGAATAGAATTTGTGAGTACAATATAAAAGAAAAAGAGAAATAACATATAGAGTGATAATTTTCACCATTACGGATACATTGCATCAATTTCTCCAGATATAAACACAATAACTAAAATAAAATACAGGTTGAGTATCCCTTATCCAAAATGCTTGGGACCAGACGTATTTTGGATATCGGATTTTTCCGTATTTTGGAATAATTGCATACCATAATGAGATATCATGGTGATGGGACCCAAGTCTAAGCACAGGATGCATTTATGTTACATATACACCTTATACACACAGCCTGTAGGCAATTTTAGCCAATATTTTTTATAACTTTGTGCATTAAACAAAGTGTGTCTACAGTCACACAATTCATTTATGTTTCATATACACCTTATACACACAGCCTGAAGGTCATTTAATACAATATTTTTAATAACTGTGTGTATTAAACAAAGTTTGTGTACATTGAGTCATCAAAAAACAAAGGTTTCACTATCTCACTCTCATTCAAAAAAGTCCGTATTTTGGAATATTCCGTATTTCGGAATATTTGGATATGGGATACTCAACCTGTAAGATAAAACTGAAAATATTCAAAACCTGCCAGAAGTCACGGGCCGTCGATCCATCCACAGAGATATCTCCAAATCTAGGAGATCAATCTCCCAAGCAGCCCGGTATACAATAAAACATAGAGAGAAGCAGAAAGAAAACTAAAGAAGAGGTATGAAGGTATAGTAATCAAAGGCCCAAGGGGTTTGGATGGTCTATAGTGTGAAGTAAATACCATGAAGTATATTGGAAGCAGTTTTGAATTGCCTGTGTAGTATGTACGGGGAGTGTCTGAATGTAGTTATCCCAACATTGGAATAGAGTTGGAGTGAGTATTTCCTTATGGATAGATGCCTCCAGCCAGTCCATGGTAAATAAAAGAAATAATCTAGATGTCACCAATGAGAGAGTGGGAACAGAGTTATGAATCCACTGTTGTAGGATTGCTTTCCTGCTAACCGCTGACAATATCACAAGAATTTTTTTATTGGTCCTAGGGATGTCCGTCTGGTCCGCTAAATAACGAAACAGTGACCAGGATATAGTACAATGAAAAGATATGCCGAGGGTCGCAGTGCCATATCGATGTACCTCATGCCAAAACTTTTTTACCGAACTGCAATCCCAAAAACAATGTAGAAGATCCGCCCCATCTGTTAAACATTTGGTACATCTCGCCTCTTCCGAGATGCCCATTAGATGTCGGCGTTTAGGTGAGATATAAGCCCTATGAAGCATTTTATAGGCCATTTCTTGATATGAGCTAGCTGGAATAAGCTTCAGAGTTAACTGAAAATGGTTTAAGAGGCAGTCAGCGGTTACCAATGGAATATGGGAGGACCATTGGGACAGTTCCGGAAGATCTGTGTCTGGGTCAATTTCTGTGCAGATACGTGCATATATAGTCGAGATGGAGTAGAAACCAGAGTGGAGAAGTGTGGTAAGGGGATCAAGAAAGTCATGATCTGTCAGTTTGGGCAAAACAGTATTAAGGTAGTGGATTGCCTGAAAGTAAGAAAACTCCTGCCGAGGGTGTAAGCCATATTTATCTTTCGCTTCTGCAAAGGATAGTGGGAGGCGGGATGCAGTAAGTAAGTCGCGTAGGTTGCGTACACCAGAAGAATGCCAGGTAGTGAAAGGTCTTAAGGCCCTCCCCTCCTGAAACTCCAGGTTGCCAACTAGGGGTAGCGAAAGTGAATAAAAACATTGAAGCTTAAGAGGTTTCCGCGCCATTCTCCACGCTTGTATAATAGGAAATAGCAATAGATTATCTGTTATATTCAAGGTCAATTTGGAAGGCCGGGCATGGAGAAGATAACTGAGGGATAGAGGAACGCAGAATTGAGAGTCCAAAATGGAATCCGTGTAGTAGTTGTTATCGCCAAGCCAATCCATGGCAATGCGGAGGAGACAAGCAAGGTTGTGAAATATGAGAATTTTAACTATATGAAGATACTTCTCTGACAATTACACGTAACTTCATATAGTTAGAATTCTCAGGCTTCCCATACAGGAGTAAATAGCTCCATCAGTAAGGTGTCTGCTGTCAGTGTAACAGGTCATGGGTTCTAATCCTGCTAAGAAATGTGTGATTTAAAATAAAAGACAATTAAATGTATAAATACAGTATATAATTTTTTTTCAGAACACTCCATATACACACACACACACACACACACACACACACATATATACACACACACCCGCGCACATACATACATATATTTATCTTAATATAGTAAATAGGGGGGCACCAATATGTATCTTGCCACCGGGCGACTGTGATGAACTTACGCCACTGCATCTACACATACCTATGCACCTTTACTTTTAGTTTCTTTCTTTCTCAACCCCTTTTTTATCCCATTTCCATACTATACCATCACCAAGAACTCCCTTAATTGACCTACATTGCTGTCACCACTTACTGTCACCTGTGTTTCCTATCCATCCATGCATCTTAAACTCACTACGATAATCATATATGATTTATATATACTGTATATCCTTTTCCTTATTTTCTTTAAACTTATCCCATGCTATTATTGCTCAATGATAAAATTCTGAAATTTCCTGCAACATATCACTAGTTCAACAAAGCACAAATAGACAATCCATTATCTAATGGGTCTAACATGGTTTAACAGACATACAGTGCATCCGGAAAGTATTCACAGTGCTTCACTTTTTCCACATTTTGTTATGTTACAGCCTTATTCCAAAATGGAATAAATTAATTTTTTCCTTCAAAATTGTACACACAATACCCCATAATGACAAATTACGTGAAAAAAGTTTTGGGGAGATTTTTAAAAATGTATTAAAAATAAAAAACTTATAACTCACATGTACATCAGTATTCACAGCCTTTGCTATGAAGCTCAAAATTGAGCTCAGGTGCATTTAGATAAAGTCGCATCGTCATTGTCGAAAATGAGCAAAAACCTGTCGGTAATGCCCGCAAATTGAATAGTGAAGTTTTGGATCCTCTCCAACACTAATTGAATATACCCATTAGGGGTGTATTTACTAAGCCTTGGATGGAGATAAAGTGGATGGAGATAAAGTACAGACAATCAGCTGCTAAATACCATGTCACAGGCTGGAGCTGGTTGGCTGGTACTTTATCGCCGTGCACCTTATACCCATCTAAGGCTTAGTAAATAGACCCCACAGTAAGTTCAAGGGATGGTAATCATTTGATGTTTCATCAGAACCATCTGATATATGGTTTCAATGTCCGCTGTTTAACTCTGCAAAGTTGAGGATCCAATGTTTCCTCACCATCGCCAGATTTCTCCCCTGATGATTTCCTCAATTTTCCAATTTTTTATTTTTTATTTTTTTGTGTCAGTGTGTTGCTTTCACTGCTTTGGGCAACCAGCTCACTCTCTCCTTGTTTTATATTCAATAACAATTTAAAAGACTGATACAAAACAGTAACACACAATGGCTGATGTATTAACCTGGAGAAGGCATAAGGGAGTGATAAACCAGTGATATGTGCAAGGTGATAAATGCACCAGCCAATCAGCTCCTAACTGTTAATTTGCATACTGGATCTGATTGGCTGGTGCGTTTATCACCTTGCACTTATCACTGGTTTATCACTTCCTTATGCCTTCTCCAGGTTAATACATCTGCCCCACTGTCACTGACTGGGCTTTTGTGTGTGTATTGCTGCTGCTGCTGCTGCTGCTGCTGCTGCTGCTGCTGGGGTTGGTAGCTGACAGAGTGAAAGACACTCTGGCCAGCTAATCAGCAGCAGCAGGGTGCAGGCTGGTTGGCAGCTATTGTGAATTCAGCAGTGAGTGACAATGGGGGTAATTCAGACTGGATCGCTGCTGTGGCAGCGATTGCAGTCTGAATCCCTTTCTGGAGTGCGCTTGCGTAGCGGGCGCACTGTGCGTGCATACCTCGGGAGCCCCTATGAAATGCTGACAGCATCTCAGGGCTGCGATCGCCTCTGCCAGATTGACAGGCAGAGGGGGTCACGGGGTGGGAGGGGGCTTGCCAATGGCGTTAGAATGCCATTGGCGGGGCGCGGTCCGGAAAATGCAGGCATGTCCGTAATGTTGCGGTGCGTGCTGCAGCGGCTGCTTGACATCACATGCAGCCACTGAGACCTGGGACGTGGCAGGTATCTGCCTGCCAGCGCAGCTAGGCTGCACAGGCAGGGAGATACTCGTCGGGTGCAAAAGCATCGCCACTGTGGCGCACGATTGCACTGGCCTCCTTAAGTCGCTATTGATGCTCTTGTACCCATGGGGTCTGACTCAGTGGCTCAGTATCGGGAAGGTGAACTTGTAGATCAGCTGGCAACTTCCCCGGTCTCCCAAACAAGAGGTAGAATGAAGAATACCCTGTAGAAGTGTTGTGGGTATTATTATACACAAATATCAGTTCTGCCAATAGGGCAGGCCAATTGCCCCTCTTGTCCCGGGACAACACCCACAACATGTTTATTAATGTTCTGTTCGCAGTGCAGCGATCAGGCTAAAAAATGCCTGTTCTGCGCATGCGTATGCGGCGCAATGCGCACGCGTGATGTACGGGTACAACGATGTCATTTTGCACAGGGTCTAGCGAAGTATTTCAGTCGCACTGGTGGCCGCAGTGTGATTGACAGGAAGGGGGCGTTTCTTGGTGTCAACTGACCATTTTCAGGGAGTGTTTGGAAAAACGCAGGAGTGCCAGAAAAAAAGCAGGCGTGGCTGGGCGAACATTTGGCGGGTTTGTGACGTCACTCAAAACAGGAACTGAACAGTCTGAAGTGATCGCAAGCGCTGAGTAGGTTTTGAGCTACTCTGAAACTGCACAAAAAAACTTTGTAGCTGCTCTGCGATACAAGCGATCACACTTCTGCTAAGCTAAAATACACTGCCAGTGGGCGGCGGCATAGCGTTTGCATGGCTGCTAAAAATTGCTAGCGAGCGATCAACTCGGAATGACCCCCATAGTTCTCTAAAAAGTTGGGACTCAAACGATGGACCCTGGGTCATGGAGGATACTGTGGGGGAATCCATAAAGTCGAACGAATGCCCGCCAGAAGAATTCCTCTGTGGTCCGGGCTGTCAAGTCGCGCACCGGCAAGGCTACGGCAAATTTAGTGAAATGTCTACTATGGTCAGGGCATAGGTATATCCCATTTGACTGGGCTCCATCTTGATGTGATTGATGGACACAAGCTCTAGAGGATACCGACTGATGATGGGGTGAAGGGGTGCCCTCTCCTCTGAAGCTGCTGGTCGTCTCGTGCAGTTCAGGCAAGCCTTGCACCAGTATATCACATCTCGTCTCAGATTGTGCCAATAGAACCGACTTCGTAAGTTCGCTTCGGTCTTTTGGACACCAAAGTGGCCAGATTCATAGTGGTAAGCCGGAAAAATAGTCTCTTTCTCAGCTCGAGGTATAACGAGTTGTTCGCCAATGCAGTGTGTCTTCGAGTCGACGTAACACCGATAGAGCAACCCCCTTCGCAACTTTAGTCGATCCCTCTGCTTCCATAGCTGCAGGAGTTCCATTTATGCCACCTCTTTTCTTCTGGGGACAACCCCTGGTACGTCATCAGATACTTCCGCACCTGTTGAATGTGTGGACACATCTGTTGCGATTGTGCCCAGTCAGCCCCTTCTTCTGGGACCACCGGCCTTGCCGCCGTGGTGTTGATCAGATGCTGTATGGGTGGCTGCTGACGAATGTTAAAATTGGGCAACTCCACCATTTCCCTCAGGCCTGTGTCCTCTTCCTCAGGAGACGGTAGTCTCGAAAGGGCATCGGCATTAATGTTACTGCGACCACTCCTGTATTCAATCTTATATTGATAGTCAGCCAGTCAGGATGCCCACCTCTGTTCCAGAGCTCCCAACCGAGACGGAGCTTGGTCTGCAAGCGGGTTACAGTCTGTGATGGCCACGAAAGGGGTAGCGGCCAAGTAGTCTCAGAATTTTTCAGTCACTGACCATACCAGTGCCAGGAACTCCAGCTTGAACGCACTATAGTTTGCGTCATTCCTCTTGGTCTGTCTGAGGCTGTCGCTGGCATAGGCAATGACCCGTTCATGCCCATCTTGGAACTGGGCAAGCACGGCTTCCAACCCTTGTTTGGTGGTGTCCGTGTACAAACGGAATGGGGTGCTGTAATCGGGATAAGCCAATAGCGGTGCCGTCGTCAGAGTTTCCTTCAGTTTGTCGAAGGTTGCCTGTCAGACGTCTGTACATTTAATTAGAATCTTTTTATTGTACCCGTCCTTGGGGATACCGCAAAGGGGCTCGGTGAGGGGGGTTGCTAGCTTTGCTAAGTCCCGGACAACCTGCGGTAATATCCTACAAATCCAAGGAATCTTCAGATATGTTTCACTGTTTGTGGTGTGGGCCATTCCACCACCGCTTTTATCTTTTCCGGATCTGGGGAGGCCCCTTCCGAGTTCAATATATGGCCCAGATATTGGACTTCGGGTTTTAAGAGGTGGCCCTTCCCGGGTTTCAGTTTCAGCCAGTACCTTGCCAATTGTTAGAACACTTCACAGAGGTGTTGGAGATGCTCTGGGTATGATTCCGAGAAGATAATGATATCATCTATATATAATGGTACGATTTCAAAGTTCCATTGCCCCAGGCAGTGCTCCATCACTCTCTGGAACGTAGCCGGGGCATTGCATAATCCGAAGGGCATGCAATTAAATTCGTAGAGACCCATGGGGATAATGAATGCTGTCTTTTCTTTGTCTTCTTCGGACACTTGGACCTGCCAGTATCCACTGGTCAGGTCTAACGTGGAGAAATATGTTTGAGTAGGGTTTACTCACTCTTGCATCTGCATATAAGTGTTCATAATTCCTCTTAGTTTCTTGGTGCTGTTAGGTGGCGGGAGGTATTTACTGTGTACTTTAACGGAATTTCAAATTAACAAGAGGCTACTAACAGCACCACTGGAACCAATTTATGGTGTAGCAACAACCAATGCAATGTAAACGTCACACAATATTAAACATCACATAACCTAGACATCACTCAATATTAAACAATATTAAACATCAAGTAACAAAACTTTGCGGGTACTCGAGTACTATTATTGTCCCACTTAAACGGGTCCAGGTATTACAGGATCCAGGCCCTCCACTATCACGCGGCTTTTCAACACAGTAGTCCCCTTTGTCCTACTGGGGACATCCGCTGCTGTCAGGAGTTAGGCTGGAAGGGTGGGAAGCCTGTGGCAGGTGTTTAAGTAGGCCAAGTGGATACTAGACAAGTCTCCTTTACTATACAGCGCTGGGTCCCTTTAAACCTTTTAAAGTACACTTGTGGCTTTTCACTATTTCCGGTTTAATAAGCGTCATTCCATCAGTAGCTTTTACAAGTTATCTGTTAAGGGTGATCCTTCCCCAATGGATCTCTGACTTCTGTAGCATGTCAGAGGATATATGGCCCTCTGCACAGGCACCAAGCCTAATGGGGATGCAGAGCTAGGTCTGGTTTATAGGTCAGTGAGGCTAAGTGCGGTGATGCTCAGTCTGTCTGGGGCTGATGGCGGGGACTATCTCTATAATCCTGGAGCAGTCTCCAGGCACCAGATTGGCTATGGGAGCCAGACTCACAGTTCTCGATATGTTGCAGTATGGTAGACGCACCGCACGCCCTGCACTCTGTCTCTCCCTCTCTTCTGGCAGCCCGCTGGAGCCCGGGATCTGTAGTCGTTGCTGTAAAGCAGTCTTCTCCCACGCGCATCTTTCCACACTCGTATCGCGCCGGACACCCGCTGAGTCCACGGGTGTGCGTCTCCGCCATCATTCGCACTCTGCCGCTGCGTGCCTTCCCACTGCAGCCCGTAGATTGCAGGGTGGGTTACCGGTCAGTGTAGACACTGGGGCACACTGGGACCTCACATGCGGTCTCTTTCCCCTCTCTCTCTCTGGCGTCTGATGTCGTTTCCTCCCGCTCATCGCACTTCCTTTCTCTCATCACAGCCAATCAGGTCTCCCTCCTGCAAGAGCTGTCAATCAACCTGTCGGGAAAGGCCCGTCTCCAGTATATTCCTTAAAGAGTCCGCTGATGGTAATTAACTCCGTGCTGTCCTTAGTAAGTTCACTAGTAATATCTTGTGACATAGGCTGTCACCTTGTGAGGTATTACACTACCATTGCTGCTTCCAAGGAAGTGATAGCTAATCCAACTGGACCTAAATGATTCCCGCTATATTCATTCTATACCACCCACCTCAGTTAGACAGGAGCAGATTGCTCTGTTATTACAGGGACACTGAGGGACATATGCTGTCCCTGCGTCCCCACTATCCAAGGTGCTGCTTGCTGTTATTATTTAGCATTTTGAAAGTAAGTTCACATTCACGAATGAGTAGCTGTTCTATAGACAGTACTGTAACCTGTGCATAAATCATATATTAGACTTTCATATGTTTTTACATGCAGCAGTATATTTGTTTCAAGGGACAGTATATTTATTTCAGGGGGCAGCATATTTATTTCAGGGAGCAGTATATAGAGTGGCTATAGATACGGCCATAGGTTGAACCTGATATGCCCCCTCAACGGCGCGCCTCACCTACAATCTCCCTGAAACTAATTTTAAATTAGGCAAGTATGCTGTGATCCCGTTGCCAGCTCTCAGGCCACGTTACTCGGGATTGTGGGAGTAGAAGGAGTGGATCACCCTGATGGCACACTGGCTAATGGCACTCATCCGTCACATGGCAGGTGCCAGAGCAGCCATGTTGGTATGTCATATGGATTGAAATACTTGCTCATTCCACCACACATAAACCAGACATTCTGTGGACCTATATTAAATGGACAGCCTGGAGCTGTACTGTAGCTTCACCTGTCCCAGAGTTAATCCAGCCGTGTGTGTATTATATGTGTGTGTGTGTGTGTGTGTGTGTGTGTGTGTGTGTGTGTGTGTGTGTGTGTGTGTGTGTGTGTTTGTGTGTGTGTATGTGTAAACTGTAAGCCTCCAACAATATAATCATAACAGAAGGATGATTTATCATTTCCGAAGTGTCTTAGTGTATTATATGCTTAGGTAGCCAGTTTATTTAAAAAAAAAAAAATAGAAACATTGGTTAACATCGATCTCACAGTACCAATGTTTAAGTCTAAACAATGGGCCAAATTCATAATTGATCGCAGCAGCAAATTTGTTAGCAGTTGGGCAAAACCATGGGCCTAATTTAGACCTGATCGCTGCTGTGCGTTTTCGCACAGCAGCCAGTCAGGTCTGAACTGCGCATGGTGGGAGGGGGTGGGCCGGCGGCGTTTAGCCACCGGGTGGGAGAGGGTGGGCCATTGGCATTTGGCTGCCATTTTGGGGGCGTGGTCTGGGCAACGCAGGCGTTCCCGGACCATGCGGGGGGCAGGCCGCGGTGGCTGCGTGATATCACACGCAGCCACCGCAACCCGAAAAGTGACAGGTAGCTCCCTGCCAGCGTGCAGGAGATGCGCAGGTAGGGAGTTACTCGTCAAGTACAACAGCATTGCCGCAGTGCAGTGTGAAGGGCCAGACATGCCGAGCGGACTAGCCCTGTGCTGGGCGTCCCCCCACATGTCTAACTGATCGTAGCTGTGCAAAATTTTGCACAGCTTCGATTAGGTCTGAATTAGGCCCCATGTGCACTGCAGGAGGGGCAGATATAACAAGTGCAGAGAGAGTTAGATTTGGGTGGGGTGTGTTCAAACTGAAATCTAAATTGCAGTGTAAAAATAAAGTAGCCAGTATTTACCCTGCACAGAAACAAAATAACCCACCCAAATCTAACTCTCTCTGCAAATGTTATATCTGCCACGCCTGCAGTGCACATGGGGCCTAATTCAGACCTAATCGCTAGGCTGCATTTTCGTACAGCCTGCGATCAGGTCTGAACTGTGCAGGCGTATGCACTCCAATGCACAGGTGCGTCGGTCCGCAGTGACGGGGATTGGCGGGCAGCGACGGGATGTGCAAGAAAAGCGATCGCACAGGCAATCGCAAGGTGACTGACAGGAAGAGGCCATTTGTGGGTGGCAACTGACCGTTTTTAAGGAGTGTCCAGAGAAACGCAGGAGGGACCAGGTGTTTGAAGGGAGGGTTTCTGACGTCAGCTCCGGCCCCGATCATCGCACTGGAAGAGTAAGTCCTGGGCTGTGCAGAGACTGCACAAACTTCTGTTTGTGCAGCTCTCCTGCACATGCGATCGCACCCCTGCACAGCGATTTCCCCCTCCCGCTGTAGGCGGCAACTACCTGATCGCAGGGATGCAGAAAACGCACCCTAGCGATCAGGTCTGAATTAGGCCCTTGGTTTTTCCCAACTGCTACCTAATTTGCTGCTGTGATCAACTCTGAATTATCCCCAATGTTTTGTATAAAAAACATCATTTAACCAATATTTTCTTCTGATGTCCCATATCTAGTAAGTTGCCCTCATACAATCATATCTAATACTGGCCCCTCCTCCCTCTGCTAATAGAGTCATGTGTTACATCAGAGAGACCTCTGATTGGAGCTAGCTTACATATAGCCAGCTTTTGGTCCGGCCACATGGCACTTCTGACTGAAGAAGCTAAGATGAAACATACACCTCGGACCTCGGGGTACTCGCTTTGTGTACAAGCGAGTCCCTGCATCCCTCATCTAGGCAGTCCCCAGAGCCTGATCTCTCATGTTTATCACAGAAAACTGTCAATCACTTGCTAAGACACGCTCACCTACCACATAATGGGGGTAATTGTGAGTTGATCGCAGCAGGAACTTTGTTAGCAGTTGGGCAAAACCATGTGCACTGCAGGGGAGGCAGATATAACATGTGCAGAGAGAGTTAGATTTGGGTGTGGTGTGTTCAATCTGCAATCTAAATTGCAGTGTAAAAATAAAGCAGCCAGTATTTACCCTGCACAGAAACAAAATAACCCACCCAAATCTAACTCTCTCTGCACATGTTATATCTGCCTCCCCTGCAGTGCACATGGTATTGCCCAACTGCTAACAAAGTTCCTGCTGCGATCAACTCAGAATTACCCCCGATAGGCAGACACTGGTATACAGGACTACTGATGGAAGATAGCCACCATCCTTGAAAAAGGCCTCATCAGGCTGAAACGTATTGGTACGCATTACCACATAGCACCCCTGCACCTCTGGGAGCCCGCACAGCAAACACCAACTAACTCAATCACACCATCGCCCATGAGACTCCTCACTGGCTGACGAGTAGAGCAGCCGGGAGTGCTGACCACCATGGATACCAGAAGTAGCAGTTCCTCGAATAGAAAATGACTTCCGGCTCCTAAACGGCACCCGGCGAGTCCCTGAGGCAATCAGCAAGAAAGACTGCCAGTGTACCAGACTGGAGACAATGGAGGGTAAGAAATTAGTGTACCAGGAATGCCACACCAGCCCTCCCCACGCACAGCCCTTCTATACAAGTACTACGTACACACTATTGAACGGCACCCACCAGGGAGGAACTATTGTTGTATACCACAGGGAGAGGGACCTGGTTCACGGGCACCCTGTCTAGGACAAATGCTATCTGGTTAACACCAGGGACACTTGGCCAGAGCACTTCTTGGAAATTCATATGTTTAACAATACTGTACATAATATTGGCCACAGCCTATCAGTTTTATTGTAACATTCCATGTACCTACCACAGCATATGTTTGTTTAAAGCCTATGCATTGTATCTCAAGAAAAGGCACTGCAAATTTATTAAAGATGTGCACCGGAAATTTTTCGGGTTTTTGTGTTTTGGTTTTGGATTCGGTTCCGCGGCCGTGTTTTGGATTCGGACGCGTTTTGGCAAAACCTCCCTGAAAATTTTTTGTCGGATTCGGGTGTGTTTTGGATTCAGGTGTTTTTTTTAAAAAAACAACCCTCAAAAACAGCTTAAATCATAAAATTTGGGGGTCATTTTGATCCCATAGTATTATTAACCTCAATAAAAATAATTTCCACTCATTTCCAGTCTATTCTGAACACCTCATACCTCACAATATTATTTTTAGTCCTAAAATTTGCACCGAGGTAAGCTAAGCGACCCAAGTGGGCGGCACAAACACCTGGCCCATCTAGGAGTGGCACTGCAGTGTCATACAGGATGGCACTTAAAAAAATTAGCCCCAAGCATCACATGATGCAGAGATAAAAAAAAAAAAAAAAAAAGAGGTGCAAGATGGAATTGTCCTTGGGCACCCACCCTTATGTTGTATAAACAGGACATGCACACTTTAACAAACCCATCAATACAGACAGAGGGTCTGCCACACGACTGTGGCTGAAATGACCGGTTGGTTTGGGCCCCCGCCAAAAAAAAAAGCAATCAATCTCTCCTTGCACAAACTGGCTCTACAGAGGCAAGATGTCCACCTCTTCCTCATCGTCCGATTAATCACCCCTTTCACTGTGTACATCCTCCTCCTCACAGAGTATTAATTCGTCCCCACTGGAATCCACCATCTCAGGTCCCTGTGTACTTTCTGGAGGCAATTGCTAGTGAATGTCTCCACGGAGGAATTGATTATAATTCATTTTGATGAACATCATCTTCTCCACATTTTGTGGAAGTAACCTCGTACGCCGATCGCTGACAAGGTGACCGGCTGCACTAAACACTCTTTCGGAGTACACACTGGAGGGGGGGCAACTTAGGTAAAATAAAGCCAGTTTGTGCAAGGGCCTCCAAATTGCCTCTTTTTCCTGCCAGTATACGTACGGACTGTCTGACGTGCCTACTTGGATGTTGTCACTCATATAATCCTCCACCATTCTTTCAATGGTGACAGAATCATATGCAGGGACAGTAGATGACATGTCAGTAATCGTTGGCAGATCCTTCAGTCCGGACCAGATGTCAGCACTCGCTCCAGACTGCCCTGCATCACCGCCAGTGGGTGGGCTCGGAATTCTTAGCCTTTTCCTCGCAGCCCCTTTTGCGGGACAATGTGAAGGAGGAGCTGTTGACGGGTCACGTTCCGCTTGACTTGACAAGTGTCTCACCAGCAGGTCTTTGAAGATCTGCAGACTTGTGTCTGCCGGAAAGAGAGATACAACGTAAGCTTTAAACCTAGGATCGAGCACGGTGGCCAAAATGTAGTGCTCTGATTTCAACAGATTGACCACCCGTGAATCCTGATTAAGCGAATGAAGGGCTCCATTCACAAGTCCCACATGCCTGGCGTAATCGCTAAGTTTTAGCTCCTCCTTCAATCTCTCCAGCTGCTTCTGCAAAAGCCTGATGAGTGGAATGACCTGACTTAGGCTGGCAGTGTCTGACCTGACTTCACGTGTGGCAAGTACTAAGGGTTGCAGAACCTTGCACAACGTTGAAATCATTCTCCACTGCGCTTGAGTCAGGTGCATTCCCCCTACTTTGCCTATATCATAGGCAGATGTATAGGCTTGAATGGCCTTTTGCTGCTCCTCCATCCTATGAAGCATATAGAGGATTGAATTCCACCTCGTTACCTCTTGCTTCAGCTGATGGCGGGGCAGGTTCAGGAGTGTTTGATGGTGCTCCAGTCTTCGGCACGCGGTGGCTGAATGCCGAAAGTGGCCCGCAATTCTTCGGGCCACTGACAGCATCTCTTGCACGTCCCTGTCGTTTTTTAAATAATTCTGCACCACCAAATTCAATGTATGTGCAAAACATGGGACGTGCTGGAATTTGCCCACATGTAATGCACGCAAAATATTGGTGGCGATGATGTTACTCAGTTTCCGTAAGAGGTTGTCAGCTATGTGCCTCTTATGGAAAGCGGTGATACATAGCGCAGCCTGCCTAAGAACGAGTTGGCGTTTGCGAGATGCTGCTACTGGTGCCGCCGCTGCTGTTCTTGCTTCGGGAGGCAATACATCTACCCAGTGGGCTGTCACAGTCATATAGTCCTGAGTCTGCCCTGCTCCACTTGTCCACATGTCCGTGGTTAAGTGGACATTGGGAACAACTGTATTTTTTAGGACACTGGTGAGTCTTTTTCTGACGTCTATGTACATTCTCGGTATCGCCTGCCTAGAGAAGTGGAACCTAGATGGTATTTGGTACCGGGGACACACTACCTCAAGATATTCTCTAATTCCCTGTGAATTAACGGTGGATACCGGACACACGTTTAACAACAACACAGCTGTCAAGGCCTGAGTTATCTGCTTTGCAGCAGGATGACTGCTGTGATATTTAATCTTCCTCGCAAAGGACTGTTGGACAGTCAATAGCTTACTGGAAGTAGTACAAGTGGTCTTCCGACTTCCGACTTCCCCTCTGGGATGACAATTGACTCCCAGCAGCAGTAGGCATTACACTCAAGTATCCATCGGAGGAATCCCAGTTAGGAGAGGACTCGTCAGGAGGAAATTGACACTGAGGGAGTTGGTGGTGTGGTTTGCAGGAGCTTGGGTACAAGAGGAAGGGATTTAGTTGTCAGTGGACTGCTTCTGCTGTCACCCAAAGTTTTTGAACTTGTCTATGACTTCTGATGAATGCGCTCCAGGTGACGTATAAGGGAGGATGTTCCTAGGTGGTTAACGTCCTTACCCCTACTTATTACAGCTTGACAAAGGCAACACACGGCTTGACACCTGTTGTCCGCATTTCTGTTAAAATAATTCCACACCAAAGAGATGATTTTTCTTTTGTAATTTGACCAGGCATGTCAATGGCCATATTCATCCCACTGACAACAGGTGTCTCCCCGGGTGCCTGACTTAAACAAACCACCTCACCATCAGAATCCTCCTTGTCAATTTCCTCCTCAGCGCCAGCAACACCCATATCCTCATCCTGGTGTACTTCAACAGTGACATCTTCAATTTGACTAACAGGAACTGGACTGTGGGTGCTCCTTCCAGCACTTGCAGGGGGCGTGGAAATGGTGGAAGGTGCCACCTCTTCCCGTCCAGTGTTGGGAAGGTCAGGCATCGCAACCGACACAATTGGACTCTCCTTGGGGATTTGTGATTTAGAAGAACGCACAGTTCTTTGCTGTGCTTTTGCCAGCTTAAGTCTTTTCATTTTTCTAGGGGTAGGATGAGGGCTTCCATCCTCATGTGAAGCTGAACCACTAGCCATGAACATAGGCCAGGGCCTCAGCCGTTCCTTGCCACTCCGTGTCGTAAATGGCATATTGGCAAGTTTACGCTTCTCCTCAGACGCTTTTAATTTAATTTTTTTGGGTCATTTTACTGAACGTTTGTTTTTTTGGATTTTACATGCTCTCTACTATGACATTGGGCATCAGCCTTGGCAGACGACATTGATGGCATTTCATCGTCTCGGCCATGACTAGTGGCAGCAGCTTTAGCACTAGGTGGAAGTGGATCTTGATCTTTCCCTATTTTACCCTCCATATTTTTGTTCTGCATCTTTTAATGTGTGGAATTATATGCCAGTAATATATCAATAGCAATGGCCTACTGTACTGTACTATATGTATACTGTTGGTCACCAAAATGCTGCACTGTCCTACTATATACTGCTCACAATAATGCAGCACAGAGATAGTATACTTGACACAGAGCTGCAAGATACAGCAATGGCCTACTGTACTGTACTATATGTATACTGCTGGTCACCAAAAAGTCTGCACTGTCCTACTATATACTGCTCACAATAATGCAGCACAGAGATAGTATACTTGACACAGAGCTGCAAGATACAGCAATGGCCTACTGTACTGTACTATATATATAGTTTTACTTTTCAATATACACTCAACGTTACTTGAGTGTATCTGAATAGTTCATCAGGCGCACAAGAACAAATACATCTACCTGTATACACACGAAAAAAAGGGGATTTTTTTCCTTTTGTCAATACATGTAATAAATAGCTTCCAATCGCAGCTCCTATAAGACAACTGGATGTCAAGATAAGATAAATATATATATCTCTGGTAAACTATAAGCAAAGATAAGGAGCGCTGGTTTAAAATTCAATTAGTAGATTTAATATCAGTTTAAACACACATATAGCATAATAAAAACTCAATTGAGTATCTATATAAGCTGACACTTCAATACGCTCATAAAAGTGCACATAACTCTATTTAAAAGTTCAAGGGCAGATTCCAATTGTAATCTACAACAACAGATATCAGATGGTTATTGCCGGCCAAAGCTTAATTAGCAATCCAGGATTCCTCTTAACTGCCTTTAGGCTGTAATTATGTCCTCCAGGTTCGCTCGTAATTAGTGAACATAGAGTGGTTTCATGATAATTCAGATTAGAGCTCTATATCAGTTCAAGTATCCGTTTATTGTAACAACACAGACAATGCAGAAGATGGAATTACCAGACAAGGCTGTCACGGAAATTTCTCCACCAAATTGCTAGTATTTTTCAAGCTGGCACTGCATGGATACTTAACGGTGTTGGACCCAGCGGTCAAAGGTGTCCCGGGAGGACTCGCCGGATCTATGGGTCACGGCGCTCGGTCCTCACAGCTGGTGGACGCGGTAAAAGCTTGCACACAGAGGGAGCGGCTGGAATGGAACCGGACTGGCTGTAGCATACACAGTGCACAGTGGAGCGTCCTCTATGCGTTTCTCCGCTCTAATGGTAAGCGGTTTCCTCAGGAGATGTACTGTACTATATGTATACTGATGGTCACCAAAATGCTGCACTGTCCTACTATATACTGCTCACAATAATACAGCACAGAGATAGTATGCTTGACACAGAGCTGCAAGATACAGCAATGGCCTACTGTACTGTACTATATGTATACTGCTGGTCACCAAAATGCTGCACTGTCCTACTATATACTGCTCACAATAATGCAGCACAGAGATAGTATACTTGACACAGAGCTGCAAGATACAGCAATGGCCTACTGTGCTGTACTATGGGGGTGATTCCGAGTTGTTTGCTATTTTTTTCGTTCGCACAACATATTCGCAATTTTGCGAACACGTTGCACAATAGCGAATAACCCCCCCAACGTATTTTTGCTATTTCGTACGCAGTATTACACAAAGTAGGCGTATGCCAAATGACACCGCACTAATGCGTACCTTTCGCAATTTCACAAACCTCATCGTAAAAATCCTAACTCCTCGTAAATTTACACATTCCTCTTAAAAATGCTCACGCTTTTGCGGAAAAACGCATAGCAATGGGTTTTTTTCCCCAAGTTATATTACACGTTTCAATTCAAACTCAACAAGCCTTCCTCAATTACGAATCTAATTAGTGTAATGAATGATTGTGGTCATGACCAATTAAGTCTTCAAAGAATACCTACAGAACACTTTGTAGGCATAATTGGCCATTACCATGTTTGTTTATAAATAAGTGAAATAGATGTGTAAACTGTGCCTGGCCTAATGTTAAATAGCATATTTTTGTGTGGAGGTGTAGTGTGTGAATATATGTGTTTACATGTTTTTCTAAACAATAAGCTCCTAACTGACATAATTTGTTTGTTTGTTTGTAAATAATAAGATTAATATTCGTAAGTTTGATGTGTGTTTTTTGTAAGGCAACCAATTGCTGCTAGGCAATATGCTGTTCCTTTATTGCATTAAAAAACACAACAACCGCTTAACTGTAATAATCAATTTTTTATTTTTGAACATATTTTTTAATTTTTTGGTGTTTTTTTTTATAACCAACAACAAATATTTACAAATTTTACAATTAACAAATTAGAAAATTTTTTAATCCTCTCTACATCTGCCAGCATGGCCTGCAAATTAGTCTTTAGCCTTGCAATGATGCCAGGCAGGCTTGTGGGATCTCCAACTGCACCATCTGAAAAGAAGAGCAAGAATAAAAATAAAAAACTTACTCACATTACCTATTACACAAGCAAGCCACAAAGCACACTTTAATGGCAAAGGTACTACATCATGGATGTTTGAATGTTAAAACAGTAGCATAGCAACACACAAGCAAGCTCAGCAATGTTTGTTATTGTTAACTTTCAATTTTAATAAAGTGTACCACACCATGATGTACATTTACTAAGACGGGAGTTCTATTTAAGATGGGACGTTGCCCATAGCAACCAATCAAATTCCACATATCTTCTAGAAGGTGCTAAATAAATGAGAAGTTGAATCTGATTGGTTGCTATGGGCAACATCCCATCTTGAATAAAACTCTCATCTTATTAAATGTAACCCCATGCTGGGATTCATTCACATCTGGAGTGAAGCAGACTTGTATTTTTTTGTGTTTGCCCTGCATCATCACACTGCATATCATTATCAACATCTTCAGAAGGACAACATATCCTAGCATGCCCACACTCCCTGAAAGCCTGCCTTACTACATAAGGTGAAACATGTTTTTTTTAACAAAAAAATTAGTGTAACTTTCATAACACAAATCATTGTGTTCTTAGCCTGGCTAACAAAGTGAAGCATGCGAGTTGAATGTGCAAATATTAGGAATACCCAGGCACAAGTGTAAAAGAACAACAACATACTAAACTCCACTCAGGTCTAACTGTTTCACTGACAACCTAGCACATATAAACCCTGTTGTCCTGGCAACCCTGTTGACCTAATGAGTGTCGACCTAGAGTGGACACCCTAAACATTGCAGACATATACACTGTACATCTAATGATACTCACACAAATGTAAATGCAACATCCATACCATGATGAAGAAAACAAACATTTTTCCTTGGGCCAAGATTGGCCACAGTACAACACTGCATGTATTGGAATTTGAAGTTAAAGTAGGTAACAAATACATTTTAAATGTGTTAAAACTTACTCTCATCAGCCACATGCGCAGCACCCTCAACAGACTCAGGGGCTTCTGCTGCCCATTCACTGGGTGGGAAAGGAGGCTGGATGGGGGAAGGAGGCTGGATGGGAGAAGGAGGGTGGATGGGGGAAGGAGGGTGGATGGGGAACTGAGTATGGATTGGGGAAGGAGGAGGGATTGGGGAAGGAGGATGGAATGGGGAGTTGTTTACAGAGGGTGGGTCTGATTGAGAGGGGGAGGGGGGCGGAGAGGGTGTTTGGGCCACAGAGTGAGATGGGGCCAGAGAGGGGGAATGGGAAAGAGAGGGGGAGGTGGGCGGAGTGGTGGTTTGGCCTACAGAGGGGGAGGGGGACAGAGAGGGGGATTGGTAAAGAGAGGAGGAGGGGGACAGAGAGGGGTATTGGTAAAGAGAGGGGGAGGGGGCTGAGAAGGGGATTGGGAAGGAGAGAGGGATTGGGCGACAGAAGGGGAGGGGGGCTGAGAAGGGGATTGGGAAGGAGAGGGGGATTGGGTGACAGAAGGGGAGGGGGGCTGAGAAGGGGATTGGGAAGGAGAGGGGGATTGGGCGACAGAAGGGGAGGGGGGCTGAGAAGGGGATTGGGAAGGAGAGGGGGATTGGGCGACAGAAGGGGAGGGGGGCTGAGAAGGGGATTGGGAAGGACATTCTGCAGCAGCTTGCCGTTGTGTTCGCCCTAGAATGACATAGGTAATATTTAGATTGTTGGTTTAAAAATTATAACAACAGTATTTTTAATTACACTGTTCTGTCCCATGTTAAAGACACAGGGGTAAAATTGTTAATTTTTTAATTTTATAAAAACTGGTGATGTTGCCCATAGCAACCAATCAGATTCTACGTAACATTTATTAGGCTGCTTCTAGAAGATAATATATTTAATCTGATTGGTTGCTATAGGCAACATCACCAGTTCATTAAAGCTCCCACCTTAGTAAATTTACCCCACAGAGCAAGTTATTGGGTTCAGTTGACAGTCTGTATAGCAACTCAGTACAACAACATTCACTTTTTCAGAAGCACTTTGCTACACAGTCAGTACTGCTTGCCCTAACCACATACACTGTGTCATGTTTGTTCTACAATAGTTCATTGTCAGTGTGCTAATTTTCACACTATATAATTTAGTGAAAATATGCAAGTTTAGCATTACAAATGTCTGCTAATAATCTCAGTGTTATTTAATGTAATATGAAACTTACTGCGCCTACGTCTAGTGCGGATTTGTTGGCGGAGCTCCGCCAACAGGTCCGGTGTGCGACGGCGGAGGTCGCTCCAGCGCCTTTCAAGCTGGATTATGGAGCGTGTGGTCCGGGTGCGGCTGCGGAGCATGCGGCGGACCTCCGCGTAGGCCTCACGCTTTATCCTATTGGGGCTAAAGGGGGCTGCGCGGCCTACGCGGCGGTCCATCACCGCGACCACCACGCGCAGCTCACGGTGGCTAAATGCTGCTGCGCGCATGGTGCCAATGGCGTTTTCCATATATGGGCTTATATTTATAGTGTGTGGTGGCATGTGATTGGTTGTAAATTTATGGTGTCATCTAATAAACTTTATTGATGTGTGCATTGCTGTGAAGGACAGTGGGTACAGTTCGCAATAGCGGAAATTCGCAGCCGCGGAAGAACAAAAAACACAATACATACACTCACAATTACACTCACAAACACTCACATACACACACACTTATAGAAAAGTAATTGGTACAATCTGTGTACTCACCACAGTTGTCAATAACAATCAGCTGCACAAAGTCACAAAGTTTTCGACATTTAGGATCATATGTTGTGTCATTTGTAATGTAAACAGATGCATGGCATATAGACATTTGTGGAACAAGGGTTACAAACAGAATATTTAGTCAAACATTGCATAATAAAAATTTAAACAGGTATGCCTTGCACAACACTTAACTGGGCATATAATTAAAAATTTAAAAATAGGACCTGGGGTTACTAGGGGCAACATTACCTAATATTAGATATGGACACATATTCCCCCAAAAAAAAAATTTTTTTCATTAAGTAACATTAAGTGTAGCCTGCATTATGTGGTTCATGTTATTTGGTATGTACAAAGGAATATGTCTATGTCGATAAGATTTAGCTGATGTAGGTTCTAAGTTGGTTTATTCACCAGTGATTGCATTTGCTACTATTAAATAATTTCAACATGCATTTAACATCAATGTTTATTTTGGGTAAAAAAAATATATATATTTGGGAGCAAGTCAGATGTGTAGGTGCTAACAAGAAAAATGTTATGTGTCCAGACAATTGCTGTCTGTAGTATTTTGGCTGAGCAGTGTTTGCTCAGTAATTGGACAACAGGTGAATTCATTGGCACAACAATTGCTAATTAGGGCAGACACACTAGTCACAGTACTTCGCAAGTGCAGAGTAACTGCAGACTTACTCCTCGGCTGCGACAGGATAGCGAACATTTGTTGTGTACATTTACCATCGTATATGCATTTCTGCACAAAACACGCCTACTGCTGGTTACATACTCCCACACTAGCCACCCACTTTCACGCCCATTTCGTTAGGTAGCGAAGCCGTGCCTCTGTCACGCCTCCGTCACTCCCAGTTTTCGGTGGTGTAGTACGTGCAGGTTTTCAGTTAGTTATTTTGCTCAAGCGTCGTATCGCTCCCTTTGCGCACGCGCAGTATAGCTGTTGCGCATGCACAGTTGGCGGATTTTCGCTGTTTTGCGATGCGATGAACTGCTGTGATCAACTCGGAATGAGGGCCGATATGTATACTGCTGGTCACCAAAATGCTGCACTGTCTTACTATATTCTGCTCACAATAATGCAGCACAGAGATAGTATACTTGACACAGAGCTGCAAGATACAGCAATGGCCTACTGTACTGTACTACTATAATTATATACTGGTGGTTCCCACAATGCAGCACACTGAGCACAGATATTTGCAGCACACTGAGCAAAGATATGGAGCGTTTTCAGGCAGAGAACGTAGATATTTGCAGCACACTGAGCACAGATATTTGCAGCACACTGAGCACAGATATTTGCAGCACACTAAGAACAGATACGGAGCTTTTCAGGGAGAGAACGCAGCCACGTCCTCTCCGTTCAATCTCCAATGCACGAGTGAAAATGGCGGCGACGCGTGGCTCTTTATATAGAATATGAATCTCGCGAGAATCCGACAGCGGGATGATGACATTCGGTCGCGTTCGGGTTAACCGAGCAAGGCATGAAGATCCGAGGCTGCCTCCGAACCGTGTAAAATAGGTGAAGATCTCGACGAACCGAACCCGCTCATCTCTAAAATGTATATATTGTCAGCACTTCATTACTTTGTTGAGCAACCATTAACAGGTGAACGCAGGTAATACTTTCTATACCATATCCCTCTGAGGCCAGACCACTCTCACCACTAGCAGCTCCTGATACAGGAGTCACAGGGCAGAGTGTGTGCAGATAACACCACCCTTTCATTATATGTTTGAATTAAGTAATTGAACTCTAAGCGCTTACCATTTTCACTGATATTTTAGCCAATATTAGAGGTTTATTTTATTGTGAAATTTATCTCAGAGGTGACCTCATATTTATTCTAATTGTAGCTAATAAAAGTTAAGTCTTAACTAATTCTATTTTTTATAAGACAGAGTGCCCCATACAAGAGTTTTTCCTTCTCTGTCGATATAATTTTTGACTCTGGGTGTACCTCCACCTGCTATATGTGATATATACAAGGTATTTTGATGTCCTTTTGATGTGGATTATTCTATGACTTCTTTCTAATTACTTATATCTGAACTGATGTGCTTGTTGGGTGTTTCTCCAAGGGTTCCATATGTGTGACCGGCGGTCACCATACTGACGCTGGAATCCCGGCTTTCAGATGGCCGGCGGAGTAGGGAGGCAATCAGAGCGAAGCCCCTTGCGGGCTCAGTGGTGAGCTGCGCAAGCCACAGGTTATATTCCAACTCTATGGGTATTGTGGACATCCACGAGTTGGAATAGTCCCTGTTAGTCGGCATGCCGACTGTCGGGACTGCAAGATGGCGGGATTCTGGCGTCGGTATTGTGACCGGCAGTCTCCTGATCGCTGGTCATGTAACTGCCTCCCCTCTCCAAAAACCCCCTTTCCCTAGTAAATACCATGTGTAAGAAATTCAGTTCCAATATTGCCGCACTGTCAAAATAGATTTCAGCCGCAATTAAGCTACAGTACAGATAACGGCAGAACATATGGTTTTGATAGGTGCCAGCAGTGGTGTGTGATAGAGTTCAGTCCACATGATGGACACATGGCCATAGAAGGCCTAAATGGATGATGACATGGCCTAAATACGGCATGGCCATGGTCCCTAGAAAAAAAAGATATCAATAGTATATAATAGCGGGACTGCTGTGCTACATGTGGGCGCCTTTCAGAGAAGGGGTGGGGTCTGGCTTGATCTGGGAAGCGGGTCCCTTTTTCCTCGGACACCACCATCTTCCTAGTGATATTCAGGAAGAAGGCGCATGTGCACTAGATAGCAAATACTCTGCCAAAGTGCCAGAACCTTTGCTTTCACTGTGCCGCGCCATCTGCCCGAAGTTGTCACTAGGGAGATGGTGCTGCTGCTGTGGAGGAACTGGCTTCCTGGATCAAGGTATGTATACTTAGGAGGGGTTAGTGGCGGATCTGGACCTGGGTCTGTGCCGGGCCCCACCAGCAAGCATAGGCCTGGGTAATTAGTACCCCCCCCTACCCCCCCACCCTTTCCCCCCAGTGCCAGTGGATGGATAGATTAACCAGGTGTAAATTCATTCATCAGGTACAACACAGGATGTGAAGTATACGATGCCAGAACATATAGTATAACAGGCCCAAGGGTTAATGCAGGTAGTGTGCAGTATCTGGCAGGGCCGCAACTAGGTGTGTGCGGAGGGGGCACACAGTGCTGCCAGGTAGGGGGTGCTGTTGGCAGCACTTATCAATTATCTGTTTTAAGTACTTTCACTTGCAGCTTTTTTTAAGAAGAGCTTCTCCTGACCGCCGCTGTCTCCTACCCTGACACCTACTATTGCCAATGCCTATACAACATTCATGAACTCAACTTAAGATTTCTTTGTTATTCAGTCACACTGCCCCTTATTACATTTCAAGATGCTGACATAACCGGGATTTGAACCTATTGCCTGTGGCATTACAGTCAGACAATCTATTCATTGAGATATCTGCACTTGCATAGAAAGATAGATAATTATAAGGTAGAGAATTCTATTTGAAGCTTACCTTGTCCTTTGTGAAAAAATTATCAACATTGAGGCTGAGCAGATCTACAGTATGTAGTGTATGGCTGCAAGGGATTGGATGTGTGCCTGCACATTACATAGATCTGCTCAATTGCAATGCTGATTTTTTTATTTTTTTTACAAAGTACCATTAACTTCATATAGAGGGTCATTCCGACCCGATCGCTTGCTGCAGTTTGTCGCAGCGCAGTGAGTGAGTTGGAACTGCACATGTGCCGGCACCGAAGTGCACCGGCGCATGGCAGTTGTCGTTGCCTAGCGATCGCCTCTGAGACAGAGGCGGTCGCTGGGCGGGAGGGGGCTGGAAAGTGGCGTAAAGCCGCCATTTAGGGGGAGCGGTCCGGCCAACGCAGGCGTGGCTGGACCATTGGGGGGCGGACCGCGGCAGCTGCGTGACGTCTCACGCAGCCGCTGTGGCCAGCGGCAGCGACGAACAACTCCAGGCCAGCCGCAGGAGCTGCGCTGGCCGGGAGTTACTCCAGAAATACAAAAGCATTGCCGCTGTGCGATGCTTTTGTATTTGTGGGGGAGGGGGGGGCAGACTGACATGCGGGGCAGACTAACCCTGTGCTGGGTGTCCCCCCGCATGTCAGGGAAGATGATTGTAGCTGTGCTAAATTTAGCACAGTTACGATCAACTTGGAATGACCCCCATAGTGTTCATAGTTCTTACGGAGAATCAACTAGCTCCATTAGTAGGATATTCGATTAGAATTCAACAGGTTGTAGGTTTGAATCCTGGGTATGGCAGTATATTGAAATGTAGTTTAATAAAGGGTGCATGAATACGTCCAAATCCATTTTCTTGCAATGGACTATAAATGTGTATTATTTATAAAATGTAGGAAGGGGCATTATAGCATGGGCTTTCTCTGGTATCAATTTTGTCATGCCCTTTCCTCCCAAGGCATGCCTTATGTCCCTACTGGAAAAATGGGGGGGGGGGGGCACCAATTCTCTCTCGCACAGGGCACCAAAGATTCTTGTTAACGCTCTGGTATCTGGAGCACATACCTGCACATGCACTCAGTGGTGGCAGTGGAACATACAGAAAGTGGTGGTGACACAATGGTATTACGTCACTAGGCACAGCCTCCTTCAGGAGACAATCTGGGGCACGTACTAGTCCTATGGATGGTGGAGAGAAAAAAGTACATATAGCATCAGTAGATCTCCTTTGCAGCAGCAGTAGGAGACACCACCAGTGGCGCATGCAGGGGGAGCTTCTGAATACCAAGAAACCCCCCCTGCGCCGATTCATTGCCAACACCTGTGCCAATTCATTGCCGCCCATGTCACGCAGTTTAGACAGATACCAGGAAAGCCACCAGGTACGGATGCGGAGCGTGCCGTGGCACGCATGTGCAGGATGCCCCTGCACAATGGAAGTGCCCAGCACCGCCATCCCATTCCCCTCTCCCTCCAGACTTTGAGCTGCGCACCACAGTGGACAGCCGGTGACAGGTTGAAAAAGCTGCTCGGCCGCTGAGTGTGCTAGCAAGAGTGACAGGGCTGCGTCGTTGTCTTGAAAGAGTCTCCTGTTCCACTCCCCCTCAACTCCTGTATTTGTCCAGTGAAGCTGCGGCTCCCGGTGGCTTACAGTATGTGAGCCCTGTAAAAAATTAAAAGACTGTCCAGCTGGCCTCAGGTACAGTAACATGTCAGGATACAAGAGTTTGCTGCCTGTTGCTGATCTCATATCAGCTTCTTCCGTAACATGTACGTTTCTTCCTCTTTTTTTGTTACTGCCCATGTCAGACTCTCTCTGCAATTTTCTCCTCTGTGCCAGCCTTCTGCTTTTCTTCTCTCCTCTGTTCCAGCCTCTCTTCCCTTCCTTTCTCTTTAGCAGTCTCTCTGCCCATCTTCTTTGAGTGCTGGCTTTTCTGCCTATCCTGTCTGTGCCAGCCTCTCTTCCATTCTGCTGTGCCAGCCTTTCTGACCTTCCTCTGTTAGAGCCAACCTTTCTGTCAGTCCTCTGAGTGCCAGCGTTTCTGCCCATCCTTTCTTCCCTTTGACCGTGCCAGTCTCCCTTTCACGTGCCAGTCTTTCTGACCTTTTTCTGTCTGCGCAAGCGTTTCCACCCATCCTCTGTCTGGGCCAGCCTCTCTACTCTGTTCTGCGCCAGTGTTTCTGCCCATCCACTGTTTACAATAGCCTCTCTTCCCTTCCTCTGTGTTAGCCCCTCTGCCCATCCTCTGTCCGCACCAGCATTTCTTCCCTTCTTCTACACCAGGCTCTCTGCTAATCCTGACTGTGCTATTCTTTTTTGCTCGTCTACGGTTTGCGCTAGCCTCTTTTCCATTCCCATCTTCTCTGCACCAGCCTTTCTGCTTGTTGTCTCACTGTGCCACCTTTCTTCCCTTCCTTGGTGCCAGCCTCTATGCTCATCCTCTATGTGCACCAGCCTTTTCTGCCAATCCTCTGTAGTGACAACCTATGCTAATCTGTATCTGCTCTTCTCAAGCCTATACCAGCTATTTTGCTCTTTTTTTGTCTGCACTATCCACTCTGCCTGTCCACAACTGTGGCAGCCTATCTGTCCTAGTCCTGTCTGCACCAGCCTCTCTGCCCTTGTCCTGACTCCATCAGCCTCTCTGCCCTTGTCCTGTCTCCGCCAGCCTCTCAGCCCTTGTCCTGTCTGCGCCAGCCTCTCAGCCCTTGTCCTGTCTGCGCCAGTCTCTCAGCCTTTGTCCTGTCTGCAACAGCCTCTCTTTCTTTCTATCTTTGCCATCCACTCTGCCCTCAAACTATGCCACTCCTCTACTCTCACTGTCCCCATGTCTCCCCCTTTCCTCCCTCTGTGCCATTTTCTTTCCATCTGTCTCCTTTTTGTGTATGTCTGTTCCTTTCTTTCCCCCTCTTTGTGCATTTGCTATTTTATATGTACAGCTGTCTTTCCATCTTTCTCTCTTTGCCTCCCTGCCATTGTGTTTGTGTATCTGTGCATTGTGTGTCTTCCATTTTTTTCTCCCCCTTTGTATGTGTATCTGTCTTCATTTACCTCTATCTATCTATCTATCTATCTATCTATCTAAGCTTGAAAACCCCTCTTTAAAAATTCATACGTTTGCCCCTGAGCACAGAGCACTCTCCACAACAATAATGAGCCACATTTTAGAAGTAAAAGAGGAATGTTTATGACTAATGTGCTCCTAAAGTTGTAGGAGGTTTTTTGTAACAATGATACATTTTCACAGTTCATGTTTTTAGATTTCTTACATTTCGAAAAAAAACTTTGTGCACTTCTAGTTTGTGGAGGACCAGCTGGCACTGAATAGATCCTTTGTTAAACAAAGACACACCATACATCTTGTTCTCCACTTTATTACTCACATATACCAGCTATAACATTGTAACTGCTGACAGGTGAAGTGAATAAAATTGATTATCTTATGGCACCTGTCAAGGGAGGGCTATTTTATGCAACAAGTGAACAGTCAATGTGTCAATGTGTTGGCAGCAGAAAAAATGGGCAAGCGTATGGATCTGATCACGAAATAGTGATAGCTAGACTACTGGATCAGAGCATCTTCAATATGGCAGGTCTTGTGGGGTGTTCCCTGTATGTAGTGGTTAGTACATACTAAGAGTGGTCCAAGAAAGGACAACTGGTGACCCAGCAACAGGTTACTGAGTCTGTGTAGCTGCACACTGCTCAGCATGCCTATGCTGACCCCTGTCCACCACTGAAAGTGCCTACCTTCGTCACGTGAGTGTCAGAACTGGATCATGGAGAAATAGAGGATGGTGGCCTAGTCTGATGATTCTAAGGTTTGTGTGTTGTTGTTTGCCTGGTGAAAAGATGGCAGCAGGATGCACTATGGGAAGAAGACAAGACAGTGGAGGCAATTTGATGCTCTGAGCAATGTTTTGCTAGGAAATCTTGGGTCCTATTCATGTAAAAGTAATTTTGACACCACCTACCTAAACATTGTTGCAGTCCAAGTACACTCCTTTATGGCAATGGTATTCCATGATGGCAGTGGCCTCTTTCAGCAGGATAATACACCCTTTAACATTGCAAAAATTATTCAAGAATGTTTTGGGTAACATGACAATGAGACCAAGGTATTGACTTGGCCTCCAAGTTCCCCAGATCTCAGTCCAATCAAGCATCTGTGGGATATTATGGAAAAACAAGTCCCAGCCATGGAGGATGCGCCTCACAACTTATAGGAATCAAAGGATCTGCTGCTTACTTCTTGGAGCCAGATACCACAGGACAACTTTAGAAGTATTGTGGAGTCCATGCCTTGTTGGGTCATAGCTGTTTTGGTGCCACGAGGGGGACCTATACAGTAATCAGTAGGTGGTTTAATGTTATGGTTGATGTTTGTATATCCTTAGGGATGGTCCATAGGCATTCACCAGTAGCGAATTTCCCATTAGGCACATGAGGCACATGCTTAGAGGCGGAACTTGTTGGGGGGCGGCACTTGAATGCTTGTGTTGGCACTATCAGCCTGAAATGTACTAGTAACTACAAAATATTTTCACTGTACTGTACCATATGCCATTTTTAATGGAGTACAGATGGGTAGGACATGCACATACTGCCCTTTTAAGCTGTCCTACTTAGTAAATATGTATACATAATTTAAAAAAAAAAAAACATGTTTTTTTTTATTATTATTCTATTAAATTGGTAATCATGAAAAACAACAAAATCCAAATATACATTACTGAAAATAGCCCTCGTGCAATCATCTCATAGAAATAAATGTTAGCTATCTGACTGGTCAGAGCATGGGAACAGGCCATAGGATCTGATTACAGTAGGTATGAATCAGTAGGAACTGTTTAAACACATACGTTGTGTGGTCTACAATATGTCCATATGTGGGTGACTGTTTCTCCATACAGGGGTTACAGGGAGAGCCAGGAATGTGGGTGCCGAACTTTTTTGCCCTCTCAGACCAATGCACTACATAAAAACACTAATCTGCTTCCTCTAGCTCTTCAATGTCCTCTGTGTGTTCTCATGAACTCGGTTTTATTGTGTTATCTAAGCCTGCTCCAGTTTAAATATAAACATAATACTGTTTAAGCATGAACCACATTATATTTTTAGCCTGCAACTTCTGTTTTATCTATATAGCCTAACTGCAATACGGCAAGCACCTTGCAAACTCTGTAATTGAGTCCCCTTAATGGGTGCTACTGTATCACTGCAATACTCTAGTTACACACATCTCCTGCCATGCCCTTTCCATGCATTTTCAAATCCATTATGCTCTGTACTGTCTGTACTTTTCTCTTGCCTTTGTTCTGTGTACTCTATTTAATCTCTCCTTTTTGTACTGTATGCCACAGTTTTTTATCCTTTATTTCATTACTTGTATACATTTTGATCTTGCTTTCCCATTCTCTAATGTTTATCCACTGCTGTGATCTCTCATGCTCTCTCCAGGGCTGATTATGAGTTGGGAGCAAAGCAAAGTACATACATAAATGTACATACATATCATATAAGCATAAATACAGCAATCTCCTGATTTACATATTTGTTACATTTGTTTTCCAGTTAGACAGCAATAAAAATCCTGAATTTGCTAGCTATCAAGTTTGGAAACACAATAAAACCCACTGAAATGTTAGACCACAATCAAAAATAGACCATCAAATGAGTGGAGTGCGATCAAAGTGAGCTTAATGGTCCTAGATGCAATTTGTCCAAAGTTAAAGTTTAAGGGAATTAACTGTACAGTTTTAACATTCATATCACATCTAAAACTTTTTTTTTTTTTTTTTTGGGGGGGGGGATGTGTTGTACTACTGACATTTATAAATATTCCCCTCTTCTAAATTTACACCAATTTGTGAAATATACTGTATCACCATTTTAAGAACCATTAATGAACTGAAGACTGCTATATACCAAGCTATGATGATATCTTATACAAACCAACTGAAAATAAATTGTATTCCACACACTTTCAGTTAGGTACTAAAAATTTTTATAGAATTTATCATGCCTTTTTTGTTAACATTGAAAATATGGGAGGTTTTTTTTTTTTTTTGCTTCACCCTGTACTAGCATAAAAAGAGTTCAGATATCTGGTGTATAAATGTATTACAGCATTTACAGTAGAGATGAGCGCCTGAAATTTTTCGGGTTTTGTGTTTTGGTTTTGGGTTCGGTTCCGCGGCCGTGTTTTGGGTTCGACCGCGTTTTGGCAAAACCTCACCGAATTTTTTTTGTCGGATTCGGGTGTGTTTTGGATTCGGGTGTTTTTTTCAAAAAACCCTAAAAAACAGCTTAAATCATAGAATTTGGGGGTAATTTTGATCCCAAAGTATTATTAACCTCAAAAAACATAATTTACACTCATTTTCAGCCTATTCTGAACACATCACACCTCACAATATTATTTTTAGTCCTAAAATTTGCACCGAGGTCGCTGTGTGAGTAAGATAAGCGACCCTAGTGGCCGACACAAACACCGGGCCCATCTAGGAGTGGCACTGCAGTGTCACGCAGGATGTCCCTTCCAAAAAACCCTCCCCAAACAGCACATGACGCAAAGAAAAAAAGAGGCGCAATGAGGTAGCTGACTGTGTGAGAAAGATAAGCGACCCTAGTGGCCGACACAAACACCGGGCCCATCTAGGAGTGGCACTGCAGTGTCACGCAGGATGTCCCTTCCAAAAAACCCTCCCCAATCAGCACATGATGCAAAGAAAAAGAAAAGAAAAAAGAGGTGCAAGATGGAATTATCCTTGGGCCCTCCCACCCACCCTTATGTTGTATAAACAAAACAGGACATGCACACTTTAACCAACCCATCATTTCAGTGACAGGGTCTGCCACACGACTGTGACTGATATGACGGGTTGGTTTGGACCCCCCCCCAAAAAAGAAGCAATTAATCTCTCCTTGCACAAACTGGCTCTACAGAGGCAAGATGTCCACCTCATCTTCACCCTCCGATATATCACCGTGTACATCCCCCTCCTCACAGATTATCAATTCGTCCCCACTGGAATCCACCATCTCAGCTCCCTGTGTACTTTGTGGAGGCAATTGCTGCTGGTCAATGTCTCCACGGAGGAATTGATTATAATTCATTTTAATGAACATCATCTTCTCCACATTTTCTGGATGTAACCTCGTACGCCGATTGCTGACAAGGTGAGCGGCGGCACTAAACACTCTTTCGGAGTACACACTTGTGGGAGGGCAACTTAGGTAGAATAAAGCCAGTTTGTGCAAGGGCCTCCAAATTGCCTCTTTTTCCTGCCAGTATAAGTACGGACTGTGTGACGTGCCTACTTGGATGCGGTCACTCATATAATCCTCCACCATTCTATCAATGTTGAGAGAATCATATGCAGTGACAGTAGACGACATGTCCGTAATCGTTGTCAGGTCCTTCAGTCCGGACCAGATGTCAGCATCAGCAGTCGCTCCAGACTGCCCTGCATCACCGCCAGCGGGTGGGCTCGGAATTCTGAGCCTTTTCCTCGCACCCCCAGTTGCGGGAGAATGTGAAGGAGGAGATGTTGACAGGTCGCGTTCCGCTTGACTTGACAATTTTGTCACCAGCAGGTCTTTCAACCCCAGCAGACCTGTGTCTGCCGGAAAGAGAGATCCAAGGTAGGCTTTAAATCTAGGATCGAGCACGGTGGCCAAAATGTAGTGCTCTGATTTCAACAGATTGACCACCCGTGAATCCTTGTTAAGCGAATTAAGGGCTGCATCCACAAGTCCCACATGCCTAGCGGAATCGCTCCGTGTTAGCTCCTTCTTCAATGCCTCCAGCTTCTTCTGCAAAAGCCTGATGAGGGGAATGACCTGACTCAGGCTGGCAGTGTCTGAACTGACTTCACGTGTGGCAAGTTCAAAGGGCATCAGAACCTTGCACAACGTTGAAATCATTCTCCACTGCACTTGAGACAGGTGCATTCCATCTCCTATATCGTGCTCAATTGTATAGGCTTGAATGGCCTTTTGCTGCTCCTCCAACCTCTGAAGCATATAGAGGGTTGAATTCCACCTCGTTACCACTTCTTGCTTCAGATGATGGCAGGGCAGGTTCAGTAGTTTTTGGTGGTGCTCCAGTCTTCTGTACGTGGTGCCTGTACGCCGAAAGTGTCCCGCAATTTTTCTGGCCACCGACAGCATCTCTTGCACGCCCCTGTCGTTTTTTAAAAAATTCTGCACCACCAAATTCAAGGTATGTGCAAAACATGGGACGTGCTGGAATTTGCCCATATTTAATGCACACACAATATTGCTGGCGTTGTCCGATGCCACAAATCCACAGGAGAGTCCAATTGGGGTAAGCCATTCCGCGATGATCTTCCTCAGTTGCCGTAAGAGGTTTTCAGCTGTGTGCGTATTCTGGAAAGCGGTGATACAAAGCGTAGCCTGCCTAGGAAAGAGTTGGCGTTTGCGAGATGCTGCTACTGGTGCCGCCGCTGCTGTTCTTGCGGCGGGAGTCCATACATCTACCCAGTGGGCTGTCACAGTCATATAGTCCTGACCCTGCCCTGCTCCACTTGTCCACATGTCCGTGGTTAAGTGGACATTGGGTACAACTGCATTTTTTAGGACACTGGTGAGTCTTTTTCTGACGTCCGTGTACATTCTCGGTATCGCCTGCCTAGAGAAGTGGAACCTAGATGGTATTTGGTAACGGGGGCACACTGCCTCAATAAATTGTCTAGTTCCCTGTGAACTAACGGCGGATACCGGACGCACGTCTAACACCAACATAGTTGTCAAGGACTCAGTTATCCGCTTTGCAGTAGGATGACTGCTGTGATATTTCATCTTCCTCGCAAAGGACTGTTGAACAGTCAATTGCTTACTGGAAGTAGTACAAGTGGGCTTACGACTTCCCCTCTGGGATGACCATCGACTCCCAGCGGCAACAACAGCAGCGCCAGCAGCAGTAGGCGTTACACGCAAGGATGCATCGGAGGAATCACAGGCAGGAGAGGACTCGTCAGACTTGCCAGAGACATGGCCTGCAGGACTATTGGCATTCCTGGGGAAGGAGGAAATTGACACTGAGGGAGTTGGTGGGGTGGTTTGCGTGAGCTTGGTTACAAGAGGAAGGGATTTACTGGTCAGTGGACTGCTTCCGCTGTCACCCAAAGTTTTTGAACTTGTCACTGACTTATTATGAATGCGCTGCAGGTGACGTATAAGGGAGGATGTTCCGAGGTGGTTAACGTCCTTACCCCTACTTATTACAGCTTGACAAAGGGAACACACGGCTTGACACCTGTTGTCCGCATTTCTGGTGAAATACCTCCACACCGAAGAGCTGATTTTTTTGGTATTTTCACCTGGCATGTCAACGGCCATATTCCTCCCACGGACAACAGGTGTCTCCCCGGGTGCCTGACTTAAACAAACCACCTCACCATCAGAATCCTCCTGGTCAATTTCCTCCCCAGCGCCAGCAACACCCATATCCTCCTCATCCTGGTGTACTTCAACACTGACATCTTCAATCTGACTATCAGGAACTGGACTGCGGGTGCTCCTTCCAGCAATTGCAGGGGGCATGCAAATAGTGGAAGGCGCATGCTCTTCACGTCCAGTGTTGGGAAGGTCAGGCATCGCAAACGACACAATTGGACTCTCCTTGTGGATTTGGGATTTCAAAGAACGCACAGTTCTTTGCGGTGCTTTTGCCAGCTTGAGTCTTTTCAGTTTTCTAGCGAGAGGCTGAGTGCTTCCATCCTCATGTGAAGCTGAACCACTAGCCATGAACATAGGCCAGGGCCTCAGCCGTTCCTTGCCACTCCGTGTGGTAAATGGCATATTGGCAAGTTTACGCTTCTCCTCCGACAATTTTATTTTAGGTTTTGGAGTCCTTTTTTTTCTGATATTTGGTGTTTTGGATTTGACATGCTCTGTACTATGACATTGGGCATCGGCCTTGGCAGACGACGTTGCTGGCATTTCATTGTCTCGGCCATGACTAGTGGCAGCAGCTTCAGCACGAGGTGGAAGTGGATCTTGATCTTTCCCTAATTTTGGAACCTCAACTTTTTTGTTCTCCATATTTTATAGGCAGAACTAAAAGGCACCTCAGGTAAACAATGGAGATGGATGGATTGGATACTAGTATACAATTATGGACGGACTGCCACGGTTAGGTGGTATAAAAAAACCACGGTTAGGTGGTATATATTATAATAATAATACAATTATGGATGGACGGACTGCCTGCCGACTGCCGACACAGAGGTAGCCACAGCCGTGAACTACCGCACTGTACACTGGTTGATAAAGAGATAGTAGTATACTCGTAACAACTAGTATGACACTATGACGACGGTATAAAGAAAGAAAAAAAAATACCACAGTTAGGTGGTATATATTATAATAATAATACAATTATGGATGGACGGACTGCCTGCCGACTGCCGACACAGAGGTAGCCACAGCCGTGAACTACCGCACTGTACACTGGTTGATAAAGAGATAGTAGTATACTCGTAACAACTAGTATGACACTATGACGACGGTATAAAGAATGAAAAAAAAACCACGGTTAGGTGGTATATATTATAATAATAATACAATTATGGATGGACGGACTGCCTGCCGAGTGCCGACACAGAGGTAGCCACAGCCGTGAACTACCGCACTGTACACTGGTTGATAAAGAGATAGTAGTATACTCGTAACAACTAGTATGACACTATGACGACGGTATAAAGAATGAAAAAAAAACCACGGTTAGGTGGTATATATTATAATAATAATACAATTATGGATGGACGGACTGCCTGCCGACTGCCGACACAGAGGTAGCCACAGCCGTGAACTACCGCACTGTACACTGGTTGATAAAGAGATAGTAGTATACTCGTAACAACTAGTATGACACTATGACGACGGTATAAAGAAAGAAAAAAAAATACCACAGTTAGGTGGTATATATTATAATAATAATACAATTATGGATGGACGGACTGCCTGCCGACTGCCGACACAGAGGTAGCCACAGCCGTGAACTACCGCACTGTACACTGGTTGATAAAGAGATAGTAGTATACTCGTAACAACTAGTATGACACTATGACGACGGTATAAAGAATGAAAAAAAAAACACGGTTAGGTGGTATATATTATAATAATAATACAATTATGGATGGACGGACTGCCTGCCGACTGCCGACACAGAGGTAGCCACAGCCGTGAACTACCGCACTGTACACTGGTTGATAAAGAGATAGTAGTATACTCGTAACAACTAGTATGACACTATGACGACGGTATAAAGAAAGAAAAAAAAATACCACAGTTAGGTGGTATATATTATAATAATAATACAATTATGGATGGACGGACTGCCTGCCGACTGCCGACACAGAGGTAGCCACAGCCGTGAACTACCGCACTGTACACTGGTTGATAAAGAGATAGTAGTATACTCGTAACAACTAGTATGACACTATGACGACGGTATAAAGAAAGAAAAAAAAATACCACAGTTAGGTGGTATATATTATAATAATAATACAATTATGGATGGACGGACTGCCTGCCGACTGCCGACACAGAGGTAGCCACAGCCGTGAACTACCGCACTGTACACTGGTTGATAAAGAGATAGTAGTATACTCGTAACAACTAGTATGACACTATGACGACGGTATAAAGAATGAAAAAAAAACCACGGTTAGGTGGTATATATTATAATAATAATACAATTATGGATGGACGGACTGCCTGCCGACTGCCGACACAGAGGTAGCCACAGCCGTGAACTACCGCACTGTACACTGGTTGATAAAGAGATAGTAGTATACTCGTAACAACTAGTATGACACTATGACGACGGTATAAAGAATGAAAAAAAAAACCACGGTTAGGTGGTATATATTATAATAATAATACAATTATGGATGGACGGACTGCCTGCCGACTGCCGACACAGAGGTAGCCACAGCCGTGAACTACCGCACTGTACACTGGTTGATAAAGAGATAGTAGTATACTCGTAACAACTAGTATGACACTATGACGGTATAAAGAATGAAAAAAAAACCACGGTTAGGTGGTATATATTATAATAATAATACAATTATGGATGGACGGACTGCCTGCCGACTGCCGACACAGAGGTAGCCACAGCCGTGAACTACCGCACTGTACACTGGTTGATAAAGAGATAGTAGTATACTCGTAACAACTAGTATGACACTATGACGACGGTATAAAGAAAGAAAAAAAAATACCACGGTTAGGTGGTATATATTGTAATACAATTATGGATGGACGGACTGCCTGCCGAGTTCCGACTGCCGACACAGAGGTAGCCACAGCCGTGAACTACCGCACTGTACTGTGTCTGCTGCTAATATAGACTGGTTGATAAAGAGATAGTATACAATACATACAACAATATACTACTATACTGGTGGTCAGGCACTGGTCACCACTAGTCACACTGGCAGTGGCACTCCTGCAGCAAAAGTGTGCACTGTTTAATTTTAAATTAATATAATATTATGTACTCCTGGGGGCTCCTGCTATAACAACCTGCAGTGCTCCCCAGTCTCCCCCACAATTATTATAAGCTTTGCCTTTTATACATTGATGTGCAGCACACTGGGCTGAGCTGAGTGCACACAGACTGAGTCACACTGTGTGACTGGCTGCTGCTGTGTATCGTTTTTTTTCAGGCAGAGAACGGATATAGCAGAGAACGGATATATTATATTAAAATAAATAAAAGTTAACTAACAACAACTGCACTGGTCACTGTGGTAAACTCTGTCTGACTCTGCACAATCTCTCTCTCTCTTCTAATCTAATTTCTAATGGAGAGGACGCCAGCCACGTCCTCTCCCTATCAATCTCAATGCACGTGTGAAAATGGCGGCGACGCGCGGCTCCTTATATAGAATCCGAGTCTCGCGAGAATCCGACAGCGTCATGATGACGTTCGGGCGCGCTCGGGTTAACCGAGCAAGGCGGGAGGATCCGAGTCTGCTCGGACCCGTAAAAAAAACATGAAGTTCGTGCGGGTTCGGTTTCAGAGAAACCGAACCCGCTCATCTCTAATTTACAGTAGAGATGTGCACTTGAAATTTTTCGGGTTTTGTGTTTTGGTTTTGGGTTCGGTTCCGCGGCCGTGTTTTGGGTTCGACCGCGTTTTGGCAAAACCTCACCGAATTTTTTTTGTCGGATTCGGGTGTGTTTTGGATTCGGGTGTTTTTTTCAAAAAACACTAAAAAACAGCTTAAATCATAGAATTTAAGGGTCATTTTGATCCCAAAGTATTATTAACCTCAAAAACCATAATTTCCACTCATTTTCAGTCTATTCTGAACACCTCACACCTCACAATATTATTTTTAGTCCTAAAATTTGCACCGAGGTCGCTGGATGACTAAGCTAAGCGACCCTAGTGGCCGACACAAACACCTGGCCCATCTAGGAGTGGCACTGCAGTGTCACGCAGGATGGCCCTTCCAAAAAAAACACTCCCCAAACAGCACATGACGCAAAGAAAAAAAGAGGCGCAATGAGGTAGCTGTGTGAGTAAGCTAAGCGACCCTAGTGGCCGACACAAACACCTGGCCCATCTAGGAGTCGCACTGCAGTGTCACGCAGGATGGCCCTTCCAAAAAAAACACTCCCCAAACAGCACATGACGCAAAGAAAAAAAGAGGCGCAATGAGGTAGCTGTGTGAGTAAGCTAAGCGACCCTAGTGGCCGACACAAACACCTGGCCCATCTAGGAGTGGCACTGCAGTGTCACGCAGGATGGCCTTCCAAAAAACACTCCCCAAACAGCACATGACGCAAAGAAAAAAAGAGGCGCAATGAGGTAGCTGTGTGAGTAAGCTAAGCGACCCTAGTGGCCGACACAAACACCTGGCCCATCTAGGAGTGGCACTGCAGTGTCACGCAGGATGGCCCTTCAAAACAATACTCCCCAAACAGCACATGACGCAAAGAAAAATTAAAGAAAAAAGAGGTGCAAGATGGAATTGTCCTTGGGCCCTCCCACCCACCCTTATGTTGTATAAACAGGACATGCACACTTTAACCAACCCATCATTTCAGTGACAGGGTCTGCCACACGACTGTGACTGAAATGACGGGTTGGTTTGGACCCCCACCAAAAAAGAAGCAATTAATCTCTCCTTGCACAAACTGGCTCTACAGAGGCAAGATGTCCACCTCATCATCATCCTCCGATATATCACCGTGTACATCCCCCTCCTCACAGATTATCAATTCGTCCCCACTGGAATCCACCATCTCAGCTCCCTGTGTACTTTGTGGAGGCAATTGCTGCTGGTCAATGTCTCCACGGAGGAATTGATTATAATTCATTTTAATGAACATCATCTTCTCCACATTTTCTGGAAGTAACCTCGTACGCCGATTGCTGACAAGGTGAGCGGCGGCACTAAACACTCTTTCGGAGTACACACTTGTGGGAGGGCAACTTAGGTAGAATAAAGCCAGTTTGTGCAAGGGCCTCCAAATTGCCTCTTTTTCCTGCCAGTATAAGTACGGACTGTCTGACGTGCCTACTTGGATGCGGTCACTCATATAATCCTCCACCATTCTTTCAATGGGGAGAGAATCATATGCAGTGACAATAGACGACATGTCCGTAATCGTTGGCAGGTCCTTCAGTCCGGACCAGATGTCAGCATCAGCAGTCGCTCCAGACTGCCCTGCATCACCGCCAGCGGGTGGGCACGGAATTCTGAGCCTTTTCCTCGCACCCCCAGTTGCGGGAGAATGTGAAGGAGGAGATGTTGACAGGTCGCGTTCCGCTTGACTTGACAATTTTGTCACCAGCAGGTCTTTGAACCCCAGCAGACTTGTGTCTGCCGGAAAGAGAGATCCAAGGTAGGTTTTAAATCTAGGATCGAGCACGGTGGCCAAAATGTAGTGATCTGATTTCAACAGATTGACCACCCGTGAATCCTTGTTAAGCGAATTAAGGGCTCCATCCACAAGTCCCACATGCCTAGCGGAATCGCTCCGTGTTAGCTCCTCCTTCAATGTCTCCAGCTTCTTCTGCAAAAGCCTGATGAGGGGAATGACCTGACTCAGGCTGGCAGTGTCTGAACTGACTTCACGTGTGGCAAGTTCAAAGGGCAGCAGAACCTTGCACAACGTTGAAATCATTCTCCACTGCGCTTGAGACAGGTGCATTCCACCTCCTATATCGTGCTGAATTGTATAGGCTTGAATGGCCTTTTGCTGCTCCTCCAACCTCTGAAGCATATATAGGGTTAAATTCCACCTCGTTACCACTTCTTGCTTCAGATGATGGCAGGGCAGGTTCAGGCGTTTTTGGTGGTGCTCCAGTCTTCTGTACGTGGTGCCTGTACGCCGAAAGTGTCCCGCAATTCTTCTGGCCACCGACAGCATCTCTTGCACGCCCCTCTCGTTTTTTAAAAAATTCTGCACCACCAAATTCAAGGTATGTGCAAAACATGGGACGTGCTGGAATTTGCCCATATTTAATGCACACACAATATTGCTGGCGTTGTCCGATGCCACAAATCCCCAGGAGAGTCCAATTGGGGTAAGCCATTCCGCAATGATCTTCCTCAGTTGCCGTAAGAGGTTTTCAGCTGTGTGCGTATTCTGGAAACCGGTGATACAAAGCGTAGCCTGCCTAGGAAAGAGTTGGCGTTTGCGAGATGCTGCTACTGGTGCCGCCGCTGCTGTTCTTGCGGCGGGAGTCCATACATCTACCCAGTGGGCTGTCACAGTCATATAGTCCTGACCCTGCCCTGCTCCACTTGTCCACATGTCCGTGGTTAAGTGGACATTGGGTACAACTGCATTTTTTAGGACACTGGTGAGTCTTTTTCTGACGTCCGTGTACATTCTCGGTATCGCCTGCCTAGAGAAGTGGAACCTAGATGGTATTTGGTAACGGGGGCACACTACCTCAAGAAATTGTCTAGTTCCCTGTGAACTAATGGCGGATACCGGACGCACGTCTAACACCAACATAGTTGTCAAGGCCTCAGTTATCCGCTTTGCAACAGGATGACTGCTGTGATATTTCATCTTCCTCGCAAAGGACTGTTGGACAGTCAATTGCTTACTGGAAGTAGTACAAGTGGTCTTCCGACTTCCCCTCTGGGATGACCATCGACTCCCAGCAGCAACAACAGCAGCGCCAGCAGCAGTAGGCGTTACACGCAAGGATGCATCGGAGGAATCCCAGGCAGGAGAGGACTCGTCAGAATTGCCAGTGACATGGCCTGCAGGACTATTGGCATTCCTGGGGAAGGAGGAAATTGACACTGAGGGAGTTGGTGGGGTGGTTTGCGTGAGCTTGGTTACAAGAGGAAGGGATTTACTGGTCAGTGGACTGCTTCCGCTGTCGCCCAAAGTTTTTGAACTTGTCACTGACTTATTATGAATGCGCTGCAGGTGACGTATAAGGGAGGATGTTCCGAGGTGGTTAACGTCCTTACCCCTACTTATTACAGCTTGACAAAGGCAACACACGGCTTGACAAATGTTGTCCGCATTTCTGTTTAAATACTTTCACACCAAAGAGCTGATTTTTTTGGTATTTTGACCAGGCATGTCAATGGCCATATTCCTCCCACGGACAACAGGTGTCTCCCCGGGTGCCTGACTTAAACAAACCACCTCACCATCAGAATCCTCCTTGTCAATTTCCTCCCCAGCGCCAGCAACACCCATATCCTCCTCGTCCTGGTGTACTTCAACACTGACATCTTCAATCTGACTATCAGGAACTGGACTGCGGGTGCTCCTTCCAGCACTTGCAGGGGGCGTGCAAATGGTGGAAGGCGCATGCTCTTCACGTCCAGTGTTGGGAAGGTCAGGCATCGCAACCGACACAATTGGACTCTCCTTGTGGATTTGGGATTTCGAAGAACGCACAGTTCTTTGCTGTGCTTTTGCCAGCTTGAGTCTTTTCATTTTTCTAGCGAGAGGCTGAGTGCTTCCATCCTCATGTGAAGCTGAACCACTAGCCATGAACATAGGCCAGGGCCTCAGCCGTTCCTTGCCACTCCGTGTGGTAAATGGCATATTGGCAAGTTTACGCTTCTCCTCCGACGATTTTATTTTAGATTTTTGAGTCCTTTTTTTACTGATATTTGGTGTTTTGGATTTTACATGCTCTGTACTATGACATTGGGCATCGGCCTTGGCAGACGACGTTGCTGGCATTTCATCGTCTCGGCCATGACTAGTGGCAGCAGCTTCAGCACGAGGTGGAAGTGGATCTTGATCTTTCCCTATTTTTGGAACCTCAACATTTTTGTTCTCCATATTTTAATAGGCACAACTAAAAGGCACCTCAGGTAAACAATGGAGATGGATGGATACTAGTATACTTATGGATGACGAGCGACTGCCGACACAGAGGTAGCTACAGCCGTGGACTACCGTACTGTGTCTGCTGCTAATATAGACTGGATGATAATGAGATAAAATTAAAATATATATATATATATCACACTAGTACTGCAGCCGGACAGGTATATATTATGTAATGACGGACCTGCTGGACACTGTCTGTCAGCACTGCAGACTCCTAAAGTAAGCTACTAGTATCAAGAAGATAGAAAAAAAAACCACGGGTAGGTGGTATACAATTATGGATGGACCAGCGACTGCCGACACAGAGGTAGCTACAGCCGTGGACTACCGTACTGTGTCTGCTGCTAATATAGACTGGATGATAATGAGATAAAATTAAAATATATATATATATCACACTAGTACTGCAGCCGGACAGGTATATATTATGTAATGACGGACCTGCTGGACACTGTCTGTCAGCACTGCAGACTCCTAAAGTAAGCTACTAGTATCAAGAAGATAGAAAAAAAAACCACAGGTAGGTGGTATACAATTATGGATGGACCAGCGACTGCCGACACAGAGGTAGCTACAGCCGTGGACTACCGTACTGTGTCTGCTGCTAATATAGACTGGATGATAATGAGATAAAATTAAAATATATATATATATATCACACTAGTACTGCAGCCGGACAGGTATATATTATGTAATGACGGACCTGCTGGACACTGTCTGTCAGCACTGCAGACTCCTAAAGTAAGCTACTAGTATCAAGAAGATAGAAAAAAAAACCACGGGTAGGTGGTATACAATTATGGATGGACCAGCGACTGCCGACACAGAGGTAGCTACAGCCGTGGACTACCGTACTGTGTCTGCTGCTAATATAGACTGGATGATAATGAGATAAAATTAAAATATATATATATATCACACTAGTACTGCAGCCGGACAGGTATATATTATGTAATGACGGACCTGCTGGACACTGTCTGAAGAACACGACGAGTGTTTAACTTTTTCAGGCAGACAATCACAATATACTGGTGGTCAGCAGACAATCACAATACTGGTGGTCAGTGGTCACTGGTCAGTCACACTGGCAGTGGCACTCTGGCAGCAAAAGTGTGCACTGTACTTAAATGTACTCCTGCTATAACTGCTCCCCAGTCTCCCCCACAATTAAGCTGTGTGAGCAGTGAGCACTGAGCACTCAGCAGTCAGATAATGATATACAGTATATGATGCAGCACACTGGGCTGAGCACAGATATGGTATGTGTGACTGTGTCACACTGTGTATCGTTTTTTTTTCAGGCAGAGAACGGATTAATTAAACTGGTGGCACTGGTCACTGGTCACACTATCAGCAGCAAGTAGTACTCCTCCTATATGCTCCCCAAAATTTGTGTCTCTCTCTAGAACTCTAGTCACTCTAAATGGAGAGGACGCCAGCCACGTCCTCTCCCTATCAATCTCAATGCACGTGTGAAAATGGCGGCGACGCGCGGCTCCTTATATAGAATCCGAGTCTCGCGATAGAATCCGAGCCTCGCGAGAATCCGACAGCGGGATGATGACGTTCGGGCGCGCTCGGGTTAACTGAGCAAGGCGGGAAGATCCGAGTCGCTCGGACCCATGTAAAAAAACCTGAAGTTCGGGCGGGTTTGGATTCCGAGGAACCGAACCCGCTCATCTCTAATTTACAGATTGGTCCACCGTTATCTTGACTAGTTTTCTGTGCCTAGTCACAAGATGATTTATTAGCATAAACCCTTCATCTATTGTTCTAAGATGCTATACAATACAGAGTACAATACAGCAGGGGATTAAGTCATTAAAGAAGGGGATTAAAACATTAATTGCTGAGAACTAAAGCTAGATCAGGCAATTAGTGGAAACATGAACTGCTGATAACTGAAGCTGGGTAACTGTATAGATAACCAGTGAAACCTCCAGTGGCACAGGACCCCTGTGAAACACGGCTCAGTGGGTAGACGCTCCACAGGGAGCGGCGCTGGGCCATGCTCCGGTTTAAGGAGGGTACTCACGGAGCGATCGCTGCTTAAAATCTAAGCAATCTGACTGGATTGCTTAGATTTTAAGCATGATCGCTCCGTGTGTACCCCCCACAGCTATAGCGATGCGCAGCCCCGCGCATCACTACCGCTGGTGCTAGATTGGCCTGCCATGCAGGCCAATCTAGCAGGTCACTCATTTCACCCGCTGGGTGAAATGAGCGCCCTTCCCCCGTCTCCCCCCGCACGCCCAGCACACATCGCGCTGTGCTGAGCGGTGGGAGAGATGTCTCTCCCACATCGGCCCGTGAGTACTGGCCTTTAGAGTGCAGCAGAGAGAACAATGAGGCACTAAAGAAATGGACTAGAAGCCTTCAGGGATTTAGCAATCAAGGTGGAGTACAGGATCATCTGCAGGAGCACAGAGCTGAGAGACTTGACTATGATTAGCAACTGAAAGCACTGGCAGTGTTACCATGGTCCATACCTCTTTTAAAAGGAAGTGATAAGCCAGTATTGGCTGAGAAGCTCAGGAGAACTGCCATTGGCTAAAAGTGCATGGTATTTGGTGGTGCCCAGGAATGCAGACACACAAGGAAGCATTCACCTGCACTCACTGTCCCTGCTCCCCAAACTCCAGAGCTGCCCACTACTGACACCTCAGTTTGCCTCCCCCTGCCTCCACCAGGAGCAAAGACCGTCTGCCCTCCGCTGTAGTACTGCCAGCACCGGCAGTCCCGAAGATCCTGTGTCGTGGGTAAGTCCCTGGAACCTGACAATGACTTACACAAACAACATCCTCATTAGCATCAGATGCACAAATATCCCCTCATCCTGTTGCACAGTAGCATTCTTCTATGTCACCATCTTTACTTGTACTGCTTATCCCCACATTTGCAGAGGGCGCAGAAATGGTGGAAGAAGTATTCTCTATAAGTACAATGTCAGAAATGTCAGACTAGTTAATGCAGACACACCTAGACTCTCCTCTGTGATTTGTGAATACACAGTTTGTTCTTCAGCCCTAGTGTATTTCTTGGCACCAGCTTCCATAATAGGAATTATAGATCATGAAACAGCAGTAGCACTAGCAGGACCACCACTCACAAACAAAGGCCATGGCCTGAGGAATTCTTTGCTGCATGTGGTGTATGGCATGTTGGCAATTTTAAGTTGTTTTTTTTGCAGTTTTTTTTTTGCAGTAAATTTTCCTTTTAGAGTTAATTTTTGTTAACATTGTACAATATTGTTTAGATTTCCGGTGAACTTTATTAAACTTTCTGTCCCCTGGACCACCTTTAGTAGACATTGACGTACTAACATGACTTGCAACAGCCACAGCACTAATACTGGGTTGCTGCTCCTGCTTTTCTATAGATTGAACCATATTGACTCACAGCAAGCAAGTAACATAGTAAGTAGCATAGTAAGTAATGGTGGCACCTTCTGAAGATTTTTTTTTAACAGTGCCTAAACCTGTGTAAACACACACTGTTTTTTAATACTGCAGTAAGTAACATTGGGGCAGATGTATTAACCTGGAGAAGGCATAAGGAAGTGATAAACCAGTGATCTGTGCAAGGTGATAAAGGCACCAGCCAATCAAATCCTAACTGTTAATTTACATATTGGAGCTGATTGGCTGGTGCTTTTATCACCTTGCACATATCACTGGTTTATCACTTCCTTATGCCTTCTCCAGGTTAATACATCTGCCCCATTATTTTTTAAGTAATGAGAGAGAGATGCTACCATGTTGAGACTTTTAGTTACACACAGGAAAAAGAGAAAATGCAGGTGACACTCTAAATACTAGACTGACTCCTTCAGCTTGACTAGACTCTGTGTTTTCAATTAGCAATGGATTCCTTGCATTTGTAGATGGCTTATTGAAATAGGCACTATGAATGGTAATGCCTGGATCAAAATATAATATGTCAGTATTAGGGTTGGGTTCATGGCATGGGACCTCATTGGTTAATGTGCTTGTGCTCCTTTGGGGCATCATATTGTAACACATAATCTAGCACTTTTTAGCACCTGAATTGTTTTTATACCAATGTAACACTTTTCAACACTCTAATAATTTCCTTTCACCTATATAACATTCTCAACACACAGCTGCTGCTTCTTAGTAATGTAACACTTTAATTGCTAGTTTTCACTAGTATGATACTTTGGGGCAGGTGACCTGTGCTGGCCTGAGGGGCCCCATGCTTTGGACTTGAACCCTAGAATTTTAGGAACCCACCAGATGAGATCACCTGGTAGCGGTTGGTGGGCCCATTTTTTGGCCAAAAATTATGCTAAGCACCTCACTTTTACGCTATGTGAAATTGTAGAGTTAATTATAATTATTACAATAAGCAATGTTTAGTAATTTATTTAGGATGTAAACCTGAATTTTCTCTTTCTTTTTCTGTGTTGTACTCCAAGATTGGCAACTTATTTTATGCCTTGGCTCTATTCTCTTTCACATTGCTTTGTGTTTTGTAGCGTGTAGTGATATAGCTTACAAATCTGCTATAGTTCTGCATAGGCCATACAGAACCACAATTTATGGTACTAACTCCTCATCCTAACTGCTTCACTAGGAAGTGGGCAGGATACGGGAGATCCTACTGAAGAGATAATGAGCCTCCTGCTACTTCTGGGGAAGTAACATAGAAACATAGAATTTGACGGCAGATAAGAACCACTTGGCCCATCTAGTCTGCTCATTTTTTTTATCCTTTAGGTAATCGCAACCCTTTTTGAACCTTAATTCTTTGTAAGGATATTCATATGCCTATCCCAAGCATGTTTAAATTGCTCTACAGTCTTAGCCTCTACCACCTCTGATGGGAGGCTATTCCACTTATCCACTACCCTTTCAGTGAAATAATTTTTCCTTAAATTTCCCCTGAACCTGCCTCCCTCCAGTTTCAGTGTATGTCCTCGAGTTCTAATACTTCTCTTCCTTTGAAAAATGTTTCCCTCCTGAACTTTGGTAAAACCTTTGGTATATTTGAAAGTTTCTATCATGTCTCCCCTTTCCCTTCTCTCCTCCATACTATACATGTTAAGATCTTTTAGCCTTTCCGGGTAAGTTTTGTGATGTAGACCATGCACCATTTCAGTTGCCCTTCTTTGTACACTCTCTAATGTATTTATATCCTTCTGGAGATATGGTCTCCAGAACTGGACACAGTATTCCAGATGGGGCCGTACCAATGACCTATACAGTGGCATTATTACTTCTCTTTTCCTGCTACTGATTCCTCTCCCAATGCAACCAAGCATCTGACTAGCCTTCCTCATTGCTTTGTAGCATTGCTTTCCTGCCTTTAAGTCACTTGAAATAGTGACTCCTAAATCCCTTTCCTCCTCAGTAGTTTCCATTATAGTACCCTTGATACTATATTTAGCCTTTGGGTTTTTGAGACCCAAGTAGATGAATGTACTGTAGTAGTCGCTCATGCGTATATCAGGGCTACTCTGCTTTTAACTTTATGATAACCTTTGTAATGTCATTACAGCATCCCAATCCACTTCATTGGTTAACCAATTAAAAATGAAAATTAGCTAAGTAACTCTTAATAAAACCTGTTATTCTTTTAGTTGTTGAGGTAGTTGTCTGAACAAACACATTATTAGCTTAAAAACACTATAACTCAAATTGTGTGCTTTTCAATAGAAGCTTAAAGCCATTTAAATGAAATATAAACATGGAAACATTCTACTTGTCTTCATTTAAGTGAATCAAATGTTTACTTTATAAACATTGGCATATTTGTCTACTGCATACACATCACTTACATGTACTGTACACCCATGTACATATTGGATACAATAAAAATACAGCTGCAAATGTATGTAACACTTCCAATCCTCAAGTCAGAATAAAAAGTTAGTAATCTGATTTGTCATGAAAGATACACATATAGTACTTTAGTATTAATGTATATAAACAAATAGAAATACATTAACCGAGACGTGATTACTATACATTTATTATGTTAGTATACATCATGGACTTTTGCAAACAGAGTTGGAGCAGTGACGTTTATAGTCTTTCAAACAGAAAGAAACATATTATAAAACTTATCCATTTTAGAGGGACTACAAAATATTGAAAGTCGTCCATCTTGGAGTAATCTGCTTTTTTCGATCTAGGACACAGTGGTAGTGTCATCCAAGGTAACTCCATGGGGTAAATTTACTAAGATGAGAGTTCTATTTAAGATGGGATGTTGCCCAAAGCAACCAATCAGATTCTACTTCTCATCTATCTGGCACCTTCTAGAAGATAATACTTGGAATCTGATTGGTTGCTATGAGCAACATCCCATCTTAAATAGGACTCCCATCTTAGTCAATTTACCCCCATGTCCCTGGATCTATCAGCAAACATTTTACTAAGGCGGAGATGTACCAAGCAGTGAAAAGAGTAGAGAAGTGAGCAAGTGGAGAAGTTGTCCATGGCAACCAATCAGCTACTCTATATAATTCTATAGTATGCAAATAATAAATGTTACTTAAGTGCTGATTGGTTACCATGGACAACTTCTCCACTGGGTCACTTCTTCACACTTTTCACTGCTTAGTACATCTCCCCCTCAATGCCTTGATTCTTCTTCCAAAATGAGGACAGCTAGCTTCATCCTGCAGGATCTACTTATCCTGACCAGTAAATGGTTGCTGGACTGGGTCAGATACTGTAGCCTGCTTCATCATGAACCAGGTGAAGGTGCCTCCATAAGTACAGTGGCCCAAGTGGCATGTCACTGGAGCAACCTCTTCCAGAAACATCCTGACCTCCTTGCTCAGCTGCAGGCAATCATTGACCACCATCATAGAAGATGCTTTTTTATATTCCTACAGTACATAAGTCTTCATTTAAATACAAGGAATAGTTACTGTAAATATGTATAAACAGTGACATTTCACTGTAGACCTAAGTACCATAAAGATATGTCACACAAAAGCCTGAAATGTTTGTATAAAACTCTATAAAGTAATTTTTGAATGTACATGTCCAATGTTAAGAATATATACAGTATGTATGCTGCTGTGCTCGCAGGAAGCAGGCATCATATCCATGATGAAGATGTAGAGGAGGCAGAGGAAGAACCATAAGAGGAGGCAGCAGGGGAGGTGTTTGAGGAGGCTGTTGAAGCTGAGGAGACCAAATAAACTGCTAAGGAAACTCCTAAGAAGCTCTCTGCTGAAGCCAAGATGGGACAGGCCCCTCTCCTGCTACTGTGAAAAATCACATGGGAAGTGGCACCCAGATATGTTAAGATGCCCACCGATGTGATCGCAACGCTGAGTAGTTGCATTCCATATGCAGAAACTGAGTACCATTGAAGTTGATCCATGCCTACTCAGAATAATGCGGATGCATTCACACTGGGGATGTGTTTCTAATCGCAATCGATCGCAGCTGACGTCAAATACACACCTCGAAAATGGCCATGACACACCTGCAATTTTTCAACCACTCCCCACAAACGCCATTTTAGTACCAACGAATGGACACTTCCTGTCAATCTCTCTGAACAGTGCATTCACAGCAAATGTACAATCTTCTGAAAATAGGTCGATTTGCATTTTTGCAATATAGCGATCTAAGCTGAATGAAGGCCTATGGTTCTATTTCAGAGTTGTATGCTATGCCGATGTTTTTGCGATTGAGTGATCATCGGCACACTTTGCATGCACTGCAAATGTGTAAGGGTGGTTTTGCGATTCCGCTTGCAGTGAGGTTTTCTTTGCAGAGTTGTTGGAAGGTGTAAGGAATCGGCGTTCGGCTGCGTCTCACTTACCAGCGCGCTGATGTGCAGGCCTTCGGAGGTCATGGCCCCAGTTGCGGCTGCGTGGATGCGCTGGCCGCGAGCGCCATCTCCCGTGTCGCTGAGTACCCCTGAGTCTGGTCCTGTGTGTGTATTCCGCTGTGTGCCGGCATCCGGCCTGTATGGATGCTGCCATGACACCTGCACTCAGCTGATCCAGGCATCCAATCCAGCGCTGTGTTTCCAGCCAGAGTTCAGGGACCAATCACTGCAGAGCAAGGGGTATAAATACCAGTCCGTGGCTCACTCACATCGCCTCGGACAACGAGTCACATACGGTGTGCCTAGTTCTCCTGGTTCCTGTGTTCCTGTTTACAGCGTTCCCCTGTGGTTATCTTCACTGTTCCAGTTACCATTCTACAGCTCTCCTGTTTACTCCGGACTCCAGCCACAGCCAGCCACAAACTCATCAGCAGTAAGAGACTCTCCTCAGGTGTTCATTTCATTACCTTACCTGTGCACTTCGTTATCAGCATATCATCTGTGCATCTCAGCAGTTATACCAACTTATTGCTTAGAGACTGTCTCCTGCTTAAGCCTAGTGTGGCTATATTGACTTGTGCTATATAGAGACTGTGTGTTTCTCAATATACCGGAGTTCTGCTTTTTAAATCCATTCAGTTATCAGTTCATCTCATCTTGTGTTATACAGAGACTGTGTGCTTTCAAGTACTACTGGAGTTCTGTTTATTTCATCTGCATTCAGTATCAAGTTATTTTATATTTTGTTGCAAGAGACTTTCAGTTGTTTTGATTCAGTTATCAATTATTGTTTTCTACATTGCCGGTTTTCAGTTATTATTCATTATTATACCATCTGCTCTGTGCTAATAAACAACAGCGCATATGCGCAGGACTTTTATATTGCCTCCACGCTTTGTACATCGCACCAACACTGACCCACTAGTGCCCCCGCCGGGGACAGACAAAACCAGAGACCTGACAGTTTGTCCGAGGCCCATGGACCCGGACGGTGGTCAGAGTGTGGGGTCAGGGGCACTCCAAGGTTTAGTGTCACTACTGGATGGTCAAGAGGCTGCGCAGCAGCAGAAAATACAATTCCTGCAAGAAATATCTTCTCGTTTAGATACTCTGCAACAATCATTTCCAACTTCAGCTCCTTCAGTGTCCTCTTCAGTTTCTGCTCCTGTTCCTAGATCCTCAGTTTATAGCTCTCCAGTTGCTTCTGTTCCAGTGTCTCGCATTCATCTTCCTACACCAAGTAAATTTGATGGTAATCCTAAGATGTGTCGTGGATTTCTGAATCAATGCGAAGTCCACTTTGAATTGCTGCCACAGAACTTTCCAACACCCAGAGCAAAGGTTGCATATATTGTTTCTCTTTTGGCTGGCTCTGCTCTGAACTGGGTCTCTCCACTGTGGGAGCGAGCAGACGCATTGCTGAATAACTATACGGAGTTTGTTGCCGCATTCCGACGCATCTTTGACGAACCTGGGCGTACGACCTCTGCTTCTTCAGAACTCCTTCAGATCCGCCAGGGAACATGTACTGTGGGTCAGTACGTTATCCAGTTCCAGACATTGGCATCAGAGGTGAAGTGGAACAACCAGGCATTGGTTGCCGCCTTCTGGCATGGTCTGTCCGACCGCATAAAGGATGAGTTGACTACCCGAGACTTACCAGAGCAACTGGAAGCCCTAATTTCCCTATGTGTCAAGTTGGATTTACGTTTACGCGAGCGAGCCTGTGAACGTTCCCGAGGTGATCTTTGCAAACACCGAGTTATGCCTCCTGTACAGTCTCTACCTATTACTGCTGATGAACCCATGCAGGTAAACAAGTTTCGTTTAACACCTGAGGAGCGGTCCAGAAGATTAAGGGAAAGACTGTGTCTCTATTGTGCTGCTGCGGGTCATCTGATTGATTTCTGCCCTGCTCGGTCGGGAAACACCAGGTCCTAACTTGTAAAGGAGGAGTCAAGTTAGGGACCTTGAATAAAGCTCCTTCATCTCAAGACCTTATATTGCCCGTCACTTTGGAAATTAAAGATGGACTCCAGTCTCTGTCTGCTTTAGTGGATTGTGGTACTGCTGGGAATTTTATCACACAAGCTGCAGTGGATAGACTTCATCTCCCAGTGTTAAAGCTGTCTCATCCAGTTTATCTCACTGCCGTGGATGGAAGCCGTATTGCTGAAGGTTCCATCACTCAGCAAACCAAGCCGGTAGTTCTGGGAGTAGGCTTCCTGCATTCCGAGATCATCAAATTCCTAGTCATACCAAAAGCTATCTATGAGATTGTACTGGGTATGCCTTGGCTCCAATTGCACAATCCACAATTTGACTGGTCTACATTACAGTTAACGGCATGAAGTTCCTCCTGTCTTCATTCATGTCTAGCTCAAATATTTCCAAAAAAATCTGCAAGTGTAAAACCTCAGTCTGGCCTTCCAGAGGCCTATCAGGAATTCACTGACGTCTTCAGTGAGAAAGCTGCTGATGTCTTGCCTCCCCATCGAGAATGGGATTGCCCCATCAATTTGGTTCCAGGGAGCAAGCCACCTAGAGGGCGTACATACCCTCTTTAGTTCCAGAGACCCAAGCAATGAGTGAATATATAAAGGAGAATTTACAGAAGGGGTTTATCCGTCCAGCCTCTTCCCCGGCCGGTGCAGAATTCTTCTTCGTTAAGAAGAAAGATGGAGGATTACGCCCCTGTATCGATTATCAGGGTTTAAATGACATCACGATTAAAAATAGCTACCCGTTACCTCTTATTACAAAGTTGTTCGACAGAGTCAGAGGTGCCTCCAAATTCAAGAAACCGGATCTTCGCGGGGCTTATAATCTCATCAGGATTCGAAGTGGTGATGAGTGGAAAACCGCCTTCAATACTTGTGATGGCCACTACGAATATCTGGTGATGCCCTTCAGTTTGAGTAATGCCCCAGCTGTGTTTCAAAACTTTGTCAACGAAGTGTTCAGAGATCTCCTGTATAAGTGTGTGGTAGTTTACCTCGATGACATCTTGATATTTTCCCGTGATTTAGTTTCTCATCGCCAACAGGTAAAAGAGGTTCTTCGACATCTTCGACAGAATTATCTGTATGGCAAATTGTCTAAATGCACGTTTGAAGCTTCTTCAATATCTTTTCTGGGATACATAATTTCCGGAACAGACCTTCAAATGGACCCGACCAAATTAGAAGCTATAGAGAACTGGTCTCTTCCAACAACACTCAAGTCAGTTCAACGTTTTATTGGCTTCGCTAATTACTACAGAAAGTTTATTAAGGGCTTTTCCACATTAATGGCTCCAATTACCTGCCTTACTCGGAAAGGGGGAAATCCTTCCCAATGGTCTGACGAAGCACTGTCTGCTTTTCATAAAATTAAACAGGCTTTTATTTCAGCTCCTGTGTTGCAACAGCCAGATGTCAACAAGGCTTTCATTTTGGAAGTAGACGCCTCAACGGTTGGTGTGGGCGCAGTCCTGTCCCAGGTGGGCTTTGATGGTTAAACTCACCCTTGTGGGTTTTTCTCTTGTAGATTCTTGCCCGCTGAAATTAACTACACCATCGGTGACCAGGAGCTGTTGGCAATCAAATTGGCCCTTGAAGAATGGAGGTATCTGCTGGAGGGTGCGAGATTCCCTATTACCATCTACACGGATCACAAGAACCTCCTCTACTTGAAGGCAGCGCAGTGTCTGAATCCTCGGCAAGCAAGGTGGGCCCTATTCTTCTCTCGTTTTGACTTTAAGTTAATGTTTAGACCTGGCTCACAAAATGTTAAGGCAGATGCATTGTCTCGCTCTATGAGCTCAAGTGAGGAATCATCAGAAAAAACTACTCGACCAGTACTAAATCCTGTGGTATTTGCAGCTACGGGGTGTCTCAAGTTCCACCTCCAGGCAAGATGTTTGTTTTTCCTGAGCTTCGTCCAAACCTTCTGTCCTGGGCTCATACGTCCAAATTTACCGGTCACCCTGGAGTCCTAAAGACCTTCAAGTTCTTATCTCAAACTTATTGGTGGCCTCATATGAAAGTAGATATCCAAGAATTTATAGCTTCATGTCCCAAATGTGCTCAGCATAAAGTTCCTCGTCAGGCTCCCACGGGCCTATTGCTACCAAATTCCATTCCCAGGCGTCCATGGTCTCATTTATCGATGGATTTTATTTCAGATCTTCCTCCCTCCAAAGGGTATGATACCATCTGGGTAGTGGTCGATAGGTTTTCAAAAATGGCACATTTCATTCCACTCATGGGGTTGCCCTCTGCTCCAAAGCTGGCACAGTTATTTCTTCATGAAATCTTTAGGTTACATGGACTTCCAACAGAAATAATATCTGATCAAGGTGTACAGTTTGTGGCAAAGTTTTGGAGGCCTCTGTGTTCTGCGCTGCAAGTTAAACTTAAATTCTCCATGGCCTATCACCCTCAAACAAATGGGCAGACAGAGAGGGTAAATCAAGAGCTTTAGACCTATTTGAGACTGTATATTTCCTCTTCACAGGGTGACTGGGTAGATTTATTGCCTTGGGCGGAGTTTGCTCATAATTTCCATTATCATACTTCCACAGATACTACTCCTTTTTTCGCAGTTTATGGCCAGCATCCTAGAGTGCCGGATTTACCTGTCATAGATGTGCCTGCGGCTGCTTCTGCTCTTCAACGGTTTTCTCAGATTTGGAAGAAGATTCATTTATCTCTTAAAAAAAGTTTCTCAACGGTATAAAATGTTTGCTGATCGAAAGAGACGAGCAGTCCCAAGTTTAAAACCGGGCGACAAAGTCTGGTTATCTACTCGAAATCTCCGTCTGAGAGTTCCTTCAATTAAATTTGCTCCACGGTTTATTGGGCCATTTCCAGTAGAAAGTGATATTAATCTGGTGGTTATAAATTAAAACTGCCTTCTTATTTGAAAGTTCCCAACTCATTCCATATTTCTCTCCTCAGACCATTAATTCTCAATCGTTTCCAGAGAACTCTTCCAGCAGCTCCAAAGGTACAAACTCATCGGGGTGTGGAATACGAGGTGGAAAAGATCTTGGACTCTCGGCATCGCTATGTTCGTTTGCAATATCTGGTTGACTGGTCCGGATATGGTCCTGAAGAGAGGAGTTGGGTCAACGCCACGGATGTGCACGCTCCATGGTTGGTACAAGCCTTCCATAGACTCTTCCCTGCCAAGCCTCGTGGGTGTTCGGTGCCTACCCATAAAGGAGGGGGTACTGTCAGGAATCGGCGTTCGGCTGCGTCTCACTTACCAGCGCGCTGGAGTGCAGTCCTCCAGAGGTCATGGCCCCAGTTGCGGCTGCGTGGATGCGCTGGCCGCGAGCGCCATCTCCCGTGTCGCTGAGTACCCCTGAGTCTGGTCCTGTGTGTGTATCCCGCTGTGTGCCGGCATCCAGCCTGTATGGATGCTGCCATGACACCTGCACTCAACTGATCCAGGCATCCATTCCAGTGCTGTGTTTCCAGCCAGAGTTTAGTGACCAACACTGCAGAGCAAGGGGTATAAGTTCCAGTCCGTGGCTCACTCACATCGCCTCGGACAACGAGTCACATACGGTGTGCCTAGTTCTCCTGGTTCCTGTGTTCCTGTTTCCAGCGTTCCCCCGTGGTTATCTTCACTGTTCCAGTTACCATTCTACAGCTCTCCTGTTTACTCCGGACTCCAGCCACAGCCAGCCACAAACTCATCAGCAGTAAGAGACTCTTCTCAGGTGTTCATTTCATTACCTTACCTGTGCACTTCGTTATCAGCATATCATCTGTGCATCACAGCAGTTATACCAACTTATTGCTTAGAGACTGTCTCCTGCTTAAGCCTAGTGTGGCTATATGGACTTGTGCTATATAGAGACTGTGGCCAGTATTTACTAAAAATCTGAGTTTGGCTGATTTGTGTTTTTTTTTCTAAGTCCCTATCCGGGAATTCACTAAGCACCAATCTCGGCAGTGTCTGGTCTATTCGTAATGGTTTGAATGACAACGTTCCAAAATACGAATGAATAGACCATCGGTCAAACGCGGCTGTTATTTCATAGAATACAGGAATTCACTATTAATTCGTATTTGGGTTTTAGTCTCAAATGTGGTCGTATTTTTTTGCGATTCGTAAAAAAATGCGGCAAAAAAATAGTCCTGCTTTTTTCAGTCGTGTTTACATGTGTTGCAAATAAAAAATCACTCACACCTGAATTAGGATGCCTATAAAAGGATGTTAGGCCCATTACAATACACCTACACTCAGAAATGGCAGCAGGACTGTGGGCCAGTGATCTTTTGTGTGCTGTGGGATTCCTCAGACTTAGACATCAGCCTGTAAGTAACCAGGGCCAAGAAACTGAACATGGTCAGCAGGTTGTACAGGTTCCACGGAGGCTGCGCAGGCCTCATTTTTTTAGGGGGCGTTTAAACTTGAACGCATTGTCCGATGATAAGGTCATACAGATGTTCCGTCTAAATCGTAACAAAATTTTCCGTCTGTATGACCTTGTCAAACTGGGCCTAGACCCTGAGACAGCACGCTCTCACCCTGTCTCAGGCCTGCACAAACTCCTGGCTGTGTTGCACTTTCTGGCTACTGGCAGCTTTCAGGCTGTGTCTGGGGATGTCATAGGAATCTCACAGCCCTCATTTTCCAGAATCTTAACACAGGTGATGTATACCTAACGACCTCTTCTGTTTTGTGTTTGTTTTAATTTCTCAGTGGTCAGTTCTGTCCTAAAATCTCCTGATAATTGTTCTTCAAAATATAGACACAGGTGTTGGCTGTTTTGCAGCCCCACATCGAGGCCTCAATCTGCTTCCCTACCCTGGAGTCTCAGTGGCATGCCGTCAGGGTAGATTTCTATGAGCTGGCTGGCATGCCCAATGTGCTTGGAGCCATAGATTGCACACACATTCAGCTGAGACCACCTAGGGGCAGGCAGCACATATATACAAACCGCCATTTCGAACACTCCACAAATGTGCAGGTGGTTTGTGATGCAAATCTCAAAATAATGAGTGCTGTTGCTGGTTACCCTGGGGGCTGCCATGACTCCTTCATCCTCAGTCAGTCATCCCTCTTTGATAAGTTTGAGGACGGACAAATGCCAGATGAATGGCTGCTGGGTATGTAATTTCATATGTGTAGGCCTGCGTATACTTTGTCCAAATACAGGTGCAGATGTATTAACCTGTAGAAGGCATAAGGAAGTGAGAAACCAGTGATCTGTGCAAGGTGATAAAGGCACCAGCCAATCAGCTCCAATATGTAAATGAACATTTAGGAACAGATTGTCTGCTGCCTTTATTACCTTGCACATATCACTGGTTTTTCACTTCCTTATGCCTTCTACAGGTTAATACATCTGCCCCACAGTGTGTTACTTATGTGTTGCTGTATCTTAACATGAATCACGTTACTATATCTGTCTTTTAGGTGATGGAGGATATGGCTGTTTCTCTTGGCTTCTAACTCCATTGTCCCGACCTGATACCCCTGCTGAACACAATTACAATCATGCACATAAGTCCACGCGGAATGTGATAGTAAGATGTTTTGGTGTGCTGAAATCTAGGTTTTGGTGTCTGGATAAGTCTGGTGGCCTTTTGTTGTATAGTCCCTCCAAGGTGACTCAAATTGTGTTCTGCTGCTGCTTTCTTCATAACATGTGTTTGCAACAACATCTGCCACATGTTGAGGAGGAGGAGGAGGAAGAAAGCAGCCAGCAAGCAGAGGAATTAGACACATCTGGTGATACTTGGAGTACTGATGTAGGGAGGCAGGTTAGGCAACAGATCATCAATCGCTATTTCTAAGGTAAGCTTGGTTTGCTTATTTCATTTGTTGTGTAATCATAAATAGATGTTTTGCCTTTTTTACCAAAAACCATTACTCAGAATGTGTCTGTCTCCTTGACACATACAAACATACCCTCGCTATATGAAAAACAAATGTCGCATGTGTATTGTGTGTATTTTTAATCTCAAAACAACAGATTATGAGTGGCATGCATTAAGTCTGGATAAGTGATCGTAAACTTGCAGTGCTAATTTCTTACAAGCCCACATCATCCATTTAGTATTTCACTTTATCATTGTGTGTAACGTCCTAATGCACAGGTTCACAAACTCTGCCCTCAGGACCACACACAGTGCATGTTTTTCACGTAACCCAGTAGAAGCACAGGTGTATGAATTACTCACAGACATATGTTAAAAGGTTCACAGGTGGAGCTAATTATGTCACTTGTGATTCTGTGAGGAGACCTGCAAAACATGCACTGTGTGGGTTCCTGAGGGCAAGGTTTGCGAACCTGTGTTCCCAAAAAACACTCCTCAACATATAATATGTTAGCCTTGAGGAATACATGTGTCCCTATGTGTGATGCACCATCATATTTAAAACTCACAAACTCACTGTAATCAGGAATAATTTATTTCCTAATGTTTGATGCTGTAAACTTTATGATGTGTAAGTAAATACACAGTTTGCAACACATATACATTATTATACACAGTTTTTGTTTTTTGTTGTAAAAGTACATATTTGTTTGTTTCAGCATCATGTGTAAAAACATTCTTAATAATTTTTTACACACACAAACATGTCCCAACAATACTGACATTCATTTGGACAATGTTTTTCACACAAAACAAAGGCAACATATTACAAGCTTTTTACGCAACTCAATTGTGTTCTTCTTGTAATGTTGTATAGATAAGAAAGCTAAGATATGTATCACTAACATTGTAATTTGGATTGTCTGCAGGCAAAGAGAATGATTGGAATCTAGAAAGAGTAATGATTAGAAAAAAATCAAGTGGTCAGTTTACTTCCTGCTAAAGACATTCTGCCTGGCTGGCAATTATTGTATCTGCAGGCAAAGAGAATGATTGGAATCTAGAAAGAGTAATGATTAGAAAAAAAATCAAGTGGTCAGTTTACTTCCTGCTAAAGACATTCTGCCTGGCTGGCAATTATTGTATCTGCAGGCAAAGAGAATGATTGGAATCTAGAAAGAGTAATGATTAGAAAAAAATCAAGTGGTCAGTTTACTTCCTGCTAACATGTATGTGTGGCTCCATCAACATTTCCCTCCTCCAATACCAAAAAAAATGGCAATGAATAAATGTGCGTACTAATTTTATGTTTTTGTTTGGCCCACTTATAATTAATGATGTTGAAAAAAGTGTCAAGGAGCTAAGTGTTATATTTTTTAAGCAACAAAAACACTTGCTAACTATTTTGAGTTACTTATCACAAATGTCTAACTTGTTTTTTTTCACCTTTTTTTGGGTGGCTGCTTGTCCTGCCCTTTGCCTTTAGCACTGTCATGTTGTCGTGCTCTGGTGGAGCGTCTTGGTGGTGATGAGACTGGCGTGATATTTGGAGTAGTCGTACCAGAACTGCTGCTTGTTTGCTGTTAATGCATGCATCTGAGTGTTTCATTCAGGTTAGTGAGGGTGGCATTGAGTTCACGTGTAGCAGCATTTTGATTGTCTACTATTCGGATAAACTTTCATTAATCTTTTGATTGTTTTGAAAAATGCTCATATAACTTTGCTGTTGTCTGTGCTGTTCTTCCATTATGCGCTGTAAGTTGCCCATGACCTCTGTAATGCATGAGTTATATGGTATTGCCTATTCTGGTTGTTTGTTCATTTTGTCTACTCAGATTTCTTGATATTCTTCTGAGGTGAAATGGTAGGCTTGAAAACATTTGTGTCTGCTTACGCAGGCAATCTTTATTAGTGGCCTGCTGTCTAGCCCAAATAGTCCAAAACACCTGATCAGGGCTTTGTGTTCCTGGTGTTGTTGGGCTGTGTTGTGGTGGTGGTGTGCTTTGCTGTGGTGGTTTACTCACAGGTGCTGGGGGGCTCATCCCTTGCATTAATGGCTGCATTTCTAAGATGTTTGTCTCCTCCATGTCACTGTGTTGGTGTTGTTGCAGAGGGATGCTGTTCCCAGGACTCGAAGCTGAAATGTTAAACAAATCTCTGTTAGCTATCCATATGTTTGTGAAATGTTAAAAAATCACTACACATGGAACACATGTCATTCACTGTTGCTTTCAACTATTCTGGCTAGCAACATCATCACTCATAGCTTAAATACATACATATGCCTGTTTGAGGCAAATGTGTCTGGTTACTTAATTGTGAAAGCAAACACTTTAGTTGTATTGTAGCTCACACATACTTCACCATAAAAACACATTGGAATACATAATGTGTTACCTTATAGCTTTGTTCAAACAAACATAGTAATGTTTTTATATGTATTTTGCAATGTTACCTCAAGCACACATGTGAAATTTGGAAAAACAACCTTACTTTTTGCAAACAAACCAACATGCTTTTTTGTTGCAGCATCTTACACCCAATGTCATACTGTATGGCTCAAGTGGACATACATATCTTTACTGGATGTGGACAAGGCCATTTAGCTTGGATTCCATTTCAGCTTTTACTTACTGCGGTAAGTATTTTAGTTTTTGATGTGTTTTGACTTAATGCGGTTATGACTGCTTTTGATTATGTTCTGACATTTTACACATTTTTTTCAGTTTGATACTCACAATCAAGATGAGGGGAGTGTGGATGACGTCTTGGAGGTGTGTCCAAAATTTGGAGTGGGGGTACAGAACATAAGGACGATAATCTTCGTGGCGGGGTAGCCTGCTGTGTTTGTGCCGGGACATACGACCTTGCTTTCTTTTCGGCCACAGGTTTTTTGTGGTGATGTCTTACATGAAGTGCCACTTCTGCTGCTCCATACTTCTTTTGATGGACCTTTTAATGAAAGTGCAATTTTGTTATGCCCATTCCTTTACAAGCATACCATATACTACAATGGACACTTTACCTGCTTCCGCAACGTCATCATCATCATCAGATGTGATAGGAGTTACTGGCCGACGAGTAGTACTGCTTTTTTCAGACACTGTATAAAATAAATTATTTAAAAAAATCATGCTATTGTGTATACATCCACCCATTATGCTTATAAACATTTATTCTTTTAGAAATGCTTGGTTTTTATTTAAAACAAACATAAGGACCAGAAATAAAAAAATAAATAAATAAACAATGACCAAAACACATATGCACTATGGCAACATCAACACAGGAAAACATGTACAGGACACTGACATAGGCCACAAGTTCAAGAAAAGATTTAAAAAAAATAAAAACACACACAACTTCATTTTGTATTGAAAGGAAAAGTATTACAGATGCAATATATAATTTGCTCTGTGATGTGGCACTCCAAAGACACATTACCACTATATGAGCAAAAACAAAATGCAGCAATTTATATAAAAATTACACTGCAGTGTGGTGTCACGGTACAAATACAAGCATAAAAAAAAATAAAAAAATATTGTTTTTTAAATTAAATAATTAACATTATCTAAAGATGACATTACACATGTAAGTGGTTTCCAAACCACTTTCCAGTACTCCAGCCTCTAACATGACAACCACTGTTTTTAAAAAATTTGCACATGGATCACTTAAATATAAAACATAGTCACAATTTTTTAAAATAAAACGCCCAAAAGGAAAACATTATTGCAGGACAATTCACAGACACACCAAGTCCAAACTACACATGCAAAATATCTGTCTGAAAAACACGACATACAATAAAGTAAGATGCTACATTGGCTTTTGTATAAAACGTTAACCAAAACAATGTATTTGCTGACACACACTTGAAGATGGGAGTAATATGCAACGTCACATGACACACATTACAAAAAAAAAAAAAAAAAAACATAGAATGTAAATGCAAATACACATGCTCATCATTCTTCCTGGGCCTATCTGAATCCCGGACATGGGTTGCAGAGACAACTTCTGGAGGGATTACACTCTGCATGGGCTCCTCATACTCCAGATAACTTGCAATATAGGGCTGCCCACCACCGGTTTTCCGAGCCGACTTGGCCTCCTTGGCCATTTTGGACTTGACACATCGCTTTATGTCATAGTACCATTTGCGGCACGTGTCCTCCGTCCGCTTGACCACCCCCTCACTATTGTCAGCAGCAACAACTTTCGCCCACAACACCGTCTTCCTCCGTGTTGGCACCTTGGCGGACTCAGGGCCAAATAGCTGCCTCTGATACTTCATCAGCACACGCACCAATGCCACATTTTCAGCAAAACTAAACTTTACATTCCGCCCAGTCTTAGTAGTGGTGCGTGGCTGCGGAGCACTTTGACTGTCACTATCACTTTAGGCTGCTGCAGCAACCTCACCCACCTCCTCCACCTCACTAACCTCACTAACACTCACCTCCTCCACCTGACCAACCTCCTCCCCCTCACTCACACCCTCAACCTCTGAGTCACACATAATTGTGTGTCTAAACAGTTAACACAGGGAAAAAAAAGACAAACAACACACTCCTCCACTACCACTACACAACTCACACACACACACACACACACACACACACACACACACACACACACACACAAACACTGACAAGGGACTATAAAGAAAAATAACTTGGACTAAAAATGAGACAAAACCACAAAGTACAAGACAACAAGAATGACAAGACGACTTTCAAACACAATACCACACTCAGAAATCGCTACCAACACTCCTCACCAAACCACAAATTCACCTACCTCCACAGCACAACCTCCCTCCTCCTCACCACTAACTAAACCCACGAGGTGCGGACGGTTTGGGGCGTATTTATATGGTTGCGCACAGACACTCCTACCATCTGAAACACAACCAATCATGAACGGGGATGAAAATTGAAACTGAAAGTGAAAATGCGGCCGCGGGAAAAAAAAACCCTGCCGCGTTTAACTTAGGGAAAAAAACAGCAAATACAACAAAAACACGTACGCAAACGACAATGACGACCGTAAATGTGCCAAAAAAAAACGACTGGCATCGACATCGGAAAACACGACAACCATAAAGTCGACTGCTTCGTAACTTTGCATATATGGATTCAAAAATTTGCATGAAAATGCACCCGATACAAAACGAGTTTAAACACTACACAAACCGACTCAAACACGAATATTAGTAAATATTGCCCTGTGTGTTTCTCAATATACCGGAGTTCTGCTTTTTAAATCCATTCAGTTATCAGTTCACCTCATCTTGTGTTATACAGAGACTGTGTGCTTTCAAGTACTACTGGAGTTCTGTTTATTTCATCTGCATTCAGTATCAAGTTATTTTATATTTTGTTGCAAGAGACTTTCAGTTGTTTGGATTCAGTTATCAATCATTGTTTTCTACATTGCCGGTTTTCAGTTATTATTCATTATTATACCATCTGCTCTGTGCTAATAAACAACAGCGCATATCCGCAGGACTTTTATATTGCCTCCACGCTTTGTTCATCGCACCAACACTGACCCACTAGTGCCCCCGCCGGGGACAGACAAAACCAGAGACCTGACAGAAGGAAGTGGCCATTTGGGGGTGATAACAGGGAGTGGTGGCAGAAACGCTGGCGTGTCATGGCCATTTTCAGGGCATGTATCTAACGTCAGCTACGATCACGTATGCAGAGAAACATGGTGTCTGCATTGCTGTGGCGCAGCCAATCTGTAAAGCCATAGATCTGCTTGAACAGTCGATGTTCCCATTTGTTGCATGCAGGCTACAAATGTGTACGCAGTTGCGAATAGGTTTGCAATCACTCTGGTGGCGTCTCTTTTCATTTCTGGGCAGTAGCTTTACCTGCTAACATTAGCAGTTCCGTAGCCTAGAAAATCGCGTACAACTCTAAATTAGGCCCTATGTGACAAATGATAGGTGTACAGTATTTGGACACCCTGTGCCTTGATTTGTGCAAGTGTGCCTATATTATTGCACGGCTGCTAGGATTCATGGGTTGGTGGCACAAGATGGCTGCATCTGCTGGGAAGAAAAACTTGGCACAGGTGCAGTGAGATTATTGTAATGAAATGAAAGTGTTAATGAGTGCATGTTGCATCTTGGTGGCGTAATGCAGACACAAGTCATGCAATAACAGTTCAAATACAAAACTGCCATCTGTCATAAACACAGCCCTCTTACACAACTGCATACAGTGCACATACTGTAGTGATGATGGGTAGCAGTTAATAAACCAGCCAATTCACCTGACATATGGAAAGTAGAGATTTGCGGCTGGGACTTTTCGTGTTTTGGTTTTGGTTCTGGTTCCATCCTCGATTTTTGGATCTGGATTGGTTTTGCCAAAACCACCCTTTCGTGTTTTGGTTTTGGATCTGGATGATTTTTGAGAAAAACATAAAAATAGCTAAAATTACAGAATTTGGTGGTAATTTTGATCCTAAGGTATTATTAATAGAGATGAGCGGGTTCAGTTCTCAGGGAACCGAACCCTACCGGACTTTGCCTTTCGAGTTCGGTTCCAAGCCCAGCTCAGGTTTTCCCGCCTGATTCGGAAACCCAAACGAGGCAAAACCTCATCATCCCGCTGTAGGATTCTTGCGGGATTTGGATTCCATATAAGGAGCCGCGCGTCGCGGTCATTTTCAATCCAGTCTCGGAGAGTGTATTGAGAGGACGTGTCCTCAGTGTTCAGTGTCTGTGTGGGGGCAGGAAAGTGGGGTGGCGAGTCTTGTGCTGTGTTGTGCTGCTCAGTCCAGTGTAGTCAGTGTATTGTGCTGCATCAGTCCAGCCAGTCACAGTGTTGATGTTCTCTGCTGCCATATATCCAGTGTAGCTGTATAAAGTGGTGCTGTGTTGTGCTGTCCAGTCCAGTGTAGTCAGTATATTGTGCTGCATCAGTCCAGCCAGTCACAGTGTTGGTGTCCTCTGCTGCCATATATTCAGTGTAGCTGTATAAAGTGGTGCTGTGTTGTGCTGTCCAGTCCAGTGCCGTAACTAGACATTTTAGCACTGTGTGCAAGAAACGGCCTCGGTGCCCCCCCCCCCCCCTCTATGCAAAACAGGGGCAGTGCGCGCCATAGGCACGCAAAAAATATATAGGGGTGTGGCAGACAGAGTCCTCTTTTTTACACATTGTGTCAGACCCCTTTTACACATTACGGCAGCCAGTCCCCTTTTTACACATTACAGCAGACAGTCCTCCTTTTTACACATTACGGCAGACAGCATCCTCTTTTTATACATTACGGCAGACAGCGTCCCCCTTTTTACACATTATGGCAGACAGCGTCCCCTGTTTTACACATTACGGCAGACAGCGTCCCCTGTTTTACACATTACAGCAGACAGCGTCCCCTTATTACACATTACGGCAGACAGCGTCCACTTTTTACACATTACGGCAGACAGCGTCCACTTTTGCACACATTACGGCAGACAGCGTCCCCTTATTACACATTACGGAAGACAGCGTCCACTTTTTACACATTACGACAGACAGCGTCCACTTTTTACACATTACGGCAGACAGCGTGCCCTTAATACACATTACGGTAGACTGCGTTCCCTGTTTTACACATTACGGCAGACAGCGTGTCCTTATTACACATTACGGTAGACGGCGTTCCCTGTTTTATACATTACGGCAGACAGCGTGCCCTTATTACACATTACGGTAGACAGCGCCCCCCTTTTTACACATGACGGCAGACAGCAAGCCCTTATTACACATTACGGTAGACAGCGTCCCCTGTTTTACACATTACGGCAGATTGTGTCCCCTTATTACACATTACGGCAGACAGCGTCACCTTATAACACATTACGGCAGACTGCGTCCCCTATTACACATTACGGCAGACAGCGTCCCCTGTTTTACACATTACGGCAGACAGCGTCCCCTGTTTTACACATTACAGCAGACAGCGTCCCCTTATTACACATTACGGCAGACAGCGTCCACTTTTTACACATTACGGCAGACAGCGTCCACTTTTGCACACATTACGGGCTTACGGCAGACAGCGTCCCCTTATTACACATAACGGCAGACAGCGTCCACTTTTTACACATTACGACAGACAGCGTCCACTTTTTACACATTACGGCAGACAGCGTGCCCTTAATACACATTACGGTAGACTGCGTTCCCTGTTTTACACATTACGGCAGACAGCGTGTCCTTATTACACATTACGGTAGACAGCGCCCCCCTTTTTACACATTACGGCAGACAGCGTAACCTTATGACACATTACGGTAGACAGCGTCCCCTGTTTTACACATTACGGCAGACAGTGTCCCCATATTACACATTACGGCAGACAGCATCCCCATATTACACATTACGGTAGACAGCGTCCCCTTATTACACATTATGGCAGACAGTCCCTACACACACACACACACACACACACACAGCCTGTCACCTCCAGTCACACCACACACACACACAAACACACACACACACACACACATCTTCCCCTCCCCTCCCGCCAACTTTACCTCCAGGAGAGCTGTAGCAGAGACACAGAGTAGAGTGAGAGACCAAACAGCAAAGTTGGGGGCGTGGCCTAATCGCGGACCCGTGGTCACACCCCCTTTCAGCACCGATAGGCAGGCCAGGCAGTGAGGAGGCGCAGGATGGACTGGACATTTTTCAATCAATTCCAGCTTCCTGATCCGCCGCTGCAGGTACAGTGCTTCTGCAGACAGCGCGGACCTGCAGGTGTTGCCGGCGGTCCTGCGCCCTCAGTGCACATGCGCTGTGTGCCAGGCACCACCGGCACACACCTAGTTACGGCACTGGTCCAGTCCAGTGTAGTCAGTGTATTGTGCTGCATCAGTCCAGCCATCACAGTGTTGGTGTCCTCCTCTGCTGCCATATATCCAGTGTAGCTGTATAAAGTGGTGCTGTGTTGTGCTGCCCAGTCCAGTGTAGTCAGTGTATTGTGCTGCATCAGTCCAGCCAGCCACAGTGTTGGTGTCCTCTGCTGCCATATATCCAGTGTAGCTGTATAAAGTGGTGCTGTGTTGTGATGTCCAGTCCAGTTTAGTCAGTATATTGTGCTGCATCAGTCCAGCCAGTCACAGTGTTGGTGTCCTCTGCTGCCATATATCCAGTGTAGCTATATAAAGTGGTGCTGTGTTGTGTTGTGTTGTGCTGTCCAGTCCAGTGTAGTCAGTATATTGTGCTGCATCAGTCCAGCCAGTCACAGTGTTGGTGTCCTCTGCTGCCATATAGCCAGTGTAGCTGTATAAAGTGGTGCTGTGTTGTCCTGCTTCAGACCAGTGGTAGTGTCCTGTCCTACAGTCATTCCAGTGACGAGGCAGTCACAGTGGTATACGCTGCTGCTATATGTCCACTGCTACAGTATAATAATAATAATAATAATAATAACAACAACCACAAGTCCCTTAAAGTGTTGTTGTTGTTGTTGTTGTTGTTGTTGTTTTGTGCTGCATCAGACCAGTGGTAGTGTCCTGTCCATCAGTCATTCCAGTGACGACACAGTGGTATACGCTGCTGCTATATGTCCACTGCTACAGTATTATAATAATAATAACAACAACCACAAGTTCCTTACAGTGTTGTTGTGTTGTGCTGTATCAGACCAGTGGTAGTGTCATGGCCATCAGTCATTCCTGTCATTCCTGTGCTGCATATTGTCTAATATAACTCCCAAAAAATAATGGAGAACAAAAATTTGGAGGATAAGGTAGGGAAAGATCAAGAACCACTTCCTCCTAGTGCTGAAGCTGCTGCCACTAGCCATGACATAGACAATAAAATGCCATCAACGTCGTCTGCCAAGGCCGATGCCCAATGTGATAGTAGAGGGCATGCAAAAACCAAAAAGCCAAAGTTCAGTAAAAAGAACTAAAAAAAGAAATTTAAATCGTCTGAGTAGAAACATAAACTTGCCAATATGCCATTTACGACACGGAGTGGCAAGGAACGGCTGAGGCCCTGGCCTATGTTCATGGTTCAGCTTCACATGACGATGGAAGCCCTCATCCTCCCGCTAGAAAAATTAAAAGAATTAAGCTGGAAAGAGCACAGAAAAGAACTGTGCGTTCTGAGATGGTATCACAAATCCCCAAGGAGGGACCAAGTGTGTCGGCGGTTGCGATGCCTGACCTTCCCAACACTGGATGGAAAGAGGTGTCTCCTTCCACCATTTGCACGCCCCCTGCAAGTGCTGGAAGGAGCACCCACAGTCCAGTTTCTGATATTCAAATTGAAGATGTCACTGTTGAAATACACCGGGATGAGGATATGGGTGTTGCTGACGCTGAGGAGGAAGTTGACGATGAGGATTCTGATGGTGATGTGGTTTGTTTAAGTCAGGCACCGGGTGAGACACCTGTTGTCTGTGGGATGAAGAAGCCCATTGTGATGCCTTAGCTAACTATCAAAAAAGCCTCCTCTTCGGTGTGGAATTATTTCTTCACAAATCTGGACAACAGGTGTCAAGCCATCTGTTGCCTCTGTCAATCTGTAATAAGTAGGGTAAGGATGTTAACCACTTAGGAACATTCTCCCTTATACGTCACCTGCAGCGCATTCATCATAAGTCAGTGTCAAGTTGTGAAACTTTGGGTAAAAGTGTAAGCAGTCCACTGACACCTAAATCCTTTCTTCCTCCTGTACCCAAGCTCCTGCAAGCTACACCACCAACTCCCTCAATGTCAACTTCCTCCTAAGTCAGGAATGTCAGTAGTCCTGCAGGCCATGTCACTGGTAACACTGAGGAGTCCTCTCCTAACCGGGATTCCTCCAGAGGTTCCTTGAGTGGTAAGCCTGTTGTTGCTGCCGATGCTATTGTGGCTGCTGGGAGTCGATCGTCATCCCAGAGGGGAAGTCGGAAGACCACTTTTACGACTTCCATTAAGCAATTGATTGTCCAACAGTTCTTTGTGAGGAAGATGAAATATGACAGCAGTCATCCTTTTACAAAGTGGATAACTGAGGCCTTGACAGCTATGTTGGTGTTAGACGTGCATCCGGTATCCGCCATTAGTTCAGTGGGACTTCGATAATTGTTTGAGGTACTGTGTCCCCGGTATCAAATCCCATCTAGGTTCCACTTCTCTAGGCAGGCGATACCAAGAATGTACACATACATCAGAAAAAGAGTCACCAGTGTCCTACAAATCAGAATCAGAATCAGCTTTATTGGCCAGGTGTACTCACGTACACTAGGAATTCTTTGTGGTACAATGCATCGCCAAGCAGCAACATGAAGGGGGAATACATAGCATACGAAGGGGGAAGAACATAGCATACATTACACACATTACACGTATGAGTTGATACTGCACATTGCAACTGTACAATAGACTCAACATATTAGACATATTATACACGTAGGACTAAACACAAAGGCTGCTTGGCAGAGAAGCAACGAGGCAGCCATCCGCGGCGCCAACTAGAACTCAAACAATGCACATAATACATAAAATGCGGTTGTATCCAGTGTCCACTTAACCACGGACATGTGGACAAGTGGAATAGGGCAGACTAAGGACTACATGACTGTGACAGCCCACTGGGTAGATGTATTGCCTCCTGCAGCAACAACAACAGCAGCGGCACCAGTAGCAGCATCTCGCAAACGCCAACTCGTTCCTAGGCAGGCTCCGCTACATATCACCGCTTTCCGTAAGAGGCACACAGCTGACAACCTCTTATGAAAACTGATGAACATCATTGCAGAATGGCTCACCCCAATTGGACTCTCCTGGGGATTTGTGATATCGGACAACGCCACTAATATTGTGCGTGCATTACATCTGGGCAAATTACAGCATGTCCCATGTTTTGCACATACAATTAATTTGGTGGTGCAGAATTTTTTGAAAAATGACAGGGGTGTGTAGGAGATGCTGTCGGTGGCCCGAAAAATTGCGGGCCACTTTCGGCATTCTGCCACTGTGTGCCGAAGACTGGAACGCCAGCAAACACTCCTGAACCTGCACTGCCATCAACTGAAGCAAGAGGTGGTAACGAGGTGGAATTCAACATTCTATATGCTTCAGAGGATGGAGGAGCAGCAAAAGGCAATTCAAGCCTATACATCCACCTACGATATAGGCAAAGGAGGGGTAATGCCCCTGACTCAAGCACAATCGAGAATGATTTCCGTCTTGTGCAAGGTTCTCCAACCCTTCAAACTTGCCACACGTGAAGTTAGTTCAGACACTGCCAGCTTGAGTCAGGTCATTCCCCTCATCAGGCTTTTGCAGAAACAGCTGGAGAAATTGAAGGAGGAACTAAGACGAAGCAATTCCACAAAGTATGTGAGACTTGTGGATGGAGCCATTCATTCGCTTTGCCAGGATTCAAGGGTGGTCAATCTGTTGAAATCAGAGCACTACATTTTGGCCACCGTGCTCGATCCTAGGTTTAAAGCCTACGTTGTATCTGTCTTTCCAGCAGACACAAGTGTGCATAGGTGCAAAGACCTGCTGGTGAGAAAATTGTCAACTCAAGCGGAACGTGACCCGTCAACAGCTCTGGGGCTGCAAGGAAAAGGATAAGATTTCCTAGCCCACCCACTGGCGTTGATGCAGGGCAGTCAGGAGTGAAAGCTGACATCTGGTCCGGACTGAAGGACCTGCCAACGATTACTGACATGTCTACTGTCACTGCATATGATTCTGTCACCATTTAAAGAATGGTGGAGGATTATATGAGTGACAGCATCCAAGTAAGCATGTCAGACAGTCCGTACGTATACTGGCAGGAAAAAGAGGCAATTTGGATGCCCTTGCACAAACTGGCTTTATTGTACCTAAGTTGCCCCCCCTCCAGCGTGTACTCCGAAAGAGTGTTTAGTGCAGCCGGTAACCTTGTCAGCGAACGGCGTAAGAGGTTAATTCCACTAAATGTGGAGAAGATGATGTTCATCAAAATGAATTATAAATTCCTCCGGGAAGACCTTTACCAGCAATTGCCTCCAGAAAGTACACAGGGACCTGTGATGGTGGATTCCAGTGGGGATGAATTAATATTCTGTGAGGAGGAGGATGTACACAGTGAAAGGGGTGAGGAATCGGAGGATGAGGTCGACATCTTGCCTCTGTAGAGCCAGTTTGTGCAAGGAGAGATTGATTGCTTCTTTTTTGGTGTGGGCCCAAACAAACCAGTCATTTTCAGCCACAGTCGTTTGGCAGACCCTGTCGCTGAAACGATTGGTTTGTTAAAGTGTGCATGTCCAGTTTATGCAACATAAGGGTGGGTGGGATGTCCCAAGGACAATTCCATCTTGCACCTCTTTTTCTTCTTTGCATCATGTGCTGTTTGGGGACTAGTTTTTTAAAGTGCCATCCTGTCTGACACTGCAATGCCACTCCTAGATGGGCCAGGTGTTTGTGACACATACTTGTATCGCTTAGCTTAGTCATACAGCTACCTCATTGCACCTCTTTTACTTCTTTGCATAATGTGCTGTTTTGGGCATATTTTTTAAATCTGCCATTCTGTCTGCCACTGCAGTGCCACTCCTAGGTGGGCCAGGTGTTTGTGCCGCACACTTGTGTCGCTTAGCTTGGCCATCTAGCTACCTAATTGCACATCTTTTTTTTCTTTGCGTCATGTGCTGTTTGGGGACTAGTTTTTGAATAGTGCCATCTTGTCTGTAACTGATGTGCCACTCCTAGATGGGCCAGGTGTTTGTGCCGCACACTTGTGTCACTTAGCTTAGTCATACAGCCACCTCGGTGCAACTTTTAGGCCTAAAAACAATATTGTGAGGTGTGATGTGTTCAGAATAGACTGGAAATTAGTGGAAATAAATGTTATTGAGGTTAATAATACCGTAGGAGCAAAATTATCCCCAAATTCTGTGATTTTAGCTGTTTTATGTGGTTTTTTTTAAAAAATCATCCAGAACCAAAACCAAAACACAAAAGGGTGGTTTTGGCAAAACCAAGCCAAAACCAAAACATGAAAGTGGAATTATAACCAAAACTAAAACACGAAAAGTGCCCACCGCACATCTCTAATTATTAACCTCAATAACATTAATTTCCACTCATTTCCAGCCTATTCTGAACACCTCACACCTCACAATATTGTTTTTAGGACAAAAGGTTGCACTGAGGTGGCTGTATGACTAAGCCAAATGATACAAGTGTGTGGCACAAACACCTGTCCCATCTAGGGGTGACACTGCAGTGGCAGACAGGATGGCAGATTTTAAAAATAGACCCCAAACAGCACATCATGCAAAGAAGTAAAAGAGGTGCAATGAGGTAGCTGTATGACTAAGCTAAGCGACACAAGTGTGCAGCACAAACACCTGGCCCATCTAGGAGTGGCACTGCAGTGGCAGACAGGATAGCACTTAGAAAAACTAGGCCCCAAACAACACATCATGCAAAGAAGAAAAAGAGGTGCAATCAGGTAGCTGTATGACTAAGCTAAGCAACACAAGTGTGCGGCACAAACAACATGGGACGTGCTGGAATTTGCCAAGATGTAATACACGCACTGTACTGGTGGCACAGGAGAGCATACCCCTAAACCACACACACACACACACACACACACACACACACACATGGCAAAGCCTGTAAAATTAATTTGGATAATAATAACCCTTTTATTTGGAGGTATTATAATAATATGCAGCACAGGCGAGCGTACCCCTACACCACACAGGGCAAACCCTGTTAAAATGATTTGGATAATAATATAAGTCATGTATATAACCTTTTATTTGGAGTAAATAATATACAGCACTGGACACCACCACTGGACTTATGGCAGCACAAGACACAACCACTGGACTGATGCAGCACAAGACAGCACCACTGGACTGGATTTATATGGCAGTACCCCTGGACTTATACGGTAGTACCTCTGGAGTTGCACTGCAGTGTCAGACAGGATGGCACTTTAAAAAACTAGTCCCCAAACAGCATGTGATGCAAAAAAGAAAAAGAGGTGCAAGATGGAATTGTCCTTGGGCCCTCCCACCCACCCTTATGTTGTATAAACAGGACATGCACACTTTAACAAACCAATCATTTCAGCGATAGGGTCTGACACACGACTGTGGCTAAAATGTCTGGTTTGTTTGGGCCCCCACCAAAAAAGAAGCAATCAATCTCTCCTTGCACAAACTGGCCCTACAGAGGAAAGATATTGACCTCATCCTCCAATTCCTCACCCCTTTCAGTGTGTTCATCCTCCTCCTCAGAGAGTATTAATTCGTCCCCACTGGAATCCACCATCACAGGTCCCTGTGTACTTTCTGGAGGCAATTGCTGGTAACGGTCTTCCCGGAGGAATTTATAATTCATTTTGATAAACATCATCTTCTCCACATTTTGTGGAAGTAACCTCCAACGCCAATCGCTGACAAGGTTACCGGCTGCACTAAACACTCTTTCGGAGTACACGCTGGAGGGAGGGCAACTTAGGTAAAATAAAGCCAGTTTGTGCAAGGGAATCCAAATTGCCTCTTTTTCCTGCCAGTATATGTACGGACTGTCTGACATGACTAATTGGATGCTGTCACTCATATAATCCTCCACCATTCTTTCAATGGTGACAGAATCATGGGGGTAATTCCAAGTTGATCGCAGCAGGAATTTAGTTAGCAATTGGGCAAAACCATGTGCACTGCAGGGGAGGCAGATTTAACATGTGCAGAGAGAGTTAGATTTGGGTGGGTTATTTTATTTCTGTGCAGGGTAAATACTGGCTGCTTTATTTTTACACTGCAAATTAGATTGCAGATTGAACACACCCCACCCAAATCTAACTCTCTCTGCACATGTTAAATCTGCTTCCCCTGCAGTGCACATGGTTTTGCCCAATTGCTAACTAAATTCCTGCTGCGATCAACTTGGAATTACCCCCCCATATGCAGTGACAGTAGACATGTCATTAATCGTTGGCAGCTCCTTCAGTCTGGACCAGATGTCAGCATTCGCTCCTGACTGCCCTGCATCACCGCCAGCGGGTGGGCTAGGAAATCTTATCCTTTTCCTCGCAGCCCCAGAAAGTGAAGGAGGAGCTGTTGACGGGTCACGTTCCACTTGAGTTGACAATTTTCTCACCAGCAGGTATTTGAACCTCTGCACACTTGTGTCTGCCGGAAAGAGAGATACAACGTAGGCTTTAAACATAGTATCGAGCATGGTGGCAAAAATGTAGTGCTCTGATTTCAACAGATTCAACACCCTTGAATCCTGGCAAAGCGAATGAAGGGCTCCATCCACAAGTCTCACATACTTTGCAGAATCGCTCCGTCTTAGTTCCTCCTTCAATTTCTCCAGCTGTTTCTGCAAAAGTCTAATGAGGGGAATGACCTGACTCTAGCTAGCAGTGTCTGAACTGACTTCACGTATGGCAAGTTCGAAGGGTTGGAGAACCTTGCACAAGATGGAAATCATTTTCCACTGCGCTTGATTCAGGTGCGTTCCCCCTCCTTTGCCTATATCATCGGTGGATGTATAGGCTTGAATGGCCTTTTGCTGCTCCTCCATCCTCTGAAGCATATAGAGTGTTGAATTCCACCTCGCTACCACCTCTTCCATCAGGTGATAGCAGGGCAGTTTCAGGAGTGTTTGCTGGTGCTCCAGTCTTTGGCATGTGGTGGCTGAATGTCAAAAGTGGCCCGCAATTTTTCGGGCCACCGACAGCATCTCCTGCATGCCCCTGTCATTTTTCAAAAAATTCTGCACCACCAAATTAATTGTATGTGCGAAACATGGGACGTGCTGGAATTTGCCCAGAAGTACTACACGCACAATATTGGTGGCGTTGTCCAATATCACAAATCCCCAGGAGAGTCTAATTGGGGTAAGCCAATGTGCGACGATGTCCCTCAGTTTCCGTAAGAGGTTGTCAGCGGTGTGCCTCTTATGGAAAGCGGTGATACGTAGCGTAGCCTGCCTAGGAACGAGTTGGCATTTGCGAGATGCTGCTACTGGTGCCGCTGCTGTTGTTCTTGCTGTGGGAGGCAATACATCTACCCAGTGGGCTGTCACAGTCATATAGTCCTTAGTCTGCCCTATTCCACTTGTCCACATGTCCGTGGTTAAGTGGACAGTGGGTGCAACTGCATTTTTTAGGACACTGAGGACACTTTTTCTGATGTCTCGGTACAGTCTCGGTATCACCTGCCTAGTGAAGTGGAACCTAGATGGGATTTGGCACCAGGGACACACTACCTCAAACAACTCTCTAAGTCCCACTGAACTAATGGCGGATACCAGACACACTACTAACACCAACATAGCTGTCAAGGCCTCAGTTATCCGCTTTTAAACAGGATGACTGCTGTCATATTTTATATTCCTCACAAAGGACTGTTGGACAGTCAATTGCTTAGTTGAAGTAGTAAAAGTGGTCTTCCAACTTCCCCTCTGGGATGACGATCGACTCCCAGCAGCAACAACAGCAGCAGCAGCAATAGCAGCAGTAGGCATACCACTCAAGGATCCTCCGGAGGAATCCCGGTTAGGAGAGGACTCCTCAGTCTTGCCAGTGACATGGCCTGCAGGACTACTGACGTTCCTGACTGAGGAGGAAGTTGACATTGAGGGAGTTGGTGGTGTGGCTTGCAGGAGTTTGGGTACAAGAGGAAGAAGGGATTTAGGTGTCAGTGGACTGCTTATGCTCTTACCCAAAGTTTCACAACTTGACACTGACTTATGATGAATGCGCTGCAGGTGACATATAAGGGATAATGTTCATAGGTGGTTAACGCCTTTACCCCTACTTATTACAGATTGACTGAGGCACCACACAGTTTGACACCTGTTGTCCGGAATAATTCCACACCAAAGAGGTGGCTTTTTTGGTATTTTGCCCAGGCATCACAACGGGCTTCTTCATCCCATGGACAACAGGTGTCTCCCCCGATGCCTGATTTAAACAAACCACATAACCATCAGAATCCTCCTCATCAACTTCCTCCTCAGTACCAGCAACACCCATATCCTCATCCTGGTGTACTTCAATAGTGACATCTTCAAATTGAATATCAGAAACTGGACTGTGGGTGCTCCTTCCAGCACTAGCAGAGGGCATGCAAATTGTGGAAGGAGCCACCTCTTCCCATCCAGTGTTGGGAAGGTCAAGCATCGCTATCGCCGACACACTTGGACTCTCCTTGGAGATTTGTGATACCATCTTAGAATGCACAGTTCTTTTCTGTGCTTTTTCCAGCTTAACTCTTTACATTTTTCTAGCAGGAGTATGAGGGCTTCCATCGTCATGTGAAGCTGAACCACTAGTCATAAACATACAGTATGCCAGGGCCTTAGCCGTTCCTTGCCACTCCGCGTCGTCAATGGCATATTGGCAAGTTTATGTTTCTCCTCAGACCATTTCATTTTATTTTTGGGGGTCATTTCACTGAACTTTTGCTTTTTGGATTTGTCATGCCCTCTACTATGATATAGAGCATCGGCCTTGGCAGACAACGTTGACGGCATTTCATCGTCTTTGTCATGACTAGTGGCAGCAGCTTCAGCACTAGGAGGAAGTGCTTCTTGATCTTTCCCTATTTTATCCTACAAATTTTTGTTCTCCATTATTTTTCTGGAGTTATATAACAATATGCAGTACAGGAGAGCGTACTTCTACATCACACAGGGCAAACCCTGTGAAAATTATTTGGATTAAATATTAATAACCCCTTTATTTGGAGTAAAAAATATACAGCACAGGATAGCACCACTGAACTTATATGGCAGCACCACTTGACTGGATTTATACAGCAGTATCACTGGAATTATACGTCAGTATCACTGGAAATATACGGCAGTACCACTGGAATTATACGGCAGGATCACTGGAATTATACGGCAGTATCACTGGAATTATACGGCAGTATCACTGGAATTATACGCCAGTACCACTGGAATTATACGGCAGGACCACTGGAATTATACGGCAGTATCACTGGATTTATACGCCAGTACCACTGGAATTATACGGCAGGATCACTAGAAATATACGGCAGTATCCTTGGAATTATACGGCAGTATCACTGGACTTATACGGCAGTACCACTAGACATATAAGGCAGTATCACTGGACTGGATTTATACGCCAGTACCGCTGGAAGTATACGCCAGTACGAATGAAATTATACGGCAGGATCACTGGAATTATATGGTAGTACCACTGGAATTATACGGTAGTATCACTGGACTTATACACCAGTACCACTGGAAATATACGGCAGGATCACTGGAATTATACGGCAGTATCACTGGAATTATAAGGCAGTACCACTGGACTTATACGGCAGTACCACTGGACATACACGGCAGTATCACTGGACTGGATTTATACGCAAGTACCGCTGAAATTATACCCCAGTACCAGTGGAAATATACAACAATATCACTGTATTTATACGACAGTACCACTGGAATTCTACAACAGGATCACTGGAATTATACGGCAGTATCTCTGGAATTATATGGCAGTACCACTGGATTTATACAGCAGTATCACTGGACATATACGGCAGTATCACTGGACTGGATTTTTACGCCAGTTTTGCTGGAATTATTCACCAGTACCACTGGAATTATACAGCAGTATCACTGGATTTATACGCCGGTACCGCTGGAATTATACGGCAGGAATACTGGAATTATACGGCAGTATCACTGGAATTATACGGCAGTACCACTGGACATATACGGCAGTATCACTGGACTGGATTTATACGCCAGTACCGCTGGAATTATACGCCAGTTCCACTAGAATTATACAACAGTATCACTGGATTTATTCGGCATTACCACTGGACATATACGGCAGTATCACTGGACTGGATTTATACACCAGTACCGCTGGAATTATATGACAGTACCACTGGAATTATACGGCAGTATCACTGGATTTATACGGCAGTACCGCTCTGCATATACGGCAGTATCACTGGACATATACAGCAGTTTTACTAGACATACACGGAAGTACCACTGGACACATACAGCAGCACAGGGACACCAATACTGGATTGATACAGGATAATACAGCACCACTGCAATGGACTAGACTTATTCAGCAGCACTGGACATATGGCAGCAGAGGACAACACCACTGTGACTGGACTGTTGCAGCACAAGATACTACCACTGTACTGATGCAGGACAACACAGCACCACTGCAATGGACTGGACTTATACAGCAGCACTGGACATATGGCAGCAGAGGACACCACCACTGTGACTGGACTGATGCAGCACAATACACCACCACTGAACTGATGTAGCACAACACAGCACCACTGGACTGGACTTATACAGCAGCACTGGACATATGGCAGCAGAGGACACCACCACTGTGACTGGACTGATGCAGCACAATACACCACCACTGGACTGATGTAGCACAACACAGCACCACTGGACTGGACTTATATAGCAGCACTGGACATATGGCAGCAGAGGACACCACCACTGTGACTGGACTGATACAGCACAAGACACTACCACTGTACTGATGTAGGACAACACCAGGGACGTGCGGTGAGCTAAATGGCTCAGGAGGCACTGGCTAAACCCAGAGCCAGATTTACATCATGCAATATATGATCCAAGGGGTACATCTGAGTATTATATACAGGTGCAGCATTATAAACTCCTGGAAATCTGGTGAGTTTTGATTAGAGATGTGTGGAAAGGATACAGAGGTGAGGCACTGCCTCACCTGCCATAGACTTTTTACTAGAGATGAGCGCCGGAAATTTTTCGGGTTTTGTGTTTTGGTTTTGGGTTCGGTTCCGCGGCCGTGTTTTGGGTTCGACCGCGTTTTGGCAAAACCTCACCGAATTTTTTTTGTCGGATTCGGGTGTGTTTTGGATTCGGGTGTTTTTTTCAAAAAACCCTAAAAAACAGCTTAAATCATAGAATTTGGGGGTAATTTTGATCCCAAAGTATTATTAACCTCAAAAAACATAATTTACACTCATTTTCAGCCTATTCTGAACACATCACACCTCACAATATTATTTTTAGTCCTAAAATTTGCACCGAGGTCGCTGTGTGAGTAAGATAAGCGACCCTAGTGGCCGACACAAACACCGGGCCCATCTAGGAGTGGCACTGCAGTGTCACGCAGGATGTCCCTTCCAAAAAACCCTCCCCAAACAGCACATGACGCAAAGAAAAAAAGAGGCGCAATGAGGTAGCTGTGTGAGTAAGATTAGCGACCCTAGTGGCCGACACAAACACCGGGCCCATCTAGGAGTGGCACTGCAGTGTCACGCAGGATGTCCCTTCCAAAAAACCCTCCCCAAACAGCACATGACGCAAAGAAAAAAAGAGGCGCAATGAGGTAGCTGACTGTGTGAGAAAGATAAGCGACCCTAGTGGCCGACACAAACACCGGGCCCATCTAGGAGTGGCACTGCAGTGTCACGCAGGATGTCCCTTCCAAAAAACCCTCCCCAAACAGCACATGACGCAAAGAAAAAAAGAGGCGCAATGAGGTAGCTGACTGTGTGAGAAAGATAAGCGACCCTAGTGGCCGACACAAACACCGGGCCCATCTAGGAGTGGCACTGCAGTGTCACGCAGGATGTCCCTTCCAAAAAACCCTCCCCAAACAGCACATGACGCAAAGAAAAAAAGAGGCGCAATGAGGTAGCTGACTGTGTGAGAAAGATAAGCGACCCTAGTGGCCGACACAAACACCGGGCCCATCTAGGAGTGGCACTGCAGTGTCACGCAGGATGTCCCTTCCAAAAAACCCTCCCCAAACAGCACATGACGCAAAGAAAAAAAGAGGCGCAATGAGGTAGCTGTGTGAGAAAGATAAGCGACCCTAGTGGCCGACACAAACACCGGGCCCATCTAGGAGTGGCACTGCAGTGTCACGCAGGATGTCCCTTCCAAAAAACCCTCCCCAAACAGCACATGACGCAAAGAAAAAAAGAGGCGCAATGAGGTAGCTGTGTGAGTAAGATTAGCGACCCTAGTGGCCGACACAAACACCGGGCCCATCTAGGAGTGGCACTGCAGTGTCACGCAGGATGGCCCTTCCAAAAAACCCTCCCCAAACAGCACATGACGCAAAGAAAAAAAGAGGCGCAATGAGGTAGCTGACTGTGTGAGTAAGATTAGCGACCCTAGTGGCCGACACAAACACCGGGCACATCTAGGAGTGGCACTGCAGTGTCACGCAGGATGTCCCTTCCAAAAAACCCTCCCCAAACAGCACATGACGCAAAGAAAAAAAGAGGCGCAATGAGGTAGCTGTGTGAGTAAGATTAGCGACCCTAGTGGCCGACACAAACACCGGGCCCATCTAGGAGTGGCACTGCAGTGTCACGCAGGATGTCCCTTCCAAAAAACCCTCCCCAATCAGCACATGATGCAAAGAAAAAGAAAAGAAAAAAGAGGTGCAAGATGGAATTATCCTTGGGCCCTCCCACCCACCCTTATGTTGTATAAACAAAACAGGACATGCACACTTTAACCAACCCATCATTTCAGTGACAGGGTCTGCCACACGACTGTGACTGATATGACGGGTTGGTTTGGACCCCCCCCAAAAAAGAAGCAATTAATCTCTCCTTGCACAAACTGGCTCTACAGAGGCAAGATGTCCACCTCATCTTCACCCTCCGATATATCACCGTGTACATCCCCCTCCTCACAGATTATCAATTCGTCCCCACTGGAATCCACCATCTCAGCTCCCTGTGTACTTTGTGGAGGCAATTGCTGCTGGTCAATGTCTCCGCGGAGGAATTGATTATAATTCATTTTAATGAACATCATCTTCTCCACATTTTCTGGATGTAACCTCGTACGCCGATTGCTGACAAGGTGAGCGGCGGCACTAAACACTCTTTCGGAGTACACACTTGTGGGAGGGCAACTTAGGTAGAATAAAGCCAGTTTGTGCAAGGGCCTCCAAATTGCCTCTTTTTCCTGCCAGTATAAGTACGGACTGTGTGACGTGCCTACTTGGATGCGGTCACTCATATAATCCTCCACCATTCTATCAATGTTGAGAGAATCATATGCAGTGACAGTAGACGACATGTCCGTAATCGTTGTCAGGTCCTTCAGTCCGGACCAGATGTCAGCATCAGCAGTCGCTCCAGACTGCCCTGCATCACCGCCAGTGGGTGGGCTCGGAATTCTGAGCCTTTTCCTCGCACCCCCAGTTGCGGGAGAATGTGAAGGAGGAGATGTTGACAGGTCGCGTTCCGCTTGACTTGACAATTTTGTCACCAGCAGGTCTTTCAACCCCAGCAGACCTGTGTCTGCCGGAAAGAGAGATCCAAGGTAGGCTTTAAATCTAGGATCGAGCACGGTGGCCAAAATGTAGTGCTCTGATTTCAACAGATTGACCACCCGTGAATCCTTGTTAAGCGAATTAAGGGCTGCATCCACAAGTCCCACATGCCTAGCGGAATCGCTCCGTGTTAGCTCCTTCTTCAATGCCTCCAGCTTCTTCTGCAAAAGCCTGATGAGGGGAATGACCTGACTCAGGCTGGCAGTGTCTGAACTGACTTCACGTGTGGCAAGTTCAAAGGGCATCAGAACCTTGCACAACGTTGAAATCATTCTCCACTGCACTTGAGACAGGTGCATTCCATCTCCTATATCGTGCTCAATTGTATAGGCTTGAATGGCCTTTTGCTGCTCCTCCAACCTCTGAAGCATATAGAGGGTTGAATTCCACCTCGTTACCACTTCTTGCTTCAGATGATGGCAGGGCAGGTTCAGTAGTTTTTGGTGGTGCTCCAGTCTTCTGTACGTGGTGCCTGTACGCCGAAAGTGTCCCGCAATTTTTCTGGCCACCGACAGCATCTCTTGCACGCCCCTGTCGTTTTTTAAAAAATTCTGCACCACCAAATTCAAGGTATGTGCAAAACATGGGACGTGCTGGAATTTGCCCATATTTAATGCACACACAATATTGCTGGCGTTGTCCGATGCCACAAATCCACAGGAGAGTCCAATTGGGGTAAGCCATTCCGCGATGATCTTCCTCAGTTGCCGTAAGAGGTTTTCAGCTGTGTGCGTATTCTGGAAAGCGGTGATACAAAGCGTAGCCTGCCTAGGAAAGAGTTGGCGTTTGCGAGATGCTGCTACTGGTGCCGCCGCTGCTGTTCTTGCGGCGGGAGTCCATACATCTACCCAGTGGGCTGTCACAGTCATATAGTCCTGACCCTGCCCTGCTCCACTTGTCCACATGTCCGTGGTTAAGTGGACATTGGGTACAACTGCATTTTTTAGGACACTGGTGAGTCTTTTTCTGACGTCCGTGTACATTCTCGGTATCGCCTGCCTAGAGAAGTGGAACCTAGATGGTATTTGGTAACGGGGGCACACTGCCTCAATAAATTGTCTAGTTCCCTGTGAACTAACGGCGGATACCGGACGCACGTCTAACACCAACATAGTTGTCAAGGACTCAGTTATCCGCTTTGCAGTAGGATGACTGCTGTGATATTTCATCTTCCTCGCAAAGGACTGTTGAACAGTCAATTGCTTACTGGAAGTAGTACAAGTGGGCTTACGACTTCCCCTCTGGGATGACCATCGACTCCCAGCGGCAACAACAGCAGCGCCAGCAGCAGTAGGCGTTACACGCAAGGATGCATCGGAGGAATCCCAGGCAGGAGAGGACTCGTCAGACTTGCCAGTGACATGGCCTGCAGGACTATTGGCATTCCTGGGGAAGGAGGAAATTGACACTGAGGGAGTTGGTGGGGTGGTTTGCGTGAGCTTGGTTACAAGAGGAAGGGATTTACTGGTCAGTGGACTGCTTCCGCTGTCACCCAAAGTTTTTGAACTTGTCACTGACTTATTATGAATGCGCTGCAGGTGACGTATAAGGGAGGATGTTCCGAGGTGGTTAACGTCCTTACCCCTACTTATTACAGCTTGACAAAGGGAACACACGGCTTGACACCTGTTGTCCGCATTTCTGGTGAAATACCTCCACACCGAAGAGCTGATTTTTTTGGTATTTTCACCTGGCATGTCAACGGCCATATTCCTCCCACGGACAACAGGTGTCTCCCCGGGTGCCTGACTTAAACAAACCACCTCACCATCAGAATCCTCCTGGTCAATTTCCTCCCCAGCGCCAGCAACACCCATATCCTCCTCATCCTGGTGTACTTCAACACTGACATCTTCAATCTGACTATCAGGAACTGGACTGCGGGTGCTCCTTCCAGCACTTGCAGGGGGCATGCAAATAGTGGAAGGCGCATGCTCTTCACGTCCAGTGTTGGGAAGGTCAGGCATCGCAAACGACACAATTGGACTCTCCTTGTGGATTTGGGATTTCAAAGAACGCACAGTTCTTTGCGGTGCTTTTGCCAGCTTGAGTCTTTTCAGTTTTCTAGCGAGAGGCTGAGTGCTTCCATCCTCATGTGAAGCTGAACCACTAGCCATGAACATAGGCCAGGGCCTCAGCCGTTCCTTGCCACTCCGTGTGGTAAATGGCATATTGGCAAGTTTACGCTTCTCCTCCGACAATTTTATTTTAGGTTTTGGAGTCCTTTTTTTTCTGATATTTGGTGTTTTGGATTTGACATGCTCTGTACTATGACATTGGGCATCGGCCTTGGCAGACGACGTTGCTGGCATTTCATCGTCTCGGCCATGACTAGTGGCAGCAGCTTCAGCACGAGGTGGAAGTGGATCTTGATCTTTCCCTAATTTTGGAACCTCAACTTTTTTGTTCTCCATATTTTATAGGCAGAACTAAAAGGCACCTCAGGTAAACAATGGAGATGGATGGATTGGATACTAGTATACAATTATGGACGGACTGCCACGGTTAGGTGGTATAAAAAAACCACGGTTAGGTGGTATATATTATAATAATAATACAATTATGGATGGACGGACTGCCTGCCGACTGCCGACACAGAGGTAGCCACAGCCGTGAACTACCGCACTGTACACTGGTTGATAAAGAGATAGTAGTATACTCGTAACAACTAGTATGACACTATGACGACGGTATAAAGAATGAAAAAAAAACCACGGTTAGGTGGTATATATTATAATAATAATACAATTATGGATGGACGGACTGCCTGCCGACTGCCGACACAGAGGTAGCCACAGCCGTGAACTACCGCACTGTACACTGGTTGATAAAGAGATAGTAGTATACTCGTAACAACTAGTATGACACTATGACGACGGTATAAAGAATGAAAAAAAAACCACGGTTAGGTGGTATATATTATAATAATAATACAATTATGGATGGACGGACTGCCTGCCGACTGCCGACACAGAGGTAGCCACAGCCGTGAACTACCGCACTGTACACTGGTTGATAAAGAGATAGTAGTATACTCGTAACAACTAGTATGACACTATGACGACGGTATAAAGAATGAAAAAAAAACCACGGTTAGGTGGTATATATTATAATAATAATACAATTATGGATGGACGGACGGACTGCCGACTGCCGACACAGAGGTAGCCACAGCCGTGAACTACCGCACTGTACACTGGTTGATAAAGAGATAGTAGTATACTCGTAACAACTAGTATGACACTATGACGACGGTATAAAGAATGAAAAAAAAACCACGGTTAGGTGGTATATATTATAATAATAATACAATTATGGATGGACGGACTGCCTGCCGACTGCCGACACAGAGGTAGCCACAGCCGTGAACTACCGCACTGTACACTGGTTGATAAAGAGATAGTAGTATACTCGTAACAACTAGTATGACACTATGACGACGGTATAAAGAATGAAAAAAAAACCACGGTTAGGTGGTATATATTATAATAATAATACAATTATGGATGGACGGACTGCCTGCCGACTGCCGACACAGAGGTAGCCACAGCCGTGAACTACCGCACTGTACACTGGTTGATAAAGAGATAGTAGTATACTCGTAACAACTAGTATGACACTATGACGGTATAAAGAATGAAAAAAAAACCACGGTTAGGTGGTATATATTATAATAATAATACAATTATGGATGGACGGACTGCCTGCCGACTGCCGACACAGAGGTAGCCACAGCCGTGAACTACCGCACTGTACACTGGTTGATAAAGAGATAGTAGTATACTCGTAACAACTAGTATGACACTATGACGACGGTATAAAGAAAGAAAAAAAAATACCACGGTTAGGTGGTATATATTGTAATACAATTATGGATGGACGGACTGCCTGCCGAGTTCCGACTGCCGACACAGAGGTAGCCACAGCCGTGAACTACCGCACTGTACTGTGTCTGCTGCTAATATAGACTGGTTGATAAAGAGATAGTATACAATACATACAACAATATACTACTATACTGGTGGTCAGGCACTGGTCACCACTAGTCACACTGGCAGTGGCACTCCTGCAGCAAAAGTGTGCACTGTTTAATTTTAAATTAATATAATATTATGTACTCCTGGGGGCTCCTGCTATAACAACCTGCAGTGCTCCCCAGTCTCCCCCACAATTATTATAAGCTTTGCCTTTTATACATTGATGTGCAGCACACTGGGCTGAGCTGAGTGCACACAGACTGAGTCACACTGTGTGACTGGCTGCTGCTGTGTATCGTTTTTTTTCAGGCAGAGAACGGATATAGCAGAGAACGGATATATTATATTAAAATAAATAAAAGTTAACTAACAACAACTGCACTGGTCACTGTGGTAAACTCTGTCTGACTCTGCACAATCTCTCTCTCTCTTCTAATCTAATTTCTAATGGAGAGGACGCCAGCCACGTCCTCTCCCTATCAATCTCAATGCACGTGTGAAAATGGCGGCGACGCGCGGCTCCTTATATAGAATCCGAGTCTCGCGAGAATCCGACAGCGTCATGATGACGTTCGGGCGCGCTCGGGTTAACCGAGCAAGGCGGGAGGATCCGAGTCTGCTCGGACCCGTGAAAAAAACATGAAGTTCGTGCGGGTTCGGTTTCAGAGAAACCGAACCCGCTCATCTCTACTTTTTACTCCAGAGTTTGGGCTATAAAAATTATTAGAATAATGCAAAGAAGATATTTCAAACAAATTATCAGTATTTTTCATATATGTTGTTCAGTCAAAACTCTGGTTTAAACGTAAGTATGACAGGAAAGGCTCTGCCTCACCTGCCTCACCCCACCGCATGTCACTGGACAACACAGCACCACTGGACTGGACTTATACAGCCACACTGGACATATGGCAGCAGAGGACACAACCACTGTGACTGGACTGATGCAGCACAATACACCACCACTGAACTGATGCAGCACAACACAGCACCTCTGCAATGGACTGGACTTATACAGCAGCACTGGACATATGGCAGCAGAGGACACCACCAATGTGACTGGACTGATGCAGCACAAGACACTACCACTGAACTGATGCAGGACACTGAGGATGGAGACACGTCCTCTCTCTACACTCTCCAATGTCGGAATGAAAATGGCGGCAATGCGCGGTTCCTTATATGGCATCCAAATCCCGTGAGAATCCGACAGCGGGATGATGACATTTTGCCTCGTTCTGGTTTCCAAGTCAGGTGGGAAAACCTGAGCCGGGCTCAGATCCGGGCTTGGGTAGTGAAGTTCAGTAGGGTTCGGTTCTCTGAGAGCCAAACCCGCTCATCTCAAATGGAAAGCGTGGTCCTAGTATAATCAGAAATGTTTTAGCCTGCATGTCACTTGAGAATGACTGGGAAAAAGAGAAGAAGCAGAAGGTTTGATCATTTACCGCTGGTTGGCTGTAGTGTGTGCTGTAGAGTGTTGATTTAATGGTGGACTTTCGGAATAATGGTTTTGTTTCCCTTTTGGACCAAGTCAGAATCCAAAAGAAGAAAGAAGTTAATATATCCTGTATATTTCTCTATAAAAAATGGCTGAAGAAGGTTTGCAAAATCTTTTTCTTTTTTGTACGCTGTTTTTTACACTTCCCCATTGCCACACTCGTGGCATCCTTGTTACAGCTGAAGCAATTACAGGCTTTCCAGCACCAGAAAGTTTGGGGAGTAGGAAATAATTTTGGTGTTAGATGTTCAGTATCAGATTAGTTGATTAAACCCTAATGTAATCAAAAGCTTCATACAATCAAAAGTGACACTTGTAATAAAAGTCCCAGCCACCACCCTCACCCCATGTCAATGGGTTCATATTCTTTAGTTCCCCCACCCCCCATGTGTAACTATATATTTCCTTTATTATTTCAAAAATATATTCACCCCTCCTCAAAACAGAAAAAAATCCTTCCCGCTGGGCAGCAATCCCACCCCAAGTGCCAAAAGATGACCCCTTACCCTCCCTCCCAACAGAGCTCCGACCCCTCACCTAGCAGTGTGCAGCTGAGCAAGTCAGAGAGGACTGATCATCTGATCAGAGATCAGCATAGATGTCCTCGTGGTGGGAAACGATGTTCCCCTCCTCGCACTTTTAGTTTAGGCATATGATCCCCAGTGTGTCGCTCGATCTGCATTCTCTGCTGTGGTGGTATCTCAGGCCAGGCAAGTTGTACCACAAAAATTCCTAGTGTACGTGAGTACACCTGGCCAATAAAGTTGAGTCTGATTCTGATTGCTAAACCAAATACAGCTAACCACCCAGGGCCGGCGCCACCATTAGGCAGCTTTAGGCAGCTGCCTATGGGCGGCAGCACTTGAAAGGCGGCGCTGAGTGCAGCAAAAAAAAGAGGAAAATTACTGCTCTGCGCTCGCCATTTGGGATGTCAGGCAACCGCTACCCGCTAACCCGGTATCAGATAAACTATTCCCACCTCCCCTTCTTGTGTCGCTCAAGTCCCCCCACCCTCCCGACCTGATGACTGTGCATCAGATGATCTGCTCCCTCCGCCGGCGCAGGGTCCACAAACCAGCTATGGAGGAAACAAAGCTGCTGGAGCGCGTGGAGGAGGCGGGGGGGGGGGGGGGCAGGACCTTCATCCGATGCGGAGAGGACTTCCCCAACCACTGATGAATCCCCCTACCATTTATGACACTTTTCTTTAACTGGCAGCACGGGGAACGTCATGGTGGTCTTCACCGGGAGCTCGGGCTGTCCCCCGGCCCTCACCCCCCCGCCCTCCCTGTCCACACCTCGCAACTCATTCTCATCCTGCAGAGAAGTGAGTAGCAGCGCAGGGACGTGCAATCGCTGCGCCATCAGTAGCGGATCTTGCCACGGGCAAGCAGGACTTTTGCCCGGGGCGCCGCCTTCCGGAGGGCGCAGGGCGCCTTCCGGAGGGCGCAGGGCGCCTTCCGGAGGGCGCAGGGCGCCTTCCGGAGGGCGCCGCACCAGGGCAAGATCCGCTGCTGCTGTGTGCCCCCCGCTGCCCGCTGCCCCCCTGCTGCCGCTGGCCGCTGCCCCCTGCTGCCGCTGGCCACTGCCCCCCCCCCCCCCCCCGCGCTGCCGCTGTGAAGGGAAACTAGACGCGTACGCATCTAGTTTCCCTTCGTGGAGAGGTCCTTTACTGTGCGGTGCGCAATGATTGAGCCACATCCTACACCATGACCGCCGTGTGGGACGTTTAGGTTAGGTGTAGGCTGTGGGGGGAGGGTTAGGCACACCTGGGGAGGTTTAGGCTGCAGGAAGGGGGTGGTTAGGGTTAGGTACCACCGGGGAGGGTTAGGATTAAGCTGGGGGGGAGGGGGGACAATTAGGGTCAGGCTGCGGGAAAGGTGTGGGTTTGGGGGGGTTAGAGATCAGGGTTATCTTACTTAATTAGTGTCAGGATTTTAATTTCTGGGATGCCGCTGTCGGTATTTTGGCAACCTAAGCGCCAAGATATATGTATTCCATATTTTATGTATATATATATATATATATATATAGATATATATAGATATATATATATATATAAAAACACAGAAGTATCTTTATCTTGCGCCAACTCAGGAGCGACACTGGGAGAGATCTTTGTTGGGAGACCTCAACAACATACAGAGAAAAACACAAATTCCCAAGTGCGCAAATAGTGGAATGTAATTACACAATTCTTCCAGCGTTTATTTCGTCGGAAAATGTGGACTGGAGGATGTTTAAATCTGGGGACCTGTAACAGACACCCCTCACCAAAAATTCACCCAAACAAGAGGCCAACAGGCCAATTAATAAAAAGTTATTTTAATAACATATGATTGAACATATGAATTTTGATGCACAATTCAGAATATAAAATTATATCAATAAAATACAGCCACAACCAACATGTTTGCAAGATGGATTCTAGATACTCCCTCACCTTTTTCAAGGTGCGAGCTCGAAGGGAGTATCTTCACAAACTAGGGTGCGAATTTCTGACTGACAAACCCAACTCGTTTCGTCTTATCGACTTCATCAGGGGTAACGCATATAGGGAAAAGGCTAATTTGCTCTTGATGAATTTATAACGGCAGATCATAACCTCAAAATAGGGATTAATCAAAATCTCCTTTATCAGGATTTAATGGGTGGAGCTTCTATATTCGGGCTCCTAGCTGGAGCTTGAATGATATTCCTTTTTGGATATATAGTCTATTGAATGATAGTGTTTTTGTAAACACTGCCTTAAAACTAATTAAACATAGTTCCTTATAAAGCCGTCTAAGGGAACTCTTGATTATAGTCCGTTGGGAATGCCGAAAACCGTATGTCGGCGTTTTTGCAAACTGCCAAAGTATGGTCTCCAACTCTTATAATCAAGATTATTTCTGGTTCAAATGTTGACTCACGTAAAACTCAAGACTTATATGGCTGATTTGACAATCACAGGGATATAAAAGATGCAACTTCCTCAATAGGTCTCAAGGAATAAATCCTGGAGGAAATTTGGCACTCTGTTTTGGATGTTGATTAGCCCCGGTGTCCTCAGTGCGGAGGATAGTATATAGTATATAGAATTGATACTGCAGCACTCGGAGTCGAAAAAGAGCAAAGTATAGTCAAAATAATTTACATCACATAGTCCAATGTTTCGGGGTGCCTAACCCCTTTGTCACACCTTGACAAAGGGGTTAGGCACCCCGAAACGTTGGACTATGTGATGTAAAAAAATTTTGACTACACTTTGCTCTTTTTAAACGACTCTGAGTGCAGCAGTATCAATTCTGTTTTGTATATATATACACTGCTCAAAAAAATAAAGGAAACACTAAAATAACACATCCTAGATCTGAATGAATTAAATATTCTTATTAAATACTTTGTTCTTTACATAGTTGAATGTGCTGACAACAAAATCACACAAAAATTATCAATGGAAATCAAATTTATTAACCCATGGAGGTCTGGATTTGGAGTCACCCTCAAAATTAAAGTGGAAAACCACACTACAGGCTGATCCAACTTTGATGTAATGTCCTTAAAACAAGTCAAAATGAGGCTCAGTAGTGTGTGTGGCCTCCACGTGCCTGTATCACCTCCCTACAACGCCTGGGCATGCTCCTGATGAGGTGGCGGATGGTTTCCTGAGGGATCTCCTACCAGACCTGGACTAAAGCATCCGCCAACTCCTGGACAGTCTGTGGTACAACGTGGCATTGGTGGATGGAACGAGACATGATGTCCCAGATGTGCTCAATTGGATTCAGGTCTGGGGAATGGGCGGGCCAGTCCATAGCATCAATGCCTTCGTCTTGCAGGAACTGCTGACACACTCCAGCCACATGAGGTCTAGCATTGTCTTGCATTAGGAGGAACCTGGGCCAACCGCACCAGCATATGGTCTCACAAGGGGTCTGAGGATCTCATCTCGGTACCTAATGGCAGTCAGGCTACCTCTGGCGAGAACATGGAGGGCTGTGCGGCCCCCCAAAGAAATGCCACCCCACACCATTACTGACTCACTGCCAAACCAGTCATGCTGGAGGATGTTGCAGGCAGCAGAACGTTCTCCTTGGCGTCTCCAGACTATGTCACGTCTGTCACATGTGCTCAGTGAGAACCTGCTTTCATCTGTGAAGAGCACAGGGCGCCAGTGGCGAATTTGACAATCTCGGTGTTCTCTGGCAAATGCCAAACGTCCTGCACGGTGTTGGGCTGTAAGCACAACCCCCACCTGTGGGCGTCAGGCCCTCATACCACCCTCACGGAGTCTGTTTCTGATCGTTTCAGTAGACACATGCACATTTGTAGCTTGCTGGAGGTCATTTTGCAGGGCTCTGGCAGTGCTCCTCCTGTTCCTCCTTGCACAAAGGCGGAGGTAGCGGTCCTGCTGCTGGGTTGTTGCCCTCCTACAGCCTCCTCCATGTCTTCTGATGTACTGGCCTGTCTCCTGGTAGCGCCTCCATGCTCTGGACACATACGCTGACAGACACCGCAAACCTTATTGCCAAAGCTCGTATTGATGTGCCATCCTGGATGAGCTGCACTACCTGAGCCACTTGTGTGGGTTGTAGGGAGGTCATACAGGCACGTGGAGGCCACACACACTACTGAGCCTCATTTTGACTTGTTTTAAGGACATTACATCAAAGTTGGATCAGCCTGTAGTGTGTTTTTCCACTTTAATTTTGAGGGTGACTCCAAATCCAGACTTCCATGGGTTAATAAATTTGATTTCCATTGATAATTTTTGTGTGATTTTGTTGTCAGCACATTCAACTATGTAAAGAACAAAGTATTTAATAAGAATATTTAATTCATTCAGATCTAGGATGTGTTATTTTAGTGTTCCCTTTATTTTTTTGAGCAGTATATATATATATATATATTGGGTAGTGGGAGTATGGCGCCACAGGTGTGTGTGAGCAGATAAATTAATATAGTGCAATACTTGAGCTCAAGACACTCCTTACAATAATATGAGGTGTCAGCTAACCCCTAAATACTTGGCAGGGATAAGCTGCCTTTAAAGTTAAATGTGGAAAAAAAGGGGGGATAGGGGTGTCAGCGACTTACAGTGTCTGATATATACGGATATAAATATGAAGAATATTGCAGGATACGGCTTAGAAAAAGATACCAAAATATTTATTTATACAATTTAAAACACAGAGATGGGATAAAAAATGGGGTATAAAACAACTTGATAATAACAAAATATATATACAAAAAATATATATATTAAAAGAAATATATATTAAAAAATGGAATTTGGCTAGAACCCTGAATCACATAAAATCAATAAAAGTATTATACTGATAGAAAATTATTTAGGATAAGAGAATGATGCTTATCTTTAAAAATGGAGAGTCAGTAGAGGTACATCCAACGCGTTTCGTCCATCAGACTTCATCTGATGGACAAGGTCATACCATTACCAGGTATGACCTCTATCATCTGTCTCCTGCATGATGGCGGACATTTTGGGAGGGCCTTTTAAACACCTTGTGTTTTATAATCTGCACCCCCAGACATTGGGGGGGAGGAGGGGAATCCTAATTTATGCCCTTACATTATTTGCCATTTTTCCTACTTATAGTAATGGCCATTACACATTATTCCACACACTGTAAGACCCATTACACATTATTCCACACACCATAATGCCCATTACACATTATTCCACACACCATGATGGCCATTTAACATTATGTCACACACCGTAATACCCATTACACATTATTCCACACACCATAATGCCCATTTCACATTATGCCACACACAGTAATGCCCATTTCACATTATGCCACACACCGTAATGCCCATTACCAGGTATGACCTCTATCATCTGTCTCCTGCATGATGGCGGACATTTTGGGAGGGCCTTTTAAACACCTTGTGTAAAAGGCCCTACCCTGCAGCCACTCCCAAGACATGGTGTCCCTCACCCATTGTCCAGCCGCCCATCCAACAAAAAAACAATGCTGGCATGGCAAGAGGTTCCAGTATGCTGTTCCTGATGCTGGCATTTTTCAAAAGATCCTCAGGAATGGCATTACGGACCACTCCAGCACAAATATAGCCCTGGTCATTCTAGAAAATAGGGAGTTTTGGGGTAGAAACTGGGGAGTGTCCTGGCAGTGTTGTGGGAGCAGTGGCGTAACTACTGCCCCCGCAGCCCTCGCGGTGGATTGGGGGCGAGGGGCTGCGGGGGCGCCACTGATTTACAGCAGACTGACATGCGGACGAGCGTCCGCATGTCAGTCTGCGGTCTCCTTCCCTCCGCCGCTTGTTGGAGGGACACGGAGGGCACAGCGCGCCTCCCTGTGTCCCAGTCCTGCATCATCTCCGGCGGCCGCGGGTCTAATAGGGGGAAGTGCCGTCCGTGAGCTCTAATTGGCTCATGAACCGGCACTTCCCCCTATTAGACCCGCGGCCGCCGGAGATGATGCAGCAGGAGGGACACAGGAGAGGCGAGCTGTGCCCTCCGTGTCCCTCCAAATAGCAGCGGCGGGGGGGGGGGATATCTGGCACTGGGGCATATATGGCACTGGGGGGGGAATATCGGGCACTGGGGGCATATATGGCACTGGGGGGGGAATATCGGGCACTGGGGGGGAATATCTGGCACTGGGGGCATATATGGCACTGGGGGGGAATATCTGGCACTGGGGGAATATCTGGCACTGGGGGCATATGTGGCACTGGGGGGGTATATGTGTACCTGGCACATGGGGGGGCTATATTTGGCACTGGGGCATGTGAGTACCTGGCACCGTGGGGAAAATCTGGCACTGGGGACATATGTGGCACTGGGAGCACAGCCCTAGCAACAAGGACTACCTCCTAGCAACGAGCATGACACCCAGTGCATGAAACACCTGGCAACGAGCATGACACCCAGTGCATGAAACACCTGGCAACGAGCATGACACCCAGTGCATGAAACCCCTGGCAACGAGCATGACACCCTGAGCATGAAAACCCCTGGCACCGTGCATGGAACCAAGAGCATGAAACCCCTGGCAACGAGCATGACACCCAGTGCATGAAACCCCTGACAACGAGCAGGTAATTGAAAAGTAATTAGAAGCCTTACTGTAGGACTTAATGTGTAATGGGCATTACGGTGTGTGGCATAATGTATCACGGACATTGCGGTGTGTGTCATAATGTGTCACAGGCATTACGGTGTATGGTATACTATATCGCGGGCATTGTGATATGTGGTATAATGTCTCAGGGTCATTGCAGTGTGTGACATAATGTATCACGGACATTGCGGTGTGTGTCATAATGTGTCAGGCATTACGGTGTGTGGTATACTATATCACGGGCATTGTGGTATGTGGTATAATGTCTCAGGGTCATTGCAGTGTGGCATAATACATAACTGGCATTGCGGTGTGTGGCATAGGGTATAACGGGCAGGGCATTGCGGTATGTGTCACAGGCATTACGGTGTATGGTATACTATATCACGGGCATTGTGGTATAATGTCTCAAGGTCATTGCAGTGTGTGGCATAATGTGTCACAGGCATTGTATGTGCTATAATGTATCGGGCATTGCAGTGTGTGGCATAATGTATCACGGACATTGCGGTGTGTGTCATAATGTGTCACAGACATTGTATGTGCTATAATGTATCAGGGGCATTGCAGTGTGTAGCATAATGTATAACGGGCATTGCGATTCCTGTCATAATGTGTCACAGGCATTACGGTGTGTGGCATAATGTGTCACAGGCATTACGGTGTGTGGCATAATGTGTCGGGGGCATTACAGTGTGTGCATATTGTGTCATGTGCATTATTGTGTGCGGCATAATGTCTAAGGGCCATTGCAGTATGTGGCATAATGTATACTGGGCATTACTATAAGGAGGAAAAATGACAAATAATGTAAGGGGCATGAATCAGGATTATTTTTCTTTCCTGTGGTGGCCAACGTATGGGCGTGCAGGTTGCAAAACTGGGGTATAAGGTAGTCTTTTCCTGCAATACCACGCCCCTTTATGCGAAACCACGCCCATTCCAACAAAACCACACCCCTTTTTTGCCACGCGCGCCGAAGGCGCGCGCATATTTATCCCTTTCTTGCTCCGAATTATGGAGCATGAGGCGGGGGGGGGGGGGGGGCGCCGAAGAATTTTTTGGCTTGGGGGAGAAAAATTTCTAGTTACGCCACTGTGTGGGAGTGTCATGGGTATGAATCAAAAGCTCCATGTGATTCTGAGTCGTGCATATGGAGAAAGGAAGCTTGTTTCAGATAAGCCTATTGCTACATTACACCTAGCATGGGGCTGCTCCAAGTACATATACTGATGATGGCTGTTGCATCTTCCCACTTGTAAAATCAATGGACAGCATAGGTTTCTGCTGTCACATGCATGCCTAGTTGAATGGATACTCACTTTTGCATAAAGTAGTAAAACAAGCTGCTCGCTTCTACAGCCACTTTGCATGTGACTCAGAATCAGGCCCTAAGGCTCATTTCTACTCTTCCGCCTCCAAGTGCCGAGGGGAACAAGCACCTTAATGTGTGATGAAAGGACCATTTAGGGCTCTTGTGCAAATACAATGGGCGTTGTTGTGCACATTGTAAATAATATATAATGGGCAACAATGTACAGTATGCTGCAGCAGCCAACGTGCTAGTTTATATTTCTAAGCAACACAAACAGTCAGAGAAAAAGATATCTATTACTATTAGAGATGTGAGTCTGACTATTTTTGCTGATTTTGGTTTTGGTTCTAATTTGTCGTTTCACTTTGCTTTGGTTTTGGATTTGGTTTTGGATTTCGGCCTTGACTGGTTTTGGAGGGTTTTTTTTCCAAAATTGACAAAAAAAGCTAAAATCACATATTGTAATTTGAGCCTTATTTACTGCCTAGAGTACAGGTTGAGTATCCCATATCCAAATATTCCGAAATACGGAATATTCCGAAATACAGACTTTTTTGAGTGAGAGTGAGATAGTGAAACCTTTGTTTTTTGATGGCTCAATGTACACAAACTTTGTTTAATACACAAAGTTATTAATAATATTGTATTAAATGACCTTCAGGCTGTGTATATAAGGTGTATATGAAACATAAATGAATTGTGTGGATGTAGACACACTTTGTTTAATGCACAAAGTTATAAAAAATATTGGCTAAAATTACTTTCAGGCTGTGTGTATAAGGTGTATATGTAACATAAATGCATTCTGTTCTTAGATTTAGGTCCCATCGCCATGATATCTCATTATGGTATCTAATTATTCCAAAATACGGAAAAATCCGATATCCAAAATACCTCAGGTCCCAAGCATTTTGGATAAGGGATACTCAACCTGTATTATTAACCTCAATAACATTCATTTCCACATATCTTCCTCTCCCGCAGCTCCAAATCTGCCACTCCCCTTTGACAAAAACTGCATCCCTTTACCCTACAGAATCCTCTTCAAACTCCTCACCCTCGAATAGAAGGCCCTTTCTAACTCCACTACTCCTTACATCTCCAACCTCATCTCACTACATATTCCCTCCCGCCCTCTCTGGTCGGCTAATGATTGTCGCATCTCCTCTACCCTGTTCACTGCATCCCCTGCGTGAATACAAGATTTTGTCCGTGCTGCTCCCCTTCACTGGAATGAGCTCCCTTGCTCCATTAGACTCTTCTTGACCTTCCAAAGCTTCAAATGGGCACTGAAAACCCACCTGTTCAAAGTGTACCCCTCCGCATAACCTAGTCATGAGGCCACTCTCCCAACCCCCTGCCTCATGCCTTGGCCATCTATGCCTCACATACTTCCTACCATCAAGCCACCTTCTGCTTGCTCAGACCTCATGTTACCTGTCTGTCTCCCCCCTCTCCCTATATTGTGAGCTTCTTGGAGCAGGGCTCTCATCCCTCCTGTTCTCATAACCCTCTTCTCTCACACTTCAATAACAGCTCTCTACTACTCAGCAAATGTCTACACCCACATCAACTCTCACTAGTTACTGTTTATCTCTTCCAATGGCTGCATGCCCCTAGTAGTACACCAATTACTCCTTTGTTTCCTTACATCTCAGCTGTATTGTATACTGAGCATTGTGGTGCTAATTGTTACCTGTGCTCTGTTTTAGTTTTTTTTTAGGGGTGCAAGATGGAATTGTCCTTGAACAGAGTCAACACTGGGGTACAACGTACTGGAGTGCAGTGTGCAGAACAGTACAAACAAATTATATAACAAGTTTATTTAATTTTTTTTAACTGCCACCTTGACTAACACTGTGTGGAGTCAGACAGCTTTTCTGCATGTTCACTGGGGTACAGAGCAAACTGGTGTGCAGAGCACCGGAGTACAGTGCACAGAACAGTACAAACAAATTTTACAATATATTTATTTTGTATTATTTTTAACTGGCAGTTCGGCTCACACTGCGTGGAGTCAGACAGCTTTTCTGCACGCACACTGGGGTACAGGGGTGCAGGTCACAGTATAAATACAATTTTTTTTATTTTTGTAACTTTTTTATTTTTGTAACTTTTTTTTGACAAATATGGAGTGACGGAGTCACACTGTGAGTGCAGTGGGTAGGGCCTTTGGATTAACTGCAGCACCACTGTGATGGAATTAGACTAAGGGGACTGGACACAGTTTGTGAATAGACACAGCACAGCCCCTTAGATGGATACAATGACAGCAGCACAGCTCCTTAGGTGGACACAATGACAGCAGCACAGCCACTTAGATGGACACAGTGACAGCAGCACAGCCCCTTAGATGGATGCTGTGACAGCAGCACAGCCCCTTAGATGGACACAGTGACAGCACTTGTATTCTGCACAGCCACTTGGATTGCCACAGCAGAGTAGAGCGCAGCATACAGCAGCATGACTGGATTGAAATGCGCCGAATCTTGGCCATAGCACCCCTATATGGAATCCAAAACCATTGTGAGGCCGACGCCAGGAGGATGACGTTCGCCCTCTATTTGAAATCCGAGCCTGGTTGGAAAACCCAAGCCAGGACTCGGATTTGACTCGGATGCCTAAGTTCAGAGTGGTGTGGATTTAAGGTATTTCAAACCGCTCATCTCTAATTAATATACAATGTTGTTTATTTGTAGAATATTAGTAAAACCCTCGTTTGAAAGAGCTCATCATTACAACTATAAGTCAGGTGAAACTGAGATAAATACACTGATTTAAGTCAGTATAAGATACCCATTTATCACATGTACAGTACCAATAAACATGGTACAGTAAATTGTATATAGCAGGGCTGGCCAAACCAGTCCTCGAGATCTACCAACAGTACACATTTTTCAGATCACCTAGCTGGTGCACAGGTGTAGTCATTACTAATTAAGATGTGCTGCATTCAGATTAAGATGTAACCGACAATTCTACAGGTCTCCAGGAGGCCTGGAAAACATGAACTGTTGGTAGATCTCGAGGACCGGTTTGGCCAGCCCTGGTATATAGGATTTCAAGAAAGTGTCTTTAATTTTCTTATATATTCCCAGTATAAACCTCTACTAATGCTACCCACTGCTAATGCTACACTCTGCTATTGCTAATGCCTAGTGCAATTTACTGATAATGTTACCCACTGCTAATTCCTAATGCTTGGACTTTAAAACAAAAGTACTCCCGCACCAGATTTTATCAATAAATGATCACACAGGGAATATTAATGGCGTACCAGTCTATGTTGACAAATCAAATGTTCCAACATAACGCACATATATGTGGTGCTGCTTGTTGATTGTATATTATATACAAATTTTAAAGAAAAAGAAGTCAATCAACTTGAATAGCAGCACTCTTCCCCTTCAGAAAGAGATTCAATTCTTCTTTAATGAGAAAAACAACAACATGTTCTATACTTTATTATTAAAATTGAGGTTACGATACCCATATGTGATGTAAATGTATTTGATATTACCACATATGATGTATTATGTCATTTTAAAGAAGGATATACAAGTGAAATATAAAATCGATAGAGACAGAAATGTGTAAGAAAGAAAAATAATTTATTTTTATTTTTTACGTGAATAAATTTTATTAAAAGAAAATGCTTGTGTGCTGTCTTTATTCTGTAATTTTAATGAACACCTATGATGGAAAAGGTAGTAAGATAATCACTCAAGACTATCACTGACCATTATTGCCAGTGATGTCTAAGAATAGCTACAATGTAAAAATTCTTGCAACATTACTGACACTTTCTTTTGCAAAGAATCATAGTGTAACATTTGTTGCTGAGGGGTGAAAAAATTCCCAGCAAAGATGGAAAGAGTAATAAGATAATCACTCAGGATTGCCACTGACTGTTATTGCCAGTGATGTCTATGAAAAGCTACAAATGTAAGAAATCTTGTGACATTACTGACACTTTCTTTTGCAAAGAATAATAATGTAACATTTGTTGCTAAAGGGTGAACAGAAAAAAAAAAATTCTCCAAACAATGCTGCTCATACCAAAAGATAATATAATTGTCTGTAGATGTAATCAACTAAGGCTCATATTGCCCTGTATAATACCAATGTTTATTAACACTTTAAGTGACTGCTGATTTTACTGCCTATTATTACACAGATGTGAGATTTATATTGTCAGATAACTGTACTGTATCAGTGGGTCTTCAGAATTGCCACTAGTATTTAATAGTATTGTGAGTATTAATTAATAACACTCGCTTGGTCCTAAATACACCAGCTTATTAACAGTCTTTATATAATAGAGAGATGCAGAATTAGACCATAAGTCTTAATTATCTGCCTAACAATAATATGGATGGACTAATGTGTCATCAGACTTTTATTTGTAAATTGAAATTACAAATACCATGGACTATATTTATTGAGTCATAATTCTCCCATATATTTTGATGACAGTTCCACCTCTATTATACCTCACTGCCTAACTGGTGTTACTCTGAATATTTATAGGTACATTGTCATTGGACCCTAAGCATACAAATTGCAGTTCATCCAGCATCTAGCGTAGCTGAAAACAGCCACACTATTCCCTATAACTCACAGTGGCAGTATACGTGACCCAAACTGATGTATTCTATTGAACACTCCTATCTCACATTATTGTAGCCAGCAAGCCTCTCGTGTTATAAACAATGATCCCCTCTATACTAACATTAGTAGCCTATATTGATTCACAGGTATTCAATACATATTTCTAAACAGTATGGACAGCGCACAGCGATGCCAATGCGCATTTCACTTTACTAAGCTTCGTCAGGGCTATAGCCTATAATTCCTAATGCTACCCATTGCTAATGCTACTCTCTGCTAATGCTAATCACTACTATTGCTACCCACTGCTAATGCTAATTCCTAATGCTGCCCACTGCTAATGCTACCCACTGCTAATGCTAATTCCTAATGCTGCCCACTGCTAATGCTAATTCCTAATGCTACCCACTGCTAATGCTACCCTCTGATAATGCTAATTCCTAATGCTACCCATTGCTAATGCTACCCTCTGCTAATGCTAATCACTGCTATTGCTACCCACTGCTAATGCTAATTCCTAATGCTGCCCACTGCTAATGCTACCCACTGCTAATGCTAATTCCTTATGCTACCCACTGCTAATGCTACCCAATGATAATGCTAATTCCTAACGCTGCCCACTGCTAATGCTACCCTCTGATAATGCTAATTCCTAATGCTACCCACTGCTAATGTTACTTTCTGCTAATGTTACTTTCTGCTAATGCTAATTCCTAATGCTACCCATTGCTAATGCTACTCTCTGCTAATGTTGATACCTTACGCTGCCCCCTGCTAATGCTACTCTGTGCTAAAGCTAGTTCAAAATGTTATCCGCATTAAAAGTTTGGATATTTCCATTGTCAACCAGACCCATTCCATCAGGAGGATATTTGTGTGCACCCAAAATTAATACTAACTAAATTTATTAGTATATAAGACATGTTTTATAGCAAAAGTTGCATTTACAGTACAGGTTGAGTATCCCATATCCAAATATTCCGAAATACGGAATATTCCGAAATACGGACCTTTTTGAGTGAGTGTGAGATGGGGAAACCTTTGTTTTTTGATGGCTCAATGTACACAAACTTTGTTTAATACACAACGTTATTAAAAATATTGTATTAAATGACCTTCACGCTGTGTATATAAGGTGTATATGTAACATAAATGAATTGTGTGCTTAGACTTAGGTCCCATCTCCATGACATCTCATTATGGTATGCAATTATTCTAAAATACGGAAAAATCCCATATCCAAAATACCTCTGGTCCCAAGCATTTTGGATAAGGGATACTCAACCTGTATTACAGGGGGGGGGGGAAATCAGTGAATAAAGTCAGAGTTGAGATTGGGAACAGACAGTTATTGAACAATGACTTAATATTAAATGATTCATAATATTGGGCCTGATCAGAGGTGCGTGTAGTTGCATGCACAACTGTGATTTATTTGCAGTGGACCTGTGACAATATGTTAATGAATTAGCAACTGTCTTGTGACCATAGACGCCCCCTGCCAGTATCTCACATACACACTTATGTACAACAGCAGGAACATAGGACGCACAGCGGTCGCACCACCGGACCTCTGAGAAACTCTAAGAAGTCTCAGAATGAGCATCTTATCTAAGGCGCTGGGGCCTTTCCTGCTGCATATGAATTTGCAGTGGCTGATTAGGGCATACCAGGAAAATGGTCCTAACGCACCTGCATTTTTCTAAACACCCTTGTTACCTCCCACAAATGCTCACTACCTGTCACCCACTTTGTTAATAAACCCTCTGTGCATCCACAATCGCTGCACATACACAAAATGTCCATATATCATGATGTCACAGTCCCAGCCTATATATTTTAGACCACCAGGATTTTAGATAGTTTGGTTAAATAATGCCATCTTTCATCTGCAGGCTCAAAGTTTTCCCCATATAACCAATGAGGTGCCACCTCTTGCAGTCATAACTAGAGATGGGTGGGTTCGCCGAACCCACCCGAACGTCACCACCCGAGGCCGGATCCGAGTCAGGCTCGGGTTTTCACGCCTGACTCGGAAACCAGAATGAGGCAAAACGTCATCATCCCACTGTCGGATTCTTGCAGGGTTTGGATCCCATATAAGTTGCGCGCGTCGCCGACATTTCCACTCCAGCATTGGAGAGTGTAGGAGAGGACCTGTCTCCATCCTTAGTGTCCTGCATCAGTTCAGTGTTAGTGTCTTGTGCTGCATCATTCCAGTCACAGTGGTGGTGTCCTCTACTGCCATATGTCCAGTGCTGCTGTATAGGTCCAGTCCAGTGGTGCTGTGTTGTGCTGCATCAGTTCAGTCACAGTGATAGTGTCCTCTGCTGCCATATGTCCAGTGCTGCTGTATAAGTCCAGTCCATTGCAGTGGTGGTGTGTTGTCCTGCATCAGTCCAGTGGTGGTGTCCCTGTGCTGCTGTATATGTCCAGTGGTACTGCCGTATATGTCCAGTGATACTGCCGTACATGTCCAGTGATACTGCCATATAAATCTAGTGATCCTGCCGTATAATTCCAGTGATCCTGCCGTATAATTCCAGTGGTACTGGCATATACAGTTGTGCTCATAAGTTTACATACCCTAGCAGAATTTGTGATTTTCTGGCCATTTGTTAGAGAATATGAATGATAACTCACAAACTTATCTTTCACTCATGGTTAGTGGTTGGGTGAAGCCATTTATTGTCAAACAACTGTGTTTACTCTTTTTAAATCATAATGACAACAGAAACTACCCAAATGACCCTGATCAAAAGTTTACATACCCTGGAGATTTTGGCCTGATAACATGCACACAAGTTGACACAAACGGGTTTGAATGGCTACTAAAGTTAACCATCCTCACCTGTGATCTGTTTGCTTGTAATCAGTGTGTGTGTATAAAAGGTCAGTGAGTTTCTAGACTCCTGAAAGACCCTTGCATCTTTCATCCAGTGCTGCACTGACGTGTCTGGATCGGGAGTCATGGGGAAAGCAAAAGAATTGTCAAAGTATCTGCGGGAAAAGGTAATTGAACTGTATAAAACAGGAAAGGGATATAAAAAGATATCCAAGCAATTGAGAATGCCAAACAGCAGTGTTTAAACTCTAATTAAGAAGTGGAAAATGATGGATTCTGTGGAAACCAAATCACGGTCAGGTAGACCAACAAAAATTTCAGCCACAACTGCCAGGAAAATTGTTCGGGATGCAAAGAAAAATCCACAAATAACTTCAGCTGAAATACAGGACTCTCTGAAAAAAAGTGGTGTGGTTGTTTCAAGATGCACAATAAGGAGGCATTTGAAGAAAAATGGGCTGCATGGTCGAGTCACCAGAAGAAAGCCATTACTACGCAAATGCCACAAAGCATCCCGCTTACAATACTCCAAACAGCACAGAGACAAGCCTCAAAACTTCTGGAACAAATGAGACCAAAATTGAACTTTTTGGCCACAACCATAAACGTTACATTTGGAGTCAACAAGGCCTATGATGAAAGGTACACCATTCCTACTGTGAAACACGGAGGTGGATCGCTGATGTTTTGGGGATGTGTGAGCTACAAAGGCACTGGAAACTTGGTCAAAATTGATGGCAAGATGAATGCAGCATGTTATCAGAAAATACTGGAGGAAAATTTGCACTCATCAGCCCGGAAGCTGCGCATGGGACGTACTTGGACGTTCCAACATGACAATGATCCAAAACACAAGGCCAAGTCGACCTGTCATTGGCTACAGCAGAATAAAGTGAAGGTTCTGGAGTGACCATCTCAGTCTCCTGACCTCAATATCATTGAGCCACTCTGGGGAGATCTCAAATGTGCAGTTCATGCAAGACAGCCCAAGAATTTACAGGAACTGGAGGTTTTTTGCCAAGAAGAATGGGCATCTTTACCATCTGACAAAATAAAGAGCCTCATCCCCAACTACCACAAAAGACTTCAAGCTGTCATTGATGTTAAAGGGGGCAATACACGGAATTAAGAACTGGGGAATGTAAACTTTTGATCAGGGTCATTTGGGTAGTTTCTGTTGTCATTATGATTTAAAAAGAGTAAACACAGTTGTTTGACAATAAATGGCTTCAATCAACCACTAACCATGAGTTAAAGAAAGGTTTGTGAGTTATCATTCCTATTCTCTGACAAATGGCCAGAAAATCACAAATTCTGCTAGGGTATGTAAACTTATGAGCACAACTGTAAGTCCAGTCCAGTGATACTGCCGTATATGTCCAGCGGTACTGAGGTATAAATCCAGTGGTACAGCTGTATAATTCCAGTGATCCTGCCGTATAATTCCAGTGGTACTGGCGTATAAATCCAGTGATCCTGCGTATAATTCCAGTGATCTTGCCATATAATACCAGTGATCCTGCCGTATAATTCCACTGATCCTGCAGTATAAGTCCAGTGATCCTGCCGTATAAATCCAGTGTACCTGTCGTATAATTGAAGTGATCCTGCCGTATAATTCCAGTGGTACCGGCAAATAAATCCAATCCAGTGATACTGCTGTATATGTCCAGTGATACTGCTGTATATGTCCAGTGGTACTGCCGTATAAGTCCAGTGATACTGCCGTATATGTCCAGTGGTACTGCCGTATAATTCCAGCGGTACTGGCGCATAAATCCAGTGATCTTGCCGTATAATTCCAGTGGTACTGGCGCATAAATCCAGTGATCTTGCCGTATAATTCCAGTGGTACTGGCGTATAAGTCCAGTGATCCTGCGTATAATTCCAGTGATCTTGCCGTATAATACCAGGGATCCTGCCGTATAATACCAGTGATCCTGCAGTATAAATCCAGTGATCCTACCGTATAAATCCAGTGTACCTGCCGTAAAATTCCAGTGATCCTCTCATATAAATCCAGTGGTACCGGCGTATAAATCCAGTCCAGTGATACTGCCGTATATGTCCAGTGGTACTGCCGTATAAGTCCAGTGGTACTGCCGTATAATTCCAGTGATCCTGCCATATAATTCCAGTAGTACTGGCGTATAAGTTCAGTCCAGTGATACTGCCGAATACTTCCAGTGGTACTGCCGTATAAGTCCAGTGGTACTGCCGTATAATTCCGGTGATCCTGACATATAATTCCAGTGGTACTGGCGTATAAGTCCAGTGATCCTGCAGTATAATTCCAGTGGTACTGGTGTATATGTCCAGTGGAACTGCCATATAAGTCCAGTGGTACTGCCATATATGTCCAGTAATACTGCCTTATATGTCCAGCGGTACTGCCGTATAAATCCAGTGATCCTGCCATATAAATCCAGTGGTACTGCCGTATAATTCCAGTGATCCTGCCATGTAATTCCAGTGGTACTGACTTATAAATCCAGTCCAGTGATACTGCCGTATATGTCCAGTGGTACTGCCATATAAATCCAGTGGTACTGCCATATATGTCCAGTAATACTGCCTTATATGTCCAGCGGTACTGCCGTATAAATCCAGTGATCCTGCCATATAAATCCAGTGGTACTGCCGTATAATTCCAGTGGTACTAGCATATAAATCCAGTCCAGTGATACTGCCATATATGTCCAGCGGTACTGCCATATAAGTCCAGTGGTATTGCCGTATAATTCCAGTGATCCTGCCGTATAATTCCAGTGGTACTGGCATATAAATCCAGTGATCCTGTCGTATAATTCCAGTGGTACTGGCATATAAATCCAGTGATCCTGCCGTATAATTCCAGTGGTACTGGTGTACAAGTCTAGTGATACTGCCGTATAATTCCAGTGATACTGCCATATAATTCCAGTGATCCTGCCATATAATTCCACTGGCGTATAAATCCAGTGATACTGCCGTATAATTCCAGTGATACTGCCATATAATTCCAGTGATACTGCCGTATATGTCCAGTGGTACTGCCATATAATTCCAGTGATACTGCCATATATATATATATATATATATATATATATATATATATATATACCCTGTTGCAAAGCGGATTACTGAGGCCATAACAACTATGCTGGTGTTAGACGTGCATCCGGTATCCGCCATTAGTGCAGTGGGACTGCAGTGTCAACCCTAGATGGGCCAGGTGATTGTGCCGCACACTTGTGTCACTTAGCTTAGTCATACAGCTACCTCATTGCACCTCTTTTACTTCTTTGCATGAAGTGCTGTTTGGGGACTAGCTTTTATTAAGTTCCATCCTGTCTGCCACTGCAGTGCCACTCCTAGATGGGCCAGGTGTTTGTGCCGCACACTTGTGTTGCTTAGCTTAGTCATTGTCAATGACCTGGGTTGGGGATGTTGTGGACTCGGGGGTTCTTCCGATGGTCGGGAAAAGGAACCACAGGTGGGTCGGAGCAGGGATGGTCGGATATAGGATTTCCTCATACAAGACTCTGATAGTTAGGCTTGGTGAAAGAATGCTGAGGAACTTTATTAAGGGAAGGGATCAATACAGCGGCACATGAAAGGAAGTGAACTTGTGGGCAATGTCAAAAAGTTACTGGAGAATTCGTGAGCAATGTTCAACTGATGAATGAAGAATTTGTGAGCGATGTTTAGAGACACTGATGAATGAAGAACTTGTGAGCGATGGTAGATGACACTGAAGAATTTGTGAGCAATGTTTTAAAGACACTGATGAATGAAGAACTTGTGAGCGATGATGAAAGACACTGAAGAATTTGTGAGCGAAGTTAAAAGGCACTGATGAATGAAGAACTTGTGAGCGATGGTGAATGACACTGAAGAATTGGTGAGCGATGTTTAAGGACACTGATGAATGAGGAACTTGTGAGCGATGGTGAATGACACTGAAGAATTGGTGAGCGAAGTATAAGGACACTGATGAATGAGGAACTTGTGAGCGATGGTGAATGACACTGAACGCTGGAAACACTAAAGTTGGTTCGGCCCGCAGGCCTTGCTGAATCCAGGGAGCGCTGGCAACTGAACTGCAGAGGGACACACTAGTTGCTCGGATTACTGGAGACTGTGCTGCAGGAAGGCACCCTGAATGCTAGATGCACTGGAGTATAGCTGCTGGGAAATACACTGCGTACGGGAGCTCTGGCATCCACTTCAGAAAAGAGATGATACTCAGGCGCCGAGGATCTGCCCGGCGTCCGGTTTTGAATCTCCCGCCTCTATTGGATTGGTGAAGCGGGTTCGTGACATCACCTGCTCCCCACCCACGTGACGCCGGCCGTCATGGTGGCGCCCACGCTCCGGGGAACCGCCGGGAGCCGCGCCAGCCAGACAACGGGACCCGAGGACCGCCGGAGATGAGGACCGCCAAACGGACCAGCAGCCACGCAGGGGTAAGCGCGGCGGCCGCTGCCTCTGGCATCTGACAGTACCCCCTCCTCCAGGAGTGGCCCCTGGACACTTCCCGGGCTTTGTTGTATGTCTGGAATCGAAGATCCGCACCAGTCGGGGGGCCGTAACATCAGTAGCTTTGACCCAGCTCCTCTCTTCAGGGCCATAACCCTTCCATTCCACCAAGTACTGCAGATTCTTGTGAAGATAACGAGAGTCAAGAATAGCTTTAATTTCAAATTCCGTTCCGGCTTCAGTCTCTACAGAGGTTGGCCTAAGTGACTCTGAATGGAACCGATTTAAAATAAGGGGACGAAGAGAAACATGGAAGGAATTTGGTACCCGAAAGTGGGAAGGCAAACCCAATTTGCAGACAACCGGGTTCAGAACTTACAACACGGGATAAGGACCAATGAACCTCGGGGCAAACTTCATAGCGGGCACTCTTAAACGGAGATTGCGGGTAGAGAGCCATACTCTATCACCAACTTTGTATTGGGGAGCTGCCCGTCGCTTCCTATCCGCAAAGAATTTGTAGCGGCTGGAGATTTTCTTGAGGTTAACGTGAACCCTACTCCAGATTTGACTGAAGTGCCGAAGAGTAGAAGCTGCAGCAGGAACATCTTCTGGAGGACAGACGGTAATTTTGGAACTTGAGGATGGAATCCATAATTAATGAAGAATGGGGACTCACCAGTGGAAGAGTGGTACAAATGATTATGGGCAAACTCGGCCCAGGGCAACAGTTCCACCCAATCATCTTGCAAAGGAGAGAGATAAACGCGGAGAAAAGTCTCTAAATCTTGATTAACGCGTTCAGTTTGCCCATTGGTCTGAGGATGGTAGGCAGATGAAAACTTAAGTTTTATTTGTAAGGCTGAACAGAGAGCCCTCCAGAATCTTGCAGTGAACTGCACCCCCCGATCAGAGACTATTTCCTGAGGTAACCCATGCAGGCGGAAGTGTTCACGGATAAATAATAAAGCCAATTTGGGAGCTGACGGTAACCCGGTCAAAGGAACAAAATGTGCCATTTTAGAAAAGCGGTCAATAATCACCCACACGGTATTGTGACCCTTGGAGAGGGGCAGTTCGGTGACAAAGTCCATAGAGATATGGGTCCAAGGCCTCTTAGGAATGGACAGTGGATGAAGCAACCCTGCAGGAGGCAGATGAAGAATGTTGTGCTGAGCACATTGAGGACATGAGTTGACATAATCTTGTATGTCCTTCTTCATAGTGTCCCACCAGTATGACCTTCGTAGAAACTCCCACATTTTTTGAACTCCAGGATGACCGGAAAACTTGGAGGTATGAGTCCACTGCAACAACTTCGGTCAAAATTCAGCTGGTACAGACATTCTCCAAGGAGGAGGACCCAAAGCGGTGGGAGCTGCCGAAATAGAAACTGGACTGAGAATCAAAGCCTTTCCAAAGCAGTTCTCCTCATCTGAAGCCGTCAAGGAACGAGATAAAGCATCAGCTTTGGTGTTAAGCATCCCGGACCGGTACTTAATGAAAAACGAGAATTGAGTGAAGAAGAGGGCCCATCTAGCTTGACGGGGATTCAAGCACTGGGCTGTCTTGAGATACAGCAAGTTCTTATGATCGGTATAAATCGTAATTAGGTGTTTAGCACCTTCCAATATATATCTCCATTCTTCCAGGGCAGATTTTATTGCCAAGAGTTCCTGGTCTCCGATGGTGTAGTTTTGTTCAGCAGGAGAGAGCTTGCGAGAATGTAAACCACATGGATGTAACTTCCCGTCAGAGGAGTACTGTGAAAGCACGGCACCGATGCCGACCGAGGAAGCATGGTTTTGAAAAATTCGGTTGCTGGAGTACCGAAGTGGACATAAAGGCTGCTTTCAACTGGGCGAACGCTGCTACAGCTTCAGAAGACCAGTGACCTGGGTCAGACCCCTTTTTGGTTAGAGCAGTAATAGGTGCCACAATGGTAGAAAATCCCTTTATGAATTTCCGGTAGTAATTCGCAAAACCCAGAAATCTTTGTACCGCTTTCAAAGAAAGAGGCTGAGTCCAGTCCCGAATAGCAGTGAGTTTTTCCGGATCCATGCGAAGCTCCGTACCTGAGATGACGTAACCAAGAAATGGAATTGAAGGAACCTCAAAGGTACATTTGGAGATCTTACCGTAGAGATGATTCCTTCGTAGATGAAGAAGTACCTACTTGACCTGATTTCTATGCTCCGTGAGATCCTTAGAAAATATCAGAATGTCATCCAAGTATACCACTACACTTAGGTATAACATATCTCGGAAAATTTCATTCACAAAACCTTGGAAGACGGCAGGGGCATTACTGAGCCCAAACGGCATTACCAGATATTCGTAATGCCCGTCCCTGGTATTGAAGGCCGTCTTCCATTCGTCCCCCTGTCGAATACGAATCAAATTATAAGCTCCCCTTAAGTCGAGCTTCGTGAAGACATGGGCTCCGTGAACCCTATCAAATAGTTCCGTGATGAGCGGCAAAGGATATTTATACTTAATGGTGATCTCATTTAAGCCGCGGTAGTCAATGCATGGTCTCAACCCTCCGTCCTTCTTCTTTACAAAAAAGAAGCCTGCTCCCCCTGGGGAAGTAGAGGGGCGAATGAATCCTTTCTGCAGATTAGACTTGATATAGTCCGACATGGCTTGGGTTTCGGGCAATGACAAAGGATAAATGCGCCCCCGGGGTGGCATCTTCCCTGGGATGAGCTCAATGGGACAGTCCCAGGGTCTATGGGGTGGTAACTGATCGGCCGCCTGTTCCGAAAACACATCTGCAAACTCCCGATAGGCCTCCGGAATGAGCTCCTCATCCGACTTGGAAGATACACGGAGCGGGTAGACAGGAGTGAGACAATTAGAATGACAGAATGAACTCCAAGATACTATTTGTGACGACTTCCAGTCGACGTTAGGGTTGTGTACTTTAAGCCAAGGAAGACCAAGAACCAGATCGTGAGGCATCTCCCGAATCACTAGGAACTCCAGATGTTCTTGATGTAGATCTCCAACCTGCAGTTTGATTGGCACTGTGCGACTTGAAATAAGACCATTAGAAATTTGGGTACCATTGATGGCAGTCAGCGTAATAGGTCGTTCGACGGATTGTAACTGTAAAACCAGTTTTTGGACGCAAGAAAGAGAAACAAAATTCCCTACAGCCCCGGAGTCCAGCAGGGCCTTAACAGGTTTGGCTATAGACCCAGAAAACAGAGACACGGAGAGTAAACAGTCCACTGTCGGAGAAGGTTTAGATGTAACCCCTAACTCGACTCCTCCGGAACAAGCTAGGACTGCCCATTTCCCGGACGGGACTTACAAAACTTGAGAAAGTGATCCGCAACTCCACAGTAGAGGCAGAGTCTACCCTCACGACGGCGCTGTCGTTCTTCCGGGGACAGCCGAGATCGATTAATTTGCATAGGTTCGTCTGGACTTGAGGTGATCGTTTGCTTAGTCGGGAGAGACCGGAATCTGGATCGTTCTGTCCGACTACGTTCACCACCTCGTTCCTGCATACGAAGATCCACCTTTACACAGAGTGAGATCAACTCTTCTAAGGAATCTGGCAAGTCCCTAGTGATCAGTTCGTCCTTTAGACGGTCAGAGAGACCATTCCATAAAGTGGCCCGGAGAGCATCATTATTCCAGCGCAGTTCCGAGGCTATGGTTTGGAAATGAATCACATACTGTCCCACTGAACGGGAGCCTTGTCGGACTCGGAGCAAATCCGAAGAAGCAGCGGTCGTTCTGCCGGGCTCATCGAAGATCCTACGAAATGACGTGATGAAATTGGTGTAACTGGAAACCAACAGGTCAGAACGCTCCCATAACGGAGACACCCAATCCAACGCTGAACCTTCAAGCAAGGAAATAATGTACGCCACCCTGGACTGATCTGTGGGGAAGTTGTGTGAGAGAAGTTCAAAATGTACCTCGCATTGGTTGAGAAAACCATGGCAATTCTTTGGATTCCCATTATAGCGAGAAGGAGTGGGAAGCTGAAGGCGTGACCTGGTTCCAGACAGGGATTGAACATTACTAGGGACAACCACAGGAGCGGGTACTGGAGCTGGAGCCGGAACTACTGAAGCCAGAGAAGCCTGAATTTGATCCAGCTGACCAGATAACTCCTGGAGATACTGCATCACTTGGCTTTGTGCCGTCTTCTGACTTTGAACTCGGGAAACCAGATCCTGGATGGCGCTTGCCTCTGGGTTCCGATCCCCCAGGTCCATGGCGCCTGAGTATACTGTCACTGACCTGGGTTGGGGATGTTGTGGACTCGGGGGTTCTTCCGATGGTCAGGAAAAGGAACCACAGGTGGGTCGGAGCAGGGATGGTCGGATATAGGATTTCCTCATACAAGACTCTGATAGTTAGGCTTGGTGAAAGAATGCTGAGGAACTTTATTAAGGGAAGGGAGCAATACAGCGGCACATGAAAGGAAGTGAACTTGTGGGCAATGTCAAAAAGTTACTGGAGAATTCGTGAGCAATGTTCAACTGATGAATGAAGAATTTGTGAGCGATGTTTAGAGACACTGATGAATGAAGAACTTGTGAGCGATGGTAGATGACACTGAAGAATTTATAAGCGATGTTTTAAAGACACTGATGAATGAAGAACTTGTGAGCGATGATGAAAGACACTGAAGAATTTGTGAGCGATGTTTAAAAGACACAGATGAATGAAGAACTTGTGAGCGATGGTGAAAGACACTGAAGAATTTGTGAGCGATGTTTAAAGACACTGACGAATACAGAACTTGTGAGCGATGATGAAAGACACTGAAGAATTTGTGAGCGATGTTAAAAGGCACTGATGAATGAGGAACTTGTGAGCGATGGTGAATGACACTGAAGAATTGGTGAGCGATGTTTAAGGACACTAATGAATGAGGAACATGTGAGCGATGATGAATGACACTAAAGAATTGGTGAGCGATGTATAAGGACACTGATGAATGAGGAACTTGTGAGCGATGGTGAATGATACTGAACGCTGGAAACACTAAAGTTGGTTCGGCCCGCAGGCCTTGCTGAATCCAGGGAGCGCTGGCAACTGCACTGCAGAGGAACACACTAGTTGCTCGGATTACTGGAGACTGTGCTGCAGGAAGGCACCCTGAATGCTAGATGCACTGGAGTATAGCTGCTGGGAAACACACTGCGTACGGGAGCTCTGGCATCCACTTCAGAAAAGAGACGATACTCAGGCGCCGAGGCTCTGCCCGGCGTCCGGTTTTGAATCTCCCGCCTCTATTGGATTGGTGAAGCGGGTTTGTGACATCACCTGCTCCCCGCCCACGTGTTGCCGGCCGTCATGGCGGCGCCCACGCTCTGGGGAACCGCCAGGAGCTGCACCAGCCAGACGCCGGGACCCGAGGACCGCCGGAGATGAGGACCGCCAAACGGACCAGCAGCCACGCAGGGGCAAGCGCGGCGGCCGCTGCCCCTGGCGTGTGACAATCGTACAGCTACCTCATTGCACCTCTTTTACTTCTTTGCATGATGTGCTGTTTGGGGACTAGTTTTTTTTAAGTGCCATCCTGTCTGCCACTGCAGTGCCACTCCTAGATAGGCCAGGTGTTTGTGCCGCACACTTGTGTCGCTTAGCTTAGCCATCCAGCTACCTCATTGCACCTCTTTTTCTTCTTTGCATCATGTGCTGTTTGGGGCCTATTTTTTTATTTCTGCCATCCTGTCTGCCACTGCAGTGCCACTCCTAGATTGGGCAAATGTTTGTGCCGCCCACTAGTGTCGCTTAGCTTAGTCATCCAGCCACCTCGGTGCATCCTTTTGGCCTAAAAACAATATTGTGAGGTGTGAGGTGTTCAGAATAGACTGGAAATGAGTGGAAATGAATGGTATTGAGGTTAATAATACCGTAGGATCAAAATTACCCCCAAATTCTGTGATTTTAGCGAAAGTGCCCGCCGCACATCACTAGTCATAACTGTTACAAAATGAGAATTTTAGCATGGTGAAAGAATGATACAGTACATTGTGCACTGACATATATCATACTGTTGTGAAGTATAAGCACAGGGCTCCTATGACACAACCCGTAATTTACTCTGCAACAGGGATAGTTAAACGATGGGTAGCAAACATCCATAAATTGACACCAATAGTTAATTGTTCTCTACCAGCGATGGCAGAAGACCAGGCAATGTTTTTTTTTTTTACCCCCTTGCAAGGTGTACTGAGCTTAACTCTGCTTCTGACATGGGCTGCAGTTCCCCACCCCCTTCCCTGACTGGTCCACCACCGACTGATTCCTCCTCAATATGCAGCACTGCCATCAATGGTTTCTTGCCATCAATCTAAAGCACCATTACCCTTAAACAGTGAAGCAGGTAGGTGGGGGATTTCAATTGGAACACATAATGTTACTGTTTCACTTTTAAGGATTCCTGTTGTCTTTTATTACTAAAGGGATTGCAACTGGTAGGCTTTATAGTGAGCAAAGTTCCACATCATTTATTTATTTAATCTTGATTAAATTTCCAAGATTATGTAATAAGACATAAGAAATGTAACATACCAGTTATGAACAAGTAGTAAACATATCCATTCATATATATATATATATATATATATATATAAACAGTGTATATATAAATATATGTCTCTGTATATGTACAGTAACAATACATATTAGCTTTTAACAGTTGAAGTTTCAAGCTCTTTATAAATAACACCCACCTGTTCCCATTTAATAGTGGCCTGCAAGCTCACACAATTTCCCCATACAATAGCAGCATATCATTTCTTTGAAGGTTTTTCTTAACTCTTGACTGCGCAGGGCATAAATCAGTGGATCAATAACAGAGTTGCACATGATAAGAATAAGATAAACATTGAAATGTGACATGAAACAAATACAATAGGGGTTCTGGGGGCAAGAGATATAGAAAATAAGATGTAGAAAAAAAGGAGCCCAGCAGACTACGAAAACTCCCAGTAAGATAGTCAGAGTGATAGCGCCTTTCATGTTTGCTCCTTGTCTAATTGTGCTTGTTCCTGGCAGAACTGCAATCCTCTTCATATGCAGCCTGGCAAGCATAAACATATGCACATACAGGGACACCATAAGAGCGAGCATGGTGAACATAATACTGATAAGGCAAATAATGACCACATTGCTGTCATAGTACACAATAAACAACACACCAGAGATTGAACACGCTGTCCAAATACAAGTAATGATCATGACTGTTCTCTTCACTGTAATGATGTTGTGATACTGAAGAGCATAGAAAATAGTGAAGTATCGGTCCACTGCAATAGACAGCAGACTGCACACAGAAGCAAGCAGGGAGCTGCAAATGATAGAATCCAGGATATTATCAATGCTCTCAATAATATGTTGGGCATTTCTATCTGTGTGATTCCATAGAGTGATCACAACAGTTTCAAAGCCATTTGATACACTCACAAGCATATCAGCCACTGCAAGGCTGCAGATAAAGAAATACATAGGGGAATGAAGGTTCTTGTTTCGTGATATTGCAACTACAACCAGAATATTTTCCAGCAAACTCACAATCCCCAGGATTACAAAAACTTCCGGCATCACAAACAATTGCTCATAGCATCCTCCAGAGTGATGGCTCTTTTCCAGGCTCTCATTGGCTCCAACATGCAAACCATGGCTGTGATTTCGAAAGTGCATTAAATGCAGCTTATGGTGATGATGATGTGTTAAATTCATCTTGCTATTCAGTAACAGCATAAAAAGAATTTTATAGGATGATCTTTCCCAGAGTATGCAAATCCAGCTATAAAATCAACAATCAATCATTAAAAGTAAATCATTCTGTTAAAAAAAATCCATTTTCTGTTTACTTGAAGATTCATTTATTTTTCCACATGTACTTTCAGGTCTTCTATTTTGTCCATTTTCTCAGAAATACTCTTTTATTCTCCTGGTTGTCCTGTGCAGAGATTGGCACACTGATCTTTCAGGGGAACCTGGCATGAAGAGCATACACCAGTTACCTTGTGATTTTTATATGATGAGGAAAACAGAATGAAAAGACTTGCTCCCACCTCAGTTTTTCCTGGTAGCCAATGGCAATAAAGACTAGCATGTGTCAGAGTGCTAGTAATAATACAGCCAGCAACAGCAGAATGCACAGCTTCCAGCTGGAGTGTGTGATGTCATATAACAATATAGGCATTCATACTGTATGTAAAGGAAAGATGCATCTGTTTGACAACCCTTCTCTCTAAATGCTAAAGTCTTTTAAATACCACATGATAAGAATGTAAAAATAAAACAAAATTATTGGTAAGCAAGATTGTATATATTTGTCCTTTATTTCTGTATTTTTGTAGTGCCCGATTAAAATTTTTACTTTGTTATGACTGTTTTGCACATTATATTAGAAAGCTCACATGACTTACAGTAGGCTGTAAGTAACTAAATTATATAGCGATATAATTATGTTTAATAAAATCACTGTTTATTATTATTAATAACAATAACAACAATAATAATTATAATAATAATAATAATAATAATAATAATAATAATCTATATATATATATATATATATAAAAATGGGTGTGTGTGTGTGTGTGTGTGTGTGTGTGTGTGTGTGTGTGTGTGTGTGTGTGTGTGTGTGTGTGTGTGTGTGTGTGTGTGTGTGTGTGTGTGTGTGTGTTCCAGCATAACTCTGGAATGCCTGGAGCAATTTACACCAAACTTGGTACACATATGACTTACAATCTGGACAAAAATACTGTGGGGGTAAGACACCCATAGAACCCCTAGGGGTGGGGGTGGCAAGGGGGTGACATGTAAAAAAGGAGATTTATGGTAGACTTACCATTGTTAAATCTCATTCTGCGAGGTACACTGGGTTCCACAGGGAATACATCGGTGTGTAGAGATGAATCTTGATCCAGGCACCAACAGGATAAAGCTTTACCTGTCCCAGGATGCATTGGTGCTTTCTTTATAACCCTGCCTCCAGGCACTGTGAGCTAAGTTTTGTTAACCAGTCCAATGCAGGAGCAGGTAAAAGAGAAGGCAGATGTTAGTCACATAGAACCACATTCTCACGACAGGAGAAGGGACCAGCATCTAATGCCATACAAACCCATAGAAGCTAGGTGCGCAGGGAGGGCGCCCTGTGGAACCCAGTGTACCTCGCAGAAAGAGATTTAACAATGGAAAGTCTACCATAAATCTCCTTTTCTGCAGCGTGGTACACTGTGTTCCACAGGGAATACATCAGGGATGTCCTAAAGCACTTCCTCAAGGGAGGGGATGCGCCTTAACGGGTATGAGAACCCGCGCCCAAAGGAAGCATCCTGGGAGGCGGAAGTATCAAAGGCATAGAACATAATGAACGTGGTCACTGAGGACCACATAGCCGCCTTACACAACTGTTCTGCGGACACGCCATGGCAGGCCGCCCAATAGGGTCCAACAGACCCAGTATGGGTTTTAATAGCAGCAGGAGCTGGAGGTCCAGCCTGTGCATAAGCTTGTGCAATCACCATTCTAATCCATCTGGCCAAGGTTTGCTCATTCGCAGGCCAGCTACGTTTGTGACAACCAAAAAGTACAAAAAGGGAAACTGACCTCCTGATAGAGGCAGTCCTCTCCACGTATAAATGGAGAGCCTGTACCACATCCAAAGATCGCTCTTTGGAGGACAAACCAGAAGAGATGAAGGCTGGAACCACAATTTCTTGGTTAAGGTGAAAAGATGGCACCACCTTAGGTAAAAATCAGGGCGAGTTCTAAGAACTGCCTGGTCACTGTGAAATATCAGGACAGGACAAAGCGCCTAGGTCTGACACCCTCCTAGCAGAGGCAATAGCCAGTAGGAACAGGACCTTGGCCGTGAGCCATTTAAGGTCCACTGACTCAAGAGGTTCAAATGGAGACTCTTGCAGGGCATTCAGGACAACAGACAGATCCCATGGAGCCACACGAGGGACATAGGAGGATGAATTGGTTAAACACCCTGAGTGAAAGTAGGTACATCCGGAATAGATGCAATTTTTCACTGAAACCACATCGACAAGGCAGATATATGAACCTTGAGGGAGGCCAGATGAAGGCCTAAGTCCAGGCCTTGTTGCAGAAAAGCCAGAAGTCTGGAAATTCTGAATTTGTATGCATTGTAATTCATAACAGCACACCAGGCGCAGTAAGAATTCCAGACCCTGTAAATATATGTGCAGATGCCGGTATTCGGGCCTTTAGCATAGTTTGGATAACCACCTCGGAGAATCCTTTAGCCCACAGGAGTGAATCTTCAAGAGCCGTCAAAGCCAGTCTGGCCAGGTCCGTGTAGACACAAGGGCCCTGAATGAGGAGGTCTGGGCATTGAGGAAGTAGAAGAGGACGCTCCATCGATAGACCCTGCAGATCTGAGAACCAATGACGTCTGGGCCACGCTGGAGTGACTAGAAGTAGTATTCCTCCTTCTTGTTTAAACTTCTGTAGTACCCTGGGCAGGAGTGACACTGGAGGAAACACATAGGGTAGCCAAAAGTTCCATGGAATTGCCAGTGCATCCACGAACGTTGCTTGAGGATCCCTGGTTCTTGATCCGAGGACCGGAACTTCGTGATTGTGTCGAGACGCCATCAGGACTACATCTGGTAGGCCCCATTTGTCCACTAGGAGTTGAAAGACTTCCTGATGAAGACTCCACTCCCGGAATGCACATCCTGACGACTAAGGAAATCCACTTCCCAGTTGAGGACTCCCGGTATGAACACTGTCAATATTGCTGGCAGATGGCGTTCCACCCAACAAAGGATTTTTGACACTTTCATCATTGCCATGCGGCTTCAAGTGCCTCCTTGATGGTTTATGTATGTCACCATGGTGGCGTTGTCTGACCATAATTGAACAGGCCTATCCTTTAACAGAGGCAGGGAGAGAGACAAACCAGTGAACACTGCCCGCAATTCCAGAATGTTTATCGGGAGGAGTGATTCCTCCTTGGTCCACCGACCCTGGAAAGAGTATTGCCCCTCAAACTGACATCCGTAGTCAGAAGGACTACAGTTGGGTATTCAGAAGGGACAGCCCCAGCTTAACTTCTGGTCCTGTAGCCACCAGGTCAGCGATAGACGAACCTCCGGAGTCAAGGAGATCATGTAAGACCTGATGCGATGAGGTAGGCCGTCCCACTTGGAAAGGATTAACCTCTGCAGAGGACGGGAATTAAATTGAGCGTACTCTAGCATGTCGAAAGCTGACTCATTGAGGACTAGTACTTGCATCGCTGAGTGTATCGACACTCATGGGAGAGAGACGAAGTATCTTATCCTGTCCTGAAGCTTCAGGACCTTCTCTGGAGACAGAAACAGCCGTTGACTGTGTGTGTCCAGCAGTGCCCCCAGGTGCACCATGCTCCGGGCAGGGACCATCGAGGACTTCTTACAGTTGATGAGCCCTCCGTGGGCTTGTAGGAAGTTTAACGTCAGTTGCAGATGACTGATGAGGACATTATGGGAGTTTGCCAGGATTAGCAAAACATCCAGATACTGCAGGATCCTTACTCCTCGGCGACGGAGATGCACCATCTTCACGGCCATAACCTTGGTGAAGATCCAAGGGGCCGTGGCCAGTCCAAACGGCAGAGCCTGGAACTGATAGTGAAGGTTGCCAATAGCAAACCACCAAAATTGCTGATGCGATATGGCAATAGGTATATGCAGGTAAGCACCTTGTATATCCGGAGATACCATATAATCTCCGGGTTCCATAGCCAGTACAAATGAGTGCAGTGTTTCCATATGGAACTTGGATACTCTCACAAACTTTCTCAGTGATTTGAGGTTGAGTATAGGCTGGAAACACCCATTAGGTTTTGGTACTAGAAACAGGGTCGATTAGTATGCTCTGCCTCTCTGGGATAGAGGTACCGGCACCACCACTCCTGTGTCCAGGAGGGAACTCACAACCATTTGTAGAGCTTGAGCCTTTAACGGATCCAAAGGGATAACCGTTGTGCAGAACTGGCGAGTTGGGACGCCTATTGAAAGAGACTGCGTACCCATGAGAGACAACTTCTCGCACCCAAGGCAGTCTTAGCAGCTGCCAAGTCAGCCACAATTTTATTGAGGTCTTCCCCAAACAGGATGCCTCCCTTAAAAGGGAGTACCTCTAAGGTCTTTTTGGAGTCCAGGTCTACCATCCATGCCCTTAACCACAGAAACCGGTGATCCAGGTTGGATGTAGTCGATGCATTGGCCGTCAGCGCACCTGCCTCAGAGGATGCCTCCTGAATGTAATAGGCGGCAGTGTTATTGTGAGACAGGTACTGTCTGGCAATGTCAGATATGTCCTGAGGCAGCTCTTCCTCTAATGCCTGAACCCATGCTTCAATTCCTTTTGCAGCCCAAGAGGCTGCTATAGTGGGTCTATGCACAGCACCTGTAAGGAAGTAAATAGACTTCAGGCAACCCTCCACACGCTTATCTGTCGGTTCCTTCAGTGAGGTGACAGTGGTGACAGGCAGCGTAGATGACACCATTAAACGGATGACATGGGAATTCACTGGTGGTGAATTTTCCCACTTGTTACAAAACTCTGTAGGGAGAGGATAGCGAGCTATCATCCTTTTAGACAGGGAGAATTTCTTTCCTGAAGAAGACCAGGGTTCTTGTCATATGTCCACTAGATGGTCAGAATGCGGTAATACGTTTCAGTTACCTTCTGACGTTTAAACGTATCAGGTTTCTTAGACCGTAGTGGAATCCTCATCATCATCATCAGTGAGTCATAGGCTCTGCTTAATAGAAACCACTAAGTCAGGGACATCAACCTCAGTAGTCACTAAGTCAGGGACATCAACCTGAGTAGTAGATTCCTCATCAGAAGCAGCTGTGTCAGTGTCTGATGGGACAGTATACTCCCTATCCCCATCAGAAGAATCTTCTGAGAGATTAGTGGATTATGAGGAGGAAGTAGCCCGCTTAGATGACCCCATGACACGAGAGTAACTTGGGGCAGTTTTATGTATAACCAAGGATTGACTCAATTGTTGAAACTGGGTAGACAATTTATCCACCCAAGGCAGATTTACCATAGGGACAATATGTGGCTGTAATTGCACAGGAGGTCCCTTTTGTAATGTGTGTCACAAGCATATTTAACATAGATGAGAACTCCGCCCCAGGTGGCTCCTAATTGGTTACAGGGGCTGCGGACTGACTGGGAGATGTATGGCAGGTAGTACACAGACCGTCATACAAAACTTCCCCCTCAGGCAAATCTTGACGCATGCGCTGCATGATGCAGGAGCATTCCCGGATTTCCCGCCCTTTTTGTTAGACATTCTCAGATATGTAACAGCAGAGCGTATTAGCACAATACAGCCAGATAGAGTACAATAACTGCGAATAAATGCCCTAGTATATGACAGCATACACAGTACACAAAACCAGCAACTAAATCCAGTACAATGTGACTGTGCACACAGTATAGTACACTTTAATCGGTAAATACTGTGAAGCACTATATATGGACCCTTATGCACCCAGTACCTTAGGGTACAGAATACAGTGAGAGATATAACTGGGATACACAAAGTGAAGTCCATACAGCAGATACAGGCACACACAGTCACAGTGACAATGCAGATAATTATTTTAGTAACACAATAAAACTGCACTGGACTATTATATGTATATTATATATAACAATGTACAGTCTGAGACCGGATGTATATATCCGAATACTCGTACAATATATTCTAGCACAGGTACACTTGTTCTTAACTAACGCTGTCTTAATATTGACATGTAGAATACTTAAGTGCTTGTAAAACCACGGCGCTGACGTACAGGCGGGTTTACAAAGAAGACCTTGCCCTGCAGTCCCAGAGACCAGTCGCATCTATTTTAGAAAATGGCACCTAGCGTCTCAGTCAGGGAGTGAGGGAGAGTGTGAGGCAGCGCCAGGGCAGGAACACCAGTAGTAGATGGCGCCCGGAGCTGGAGGAGGGGCTACAGGTCAAGCGCCTTCTCTCCTATGTTGGTCCTCACCACCTGGTACTATGGAGTCTTATGAAAGTGGATTTTAGTATATCCGACCTGTACTCCTATGCCCTGATGCATATAGTGGGGTCCCTGCTCTGTTACAGTGTCCATGCTAGCATCGTAGTCCGTCTCCCTAGACTGCGACCAGAATGCGATTTAATGGCGGGTTCCTCCTGGGGGACCCTCTTACCTCCTCCCTTCAGTAGCAGCCACGCGAACATGAAGAGCGTGTGCGACCGTGTGCCTAGAGCCGGAGTGTCTCCACCGCAAATACCCGGGAATAGAGCCAGTGGGAGTATTTGACACTGCTGGGGAGGTGATGGAGCCCAGCATAGAATGTCAACCTGACATGTAAGTGATGCGGCCCTTGAAGTCTTCTAAAAGCATTTTCAGGGTTGCCCAGTGCAGCCCCCCTGTTAAGTGTCCTGCTTCTGCAGGCACCAACTCGAATCTGAGCTCACAGTGCCTGTAGGCGGGGTTATAGAGGAGGCCCCAATGCATCCTGGGACAGCTAAAGCTTTAACCTGTTGGTGCCTGGATCAAGATCCATCTCTACACCCCGATGTATTCCCTGTGGAACACAGTGTACCCCGCTGCAGAAATCCATAGTTTTCGTGGTCGCTGAGATGAATAGTGAAACTCCCAATGCCGTTTAAGTCCAAGTTCAGCCCCCATCAACACTGGGGCTGAGAAGGAAAAATACTGTGGGGGTAAGAAACCCCTAGGAGGTGGGGGTGGGAAGGGGATAACATGTAAAAATCCATAGTGTTCGGGATCACAGAGATTAATAGTTACACTCCTGATGCCGTTTTCCCTGTGCACCTGCTGGGTGACCTGGAACATGTGACCTGCTGGGTTGTCTGGAAACTGTGACAGTTATTTCCAGCCACCCACTAAGCAGTTATTTTTTTCAATTTCACTCCTAGGGGGGGGGGGGGGGTTTGGGGGCAATGTTCCACCCAGCAAACCTTTTCCCGTGTGAAACCGGGCACATCACCTAGTAATGGTTTAAAAAGTAAATGACAGTAAACAAATGGTGTTAAACATGTATTAACCCATTTTTGACCAGGAAATGCTGACACTTATTTGTCACTTTGCCTTCACCATGAGGAATTTTATTTAAAAAATTAATACATTTCAAGAAGTCCTAAAGATAAAAACAAATTTCCTTAATATATACAGTATAATATTACCTGAGATGTACAGAATCATAAAATGACCCAAACATTTTCTGATGAGGATGACAACACTGTGCCTTGTGTACTTTGTAAAACAATTTGGACTAGCAGCAATGGTTTGATATATTCTTATTAATTTCCTTATTTTGAATTATATATTTTTGCCAGGGAAGATTATGAGCAATCACTTGTGATCCCAACAGGTCTTCCCTGTTTCAATAATACTCGTATATCCACTGCAATTTAGCTCTAATAGTTAATATTACATTAATTACTATTAGATCCATTTTGCATTGATTTGTTAGTAATTCTTTGCATGGTGCACCTGATTATGTGGCAAGGGTAGAGTGGGGGGATGTGTGACAATGGGAGTGGGTTAAGATGGGTACCATGGCATACAGGCCGAACTACATATCACCTTAATTCACCATTAGTATGTTGATACAATTGGACATAAAAATAAGCAGACATATCAGAATAAACATTTTATTTAAAAATAGTATACATTTATATATTTTCTTGCTTACAAATTTGGCAGAAAAAAATATATACTAAAATTGTGTTACATGTTACCAAAATTGACATTTAAGAAAATGTTTTGAAGAAGCTGGATGAATTAACCTTATTTTATTAAGAAGCTCATTACATACATGGGACATCTTAATTCAGGGTCTGAAACTATTCTAAAGTACATTTTTTTCCCCATTTACAGTACTTCTGTATACCCTACTCATAATCTCGACAGCTATATCTGGTTAGCAGTGACATACAGACAGGGTAGGTAGGGGAGAGAGAGCCTCACCAGTCATATACCAGTATACTCCAGTGTTATGACTATAAATATGATTAGAATAATACAAAGAATACATTTAGAAATAATAAATATTATCTTTGTATTATTTTAATAATTTTTATAGACAAAACTCATCAAATCTGCAGCACTCCACTACATATAATGCCCTCATGACACATCAGATTCATATATGTGTGTGTGCAGTGGTGCTAGTAGAAATATTTTCTTAGTGGTACTGAGTGCCGAAAAAAGGGCGCTGTCATGTGTTGTGAGGAGGCGTGGCCACATGCTGCTATGGGGAGTGGCTACATGACACTAGCGGCGTGGCAACACGACAGCCCCTTTTTTTAAAAATCTGGAGACAAGGCTAAACATATATAGTAATACCTCCAGTATAATAGAAATACACTGCTCAAAAAAATATAGGGAACACTAAAATAACACATCCTAGATCTGAATAAATGAAATATTCTTATTAAATACTTTGTTCTTTACATAGTTGAATGTGCTGACAACAAAATCACACAAAAATTATCAATGGAAATCAAATTTATTAACCCATGGAGGCCTGGATTTGGAGACACACTCAAAATGAAAGTGGTAAAACACACTACAGGATGATCCAACTTTGATGTAATGTCCTTAAAACAAGTCAAAATGAGGCTCAGTAGTGTGTGTGGCCTCCACATGCCTGTATCACCTCCCTACAACGCCTGGGCATGACCTGGACTAAAGCATCCGCCAACTCCAGAACAGTCTGTGGTGCAACGTGGCGTTGGTGGATGGAGTGAGACATGATGTCCCAAATGTGCTCAATTGGATTCAGGTCTGGGGAACGGGCGGGCCAGTCCATAGCATCAATGCCTTCGTCTTGCAGGAACTGCTGACACACTCCAGCCACATGAGGTCTAGCATTGTCTTGCATTAGGAGGAAACCAGGCCAACCGCACCAGCATATGGTCTCACAAGGGGTCTGAGGATCTCATCTCGGTACCTAATGGCAGTCAGGCTACCTCTGGCGAGCACATGGAGGGCTGTGCGGCTCCCCAAAGAAATGCCACCCCACACCATTACTGACCCACTGCCAAACCGGTCATGCTGGAGGATGTTGCAGGCAGCAGAATGTTCTCCTTGGCGTCTCCAGACTCTGTCACGTCTGTCACATTTGCTCAATAAGAAACTTCTTTCATCTGTGAAGAGCACAGGGCGCCAGTGGCGAATTTGCCAATCTTGGTGTTCTCTGGCAAATGCCAAACGTCCTGCATGGTGTTGGGCTGTAAGCACAACCCCCACCTGTGGATGTCGAACCCTCATACCACCCTCATGGAGTCTGTTTCTGATTGTTTGAGTAGACACATGCACATTTGTGGCTTGCTGGAGGTCATTTTGCAGGGCTCTGGCAGTGGTCCTCCTGTTCCTCCTTGCACAAAGGCGGAGGTAGCGGCACTGCTGCTGGGTTGTTGCCCTCCTACGGCCTCCTCCACGTCTCCTGATGTACTGGCCTGTCTCCTGGTAGCGCCTCCATGCTCTGGACACTACGCTGACAGAAACAGCAAACCTTCTTGCCACAGCTCGCATTGATGTGCCATCCTGGATGAGCTGCACTACCTGAGCCACTTGTGTGGGTTGTAGACTCCGTCTCATGCTACCACTAGAGTGAAAGCCCTGCCAGCTTTCAAAAGTGACCAAAACATCAGCCAGAAAGCATAGGAGCTGAGAAGTGGTCTGTGGTCACCACCTGCAGAACAACTCCTTTATTGGAAGTGTCTTGCTAATTGCCTATAATTTCCACCTGTTGTCTATTCCATTTGCACAACAGCATGTGAAATTGATTGTCAATCAGTGTTGCTTCCTAAGTGGACAGTTTGATTTCACAGAAGTGTGATTGACTTGGAGTTACATTGTGTTGTTTAAGTGTTCCCTTTATTTTTTTTGAGCAGTGTATATAGTGATTCCTCCAGTTTAATAGAAATATATAGTAATACCCCCAATTTAATAACAATATATAGTAATGCCTCCATTATAACAGGAAAATACGGCCACTGTCGCACTCCTAGTAACCCTGACAAAGTGGGAGGAGCCGTCATGCTGCCAAGCACCATGGTCTTGTTGCTTTGTGGCACATTATAATTGTGTTAATGACTAAGTGTGTGGCAGGTGGTACTGAGTACCCGCTGCCAAATTCTTATGGGTACTCTGTACCCGAGCGTACCCGCATACTTGCACCGCTGTGTGTATGTAAATCTGGCTCTGATATTAGATAGTGCCTCCCAAGCCATTTACCTTGCCACACTTCACTGCTAGTTATTGTGATTGCAGAGATCAACAGCTGGACCCTCCTTACAATAATGGTAATAATCATACCCTTAACCAGGCTTGGAGTGGAGAGAATGTGGGGGTGCATGAAACAGGTATTAAGATGGAACCAGTGCAGAGGGATGAGGCACATTTAGATTTTTCTGAACAGGATTTTAATGTAATTATTTATTTATTTATTTATATATTAACAGTTTCTTATATAGCACAGCAAATTACATTGCGCTTTACAATTAGAAATAACAATGATATAACAAAACTGGGTAATAACAAACAGTCATAGAGGTAGGAAGGCCATGCTCGCAAGCTTACAATCTATAGGGAAATAGGCAGACATGTGAGGATATGTGAGGATATGTGTGGATTGTGCAGAGTGGATGCAATTTGATAGGAAAGTTTATGAAAGTTATGTGGGCGTTTCTGGAATTTGATACGCTTGCCTGAAGAGGTGAGTTGTCAGGGAACGCTTGAAGGTTTGGAGACTAGAGGAGAGTCTTATTGTGCGTGGTAGGGCATTCCAAAGAGTGGGTGCAGCCCGAAGAAAGTCCTGCAATCGTGAGTGGGAGCGAGTAATGAGTGTGGACGAGAGACGCAGATCTTGTGAAGAGCGAAGAGGTTGGGTTGGGAGATATTTTGAGACAAGCGAAGTGATGTATGTTGGTGTCGTTTGGTTAATGGCCTTGTGTGTGAGTAAAACTATTTTATATTGAACACGGTAGAATACAGGTAACCAATGGAGGGACTGACAGAGCGGATCTGCAGACGATGAACGTCGAGTGAGGAAGATTAGCTTCGCAGCTGCATTCAGAATGGATTGTAGTGGTGAGAGTCTCGTTTTGGGAAGACCAGTTAGGAGACTATTGCAATAATCAATGCAGGAGATAATGAGAGCATGGATTAGAGTTTTAGCAGTGTCTTGTGTAAGGTATGGTCGTATTTTGGATATGTTTTTTAGATGCATGTAACATGATTTTGAGACAGAATAAATGTGGGGAACAGAGGACAGATCAGAGTCAAGAATAACACCTAGGCAGCGAGCTTGTGGAGTAGGGTTGATTGTCGAGATTTCAACAGTGATAGAGAAATCAGGTTGGTACCTACTATTGGCCGGTGGAAATATAACTAACTCTGTTTTTTAAATATTACGTTTGAGGTGGCGAGATGACAGCCAAGATGAAATGGCAGAAAGGCATTCAGTGACACGGCCCAGTAAAGATAGAGACAAATCAGGGGAGGATAGGTAGATTTGAGTATCATCTGCATAGAGATGATACTGAAATCCAAAAGAGCTTATTAGTTTACCAAGAGATGAGGTATAGATTGAGAATAGCAGAGGACCCAAGACTGAGCCTTACAGTACTCCAACTGAAAGAGGTAGCAAAGAGAAGGTGGATTCACAGAAACGAACACTGAAGGAGCGATTAGATAGGTAGGATACGAACTAAGAAAGGGCTCTGTCTTGTAGTGTTTGTATGAGAAGAGAGTGGTCAACAGTGTTGTTAAGGTGCATCCACCTCAAGGGTGCATAATCTGTCACTAGGATAAACTCCTTTCCCATGAGATAATACTTCAGGGCTTTGACTGCCTAATTGATGGCCAATCATTCCAGCTCAACTTTAGCATACTATGTTTCACATGGCAACAATTTTCTACTTAAGTAAATGATCGACTTTTCTTCTCCCATAATGGACTATGATAAAATAGTACCCAAACCTGTCGTGGAGGCGTTGGTTTGCAGGACAAAATGTTTTTAGGAATCAGGAGACAGCAGAACTGGTTTGGAACACAAAGCTATCCTTATATCTTCCCAAGCTACTTCAATTGTTTTGGTCCACATTTTTTTTTTACGGATGAGCCTTCTTAAGGGTCTCCATCAGGAATAATGCTCTGGATGCAAAATTTTAACTGAATCGGCAGTAATAGCCTTCCAACCCAAGGAGAGTTCTCATCTGACTCTTGGTTGAGGGCCTTGGCCAGGGTTGAATTGCCTCCACTATCCACAGCTGTGGCTTCACTTGTCCACTACCAATTACATACCCTAAATAATTGGCCTCTGTAAGTCTAATGGTACATTTGGTGTATTAGCAGTAAACCCCTGCTGTCTTAAACTGCTGAGCACTTCTTGGACTTTGGGCAAGTGTTCCCAATTATCTGTATAGACAACAATATCATCTAGATAGGCTATAGTGTACCCCTGGTGTAGATGTAACATCTGATCCATGGCACACTGAAATTTCTCTGGTGCCCCATGAAGATCAAAAGGGAGCACCTTATACTGAGGACATCAGACTTAAAGAAGGCAAGTCTCACTTAGAGGAATTTACCAATATCCCTTTGTGAGGTCCATGGTTGTAAGATACCCTGGACCTTACACTTGCCAAATTGGCTACTTGTTTGTCCACCCATGGTAGAAGGCATGCATCAAACCTGGAACCTGATTCAGCAGCCTAAGGTCATTGCAAAAACATATGGCACCTGATTGGATGAGGGACCAACACAATAAGACTTTACTAGTTACAGGTACTTCTGGACTCCTCAATGACTCCAAGTTGGAGCATCTCTTTTATCTCTTACTGGACTGCTTGCCACTGTGCCTTAGGAATGCAATACGGTTGCTGCTTTACAACCACTCCTTCACGTGTACTTATCTCATGCTCTACTAGGGTAGTGTGCCATGGCAGGGAAGAAAACACATCCTTATTATTGCAAACTAAAGGTTCCACTTCTTTTTGCTGTTCTGCTCACAAGGTGTCTACCAGCAGAACTTCTGTAGGACCAGAGGAACTGCAATTCAGGTGAGAGACCACCCCTCTCACCACTACAGTATGTATATACATATATATATATATATATATAGTATAATGTAACTGTATCAAAGTTCAAACATATATATATATATATATATATATATGGTGTCAGAAGTATTGTATTGCAGTTTCAAGTAGTCATGCAACGTTTCGGTCCTACTAGACCTTTTTCAAGCATATTAACAGCTACTGGTACATACATGTACTCATATCAAATCATGGTCTCATGATATATATATATATATATATATATATATATATTTGTCTCACACAGTAGCATAGCCAGAACTTTGTGGGCCCCATAGCAACCTATTGAAGGACCCCAATCCAAATGATACCAGAGACCTCTCCACAGCAGTCATAATAACATTATGCCCCATAACAGTGCCCTAGTTAATTTTCTGAACCATAGTAGTGGTTAGTGTTATGCCCCATAGTAGTGCCCTAGTTTATGTTCTCAAACATAGCAGTGCCCTAGTTCACATATGTCACATTGTACGGCTGCCAGTCCATATTATGCCATACAGTACCCCCAGTTCATATTATGTAACATTATAATGCCCTCCAGTTCTTTTTATACCACATTACAATGAGCAGGTCCAGTGGCATAACTAGATATGTTGTAGACTCCAAGGCAAAAGTTTGTAAGGGACCACTATCTATCATCCAATGGTGAAAAATGCACATAACTGTGACAGGGAAGACAGGCCCCTCTAAGCTCTGGGCCCCATAGCAGCTGCACTTCTTGCACCAATGGTAGCTACGACCTTGGTCTCACAGCACTCAATATGGCTGTTAAGACTGGGTGTTCAATTTATTATATTTGTTTTTATCTGTCTATCCATCTATCTATCTATCTATCTATCTATCTATCTATCTATCTATCAAGAGAGAGATAAAATAGACAGATAGATAGATAGATAGATAGATAGATAGATAGATAGATAGATAGATAGATAGATAGATAGAGACATAGAGACATAGAGACATAGAGACATAGATAGATAGATAAAAACTGGAAGTTCAAAGGAACTGAAACCTATTGTGTATATATAGATACACCTGTCAAATTAATATGGAATGTGGAAAGACCAGTGGTATAAGTTCAAAGACACGGGACTAACACGTGCGTGTAGATGGTGACATCTGCACATTGCTGATTACTATGATGCACATCCTGCTAGCTGGAAGCTTTTGACGACATGCAGGTATATTTTTTTTTATATGACTCTCTATTGATTTTCTCCTATTGTTATTTAATGAATATGGGTTTAGGGGGTTATTAAGTATGGATTGCAAATTCTGCTAAAAAGCAGAATTTGCAATCCGTTCTTTCGCAGGCTGGGGGGCCGCCCATCACAGGCAATGACGCCCAGCATGCTGAATGGCCTGCCCAGTTGCTGCGACCACAATTAAATTGTGGACGCCCCCCTGCATCCACAGCTAGGCTGCGAATGCAGGCGGTCCACCGCCATTTTCTTGATTGGAGCGGCTGCAGAAAAGCATAAAAAAGATCCAAGCATAATTGGTCACCCCCAGTGGACCTCTCCCTGCTCACCCATTATTCTAATTAGTAATATGAACACGTCAGGAATTGCACCATTGGGGCCTAAAGCCCCAAAACAGATGACTCCATCAGGAGCCATACATAGGGGGTCATTCCAAGTTGATCGCATGGTAGCAGTTTTTTGCAGCCGTGAGATCAGATAGTCGCCGCCTATGGGGGAGTGTACTGTGAATGCCAAATTGCTTTCTCACAAATATTTAAAATGCCCGCTCTAATATATATTGTAAACGCCTGCACCTCTTATTACCATATCCCATGAATGTGCGCTATATATCACAAAACACTGTATCCCATAAGAGAAAACAATACACCCACACATTATCTGAGTTCCAAAGCTCATTGATGTATATATTTGTTATTAAAAGGATATGGATTCGATATATATTACAAAGTACAGTATACCTATAGTTATATGGTTACAACTCACACAGTAAGCAGTTAAAACATAGTTACATACAGTTACAGGACAGCACACAATACCATTATCCTTAAGTTATATAAATTCGTCTTTCTATATCACTCTCTCTCTCTCTGTAAATAAATGCAGGAACTGGTCTGCCAGCAACTCCTTCATCCTCTGGTACCAAAAAAGCAACTAACTTCCTGTGTGGTCAGCAATGTGTTATCTAGTTTCTGGGGGAGGGGACTCACTCATTCATGATGAGTCACTAGTCTCTTTGTATATGCTGAACAGGTTCAGCCTTGGAGACTTCCAAAGGGACTGGCCTGAGCTTCCTGTCCACTACCTGTTTGGAATATCTATTGTTCTAATAAAAGTGATTTTAGCTTACATACATTTTATCATAATTATTTGTTGCAATGTCCTACAACTTTATAACAAGTATCAAATGAATCTACACATTAATCTGGTTGCTTTAATAGTAAATATGACCGGTCTATCTTGTTTTGTTCAAATAATACACATACATGACACCACTTCATTACATAATTCCAAATCACCATGATGTCCAGCGCTTGATATTATTATAATTATGTACTGCATGAAATAAGTGTCGAATCCATCTCTGTGGTATGTCCGTGTAAATGCATGTGTTACCATATATTGCTGTGCTCGCTGAGCGTATTTGCAAGTATAGCGACTCATAAAGTGTGTAGTTTGTATGTTCTGTCTATGTAATATTTTTGACTTCGACAGTCCACCCTTTGGCAGTAAACAATAACTGCCATCAATTATTAACATAAGAAACAAAATATTTCATACAATAATCGGTGACCTAGACACAAGTATGTATTAATTTTTGCAAATCAGACACTTGTCTATATTTGGGGAAGACAGGGAGGAGGACGAGATATCCTCTATATGCACTCGGCGGTCACGGGACCACTGGTTGGGTGTGGGACAACATTCAACCTATAGAGTATGCTGGGACAGTGCTTTGGCCTATAATGTCTGATTTGCGACGAATATTTCACACATACATGTACCTACGTCTTTGTACACTGATGTTTGGATTCGATTGAGGTTCTGCTGGGTAGATGACGAAGACACAAACAAATCGTGACAGTGACATATAAAATTTTCATGATCTACATATTCCTATCATTTTCTGAACATTGTTTCCATTTCTGGAACGTATGCTAGGTCTGTTTAATCATTGAACAAGGGTTATAAGTAGTGTCCTTCCTAAATAACATAAACCTTCAGAGTTCGGGGAGAGCCACTCATAAACCTTTCTTCCACATATATTAATGAGCTCTTTATCTGCAATGTGTGAATAGCCATTGTCTGATTGTTCCTGATTACCTCTGAACTCCATAACTACTACAACTTTGATTTTTCTCTGACTTTAACAAACTGATCAGCTAATCCTGGGATCCTATAAGGAAATCACTCCTTCCTCCAGAACCAGTTCCAGTCCCACACTCGACTCCTTATAAAAAAAACCTCGCAAAAATAGAATATATTGAAAGAAAATGTTTGTCAGCGGGAAAGAGAGAAAAGAGAAATAGAACAAAACAACTCTTGTTCATAACAAATCAATTACAATGACTGGTCTTTCTGCAATCCTTTAGTACGCTCAGGTAGTGTTCAACAGTGCCGCCTCTCAGTCTTCACGGAACAGAGTCTCTGGTGATACTGTTGCGATCTCACTCCATTTACGAGTTCCTTCCGGACTACCGACTTTCCTGCAATGGGAATCATGGACCCAAGTCTCACTCTCGGCTACTTTCACTGGGATAGTGCTGTCAACAAAACTTGGTATGGTCCTTCCCACCTGTCTATTAGGCAACCTGAGCATAAGAACAATCACACAGTCTCTTGGTTCACAATGAAGACAGTTAGTATTTGGCATACCAGCAATCAACAGTTTCAAGTTCTTTTGTCAAGTTCTCAAATGCTGGCTCATCTCAATAAGGTACTGTACTGTCACCTCATTGGTGTATTTCTGATCATTGTGCGGATCAATCATGACATGAGGTTGTCCTCCAAACACAACCCAATAGAAAGACACAAATACCAAAACAAAAACAAATTTCAAAGAGGGTGATTCGTTGAGTGAAGATCTGGGAGTGGTTCCGAAGCTACATAATACTAGTGGCAGTATCTATGATCACAATAGTACAATTTCAAGCTTTGCTCCTACTTCTAGGGGTACCATTATCTACACACAAATTTCTGCGCAATTTTTCTTTGCGGTAAACACAGCAGCATCCGTGGCGGCAGGAAATGCCTATACCCAGTTTGAGACACCATCAGTGCACACCAATACATAACAATAATTCCTAAAGGGTGTTAACTGTACGAAGTCGATTTGTATTTCCTGAAAAGATCCATCTGCAGGAGAGATATAGGATGGCTCTGTTGGTATTGCTTTACCAATATTCTTCCTCAAGCAAGCAAGACAGGTCATTGCTCTCTTACCTGCATGAGAATAGAATCCTGGCGCACACCAGTAGGCTCTCATCAGCCTGCACCTACCCTCTTTGCCTAGATGAGTCAGACCGTGTGCCACCTCAGCTAGACTTGGAAGGTATGCTCTGGGGGCTACTGGCTTACCGTGTCCACCTGCCCACAGTCCGGAGGACTCCTGGCCATACCCCTTTGTCCTCCAGACTGCCTTTTCCTGTAGGGAACACAAAAATTGTTTTATCTTAATCTAACTATCGTATGTTTGCAATGTAGAGTACCATGAGCATAACTCAAAAAAAACAACAACAAAAAACAAAAGAAAAAAGAAACATCTCTAGAGGAGAGAAAGAAGAAGAAAATGAAAAAGAAAATGTCAGGTTTGCCATTCACCAACAGGCATATCAGTGTCTATACAAAATTTCCCTTCACCAGTATTCCCATTCTCCACCCTTTGTGCATGACAAGGCACACTGCAGTAATACTGGTGTCATCGTGATGTTGAGATATACTGGGTTCGGGCAGAACTCTGAAGGACCTAGGCATGTGGAGTTTGAACTGTACTTTGGTCCATGTATTGTACCACCCTGTGTGAACGCAAAAGATGAAGAGGAAACTGTAGAGAAACAGAATAGAGGTTGGTGACAGATGAGTTTGTAGAGGTGAAGATTTTATAAAAATTTGACAACTGGATTGGGCACTACGGGGAAGTGATTCTCTACTTGGTCTATACCCCTAAAAAAAATTCTGTGTGTCTTATCTCTACTGGGACTATCCCAGCCATCAATCCAGTGTCCTGTTCATCCTAAGTTCATAGGGAACCCGGTATCTGTAAGATAATTTCCTCTACCTGTGATGGACATGCATCTAGAACAGTAGAATGCGACATTAGTCTTCGTGGGTGTCTAACATACTTTGTACTTCCTGAGCGGGAGCACAGTATATGTATATCATATCTAACAAAATTAACTTAATCAGGGGCCATTTCTGCTAGGAAAAAGAAGCAAAAGTTTAGAGGCCCCATCTTAAGCCCAGCAAGTTTTATCAAAGGGTAATGTTGCATTTATTTTGTTCTTCCCATTAGCCGAATCTGTGTTTTCTATATGGCTTATGATTCCTTACTATATGTCCCTTGGTCCCGTCTCTGTGTTTAATAATGTGGCTTGTGTTTTCTGTCTAGGGGATCTATATTGACTATGTGTCCTACTACTCTGGCAAAAGGCCCTTCCTTCCTACAAGTGTAACATATTATTGACCATTTGGGATCTGGGGTTTGGACTGATGGGTCTTTCCTGTATGTGCCAGTATACTTACCGTCCTCAACCTCTCCACCTGTTGTTCTCTGTGCCTAGCACTATTCTTGTGATGTTCAATAGCACACTATCTAAGATTAGCTACTGTGACCCCTTTCCAATTTTGCAAAGAAGTCTGCACCCTGACACTCAATGCCTTATTGAGCCCGTCCATTTGCACAGAGACAGCCACCTCCCATTTGCCGAATTAGTGTTTACCAGTGGTCTTATCCAGACGGAGAGTTTTCTATTACTGCAAGAGAAAAAAAGCAAAAAAAAAGTTTAACAAGCTTCTAGGTCATGCGAAGTATTCACTCAATCCTTCTCATCCCGTATTAAGGGTCTGTACATGGTCCAACAAACATTTCCGAGCTCATCTTGACTAGGGGCATTACTAGGAATGAATACTTCTTATATGGTAACTGAAATAAATACCCTGGGGTTACCTTGTCTCTGTCAGCTTTCCTACTGGCAAATACTAATGTGCGGACAGGTTTTTTTCTCCATTTCTGACGTTACTTTCTTGATTTTTTTTGTTTTATTTTTGGGTTTTACTATATATGTACATGAATGCTACCATACTTACCTGTTCCACCTGTCTCAGCCACTTCCCCCACAGGCTACTGCTCTTCTTTTACCGGTTGGATACTCCTCTGGGTGCATGAGAAATAGCTGAAAACAATCAGGTCACCTTCTCCTCCTAAATAAAACTTCAACATTCATAAGTACATATATAGGGTACAGTCATATTTTTCATATTTTTATTATTTTCTATAGTTTGTATGCTGGCCGTAACTGCTTCCACATCTACATATGGCGGTGTACTTGCATTCTCTTGTTTTCTTCCTACTTGTTTATTGTTGATACAAGTTCAAACAGTTCTTATATTTCCATTCTTGTCTTATATGACTTTGGTTAGACATACCACCTGCAATACCTTAGGAGCAAACTCACCAACCCCTCTTGCTGCCACAGGTTTAAACAATTTGTGTGTCTGACCCTTTGTTTTCGGGATTTTATCAGACATATTCTTATCCTTAAGTTCTGCAATACCTCTGGTTCAAAGCTGCCCACCCTAGGGAATGGTCCCCTATCTTTGTCAGTCATACATAACCATTCATTGCAAAAAGCCTCCGTGTGTGAACCATACTTTTCACACAAAATAAACCTTGCTGACCCTCTCGGTCACAATTCTGACCTTTTCGGTCCCACTTCTTCAGCCTGAACTCTAGCTACTAAACGCCCACTGCTTGTGCAATTGGATTCCATCGCAGACTTTTTGCCAATAAATGCAATTTATTAAATGCACACCGCAGATAGACGGTGAAAGACACCTAGCGCTTTCACTCGCTCCTTCTCCGCTGAGTACCACGACTCACTCCAATAGTGAACACCGCGTACCCAGTGAGGCCCTATTGTTTTCTATTTACTCGAAGTGTTAGGAGTGACTTACCTTTTCCAGTAAATATCTGCCGCTGGAGATTTTCCTGAGAGAGACCAGCGAAAACTCCCTATACACTTTTTATACACAAATCACGCTTGCGTATGCTCTATACAGCGCTAATGATAACGCGATTCTACGCAAAAATTTCGTAAAAGGGGTATCAAGTTGAAAAAAGAAGATATGAGACAGCGCTTCTTACTTTGACGTCCTTTCATATAAATAAAACACAATATTTCACAATATCACATATAAATACCGGCCAGTATTATTTAAAAATATAAATGTATTATAATTCACATTATAAGAAAAAACAATGTAGCTTAATCACTTTATGGAGCTGCCAATTCTAATACTCTATTTACTACAATAAAGCTACAGTATTATATTGCAGAGGTATCCCTCTATCTTCTCTGGAGGCAAATAAACAGCTGTAGTATGCAGATTAGAGTCCCACTATGGATGATTCCAGCGCAGTTCTTTTAGGTACAGCATGCACATGTACCAATCAGATCAAAGGGTATTATGCAGTTCTTTATACATGCCAAGCATAAGCATAGATGTTAGAGCGTGTTAATAGAAAGCAAATCTTTCCAGCACATTGATCTCATGCACCAAATAGGCTGCTGGTTAGTGTGTAAACAGTTCTTTTAGGTGCACCATGCAAAGCACCAATTACCTCTCACAGCTGCTCCTCTCATTTGTAGCCCTGCCTGTGTTATCAGGCTGCTGTGTGGAGTCCGTTCTGTTCCCCCTTAGCACTGGGGTGTTGGATTAAATGTGAGCCGGCCGGCTTAACAAACAATGCTGCAGGAGTGTTTTTTTCTCTCCCAAGGTGTCCTGCTCGTGACAAACGCGTTTCTCCGCCTCCTAATTAGCATTGGCGGCTTCCTCAGTGTCAGTAGTGTTTGGTGTGAAGTTTAGTCTTTAAATACCCGTTTTCATGGCTCGCACATGTGCACTGTGCCCGCGATTCAAGCCTCTCTCTCAGGATTGTTAGTTCCCTTATGTTCTACAGAACCAAGCCTCGTTTTAATTGTAGCTTTATAGGAAGTATTCCTCCGGATCCATATATGTTTAATACATAGAACCAAGCCTTCCTTTCAATCAGAAGATATTATATGGGCTCTTAATATACAAACATTATCTGCATTCCATAGTATTATATTAGCAGTATAAATATACACCTAAACACATAAATTAAACAATTAAAAAATGTATAGAGAATACAAGATACATAATAATCAATTTATTGTCTCTATTTTTAATTTTAGTAATAATATTATTTATTATGTCTATTATTTTATTATTATTTATTTATTATTATTATTATTATTTATAATTATTAATTATTTATTATTATTTATATGTTTATTATTTTGTATGTCTCTGTGCTAAAATATAATGCTAATGTATAGTAGGATTTATAAATAACAAGTAGCAACTATTGACTGCTATGGACCGCAATCCGGGAATTATGTGAAATGCATACTGGATTTATAATAATAGTAGAAAGAGAGCAATGCTTTATTATCAGAACGAGATATGGAGAGCTGACATACGACGTAAAGACATCTGAAAAAACAATACTGCACATGCGCATGCGCATGCGGTCTGACTCAGAACAAGTCTTGGAGAGCAGACGCAGTGCACGCGCGCAAGCAGGAAAGGTCCGCTATTTAAACGGAAACACAGAGACATGGTTGAATTGTCTCTGAGGAAGCCGCTGACTTGTTGAGAGGTGGAGAAACGTGTAATACATCTTATATTTCGTCCGGTACCGGCCTGCTATACGTGGCATACTCACCACTTACAAGCCTCTTGCATTGTTGGACACTCCAGATATGGCACCACTAATGGGTTGAAAGCACCAGGAGCTGGGAAAAGTATTGAAATGCCTTTTCAAGAGACTGTTTAACCAAACAGGTGATATAAAAGCCATTTTTTAAATTGTCATTAACATCTTACAAAGCTACTATACTAGAAGAATCTAACCAACTAACATCAATTTAATATACAGTTGGACTAAGCAAGCATGCAATATAAGTGCACTGGAATATCTGTATTAACAGCTTACAAAAAAACTGCATGAGGTCCATAAGCATCAGGACTAACGAATTAACCAAGTTTGATTACCTGTTTATCAGATGCTGTTAATGCTATTGGTCTGAACTGATTCTGTGTGCTTATGCATGTATATGTTTATATTTATACATATGCTCATATATCAGGATTTTTAAATATTTGTGACGTAATTTTGAGTTAATTATATGATTTTATAAGTGTGTAATTAATAAAGAACACACATATTTTTAGAAACGCTGCTTTCTTGTGTTTATAGTGTTTGTAATTTTAAGGGCTGAGTATCCCTTTCTAGCAGCAGCTGGAAGATCTGCTATGTGTTATTTATAAATTATATACTGTATTATTGTTGTTTATTTACTGTTGTTTTAAAATAGCTTTGCCGAGCCTAAAGCGCCGAGTTTTACTTTTCTGTATATTCCTACCACCTAGCAGAAACTGTCAGGGATCATTATCTTACTGATGATTTATCATCATATTATAAAAATGTATTTGCACAATTTGTAATTCAATATATACATATTTTGCCACAGGAAAGATACAAATAATGCTAGCTGATGCATTGATTGAAATGGATATTATTATTTGTTGTCTAATAAATTGAAGCTTGCACAATACAGCTGACAAAAGTATGTTTGTAATCGAAGAATGAACTCTAGACAGTACATTTTACTGAATGGCTGTGACAGAACAATTTTAGAGATTTGCAGTTGCTTCAAGCATTGGAGACAATTATATTAGATGTTTGGATGTGAATTGTAGCATGAATAACACAAAATCAATGGCTTTATAATGCAATATGCTGCCATTTACAAGCACAAGGACAAAACTGCTTTGGATGTTTTGAGTGTAATTCAATTAGTCTGGGACTGAATGTTTGTATAATGCTGAGAACGAAGCCATACGATCCTGGAATTGAATTGTATCCTAGTTAGTCTGTTGAAATAAAACCCATTTACTCAAGGAGTTGTCAGTTCTATTTAGTCTTGTTAGTACTGACTCTTCATTTATATATAAAATATATCGGGTTGATTTTTTTACCATATGACTGGTGTATGATATAGTGCAATCCTCTTTTCCTTTTCCAGTGACTATCCGGTTTTGGACTGGCAGCTCCAAGGTGTTTTCACATTCTTTTTCATATCTGTTGTGTCCCACTTTTTTTTAGCTCACACCTTGATAAGGAGAAGGTGGGATTATGTGTCATCTCTCCTGTATTGGCTGTGATTTTCTTATGTGTAAGAATTTTAAGTAATTTTAAAATATTAACATTTTTGTACTTAGAATAAAAACTTGGGTATCTTCTATTAATTGGCCATTGGCCTTTTTCAGGTGTTTATGTAGAATCACTTTACTTAAATGTCAAAGTCAGAAAAATATCACGCTACACGTTGCCATATATTCACCTCATGCGCGTGCCTGCTGCACGTGCACATTCTCTCCCGTGCGTACGGATACTCGCAGCCGCGTGATGGCGCCTCGGCCATGCGCTCGAGCGCGTGGTATGTGCATTTACGGTAGAGTTTGTGTGCGTCTAGCGAGCGACTCAATCGCTAGATAATAAATCCATATAGCAGGTTTTATAGGTAATGTTCCCTTTAGTAATAACTGTAAGTTTGTTTAATGTGACTTGTTCACGGACTTGGGAATCCCTCTTTGCATGGTACAAAGGGTCTGATTAAGGTTGAACAGTGGTGTCTGGTACCTAACCGAAGAGTATTTTAATAGCAATAATCCGGTGTTGGTTAGGTAAAGATTAATCGCTCCTGCGTGTAGTTATGGCCATTAGTAGTTTCTGGACATATTCTATATTTGCAGTTCATTATCCATGCGGCGGGAATCCGGAGATTCCCACCCACCTGAGCTGTTTGAAATAGTCACAGCCCACCTGTTCAAACTAACCTATGACCTTTTGATATAGTGCAGAGAGACATTCCTGTGTCCAATGAACAAAAAGGTTGTAGGGCCCTTTGAAGTACACTGTATGTTGTGTATATAAGGGTCACTGTCCCCAGACCGGCCAGTACTCTCTCTTCAACAGTTATCGCTGATAATTGGAGGACTGGATTCCGGTTGCGCCTGCGAGTGTTCCCCGTATGGTATGTTTCTCTGTTGCCACTTTGTTACCCGTGTAATGGGTTAGATTCTCCTTGTGAGGATAACTAATTTTACCATCTTGTTGCTGTTTGGGTTGTTAGGTAAAATTAATGAATTGAAAATGGATTTATAAAAATCAATTATTATTTATTCAATGGGCCACGCCCGTATACAGGGAAGAGAGACATCCTCTCTTCCTGTGTCAAATCATTTTAACAACGACATACAAGTATCAACAATGAGTTTTATATAATACAAAGAAACGCCCCTTTTTGTATATCCCTCCCATATGATTTCATACTTCTGGAATACAAAATAGTATTATGCAATATTTGGACAATTGTCAAGAATACTAACAAGATACTCGTGAGCTTCTAGAAAGTGCGTAGTTGGAAACAATACTCAGCCAACAAAGTTGTTTTTCTCTCAGGGTGTGTATAAAGTTCAAGATGAATTTGCTATATCATCTAGCTACAATCAAAATGGATTCTGTTATGCTTTCATATTATACTAGTGAATATGAGAACCCTTTGCTTAGTGGATGTATACATAATATACGTACTATCCCGTAGTGCACACACATAACTGTTAGGCCTTCAACAGGTTGCCTCAGTCACAGTATTCGACAGCTCCACCCTTTGATCAGGGACATTATCCATGTACCCTGTCATCTCAGGAGAATTTCTGGGAACGTATATTTCACTAATAATCATTTCATGTAGTATTGCTATTCTGCGTTTGACAGTAGCCTTCTAAATACAACATAGGCCGCACCTGTATGCGGTGAACATCAAATGAATGTCTATAATCACATCGGGGTTACCAAAGAATAAGCCTCATCACAGAATACATCATCACATACAATCACATACAATATATTTAAAAAACATTTTCCTAATCCTGAAAATTGAATACTAGGATTTAAACATTTATCTTTTCCAGTCCATATCATAATGCCTTGGTTAAAGTTCTTTTTTTATCATGGGCCTCCTTTATATACTTGGCATTACACGTATCAGGATCCGTAATGTCTTTGGTCAAATAAGCACAGCATTGAGCTTAAAGTGCTGTTTCCGGACAGCAACAATATCCTCCAATTTGTGGTATTAAAAAAATGTAGAACAATATGGTATCGTAATAGTTCATGTCCAATGTCCTGGAATCATCACAAATGTCCACAGTTCTGGAATATCCTATCATAAAGTTCAATCATGTTATCAATAATTTAATTGAAATAAAACGTCAACTTCCAGTTGATTAATCATACGACTTCATTAGCCATAGGAGAACTTATTAGCCACCTTTACCACTTCGAGGTTTTATTGATACTCTGGTGGCTGGAACATGTTTCCTGATTACTGAGTCAATTACTCTTTTTAGGAATAGTTAATAATAATAATAATAATTTTTATTTATATAGCGCTCTTTCTCCAACAGGACTCAAGGCGCTTCATCCTGCAAGAAAACTTTTCTCAAGTTAATACATGTTTTTGTATAAAATTGCTAAATCAATCTTCTTAAATAACAAACATTTTTAGAATTAATAGGTAACTAATTATATATCATATCCTAAGGACATGGTGACAACTACCATTCCCAGTTATGTATGATATCTTCTTTTAACCTTTGAATCTACTCCTGGTAAAATACATTTACTAAATCATAAACTTTAATGAACATCCTATGTAACCATTATTATTTATATACCTAACTCATTATATCTAGCACATCTAGAAACCTCAGGTTAGTATATTGTAACAATCATTTCACATTCCCTTAAATCAACCTTTTCTATCTACATAAGATCATTTTTTTTTTTTGTATTATTGACCTATTTTATTTCCACTAACTGAAATACACCCGATATGTGTAGCTAATATTATCACCAGTGGTTCTTTCTTGAGATACTATTGTATCTATACACATGTACCGTGTTTCACTATTATCACGACTCTATAAAGTTTTGGTAATCACATCAAATGTAACTTGCATAGAGAACTTTGGCCTGCTATTATAGTCTTAAATAATGATTAGCAATACAATTTATATAGCTGCAGTTCTTAAAATCTTTCCAACAATTAATGGTATTGCTGGACTGGATACTCCTCAGAATAATATCCTAAATTATTTAAATTATCCATGCATTAATCTATACATCTGTCTTCAAGTGGAGTATAATACTCACAACCACGTATTTCAAAGTGTGTGTTCGTTACACCGGTCATAAATCCCTCTGGATTTCCTGCTTAGAAAAGAGGAAGGAAGGGTCTTATTGAAATAATTCCCATCCACAATAATGGATGAGTACTCATACCTACACCACACGTTTGCTCGCTCTCTCTTCAAAGAAAAATAAATAAATTAAGTCCTAATGCTGTTATAAATAACGTCGCTCCCGTATACTTTCAAAAAAGTTAAAAGTTCTGCAGGATATTAGCTTATAAGCACATAGTCTATTATCAATGATCATAATCATCTCTATCTTGATTGAAGGGTTCATTCAAATACAACTCTGTGGTAGTAACAGTAGTAACAGTCTCTGTATTGTATCTCCATACAATTGTTTTTATTGTTAGGTTCCTTTAAGCTCTGGTCTCTGACCTTTTCATTTCATTGCAAGCTCATGGATCTAGGTGTCCTTCTTCTGCAGCCTTTGCAACGGCTGTATCAGAGTCAGCGGTACTTGCCAAGGACCATCCTATGCGATCTGTAATGGAACCAAAACATAAGCAACTTCTCATCATAACACCGTCTTCACTCTCTTTAGTGATTGTCCTGTGCCGGACTGTGTGTTTTCGTGTTGGTTAAATATCTTTCCAAGGTTCTTGCAGCTTTTGATATTCTTGTAACTGTTTAAATAATTTGTGTGACACATTTGAATCGTCAAATCATTTTGTAGTTTTGAATCAGTCTCTGGATAATATATCTTTGCTGGATAACATATCTTTGCTGGATTCCAAAAGAATAACAAAAAAATGATATAGAAGAGAGACAAAGCAGAGGCTTAGGTGTAATTCTACCACTATTGAACCAACGATTGGACCATGCCATGATTCAAATTCTGCCTTTCCTGTCTCTTTTGTAGATTAATAATGCTTAATTCTTTAAACTTTCCTTGTCACATTATGACTTTTTATTCTCAACATTACACATATTAAACACAAAATATTCTTCAAACTCCTATAAACTCTTTCTATCAGTAAAGAAACTTTACTGTCTTTTGAAACAATAGCTCACACCTCTGGCCTTATTATTCATCTCTCAAATAACCTCTTAACACCTGTTACACATACTATAGTTCCTTTTTAGCATTGCACTATGTTGTATTAAAACAATGTTGTTTTTAATCAACCCAACCATCTGCAGTAAACATGCTATAGCTTTCTTTATCACCATCACGATCCCTCTTATTATCACATAAATTATTTTGGTCCCATGCCAAAACACAATGTACACTTCTCCATTAAACTTCATCCCACTATAGAAAGCTTGTGAATCTATTTCATGACATTTCCCCTTAATGAAAATTGGCAACAACACGTTATTATTAATAATACTAATTCACTAATTCACCATCCCATTATCCCCTATGGATGCTCAAGAAATTATTCTCCTGTTAATCAGTTTTTTTTTCAATTCCTTTAAATGCAATTTAAAATGCGATGTAATCATTATAATTGTCTTACTCATCCACATTATATTCCTTATACTCCCCACTTTTGGGGGTGAGGAAGACAAGTATGCAGCTGTATCTAAGTTGTGGTGGATCCTGTGACTCGGGAAACACTCTGAGCTGGGCATCACTGTGCCACCAGAGGAAACCCTACCAGGATAGGTTCTTGGACGGGGGAATCGGGTGATGAGGATCAGTGAAGCAAGTAAAAGGACTGATACGCTGAATACGCTGTGGTGGTGCCTAGGCTATTTTCAGCCTCAGACCCATGTTGCTTCTTTAAGCTAGCCCACCGCAATCCCATTATATGGTTAGAGATTTACATCTATTGCACGGTCACTTTAACTGGTCCATATTCACCCATGCACTTTATGTATGTAGTATGTCAGTGAGTTTATGTGTCCTAATAAACACATTTTTCACGGAACAAATCTTTTGTTACAATTTCCCTGTTGGTTCATATATCCCCTATTGAGTGAAGGGATATATCTTTAAATCTGAAATCTCTCCGTGAGCTACACTATTGCTATATTATAAATAAGTTGTATACTGTCAGAGGTAAAATGTACACATCATATAAAATCTACTGCTTAACCTCAGTATTAAACCTATATACTCAGTATTAAACATATATGTTCTTGCTTATGCATAAGTGGATGGTTTGGCTCTGACTGTGTATCCATAATGTTTTATTCATGATAAAGTGTAATATTGTATTACCTTCTATAATTTCTTTGGTTATGCACTTGAATGTATGCATATAGCATTTCCAAAAAAAATGACTGTATCTAGAGATTTATCATCTGGTCATACATATCTATCTATCAATAAATGTATACCAAGGCTCCACCCTCTAAGGGTTTTAACTATCTTTGGCCTAGCGCCAAAAAAATCATCTAGGTAGTTAACTATGTCAGCACACCGTTGACTTTTGTCTTGCGACACCTTGTGTCCTTTTTCTGTAATAAAACACAACTGTTTAGTACCTGACACCAATACTTCAAATAATTTGTAACACAAAGGTATATCATCCACATACTGGTTACATTTCTTTACTTATCTCAACATATCATTCAGACTGGCCAGTCCACACAAACTGTACGTTTCTCGTGCACACCCATCCCTTCCTGTGCTTCTAAGCAAACTTTTCTTGGACTGTGTCCATCCCATGGATGTTTTGGCACATATACATATTCACTGAAAAATCACTTACAAAACTGAACAACGCTCCTGCTCACATTTCTATCTGTATAACTATTCTATACAATCATATCCCCACACTTCCTGGCTACGGAACCTGGTTCATCACCGCATATTGTGCAGTCCACTAAGAACTTTTGCAATGTATTATATCGATGCCTATACAATGAGATGGATTTTAGCAAGCATATTTTTTTACCTCACGAACCCAGGGTAAGTGATATATAGATATGCTGTGCATCCAACTTAATCTGTTCCTACTTTATTCTTCCTGGAATCTTTAGAAATACCCAGGGTAACTTTTACATTAGGATTCTTCCAAATAACTTTGAAGAATTGTCTAAAAGTATGTTAATACTGGAATCGTAGTGATTAATTGCTTGTTGCAATCTTTGATTTACATATACATTAAAGAATGCGTATTCCTTTATCTTTTCCTATGATTTTAGCTGCTGTTTTTACTGCTTTTCCCCGTCTAGTTCACCAGAGTTAGGGCGTTGTCTTCTTGACTGTCTGCCAGATGCAAATCTGTTAGCGTTAACGCTGTTAGCGCTGACATCTCTAGCCCATATCTGTTGCTGGGATTTTTTTTTTTCTTATATTTTCTGATTACAGTTATGCTGTAGAAAGAAATTGGCAGCATTTTCTACAGATTATCTGGTAAAGATATTAGTTCTTATATTAAACTGGAGTAGATAGTTTGTATAACAAACATTTCTAGAGTATTGCTTATGCAGAGGTTCCCAAACTGTGTGCCGTAGCTACCTGGGGTGCCTAGGACACTTGTAGGGGTGCCCTGGGTTGATGGTCTAGTACCAATTCAAATTATTCAGTGCTGGTGGCTGCCAGTCATAAAATATGTGGCCAAACAGAAGCAAATATCCCTCACCACACAACTGACTCTAAGGATGGCATATAAACGCCATCTACTCCTTTTTTTACATTTCTTCCTAGGGGTGTTGTGAAAAAAATTCTGATATTCTAGGGCTACATGATTAAAAAAATTTGGGAACCACTGACTTATGCTTATTATGATCCATCTTGTTAGATGAAAAAATTAAAGCTCACTGAACACTTTTTTTTTCTTTACTGCGTCATGGCTTACACTGCTGCTGGAAAGGTGTGGGCACGTTTCTGCGTTGTTACACAGCTCTCAGTGCTTTTAAACAGCATTGGAAACTGAAGGGGTTTTCTTTTCTTTTTTTTTTCTTTCTGCTGGCAGACCTCCTCACAATATATTGCATTAAAGAATATTTAAGTGTTAAACAATACCATATGGAAACTTCACTTCATAGTTAGATAGTAACATTAGAGAAACACATATTTTTAACTACAGATTTGCCAAAAGCCATTTGAACACGGACATCAACTTTTGTTTCCTCAGTTCACAAATATATATATATATAAATATATAAACTTTATTATTTCAAAACTTGTAACCATGCCAATCACAGACAGAAGGTTTCTATTAGACACAGATCTGAGAATATACTCCATTAGACACAGATCTGAAAATATACTTAACTGAACATTATGTCCCACACACAAAATCATAACACAAAAATTTAAATATAGTTTGCAAACTTCAATTTCTTGCAGATTTCAACAGTTTTGCCGATTTCAAAATACGCTTAGTATTGGTTGATCAGGCCAATATTATACAGCATGATTGAAATGCAAAACATAGACTGTACCCTTTGTCACTGTCTTATACAAAATTTGTGCTTCTATGGAATATTTCTTCCATACATGATATGCACACTTAGGGTTAATCCTCCCTGCCCTTCCCATACGCTGGAAAAATTTGCAATCCCTGCAATTTTTCACACACGCGACACGTCTGTCAACTGGGAAGCCGCAGTAGATCCTCTTATCACAACTACTATCACAAAGCAACATGCTTAGGTTATGCTTAAAACAACCAGCAACTCTTAGCAACTCTTAGCAGCTTAGTATTGCAATATATAGTTACACTCAATTACATATAATCCCTACAACCTCGGGTTGTTCACTCTATTTTTTTCATGTATCCTTCTTACACGTATAGCTGACTAACAAGGGAAGGTGATCTATGTGCTTTTTACTTTATTTTATTTGGCTCTTGGTCCAAAGCACTTATTCACGCAATCATTCATAGAGTGAAAAACACAGGTCACTGTTTCTTTGCTCAAATCTTTGAATTAATTTTGGTATTCTTATTTACATGCAACAGCATCTGTCAATCATAATTTCCGAGTTACTTGGTCCTTCAACCGATTTGGACATAATTTTGGTATTAATTTTACAAACAAGCAACAACAAACAAACAGGTCCCTGAGTTATTGTACTAGTTTGTCAATCTCTCCACTTATAATTCTCATATTATAAAAAATACAATCACACAGACAGCTGGCAGGTATAGAAACAGCATGTACTGGAATATAGCACATACCATGGTATTCTATACTTACCAGTGCTGTAATGACTTTGGATGTTCCTTCCATCATCAGCTGCTGGCTGGCACACCCCTTTGAGAATTTGATGAAGAGATTGAGATCTATAGTTCCAAGGACATAGCCCCCATCTTGTTAGATTCTCCTTGTGAGGATAACTAATTTTACCATCTTGTTGCTGTTTGGGTTGTTAGGTAAAATTAATGAATTGAAAATGGATTTATAAAAATCAATTATTATTTATTCAATGGGCCACGCCCGTATACAGGGAAGAGAGACATCCTCTCTTCCTGTGTCAAATCATTTTAACAACGACATACAAGTATCAACAATGAGTTTTATATAATACAAAGAAACGCCCCTTTTTGTATATCCCTCCCATATGATTTCATACTTCTGGAATACAAAATAGTATTATGCAATATTTGGACAATTGTCAAGAATACTAACAAGATACTCGTGAGCTTCTAGAAAGTGCGTAGTTGGAAACAATACTCAGCCAACAAAGTTGTTTTTCTCTCAGGGTGTGTATAAAGTTCAAGATGAATTTGCTATATCATCTAGCTACAATCAAAATGGATTCTGTTATGCTTTCATATTATACTAGTGAATATGAGAACCCTTTGCTTAGTGGATGTATACATAATATACGTACTATCCCGTAGTGCACACACATAACTGTTAGGCCTTCAACAGGTTGCCTCAGTCACAGTATTCGACAAATGTTAGCCATTCATTCTTAGTCTATGTATTTGTATTTGCGATTGTTTACTATTGTATATTTCTGTCTAGATATCCTGTTAGAATTATATGTTAGCCTGTAGTGTATGACTTGTTAACTGTTTCTCTTTTCGATATAACTAAAAGCTTGTTAGTAAAGGTGTTGGAACCTTAGCAAGGTTTCGTGTGTTCATTACATTTGCAGAGGGTAATAGGAGCGTCCTGATCGCTCAAACAGCTTTGGTATTATTAAGGTTAAGCAGCGTTATATCGCTATAGTGTTTCAGTACAAGGTTTACAGCATAAGAGTATCCTTTCTGTGTGTTACATTCAAGGTTTACTGATTGTCATCCTGTGAGCGTCTGCGCCGCTCGTGATCTCCTCGTGGTCTCGAGCGTCCGCTACGCCGGTAGCGTAGCATTACGGTAGTCGCTCGCCTATAGCATGCTTGACACCAAGCGTAAGCTGTGAGCGAGCGTGCCGCATGTGCGTCTCGATCACGGCCGAGCATCTGCTACGCTAAGTGCGTACCCTTCCGGTACCTCATACGCCAATTGCGTACTTAGTCTCTTACCCATATATAGTGAATATTATAAGGTAATCAAATCAGCATTATCAATTAAGGGCTCGTCCGTCCTCCACATATCCTCACTACTGTAATCAGACTTTATCTGTCAGCAAAGGGCGGGAACGCAGTATCCCTTCGTATCCGTATTGGTGGTGAGGGATACAGTGGTGCTGACTAGATAAGCGTCTGTTACGCTACGCTGTAGGAGTGCTGGGGTGGAATCCGGAACCGGAGGTAAGAACAATACGTTAGTATCTTTTAAAACTGTTTATTTCTGTTTTTGCATACGCACACACGCACGCACACATCTACATTGTTGCAGCTCACTTTCTTGTTGCCATTAGAATTGATTATTAGAAACGTGCTGAAGAAATCTGGTGCTATTTAGTTGAGATTAAATAGGATAATTTTTAAGGGAATAATTGTAAAGGACACGCACACAGCATAGCAAATACTGTGTGGTGTACGGTAAGCGATTATAGTTGAATATCGTTTACATTGATAGAAGCGTGTTGATTGTGTCGCTGTGGGCATATCTGCACTTTGTGCATACGTGTCTCGGACAACGTGCGAGATCACGTACGTGACGCAAAGGCATACGCACGCGGCGTGTTTTACGCAACGGAGCGTACGGATACGCCCACTGAGACTCAAATCACACAATAACCTTGTTTAGGGTAGGCAGTATAGTACAGCCACCTGATAATAGCACACGGTTGTTCAGTTTTTCCAAAAAGTATTAGTTAAAAGAAAACCTTTTTCTACTGCAAAACCCAGGGATTAGACCCCTACCTGTATGAAAGGAATTTCTGTACAGAAAAAGATCAGTGTGTATATGAGTGAGTAGGAGTGAGTGTGGAACTTAAGGTATTATTTTTGTGAACCCACAAATCGGGATCCCGTCGGAGACCACATCAGGTGAGTGGACACTTGGTGGCGTGGACTGGCTTGCCCGCGTTAACATTGTAGAAGGTAAAAGGAGCAAGTAGTTTCCGCAGACAAAAGGACTGCGAGGTATTTAAGCGCAGCCCCGGGGGTTTGGCGTAGCACCCATATAGTCAAGTTAAAGCTCCGGCTGAAGGTTTCGCAGCCTAAACAACCGATTCCATTGGTCGTAAAGCGTATAAATATTTAGTTATTTATGCGCTGTGTGACTGGACCGCACATAATTGTGTGCATTAGTTTGTTACCTTGATACCCATTAAAAATTTACTGTGGGATCATAAACGCTATTTGTACATTCTAAAGTGATTTGTGTAGGTTTTTGTTATTTTAAGGGAGTTTCGCTGTTCACTAAGGAAATCTCCAACAACCAATACTTACTGGGGAGGGTAGCATACTCCCACACGCCCCAGGAAATAGAGGTTACAAAAGATCCCACGGATTGGATTGGCCAATTGGGGCGCAGAGTGAGTGAAGGCACTAGTTTAACTTTCACCGTCGCCTTACCGCGGGCAATCTGGTCTGTTTGTGAGAATTAGGTAAGACAGCAATATCTACAAACGATGGGGGCCAGTTGTTCAAAGAAGGGACGTCCAACAAGGGTTCACGTTGGTAGTTGCTGGCCCAAAGGGTCCGCAAGGTATATTTTGTGTGAAAAATACGGATCACACACACAGGTATTATGCAAAGAATGGGAACGTATGACAGAGGATGATGGGGAACAGTTTCCCCGGGTAGGCAGTCTGAACCCTGATGTATTGCACAATCTAAGAAAAAGGATAGGTCTAATAAAATCTGCAAAGCAGAGGATTAGACATTATGATTGTTTACAGATATGGCAACAGGAAAGTGAAATACAACAAGAATTAGCTCAGAAAGCAATTCCAAATCATGGTAGAAATCTAATAGCAACGGCACCACCACCATATATAGTAGGGGACAAAGTGGCTACAGAGAATGACATACGGGTGTACGATAAGAGTGCACTTAATCAATGTAGTAGTGATAAGGTTAAGATAAAAGTTAATGCAAATGTTGATACTAACGCTAACCCATGCAAGTTGTATCCTATGTTAAACTTCCCCCAGGAATACGACCAAGAAGATGAGCCCACTACGATTTCAGCTCTCTCTCTAGCGGCCACCATAAGCGATACTTCAGTGGGCATCGCCCAACCAGTAAGATTGGCATCTAAAGCCCATAGCTCAGGGAAGGTGAGGTTGTGTCTACAGGTAAGTACGGCACTGTACAATATGCTGAAACTATTGCACCATACACTGAAGAATCAAACCAGAGTGAAGTAATTAATATTAACCCTGTTAGAGTAATAGCGGTCCCCAATGGTAAGACTGACACAAATGGAGCCACACCCATTAGGAATATTGCTATGCACTGTCCCTGGTCCCGAGCAGAATTAAGAACAATTTTGTCTGAATTTCCTGATCCCAGAAAAGATTTAGCCGCATGTCAGAGGTTCATTAAGGACCTAGGTAACTCCAGTGAACCTAACAACAAAGATTGGCGGACACTACTGTGGGCATGTCTGCCCTCTAGTATTGACCCCATAAAGTTTATAGCCAACTGTAAATTAGATGAGGAGGTACCCCTTACGGACGAATATAATCAAGACAATGTAACCAGAATCAATCTGCAGTTGGGAATATACTTCCCAGCTGTAGTAAAATGGAACAAAATATTCTCCATTAAACAAATGGAAGGGGAAACTGCCCCTGACTATTTCCACAGGGCATTAGAGGAAATGGCTAAATATACTGGGATCGTGGACATTGAGGCAAATATACACCATAGAGAGGTAGCGGTGTCCGTCTTGATGGACGGTTTAAAGGAGGTATTAAGGAGTAGAGTACAAACTACTCAACCTAACTGGAGAGGTATGTCGGTGGCCGCCTTAAGAGAGACTGCTGTTGGGCACGACAGGAACATCACAAGATGCAGGGAGTCACAGAGTGATAGACTGATGGCAATAAGTATCCAGGCCCTTACAACAAGGCCGCCTCAGTCCCGATCACAGACCCCTGGTGGTAAGCCGCATGTGGTAAAATGTTACAATTGTAACAGGGAAGGACATTTTGCACGTAACTGTACAAATAACTCACATAATGCACATAAAAACCCTAGACAACGACATGACATATGAAATTGGGATCAAGGACCGCAGAGACGGAGTTATGAGCCACACGCAGGGGAAACAAGAAGGTATCCCCCAAAAAGAGACTGGCAAGTCTCTGATAATACCCATTTACCCCCTTCACAGGTAATAGCTGCCACTGCAATGCAGGGAGGTCACCACGCACCATAGGGGTGTGGTCACACCTGTAATCTGCAGCCAGTGAAATTGATTGCGAGCCTTGGAAGTGAACCCGAGGTTACAATTGATGTAGCTGGTAAATCTCTAAATTTCCTTGTAGATACGGGGGCGGCCAAGTCAGTGATAAATTCGACCGTGGGCATGAGAACCACTGGTAAAACAATTCCAGCCATTGGAGTAACAGGAGTAGTACGACAATACCCTTTAAGCAAACCAACAGAGGTTACGATAGGGCCTTTGCATACCAAGCATTCTTTTCTGCTGGCTGCATCGGCTCCGACTAATCTCTTAGGGAGAAATTTACTGTGCAAAATGGGATGCGTCATATATTGTACTCCTGAAGGTGTGTTCTTGGGCATACCCGAAAACCACGCTCAGGAAGCACAAGATATGTTAGACTCCCCAACAAGATTAATGTCACACACTGTTGTTGTAAATAGGTGTCCGTCCAGGGTAGAAGAAATGATTTCCCAGATACCGGAATCACTTTGGACCAAGGACGGACAAGACACTGGATTGATGGCAAATGTAGCCCCAGTAGTTGTGCAAGTAAAAGATGGTAGGATAGCTCCAAAAATCCCACAGTACCCTCTGAAGCCAGAGGTGGAGTTAGGAGTTTTCCCTGTAATAGAGCGCTTGCTACAACAGGGCATTCTGGTAAGGACGTCCAGCACTGCAAATAGTCCCATCTTCCCTGTTAAAAAGAGTGGGGGGAGGGGTTACAGATTAGTGCAGGATCTAAGAGGGATCAACAAAATAGTTGAGAGTCAATTCCCCGTAGTGCCAAATCCAGCTGTCATTCTTATGCAAATCCCTCCCACTGCCAAATTTTTCACTGTGATTGACCTCTGCTCCGCTTTCTTCTCGGTACCTCTGCACACTGACAGTCAATACTTATTTGCATTCACATACAGAGGAGTCCAATATACATGGACTCGCTTACCACAAGGTTTCATAGACAGTCCAAGTATTTTCTCACAAGCTCTGCATGATTGTTTACAGTCTTTCCAACCAGAGAGTGGATCAGTATTGATCCAGTACGTGGACGATTTACTACTGTGTTCAGATTCACTGGAAGCGTCCCTGAGAGATACGAAACAGCTCCTGTTTCATCTTTCAGACACAGGACACAAGGTTTCCAAAGACAAGTTACAATTATGCCAGACCCGTGTGAAGTATTTGGGACACTGTCTAACACAAGGACTGAGACACCTTACCGCTGATAGAATTCAAGCAATTCGTGACATGACCCTGCCACAAACCCAGCAACAGATTAGAACGTTTTTAGGAATGTGTGGGTATTGCCGTAACTGGATCCCAGGGTTTTCCATACTGGCCTTACCTTTGCAGGAGATGGTCTCATCAAGCAAACCTGATCGGATTTCGCACACAGACAAATCCGAGATGGCATTTGAGAGACTTAAACAGTGCCTAACGCAGGCACCGGCATTGGGTATGCCAGACTATGGGAAACCCTTTGAGCTGTACGGAACAGAGAGTGCTGGGTGCGCAGCAGGTGTCCTAACCCAGAAGCATGGTGATGCCAGCAGGCCGGTAGCTTACTACAGCGCTCAGCTAGATACGGTAGCGCGATCCCTCCCCACATGCTTGCGAAGTGTTGCAGCGATAGCATTGCTAGTTACAAAAAGCGAAGATGTAGTGCTAGGACACAACCTCACAATCCATACGCCACATGCAGTGTCAGCTTTGCTGAATTCTGCCCAAACCAGACACGTCTCATCAGCGCGGTTTACAAGATGGGAATTGGCACTGATGGCCTCCGTAAACATTACCATAAAAAGATGCAGCGCATTAAATCCTGCAACGTATCTCCCAGGTGTGCCTGGACAGGCACAAAGGGTGGAGGATGAGAGTAATGGTGAAGGAGGATTTAATACAGGGGATGACATGCATGATTGTATGGAATATTTGACCCAAAATTTCACGGCAAGGCCTGACATCAGTGACAACCCACTGGAAGATGTAGATTTTACCTTCTAAACTGACGGTAGTTGTCACAGACAGACGGACTCGGGAGACTTGTGTACTGGATACGCAGTCGTAGATGACCAAGGTACCATAGAAGCAGAACCACTAGGCCCACCCCACTCAGCACAAGTTGCTGAACTGGTTGCCCTAACCAGAGCATGTGAATTGGCTAAGGGCAAGTCAGCCAATATTTACACAGATTCTAGGTACGCCTTCGGAGTAGTCCATGATTTCGGAGCCCTATGGCGCCTCAGAAATTTCATGACGGCAGCTGGCACACCAGTAGCGCATGCAGCCCACATCAAAAGACTTCTAACAGCGATACAGGAACCCGACAGAGTGGCTGTTATCAAGTGTAAAGCTCACACATATAGCCAAGACCCGGTATCACTTGGTAACAGCCGAGCAGACGAAGCTGCTAAATTAGCTGCTGGTACCCCCAGACAGACAGACATCACACAACTGATGGTATTTAATACTGTAAACACACAGAAATTGTGTGAAATGCAAAATTTGTGTTCCCCACAGGAAAAGGCAGTTCGGAGGTCAAAAGGATATGGCAAGGAGTCTTCAGGACTCTGGACAGATGGACAAGGTAAACCAGTGGCACCCAGAGCATACCTTCCAAGTCTAGCGGAAGCAGCACACGGGCTGACTCATCTGGGCAAAGAAGGGATGTGTAAGCTAGTAAGAGCTTATTGGTGCGCCCCAGGATTTTCTTCCCATGCGGGTAAAAGAGCGATGACATGCCTTACCTGCTTGAGGAAGAATATCGGAAAGGCAATACCAACAGAGCCATCTCATATCCCTCCAACAGATGGCCCTTTCCAGGTGATACAAATTGATTTCATACAATTGCCACCTTGTAGAAATTTAAAGTATGTTTTGGTCTGTATTGATGTGTTCTCAAATTGGGTCGAAGCATTTCCCGCGGCCACAAATACCGCTGTATTCACTGCAAAGAAAATTGTGCAGGAATTTGTGTGTAGGTACGGTATCCCTAGAATAATTGAAAGTGATAGGGGTACCCACTTTACAGGTGAAGTCTTTCAAACAATGTGTAAGTTGATGGGAATTAATAGTAAGCTGCATACTCCGTATCGCCCCCAGGCGAGTGCAAAGGTGGAAAGAGTTAACAGCACTATTAAAAATAAATTGAGCAAGGTAATGACTGAAACAGGACTGTTATGGCCCGAAGCTTTGCCAATTGTATTATACAGCATCAGAACCACTCCCAGGTCCCCTCTTAATCTGTCTCCTTTTGAAATTCTGTTTGGTCGACAACCCCATGTTATGATTAACCGCCAGGATGATTTGAAATGTAACAATGAAGTAACCATAAAGTACTTGGTTAAGATGAGTTTGCAATTGAGGAATCAGAATGATAATCTAAAGTTGGTGATTCCTGATTTGCCAGACAGTAATTGTCATGACATTGAACCTGGGGATTATGTAATGATACGGAATTTTCTACGCTCAGGTTGCCTTATTAACAGATGGGAAGGACCATATCAAGTCTTATTGACCAGCACAACTGCTTTGAAGGTTGCCGAGAGAGAGACTTGGGTCCATTCGTCTCATTGTTAAAAGGTCACTGACCCAGAGAGGTCCCGTGACAAAGAACAGACGGTAGAGGTTGTATCACTAGAGTGTCTGTTCAGGGAAGATTGAGACGACACCTGAGCGCTGAGGATAATAAGACCAGAAGCTTGTCGAGCCAGATTTCTTTTTCCCATTTGTTATTTTCTCCAGTTCCCACCTCCCTCATATTTCCTTTCCCCCTTCTTATTTTCTCCGTTTACTCCTCTAAGATGGACTTGCCCCAAGAGACTGTGATACGGATTTTCCTGTTGACCATGATGTTGACCAGAGCAGTCTGTTTCGGTGAGAGTACCATGGAAGTCGAGAAAGGATCTGGAATGGGTTCTGATGACCAGGATGGAGGCGTAGTTTTCCAAGAACAACATAATCATCGAGCAAAGGCGAGTATCAGAAAACGATCTGGTAGCATTGACAATAGAAGGAATTGTGAAGGATTGTTAGCTGAAGAGAACTGCATCTGTAGACATTGTGACAATATAGTTGAGGATGGGTGCATAAAGAAATGTCAGTCCAGTTTTAACATCCATATGGATCGGCATCCATTGAGTGACTATCACTCCTTAGTGGGTAAAGTGTTAAATCAGACAAACTGTTGGGTATGCTCTCAAGTACCTCAAGGCCATAGCAAATCAGGACTAGTACCATTCCCTTTAACGGTAGGAGAGGTACTTGAGCTAAGTGGTGGGAGGCCGGTGGACAAGAGGTTTAATATCTCTAGTCCTCCTAGTTTGAAGCTCCACCAATATCATGTGGATAGGTCCTTAGTGTGCTTTAACATTTCCAATCCCCGAAAGCCGGGAAATTGGGAAGTGTCATGGAGTAATCAAACCATGACATTCTCACATAGAGCCGAAAGATTGCCCATAGACACAGAACTTATACGCCAGATAGCCGACCATAGGAAATTCTTTCGGTATAGGTACACCTTAGGAAGTAGGATCATGCGAGTTGGAGAAGTATCACCAGGATACTGTGCACAGATCGTACAAACTGATACGTGTACTAAACAGATGGAAGAATTAGGGTTAGGAGAGTTCACATGGAAAATCTGTAATATGGTTATGTCACACTCCGTCCCATATGTTCTCCCCGATGATGCATATTTCATATGCGGGAGGAAGGCGTATAAGTGGCTTGCCCCAAACTCAGAAGGGTTATGTTATATTGGAAAAGTACTGCCTGAGGTAATGACTGTATCCCACACTAAAATGAAAGATATTCACCGTGGTGCCCAAGCTCCTTATACTCACACTCATTACGAGCACATCGTTAAACGGCACCTGATAGAAAGAACAGAGCATTCAGCCTCTGACCTGATCCATGAATCCACCGGGATTCAATTCCTACTCGCGTTAGATATCACTCGTACCGCTAGAGGAGTGATAAATTATAAATATATATCTGCGCTTGCAAATTTATTAGACAATATCACCGAAATGTATGACGACACATTCAGGTATACGGGGAGAGAGTTACAAGCCTACAAAACAGAACTGGTTCAGCATAGGATGATTCTCAATTATCTCACAGCTGTGACAGGCGGGTATTGTGTTACCCTAGCGACTCAATATGGAATAAAGTGTTGCACGTATATTACAAACAGCACGGAGGACCCAGCCGAGGTCATAGACCAAAAGATGGATGACATTTTACAATTAAAATGGGAGTTCTGAAGGAAACACAATCTCACCCTTGCCGCTGTGGGTAATGAGCTGACCAGTTGGGTGTCATGGTTGAACCCACGAAATTGGTTCTCTGGTTTAGGAGAATGGGCCCAAGGTATTATCATGGATGTAGGGAAATTTCTTTTGTGTATTCTGGGTGTCATCATATTGGTCGGTCTGATATTTAGATGCGTTCGGGTTTTAACGAAGTGTAAACGTAGTGCCCGAGTGATGAGTTTAAGAAGTGAAGATACTGCAATAACAACGACTAATTTGATTTATGACCCAACGATAGAGACAATGTTGTGATGAAAATGTGATTCCACGGTCCGTTTCTTTCACCCGTTTCTCCTTTGTTTTCCTCCAAGGTACAAAGACATCCGCTTGGAAGAAGAATTTGACAACCTTTTATACAGACCACTGATGGACAATGCCTTAGACCCCCAATATCCCTAGCGACTTTAAAATTTTACGATAGCCCAACACTTAAAGTTTGTAAGTCTATGGACATTGAGAAAGCTTTTTGCTCAAGCAATTATAGCAAAAGCATCGGGAGACTACAGTCAACATGTACATCGAGACAAGACACAAGACAAGACCTCAATCAACAAATGTATATTAAACTCACATAGTTTATGACTGCATTTACCATAATTGCTTCTTATCTTCATTTCTACAACCTTCAGGTAATGACACACATAGTCGATAGGGAATATAGGCACAGATATCAGCACTTACATATCCCCCCATTCATGTATCATCAACTAAAATGTGCTCCCCCATTTTGTTGCAACCAAAAGCCGAAAAGAGCTCGGTAAAGTTTGACAGCCCATCCACAGACCCGTACTACGGGATAAGAAGGAATTCAAATGTATACTTCGCAATACCTCGAAGCTTGATTTAAAACACGTACGGCACGATGATACATGACCCCTCAAACATGGACTCATACACACATGCTTCTACTATCTCACTAGGTCATACCTTTTTCCCACCTTCTTCTCTTCTCCCTTACCCAATCATAGAAATGTATTATACATGACATATATTTTTCTCTTTTTGAACTGTTTTAGGAAGTGGCAGTTATTGGTGACTGCCAAAGGGTGGACTGTCAAAGTCAGAAAAATATCACGCTACCCGTTGCCATATATTCACCTCATGCGCATGCCTGCTGCACGTGCACATTTTCTCCCGTGCGTACGGATACTCGCAGCCGCGTGATGGCGCCTCGGCCATGCGCTCGAGCGCGTGGTATGTGCATTTACGGTAGAGTTTGTGTGCGTCTAGCGAGCGACTCAATCGCTAGATAATAAATCCATATAGCATGTTTTATAGGTAATGTTCCCTTTAGTAATAACTGTAAGTTTGTTTAATGTGACTTGTTCACGGACTTGGGAATCCCTCTTTGCATGGTACAAAGGGTCTGATTAAGGTTGAACAGTGGTGTCTGGTACGTAACCGAAGAGTATTTTAATAGCAATAATCCGGTGTTGGTTAGGTAAAGATTAATCGCTCCTGCGTGTAGTTATGGCCATTAGTAGTTTCTGGACATATTCTATATTTGCAGTTCATTATCCATGCGGCGGGAATCCGGAGATTCCCACCCACCTGAGCTGTTTGAAATAGTCACAGCCCATCTGTTCAAACTAACCTATGACCTTTTGATATAGTGCAGAGAGACATTCCTGTGTCCAATGAACAAAAAGGTTGTAGGGCCCTTTGAAGTACACTGTATGTTGTGTATATAAGGGTCACTGTCCCCAGACCGGCCAGTACTCTCTCTTCAACAGTTATCGCTGATAATTGGAGGACTGGATTCTGGTTGCGCCTGCGAGTGTTCCCCGTATGGTATGTTTCTCTGTTGCCACTTTGTTACCAGTGTAATGTTAGCCATTCATTCTTAGTCTATGTATTTGTATTTGCGATTGTTTACTATTGTATATTTCTGTCTAGATATCCTGTTAGAATTATATGTTAGCCTGTAGTGTATGACTTGTTAACTGATTCTCTTTTCGATATAACTAAAAGCTTGTTAGTAAAGGTGTTGGAACCTTAGCAAGGTTTCGTGTGTTTATTACATTTGCAGAGGGTAATAGGAGCGTCCTGATCGCTCAAACAGCTTTGGTATTATTAAGGTTAAGCAGCGTTATATCGCTATAGTGTTTCAGTACAAGGTTTACAGCATAAGAGTATCCTTTCTGTGTGTTACATTCAAGGTTTACTGATTGTCATCCTGTGAGCGTCTGCGCCGCTCGTGATCTCCTCGTGGTCTCGAGCGTCCGCTACGCCGGTAGCGTAGCATTACGGTAGTCGCTCGCCTATAGCGTGCTCGACACCAAGCGTAAGCTGTGAGCGAGCGTGCCGCATGTGCGTCTCGATCACGGCCGAGCGTCTGCTACGCTAAGTGCGTACCCTTACGGTACCTCATACGCCAATTGCGTACTTAGTCTCTTACCCATATATAGTGAATATTATAAGGTAATCAAATCAGCATTATCATAAAGTATTGGAAATTACTGTCTATCATATGTGTCTTATTTTAGCTACCTTCAAGCAATTATCTGCCCCTACATATGGTTATATTTATTTATATGGCCAATTTGAAAATTGGACTCCAAGTGTTACAAGTAGTTAAAACTATATAGTTCAGATAGTGCCCTGTGGAATATTTGTTGTATATTTATTGCCTTGGTTCCTGCTAACACATATATATGTATATATAAATATATATATATATATAAATATATATATATATATATATTGATATTGATATACCCTTATCCTGCGCTACATTAGGGCTGTAGAGAATACGTAGAAAACTAATTCAGAGGGCGCACAATAAACTATGGTATAAAACAATATAATAATCAAATTAAGATTAGAATTCAACCAGCAACCAAATACATAAAAATATAAACATTTATTTATCACAAAATCATGACAAATGGATAAATAAACAAACCCCTACAAGACTGGTGTTTTCTAGGGCTTGCTGTCCTTTAAGAAGAGAATTGATCTCTATTTCCGACGCGTTTCATCCTTATAAGGACTTCATCAGGGGGAATCAGTTTGGAGAGGAAGCTCTTTAGAAGCCACCATCCAAAATATGATGTAATCAATTCTCAAATGGTGAGGCAAATCCACAGTGGAGCTGGATAATATAGTGCTGCTGATAAATTGAAAGGAATAGGATCCTGACCCCTAAAGGAGTTGGTGGGCTCTTAGGCAGTGAGACCCATCAAAGGTTTTCCCTGTACCCCTGTGGGTCAGTCTGACCCTTCTATGAATTCCTATGAGTGTAAGCCCTTCCTTCATCTAATCACCCTTTGGCAAAGGCATACTATGTATTAAAAACAGAGTTGAATATCTTAGTCTATGTACAACCAAAATTACCACATATTAATTATTTACCAAACATCATAAAAACTTTGAAAACCCTCCTGGCCAGCCTATTATTTCCAGAATAGACTCTCTTACAGCATCCCTTTTAAAATATGTGGACACGTAGCTCCAAAAATTGGTTGTCAAGCTCCCATCATATCTGAGAGACTCAGATAATTGAAGAAATTAGACATGTCACTTATGAAAATGATTATTGTACCTGTCATGTATCTTCATTATATATGTCTACCACAAATAAGGGATGTGTGCAACTGACAAGTATCAGAATTTTTTTTGCCATTTGCAACGAATAAGGTTCCTGTTTGGAGCTCTCTTTTGTTATATACAGTACGTTTATTTAAGTGATATGTTATTGAAATTAAGACATAACTTTTAATCTTTTCCTCTTAAAAAAGAAGAGACAAAAAGAAGTAATTCTTTACTCTAAGGGGGTAATTCTGACCTGATCGTAGCAGCAAATTTGTTAGCAGTTGGGCAAAACCATGTGCACTGCAGGTGTGGCAGATATAACATGTGCAGAGAGAGTTAGATTTGGGTGGGTTATATTGTTTCTGTGCAGGGTAAATACTGGCTGCTTTATTTTTACACTGCAATTTAGATTTCAGATTGTACACACCCCACCCAAATCTAACTCTCTCTGCACATGTTATATCTGCCTCCCCTGCAGTGCACATGGTTTTGCCTAACTGCTAACAAATTTGCTGCTACGATCAGGTTTGACTTACCCCCTAAGAGCAGTTCTGAATGGTCCCCCCCTTATAGATACAGGTTAAAACACATAACATAAGTATACCATCTCTGTGGTGAGGTTATTGGTGGTCATTCCGAGTTGTTCGCTCGCAAGCTGCTTTTAGCAGCTTTGCACACGCTAAGCCGCCGCCTACTGGGAGTGAATCTTAGCTTATCAAAATTGCGAACGAAAGATTCGCAATATTGCGATAAGACATCTCTGTGCAGTTTCTGAGTAACTTGAGACTTACTCGGCATCTGCGATCAGTTCAGTGCTTGTCGTTCCTGGTTTGACGTCACAAACACACCCAGCGTTCGGCCAGACACTCCTCCGTTTCTCCAGCCACTCCCGCGTTTTTCCCAGAAACGGTAGCGTTTTTTCACACACACCCATAAAACGGCCAGTTTCCGCCCAGAAACACCCACTTCCTGTCAATCACATTACGATCACCAGAACGAAGAAAAAACCGTGAGTAAAATTCCTAACTGCATAGCAAATTTACTTGGCGCAGTCGCAGTGCGAACATTGCGCATGCGCACTAAGCGGAAAATCGCTGCGATGCGAAGAAATTTACCGAGCGAACAACTCGGAATGACCCCCATAGTGTTTTAAAAAAAATTGTCTTGCGACTTTAACCTTAAGAGCGATTTAATATAATCGCATAATTATTTGCCTCTTAAGGTCCACAAGTTAGTTTAGATGTTGGCATAGTAATTTGCTCTCAATTCTGGCAGTGGAATATTGTGTCTTACTGTAAAATCAGCGGTCAGTCAGCGTAGATTCCTCTACTAGATAGAGTAAAATGCATTAAACCCGATACACACGGGGTGATCAGTACTTAATTTCTAAGCAATCTAGACAGATCGCTTAGAAAATCGGCTAATATTGCTCTGTGTGAACCCCCCTTATTTCTCTTTCATAGATTTGTTCATGTGCTACAGTAGTTTAAGCAGCAGATGTATAGGTGACACATATTAATACAGTTTTGTTATCTGTGTCACACCACTGCAGGTGTGGAGAGTGTATTATCCTTCCTCCTTAGATTTAATCATGTGTTAAGGTGGGTACACACTGGCCGATATATCGGCCGTTCTATTGAGCAGCCGATATATCGCGGGTACGGCGGTCAGTGTGTACAGCCAATATGTCTGTGAACTCCGTCGTTCACAAACATATCGCATCGGCCCCGCAGCACAGCTGACTTCCAATATATCTACCGATATATTGGCGCATCACTCTGTGTGTACGGGCAACCAGCCGGCCGCCCGTACACATGCTGCAGTGGCCGGTGGTGATTGACAGCTGAACTGGGCGGGCATGTGTACATGCCCGCCCAGTTCATGACGTCAGTCCCCAATGGATCGGGCAGTGTGTATGCACAGCACACTGCCCGATACGTCCATAGATATATCTGCCGATCAATTGATCGGCAGATATATCTATTAGTGTGTACCCACCTTTAGTTTGCAGCAGATGAATTTGTGAAGCAGAAACTTATTAGTACAATGTTACTATCTGTGTCACAACACTGCAGGTCTTAAATTCCTATTTACACATTTATGCTTGTCATCACCTTAACCTCTTTCTCATGTGTCAGTTCATTAGACACTGAGGTATAACATGCATAACTATCCCATCAGGGATTACACATTTCAAATTTCAGTCCTCACGGTGCATTCCCGTTGATCATAAATCATGAACATATACATTTCTTGAAAAACATTATATCCTGTGTGCAAGTTTTGTACGAGAAAATCTTGACAAAAGTACGGAATATATTTTTTGTACCACCTTAGTTGGTTCATTGAACATCAATATATAACATCCATAAATCTAAAAGTTCCAGTACTGGTCAGGCAAAGCCTTTTACCAGGTCTGGAGAGTAACCCGCACCGAGATTTATGAATTATGTTGAAATATGTTGGAGTGCCTATAATTATTTCTCATTAAACCCTATTATAGGGATTTACATGCACGCATAAAAGGTTCAAAGGCTCATAAAGGTGCTACCAACTGGTTTAAACATGGATATGGAGTCAAATCCCCATAGGAAGGGGAAAAGAAAGAGAAACCAGATACATTTAAGGTGCACTCATCCAACTACTGAATCATTAATACAATTATTATTATTATGACACATATATATCCCCAGTAACAGTATCAAGTAAGGGCTTAAATGCTCAGTAACCTAAATTACTATAGAGGTTTGTTTAATTATATATTTATATGGGACTCAATTGTCCTTTATTGAAAACAGAGCGAAATATTAAAATTCATAGAATAAAGGACAGTAAATAGAAGGTGACAGAAAATAAACTAATGTGAATAAAGATTTAAAAACAAAGCTAATGTGTTTCTCCCTTCATATATTTTCTTGTGTTTATTACAGTTGTGCATTCACATACATATATTTGCGCAGCACTGTACCAGTGCTATACTTATATGAGACCTGCAGTTTTCATATTCATTTGAGCCTACTGTGCTGTGATAGAGGGAGATATGCTGTTTTACTAGAAAGTTGCAAATTGTTACATCCAATTGTAACCAAGTTAATTTTAAGTGAGAAAGTGTAACAAAAGATCTCCACTCCTGCCCCTAAGGCTGTGAACATGGTTACTTAATTCTAATATTATAAATTAAGGAGTGACACAATGTTGCTAAGTATGTAACTTATGCCTGAAACTCTAGAATGTCATATGGTGCAGGAAATGCTGACATAATATTGTGTTAGAAGGAACTAATGGGGATAAACCAGGGTGGGTAATTCCACTAACCTTTATTCAAAGCTATCTATTTTAATTATAATAATCTCTGACATCAATTACTGTTGTTACTGATGCTCAGATACATGTACAAGGTAAATGGATTACAATATATCCCATGTGATGTTAATACCACAGTGTTACACACCGTTCATGTAAGTTGGTATTACGTATATATTTAAACAGCGGTCGTTACTGGTACTCTGCAAAATTAAATTATGTCCATGCGGGGCATATTAGTAACATTTAAGTATTCATAGTCACAATCAGATATGTTATAAATTGTACATGTCCCAGAGGATCATGCCCCAATTTACCAGCAGACTGCAGTATACGTGCAATGACATTAAATATCCACTATATACAGGGACAATCCAGTGTCTGGCATTGACACCTGTGATCTCTCTTATTTATTATTAATGTCAGCTCTCCCACAGCATATAAATTTCAGGTATATGAATATGTTTACAAACTCCTCTCTAACCACTAAGATCTCTCTTATTTATTATTAATGTCAGCTATCCCACAGCATATAAATGGAGCTTCAGGTATATAAATGTGTTTACAGACTCCTCTCTACTATAAGCAGGTTTGGCTTCTATTACCACACTATAGGTCTCATAGGTATGCTGTATACCGTTGGCACAACATTAAACATGAATACTAAAAACGGGAACACATAGCTGAAGCCTATGCGCATTTCACTCCTAATGAGCTTCCTCAGGGCACTAGTGCCCTGAGGAAGCTCATTAGGAGTGAAATGCGCATAGGCTTCAGCTATGTGTTCCCGTTTTAGTATTCATGTTTAATGTTGTGCCAACGGTATACAGCATACCTATGAGACCTATAGTGTGGTAATAGAAGCCAAACCTGCTTATAGTAGAGAGGAGTCTGTAAACACATTTATATACCTGAAGCTCCATTTATATGCTGTGGGATAGCTGACATTAATAATAAATAAGAGAGATCTTAGTGGTTAGAGAGGAGTTTGTAAACATATTCATATACCTGAAATTTATATGCTGTGGGAGAGCTGACATTAATAATAAATAAGAGAGATCACAGGTGTCAATGCCAGACACTGGATTGTCCCTGTATATAGTGGATATTTAATGTCATTGCACGTATACTGCAGTCTGCTGGTAAATTGGGGCATGATCCTCTGGGACATGTACAATTTATAACATATCTGATTGTGACTATGAATACTTAAATGTTACTAATATGCCCCGCATGGACATAATTTAATTTTGCAGAGTACCAGTAACGACCGCTGTTTAAATATATACGTAATACCAACTTACATGAACGGTGTGTAACACTGTGGTATTAACATCACATGGGATATATTGTAATCCATTTACCTTGTACATGTATCTGAGCATCAGTAACAACAGTAATTGATGTCAGAGATTATTATAATTAAAATAGATAGCTTTGAATAAAGGTTAGTGGAATTACCCACCCTGGTTTATCCCCATTAGTTCCTTCTAACACAATATTATGTCAGCATTTCCTGCACCATATGACATTCTAGAGTTTCAGGCATAAGTTACATATTTAGCAACATTGTGTCACTCCTTAATTTATAATATTAGAATTAAGTAACCATTTTCACAGCCTTAGGGGCAGGAGTGGAGATCTTTTGTTACACTTTCTCACTTAAAATTAACTTGGTTACAATTGGATGTAACAATTTGCAACTTTCTAGTAAAACAGCATATCTCCCTCTATCACAGCACAGTAGGCTCAAATGAATATGAAAACTGCAGGTCTCATATAAGTATAGCACTGGTACAGTGCTGCGCAAATATATGTATGTGAATGCACAACTGTAATAAACACAAGAAAATATATGAAGGGAGAAACACATTAGCTTTGTTTTTAAATCTTTATTTACATTAGTTTATTTTCTGTCACCTTCTATTTACTGTCCTTTAATCTATGAATTTTAATATTTCGCTCTGTTTTCAATAAAGGACAATTGAGTCCCATATAAATATATAACTAAACAAACCTCTATAGTAATTAAGGTTACTGAGCATTTAAGCCCTTACTTGATACTGTTACTGGGGATATATATGTGTCATAATAATAATTGTATTAATGATTCAGTAGTTGGATGAGTGCACCTTAAATGTATCTGGTTTCTCTTTCTTTTCCCCTTCCTATGGGGATTTGACTCAACATCCATAAATCTCCCATCAAGGACAACACATTTCAAAGGTGCCTTCTCATTAAGCATAAGTCATAGGCATATACTGTATGTGTTTTGAAAACCATCATGTTCCATAGACAGGTTAAATATTTGTAAGCCCCCCATACATTAGAGACAGTGTGAATACTCTTGTACGAAAATATCTCTTCTTAACAATAGTGTGGGGTACACAGTTATCGGTGCCACCTCAGTATAGTTATCATATCCATATAATAATTTATTCAAACTTTTGTGTCTCATTAGCAGGCCGAGGACATACATTGGGTGCAATATTTAGCGAGCTATCAGCAATAAGAATCCAATTTGTTTCTGCTCCCTCATGGTGCATATCAATCTCATATCATCATATAGTCTGATCAGTCGGTGGAGGCCACATAAATACATGCAGTGAAAAAGATCTTGTTATTTCACTGCAGTAATGTTCATTGATCACCTCACCCTGTCAAAAAGAAAAAATGATTGGTAAACAGCTTTTTTTGAAAACAAAGTGCAGCACTTCAGGGGAAGTTGTCTGATCATTCTAAAGTGATGAGAAGCTATAGAAATGGCACAGCATGAGATGCACCCATCCCCATCTGCTTTCCATCGTCATCCGTGGAGCGGCAGATGGATGAGAGTGGAGGTGAGAGCCATGTTGATGTAAATACAGCTATGGTGCTGTTCCGTGTCCCTTTATGCGGCGTTAGGTGGACCCTGATACGTAAAGCATTGCAGGGTTCAGATGCGCCACGGGGATCGGCTTGGCACCTGTAAAGGAAGAGAGATGAAGAGGTGTGTGTGTTACCGTGCTGCTGACCATGGTTAACCACTGCCGAACATGGCTTCCTCCTGGAGTAAGGAGCCGGTTGGAAACTCACTGAACCAATGTTTCACCACGTGGCTTGTTCACCGGTTGTCAAGCTCCCATCATATCTGAGAGACTCAGATATTTGAAGAAATTAGATACATTTTCTAAAATGAGACCCTCATAACAAATGCACCCAATATGATAAAATAATACATTTCTTTCCAATTTTGATCAATTTATTAATACATAAATGTTTAAAAACACTCCTTACATCACATATTAATCTGGTCTTTAGGTGGGCCTAGTTGTTGTCCCTTTTATGGTTTATCCCAGTCTAGACTAGCGATAATCACCCAATGCTGATCTTCCACGTTAGATGTTCATCATATGCTGATCCGCTATGTCAGTCCTTCCATTGGATGCTTGGATTCTACCATATTCAATAAAATACATGTACTTACATATATGGTTATTAACAAAACTATACCATTATACATATATTTGCTTACCTCAAAATATATCCCAACTAGACCTCTCCACTCTGCACAAGATCTGCGGCTCTTATCCACACACTATACTCGCTCCCATTCATGACTGAAGAATTTCCTTCAGGCTGCACCTACTCTGTGGAATGCCCTCCCATGCACAATAATACCCCTTTTCCACTACCTGGGACACGCTCAGGGAAAACAGCTCCAAGGAAAAGATCCCGGTCTACTGACCCTGGAGTTTTTCCCTGGCATTGACCAGGGTTGTTAGCAGGTAAAACCCTGTAACATTACAGTGGGAACAGCTCTTACCTGGGTTTTTTGACCCAGGTACATGCAAAAGCTCCAGGGCACTGGCTGCTGATTTAATCACCCAGAGACCAGAGGGCACACATCCATGCACTGGGAGAGGTTGTTTATGTGTGCGCACAGATGAGCTGGGCTGAGAGTAGGCCTGGAAGGAGAGCTGGGTGCACACAGACTGGGCAGATAGCGGGCCTAGAAGGAGAGCTGGGTGCCCACAGACTGAGCACAGAGAGGGCCTGGAAGGAGAGCTGGGTGCAGGACACTGAGCGGGCCTGGGAAGAGAGCAGGGTGTTGTACACTTGGCACAGAGTGGGCCTGGAAGGAGAGCTAGGTGCTGGTTGTTGGGCACAGAGTGCATACAGGTCAGGAAAGAGGTATTGGAAGAAGAGCTGGCCAATGGGCACACTCAGGCCTGAAAATCAATTGGAGAGCTGGGTGCTGGTCACACAGGTCTGGAGAAAGAAGGCCCTGGGCATAGGTCTGGAGAGGGCTTGGAGAGACTGTGCAGCATGTAGTCTGAGGAGGAGCTACTAACAGGGCCGGTGCAAGGTCTCTATGCATCCTAGGCAAATCTCCAGCCTAGCACCCCCTAACCTGCAAACCCCCCCACCTTTTCGGCAGGGTGATGCAGGTGGCCACTAGGTTGACTAGGGTATATTGCATTATTACACATATACAGAAAGAAGAAACAACACTCATGAACTTTTTTTAAAGTGAAAAAGTATATTTTCTGGACTTTGTTTACAATATACAGTACTTTTACCTTCAAATCCTTGAGTGATGACCGTTCTTTCTGCCTATGCATACATGCTAGCTGGCATGTTGGCAATTGTATAGGACACTGAGGCCAATTTACATTTTTTTGCTGAGTGCTATCTATCTATCTATCTATCTATCTATCTATCTATCTATCTATCTATCTATCTATCTATCTATCTATCTATCCTGTATACACTGCATTTGTATATGGGGTCTGGTGGGATATTTAATTGTATGTGTATACATACAGTATTATATACATATATACATATATTTGTATGGTCCTTATTGTGTTCCATCCCCCCATCTGTAAGTTAATTACTGACCTCCCCTCCTCCATTTGTACTGTATTGTACCCCGCTGCCTGTGCTTGTTTCCCTATTATGCTGTTTACAAGTGCAAACCACCCACCAGGCTGTAAGATGTCTACTGTCTGTGGTCCTGTAGAAATCCCCATGGGTTACTTACCTAATAGTTGTTTCCTTGTTTTCCCTCATAATTGGTATGGCTCCTCTTATAGCTGGCTGCAGCATTACAGCGACGCTGCAGGTACAGACAGACATGTAGTCAGGTGCTGCTTGCTGCTAGAGAGTCGGGATCAGGACTATGAGCAGCGGCCGTGGGGGCGCCCCTTGTGGAGCAATAGTTACATCCGCCTCCTATGTGCCTTCATATGACATGATGTTACACTTGTTAGCACGTAGGAAGTGCTGAGGCACTCTGTGGTACAGCCTGATAGCGCCGGCTGCACCTGATTAGACCCGAAGCAGCAGCCAGCGCAGTGTAAGGAGGAGGCCGCACACAGAATCATCCTTCAGTTTTTGCTAGATGAATTTAGTGGCGCCCTCCAAGTGTATCGAGGTCCATGACCATAATCGCAATAAAAGTGGCGCAAAAAGGATGAAAGTACTGAGATGCATGTTACTTCATTTTTGGCAACTCTGCCTTAACAAATCCGGTCAGCCTATTGTCTTCTTCATCCATCACCAACAGCAGCACCAGTCAGAAATAACAGGGAGAATGCAGTCAGTCAAGTCAACAAAGCATGCCCAGCAGTCTAGCTTGCCCTGACTCACCACTGCTGCTTTCTGATGAACATAACACAAGCGAGCATGATTCCTCCACTGAGTTGAACACCACTGACGTGGAAGACCCACAGACCACCCTGTCACAGACTACTCTGACATTACCCATAAGTCCTAAACCAAAGAAATCACAGCATACCAAGTTTCCTGCATTGTAACTAAAAACACTACATATTGTCTTCTTCATCCTTCACCAACAGCAGCACCAGTCAAAAATCGCAGGGAGAATGCAGTCAGTCAACAAAGCATGCCCAGCAGTCTAGCTTGCCCTGACTCACCACTGCTTCTTTCTGATGAACATAACACAAACGAGCATTATTCCTCCACTGAGTTGAACATCATTGACATGGAAGACCCACAGACCACCATGTCGCAGACTACCTTGTCACTACCCATGAGTCCTAAATCAAAGAAATCACAGCCTACCAAGGTCCCTGCATTGTAACTAAAAGCACTACATATATCAAAAAAAATCTAATTTTAATTCAGGCAATAAAAACTAATATATAGTTGTTTAATTAAACCAGTATAAAAAAAATACATAAAAATTGTTATCCAAAAATAACATGGTACAGTATCTGTTGCAGTGTAGCAAGCGTGCATTTGGGAATTGGTCAAAAACACAGGTACGCTACCTTTGCTATGTTAATTTAATATATGCTATGGTCTTCTGTTCTTTTAAAATGTAAATATCCATTGAACATATACGCACCTACATGGAATGCAAAGGTCAGAGCAGCAAGTTCTAAACAGAGTCAAAGCCCTGAACAAGATGTTGTCAAAGACTTAAGAGAATCAGGCCTTATTGGGCAAGTATACTTGCGTATACTAGGAATTTGTCTTCAGTTTGCTATACAACAGCCAAGTAGGTAACAGATGAGCTGGTGGGGGGGGGGGGGAGGGGTCTAGTAAAGTCATACAGATAGGCATACTGTAGGGACATAAGTAAGTTACATGTACGTCTAGTCAGTCAATGTTCAGGAGTTCAGCAGGCGGACCGCTTGGGGAAAGAAACTTTTGAGGCATCTGGTGGACCTGGCGGGGATGACCCTGTAATGCCTGCCTGAAGAAAGCAAGTTAAACATGCTGTGGCTGGGGTGTAGCTGGTCCTTTATAATCTTTGTTGCCCGCTTTTTAGCTGTGGACAGGAACAGGTCCTGAACTGGGGGAAGTTCGGCCCAGATGAACTTCTCTGTGGTTCTAACCAACTTTTGGATCCTGCATCTGACCCTTGCGCTGGCAGAGCCGTACCATACCAGTAACGAGGAACTCAGTAATGACTCCACAATCGCGGAGTAGAAGAGGAGCAGAAGCTTCTGTGTGATGTTGAACTTCCATAGTTGCCTGAGGAAGAACGACTTCTGCTGCGCTTTCCTGACAATGGTGTCAGTGTTGGACCCCCATTTAAGGTCCTGGGAGATTGTGGTCCCTAGGAAATTTGTCAAACTCTAAAATAAAGGACAGAAGTACAGGTCAGCTGATAATAAGGCAAGAACCCCCTTATTTTATGTCAGATCTGTCTATCATCCTCCCTATCTATAACATGTCTCACTTCATCTCTAACTCTCTGTCTCTCTCATTTTGTTTCATTATTTTTTGATTTTGTGTATTTCTTTTTTAATATCTATGAAATGGCTACTGGAAAGTAGGGGTGTGCACCGGGTAATTTTTCTGGTTTGTGTTTTGGTTTTGGCTCTCGATCTCCTTCGTGTTTTGGGTCTAGATTGGTTTTGCCAAAACCACCCTTGCAGGTTTTAGTTTTGGTTTTGAATCTGGATTTAAAAAAATATATATATTAAAAAAGCTAAAATAACATAATTAGGGGTGTTTTTGTTACTACAGTATTATTAACCTCAATAACCAATGATTCATGGTTAGATACTTGTTTAAGCGAAGAAGTAGTCCGGGAGAGACTAAGCAAAAATAAGATGAATAAATCACATGGTCCTGATGGCCTTCACCCGTGGGTTCTTATGGCGCTTAGTTCACAACTAGCACGACCCCTATACTTGATTTTCAATAGTTCAATTAGATCAGGCATGGTACTGAAGGATTGGCGTATAGCTGAGGTAGTGCCATTATTTAAAAAGGGATCCAAAAATCTTTTGGGAAACTACAGACAGTTTAACGTCTATAGTGGGGAAAATATTGGAAGGAATTCTAAGGGATGTCATACAGGAGTATCTGAAGTCCGCTAGGATTATTAGCAAGAACCAGCATGGGTTTGTGAGGGACAGGTTATGTCAGACTAACTTAATTAGCTTCTACGAGGAAGTGAGCAATAATCTTGATCAAGGAAAAGCAGTGGATGTCGTCTTCCTAGATTTTGCAAAGGCCTTCGATACAGTTCCTCACAGGAGACTGATGATCAAATTAAAGGAGATTGGCCTAGGAAAAACTATTTGCACATGGATAAGCAGCTGGTTGGATAGCAGGGTACAGCGAGTAGTGGTCAACGGGAAGTCCTCAACCTGGTCCCCAGTAGTCAGCGGAATACCACAAGGGTCCGTACTTGGACCACTACTGTTCAGCATATTTATCAATGACCTTGAAATAGGCCTGGAAAGCACAGTGTCAATCTTTGCAGATGATACTAAACTGTGTAAGGTAATTAGTTCAGAATTGGATGTGGAGTCCTTGCAGAATGATCTATCTAAACTTGAACTCTGGGCGTCTAAATGGAAAATGAGGTTCAATACAGACAAATGCAAGGTTATGCATTTTGGGACTAAAAACAAACTTGCATCCTACATATTAAATGGGGAACGCCTAGGGGAAACAGAGTTGGAAAAAGATTTGGGGGTATTCATTGATAATAGGCTTAATAACCGTACACAATGTCAAAACGCAGTAAAGAAGGCAAGTAAGGTGCTAGCATGCATAAAAAGGGGAATTGAGACAGGGGACTCGGATGTAATCATGCCGCTGTATAAGGCATTGGTACGCCCGCACCTGGAATATTGTGTTCAGTTTTGGGCACCAATGTATAAAAAAGACATCAGTGAACTCGAAAGTGTTCAAAGGCGAGTTACTAAATTGATTAAAGGCCTAGAAGGACTGGACTATAAGGAAAGACTTACTAGGCTGAATATGTATACACTAGAAAAGAGGTGCCTAAGAGGAGATATTATTAATATCTTCAAATATGTAAAGGGACATCACAAAGAGTTATCAGATGAATTATTTATTAAAAGAACAAAGTTTAGGACACGTGGGAACTCGCTGCTACTGGAGGAAAGTTCCGAACGCAACGGAGGAAAGGGTTCTTCACTGTTAGGGCAATCAGGATGTGGAATTCCCTGCCAGGGAAGGTGGTAATGGCGGATTCTGTAATTGGATTTAAAAAAAGGAATGGATAAATTTCTGAATGAAAAAGCTATCCAAGGTTATATAAAATCAATGTGGTTAATCCGGGGGTAACATGAGTTATAGTAGCTAATTAGTCATAAAACATTATTTAGCAAGTATGTAGAATCATCACAACTTGAAACAGGTTGAACACGATGGGCAATTTTCCTCTATTCAACCTCAAATACTATGTTACTATGTTATTCATTTCCACTCATTTCCAGACTATTCTGAACTCCTCACAGCTCACAATATAGTTTTTATCCAGTTTAGGCCAAAAGGTTGCACCGAGGTAGCTGGACGGAGCAGCAGCAGCCCTTGGATGTAATGTACATACTGGGAGGAGAAAATATTTTTAAAAATATGCATTAGGCAAGGCTCAAGATTTCAGTTCTAAAAAGATGATTAAGGCAATGAAGAATAAAAAAAGACAATATTTTAGATTTAATTTATTCTAATTTCAATTTATTTTAATTTAATTTATTTAATTTATTTAGAATCAAATTCTTCATTTCCTCAAAGATACATATGGGTCCATGTTTATCTTGGCCTTTAATAGGATTAACTGAGACTGGGCAGTCGGACTTAATCCCCTGCTGTAATGACTTAATCCCCTGCTGTATTGTTCTCTGTATTGTATTGCAGCTGAGAACAATAGATGAAGGGTTTATGTTAATAAACCATGGTGTGCCTAGGCGCAGCAGAGAAGCCAAGATATCTTCGATATGCAGAAAGTTCACTATATGAGTGTGGAGAGTTTATTTATATTCATTTAATTTCAATGTATCTAATTTATAATTATTAATAATATGAATTTGAATTAATTACAATGTGGTGATAAGAAGAGTCATGAAAATAGGACAATAAGTTATAATAAGAATATGAGCTACAGACACCACATCCTGAAATGGACGGAGCACACCTGGATGTATTCTGGGAGGATACAGAACAAAATAAAATAAAAAAGATGTCTTTTATGTTGGGTGGACTGACAGAACACCCCTAGATGGACGGAGCAGCTGCAGTCCCTGGATGTATACTGGGATGACACAGCACAAAATATTAATTTAAATCAATATATATATATATATATATATCTGTCCTTGCATAGATGCACTCTCCTGTTCAACATGTAGGGTGCAACATTAATAGTCCCATCTCTGCGACCTCCAATATCTCCCAAAACAAGTGCACTCACTACTTCTTTAAATTCCAAAGTTTCACAGTTATTTTATTCAATTCAATCTGCAGGTTCAGTTGTATCAGTAAATTCCATACATGACCATGTCCATATAGGAGTCAAAACACCGCTCCAAATTTATCCATCTTGTCAATGCAAATCAATCAAGCATATTATGAACATCTGAAAAATATCAGTGGTGCAGCTCCATTTGTATATGGTTTTCACATGTCATGAATTGGTAGTACATCATGTCTTTTGTTATGTCTGTCGACTTCGGCAGCTTTTCGTGCCGTAAAAGACCCACATCTGGTCCGCCGTACTCCTCGGCGTGCGTTCCACCGTCCTGCGCAGGACGGTGGAACGCACGCCGAGGAGTACGGCGGACCAGATGTGGGTCTTTTACGGCACGAAAAGCTGCCGAAGTCGACAGACATAACAAAAGACATGATGTACTACCAATTCATGACATGTGAAAACCATATACAAATGGAGCTGCACCACTGATATTTTTCAGATGTTCATAATATGCTTGATTGATTTGCATTGACAAGATGGATAAATTTGGAGCGGTGTTTTGACTCCTATATGGACATGGTCATGTATGGAATTTACTGATACAACTGAACCTGCAGATTGAATTGAATAAAATAACTGTGAAACTTTGGAATTTAAAGAAGTAGTGAGTGCACTTGTTTTGGGAGATATATATATATATATATATATATATATTATTTTTTATATCATACACTGCGAATACAGTGTTGCACAAATGAGTAAAAAATATGTAGAAGTATTTTTTTATATCACACACCAGCGGTTACAGTGTCACACAAATTAATCAAAAATAAATATATTAATTACACACTGCAGCTGACTATACCGTTAGCGTCACACAATGCGTTTATGAGTAGGAAATAATATACTGTGGTCTGACCGGCAGTGTCACAGTGCTTATGAAAATAAAAATAAAATAAATTGTATAGTACACAGTGGTACAGCACAAACAAAAAAATAGATTTTTTTTTTAAATAATTATAATTTTAGACTTTTTGTTTTTAGCTTTTATTATTTTAATTTTACACTGGGGTGGAGCCCCTTGATGAATGGACAGATCACCCCTTTCAGATACAGCAGACAGAGCAGCACTTTCAAATACATAATTGAAATATATTTTTGACTTTGAATCACACAGAGATATAGCGGTAGTGTACGGCAGCCGCAGTACTAGTTGTCACTGAGTGACGCACCAATAGAAATATATTTTTTGCTCTGGATTACACACAGAGGACATATAGCAGTAGTATACAGCAGTACTGGCAGTCGTCACTTAGTGACGCACCAATAGAAATATATTTTTTGCTCTGGATCACACACAGAGGATATATAGCAGTAGTGTACGGCAGCCGTACGGTGTATGGCAGCCACTGTGCTAGTAGTCAGAGTGATGTACCAATAGAAATACATTTTTTGCTTTGGATTACATACAGAGGATACATAGCAGTAGTGTACGGAAGTACACAGCCCCTTATAGACAAAGAACAACACCAGGTCCTATACACAGCCACAGTATGCTATATGCAGTGCACTGTCTACTATGCAAAGCCCTAACATAGTGACAGTCACAGCACACCTCCACAAGCAGCACCCTAGGTTATCTCAACTCTCCTGCGGCAACCCCTCTGCTCTCTCCTGTCCCCCTTCTCTGCCTATACGATTACAGCACAGAATACAGCACATAAGGAACACATTCTTACTGTGCACTCTCCAAGTCCAGAGTGAAGATGGCGCTGATCACTGGGACTATATATAGAATCCAAAACCCACGAGATCCGACAGCGGGATGATGACGTTTTGCCTCATTTTCGGATCTAAGTTAGGTGCGAAAAACCGAGCCTGACTCGGGTCCAGGTTCGGATCCCCAAGTTTGGGGGGGTTTGGTTCTCAGGGAACCGGTGAGACAGCAGGCAGCTCCCGGGGCAGTGTCTCTGACCCCCCTGTCTGGCTGCAGCTGGCTCTCTCTCTCCTATGCCGGCTACTATCTTAAACTCTCTTTGCCATGCAGTGCTGCAACTAGCATGTGGTGCACCATGCAAGCTTTAGAAGCAAGCTGTTGGGGCAGTGTTTTTCAGCAGGCTATGATTCCGTCTGCCTGCCCATCACCAACCAATAACATGCTGCCGGCTACACACCATTGAGAGGACACGCTGCCCCTGGCTTTTGCTTGTTAACAGGTGCAGTCACCAATGTTAAAGAAATCAAAGGCTCACTTAGGGGCATGTTCATCATGAAAAAATTGTGAAATGAGAATTTTTAGTTTTCAGTTCTCACCCATTTATTTCCCAATTCTTTCACTATTCATGACTCGTTTTTTATTTTTAATAAAGTTGCAAAAATCTCAAAAACACTTTTTTCACATTGTAATTATGGGGTATTATGTGTAGAATTTTGAAGGAAAAAATGTATCTATTTGAGTTTGGAATAAGGCTGTAACATAACAAAAATGTGGAAAAAGTGAAGCGCTGTGAATACTTTCCGGATGCACTGTATGTATTAAGAAAGTGCTATTGATTTTACTCTTGATTGAATGTTTCACTATATCAGTGCTTATGTTCTGTAGTGAAATGTACGCTATGTTTGTATACAATTTGATTCTTCAGTAAACATAGAATACAAAACATATATATTTTTATTAAACAAATGTAAATATAATAACTATAGCTATAGCACATCAACAGTAGCATTATCCATTATGTAGTGAAAACAACATATTTTGTATTTCAGAAACAGAGGGCATTGGGGTTCAAATCATTGTTTCCACCACCAGATTTGTGAACAGAATTTATTAGATTTATTATAAAGCCTAAGCATTGAGTTATCCAGATCAACAAATAAAAATAAAATCTTACATTCAGATTGTTGAAGGTTTTACATATGCAGGAGATTATTGATTACTAGTGTAGTCGATCAAGTTACAATCTATTTATAAAAAGTGGAGGTAAATGTCTCATCTATAGTACTTTGAAAACTATTAATTTAGTATAGAATGGATTAGAGTACACACAAACAAGCTTTTACTAACAAAAAGCTTTTTGATTATATAGTATGCCTTTTATATTACTGTTTAATATAAAAATATGTCACATATCTTCTACATCAAAATTATAATAGTTATGGATGATGATCATCAATAAATAAATATCATATTATTAGATTTTATATTTACTATGCAAAGAAATCAAGTATCAGTACCATAAAGAACCCCAACTGAGTTAAGTTTTACTATATTTTATATAGTGCTGCATATAAACTTAAACAGCCTATCTGGACCTCAAGTACAAGGCCTTCAGAACAACAGACAGTTATACCAATACTTAAAGTGGATAACTCTCCTTATGTTGACCTCTTTCACATAGTAAATGGGGAATCTCAATGTGAGGAAATGAGAGGTCTGTGAAAATTAATAAAGTCTGAAGCACCCTTGTGATGAGGAAAAAGAAGAGTATAAGGCCCAGGACCCGGCGGAGGGGACCAGTAATGGATCCAGGGTAGTGGAGCTTGTGGAGATAGGTTCAGCAGCATATCAGCAGGCTGGGAAGTGAGATATGTTATTTATTTTTACAAAGATGCAGTATATACTGGAATGAAGCTCAGTGGATAATCAGCAGGTGGAGAGTATCCAGCATATAAGACAAATTGTGTCATCTGGGGAATGCAGTCATGCACTGCAGAAGTGAAGCAGCCACATGGAATCTGATGGGAAAGCCAGAGTTTGTGGAATTCAAGGAGAAAGTGATCGCTGCAGTGGTCCAAATGATACAAAGAATACAATATACAGAGATGGAAGGGCAAGTCCAGAATAAATTGTCTTCCCGGATAGAGCCAAAGGAAGAGGCATTGGATTTGGGGCTCCTGGATACCCCAGCATGGCGAGACCAGTGTAGCAGGGTGAATGATTAAAGGCACCTACTGCAACAGCTTCTCCCAGACCCAAGGGAAGAAGCTGCCCAGTATTCTATACTGAAGGAGGCTAGCGCCAAAGTGAAGAAAGCAGTGGCTACAATTCAGGCAACCCAGGAGGAACTGCACTACAACTTTCCTTTTGTTGAGATGAAAGATTAGGACTTGGTGAGAGAGTGCCAAGATACATCTGCCCAGTATGTTACACTGGGGAAGGCCAATCTTGACCAAGTAGCTGCAATGAAGCACTCCTTACAACCCCTTATCTCCTCCCTGGGAAAATGTCACAGTGAAACACTCTGTGACCAGCCTGAGTTGTGTTAACTTACAACTGGCCATTTGCGGTCTTGGAGGATATAGAAACCATTGCAGACTACCAGCAAGACATTGAGGAAGTTGCCATGGTCACTCTACCATCACTCGAGCATCAGATCCTCCAAGAGAATCCCTCAGGTGAGCACCAACCAGTGCTGGTTACTGAGCCATGCACAGTGTTGTATTTGGGGGAGGGGGAATTGGCTTTTGATGGAGAAGACCTGGAAAGGGATCAGTCAGTCCTGGCAGTTTCTCTGCAGCCACATGGGGAATTACCTGAGGGAACAGTGAAAGTGGCTTTTGAGAGGAAAAGTTGAGAGACAAACTGTCACCTTTTGCTACTTCAAGGCACCCCTGCTACTTCAAGGCACCCCAGAGTGCCAAGGCACACAGTTTGGGAACCACTGGTTTAGAATCATTTTTGTACAGTACTGTATAGTTTCAATGTTACTTTGCCTTGCCTCGCAGCCCATATTGGCTTTCATCTCCATGTTGTAAGAAAGCTCAAAATGTGGATATTTTTTGTGAAAGTTTCAAACAACCCCTCTATTTAAAAATGAATTTCTATGGCCATATTCTGGTTCATCAATAGTACAATAATTCACATCCATGCTACAGAACTGATAATGTACAGTATATTTTTCCATCTACAAGGCAGAACAGATTACACTGGTTCAAAGCTGCCAAGAACTCAGTTATAACAATATTGTAAAAGCAAAAAGTACTGCTAACTACTAATACATATTAAGACTGCAACTGTGTGTAAGCTTTTAATATTAGTAAACCTAGTTGTAACATTAAATTACGTGGCTTAATTTCATTACAAATTTAGAATCTATAACCAAAGACACAATTACATAATTACCTGGCATGCCTTAAATGAATTGCTTTTCTTCAAAGTAGAAAGCTATTATGTAATATAATTATAGAGATTAACCTCAAAGGATTAAGTGATTTATAATAGGAAGAGTCAACATGGTATTTAAACTTTGAATAAATGTAGGTTTCTTTATAAAAAAATACTGTGTCAGCCTTACATTTTTTTTCAGTATAGATAGAAAGACTATGCGTGATTGGTGTATTGTGGCACCAGGATGTACTGCTACCAGACGGTAATATGTGGAGTCCAGTTCATGCGTTTTACATCTATTTCACCCAACACAGTGCCAGTGCTTTAAGTTGTCCTAGAGAGGTAGTGGAACTCACCGCCCCCCTCCACCACGGGAGTGAAATAAAGGGATTGTGCACACCACTGGTGCACGCCACAAAAAAGGGGCGAGGTCTCAAAAAGAAAGGGGCACTGTCACCCAATAGTATCCCCAATTCAAATTATGCTGCATGGTAGCACGATCTTATTAACATTACACCACACATTAGTGCCCCTTAGACACAAATCCCACAGTAGTAGCACCCCAAATACACATAATGCCCACAGTAATAGTGCCCCTTATACAATGTCCTCAGTAGTAGTGCCCCTTATGTCCCCAGGAGTGATGACCCTTATAAAGTGCCCCCTATGCAATGCCCTCATTAGTAGTGCCCTCAGTAGTAATGCCCTCACTGGTAATGCCCCATGTAGTGTTGCCCCCAGTAGTAATGACCCCAGTCAGTAGTTATGCCCCCAGTCAGTAGTTATGCCCCCTGTAGTTATTCCCCAGTAGATTTGTCCCAGTAGTTATGCCCCCAGTCAGTAGTTATGCCCCCAGTCAGTAGTTATGCCCCCAGTCAGCAGGGCCAGCTCCAGGCACGTTCCAATAGAGTGGCCAAACAGGGCACCACATTTTATGGGCTCCGCTAGCTCTGGCCGCCATATTGGAGCCTGGAGCCAGGTCCATCCTGCTGTCCGCCTCCACAGACTCGTGTATACCACCTCCACATGCTCCAGCCCATGAGCCAATCAGAGTTCGTGGACAGGCAGCTAAGCCTCCTGATTGGCTGCCGGACCGCAAGCTTTGGACCGGAGACTAATTACAGCTAGATGCCGCCAATGGAGCCTGAGGGCCAGGAGAGGTGCACGTTGTGCTCTCCTGCCCACCCTCAAGAACAGCAGCAGCCTCCCCATTCTTGAACAGCAGCGCGTTGAGCAGCACTTTGTGGGGGGGCACTGTGGAGACATGTGTGTCTGGCATTCGGGGCATAGCTGGCACTGTGGGGACATGTGTATCTGGCATTACGGGCATATCTGGCACTGTGGGGGCATATCTGGCACTGTGGGGACATGTGTATCTGGCATTGGGGGCATGTGTATCTGGCACTGTGGGGGCATGTGTATCTGGCACTGGGGGACATGTGTATCTGGCACTGGGGGCATATCTGGCACTGTGTGGGGACATGTGTATCTGGCATTGGGGCATAGCTGGCACTGTTGGGACATGTGTATCTGCCACTGGGTGCATATCTGCCACTGTGGGGGCATGTGTATCTGGCACTGGGGCGGCATGTGTATCTGGCACTGGGGGCATATCTGGCACTGTGGGGGAATATGTATCTGGCATTGGGGGCATATATGGCACTGTGAGAACATGTGTATCTGGCACTGGGGGCATATCTGCCACTGTGGGGTTATGTGTATCTGGCATTGGGGGCATAGCTGGCACTGTGGGGACATGTGTATCTGGCACTGGGGGCATATCTGGTATTTTGGGGGCTTGTGTATCTGGCATTGGGTGCATAGCTGGCACTGTAGGGACATGTGTATCTGGCACTGGGGGCATATCTGGTATTGTGGGGGCATGTGTATCTGGCATTGGTGGCATAGCTGGCACTGTAGGGACATGTGTATCTGGCACTGGGGGCATATCTGGCACTGTGGGGTTATGTGTATCTGGCATTGGGGGCATATATGGCACTGTGAGGACATGTGTATCTGGCACTGGGGGCATATCTGCCACTGTGGGGTTATGTGTATCTGGCATTGGGGGCATAGCTGGCACTGTGGGGACATGTGTATCTGGCACTGGGGGCATATCTGGTATTTTGGGGGCATGTGTATCTGGCATTGGGTGCATAGCTGGCACTGTAGGGACATGTGTATCTGGCACTGGGGGCATATCTGGTATTGTGGGGGCATGTGTAGCTGGCATTGGGGGCATAGCTGGCACTGTAGGGACATGTGTATCTGGCACTGGGGGCATATCTGCCACTGTGGGGTTATGTGTATCTGGAATTGGGGGCATAGCTGGCACTGTGGGGACATGTGTATCTGGCACTGGGGGCATATCTGGTATTTTGGGGGCATGTGTATCTGGCATTGGGTGCATAGCTGGCACTGTAGGGACATGTGTATCTGGCACTGAGGGCATATCTGGTATTGTGGGGGCATGTGTATCTGGCATTGGAGGCATAGCTGGCACTGTAGGGACATGTGTATCTGGCACTGGGGGCATATCTGGCACTGTGGGGACATGTGTATCTGGCATTCCGGGCATATCTGGCACTGTGGGGGCATGTGCATCTGGCACTGGGGGCAAATATGTATTTGGCACTGGGGGCATATATGTATCTGGCACTGCTGGGGGACATATCATGTGTATCTGGCACTGCTGGGGGCATATCATGTGTATCTGGCACTGGGGCTTATCTGGCACTATGGGGGCATGTGTATCTGGCACTGGGGGCATATATGTATCTGGCACTGCTTGGAGGCATATTATGTGTATCTGTATGTCCCCTCCAATCTGTCGTGAACTCTGCAGCAAGGCTTATCTTCCTCTCCCACTGCTCCACATCTGCCACTCCCCTTCAACAAAATCTACACTGGCTTCCATTCCCCTACAGAATCCTCTTCAAACTCCTCACCCTCACATACAAGGCCATCTCTAATTCCACTGCTGCCTACATCTCCAACCTCCTCTTCTTTCATACTCCTTCCCGCCTCCTTCGGTCGGCCAATGACCATCGCCTCTCCACTGTCCTGGTCACTGCTTCCCATGCTTGAGTTCAAGACTATGCCTGTGCTGCACCCCTTCAGTGGAAATCTCTCCCCCGCTCCATTAGACTCTCGTAGACCTTGCAAAGCTTCAAATGGGCACTAAAAACCTAACTATTCATCAAAGCATACCCTCCCGGTTCATAACCTAGTCCTGGGGCTGCTCCTCCATCCCTCTGCCTCATGCCTTAAACATCTCAGCTTTGCTTACATACTGCCATCAGGCTACCTCCCGCTTGCTTGCACCTCATGTCATCTATCTGTCGCCTCTTCCCACTAGATTGTTAGCTCTTCAGAGCAGGGCCCTCTTTCCTCTACTCGACACATTTATAGTCCCACACATAGCCCCCCTTCCCAGCACAGTTACTCCTTGACATAGCAACATTATGCCCCCCAGCTCGTGCAGCTTTTTCCTACCACTTTCTTTCTCCTTTGGGCAGCAGGAGAGACGGACATGCAGTGATATCACTGCATTATCTCATTCCCGCCGCCGCGGCCAACCACCAGCGCGATCATCAGATGGGTACTTGTGGAGGCGGGCCAAGGAGGGAGAAACAATCTAGTGCTGCCCGCCCACAGTGACAGTGGGAACAGCCTATCAGACAGCGCTGCTTCCGCTGTCACTGTGGGCGGGCAGCACTAGACTGTGTCTCCCTCCTTAGCCTGCCTCCACACAAGTACCCCTCTGATCAGCATAATTAATTTCAAGGCAATTGAGCGGGTGAAAGGTAATTGGAGGAGGAATGATATAGCAGCATCCTTAGCAAGGGCAGATATGCGCTGGATGTATGAGTTAAAAACATTGCAGCCAGGTGGTTTGAACGGAGAGTTTGAAACCAAATGGTTTCTTTGAGTATTTATAATAATGCCTGAAATCAGTAGTGTCTGTTGCAATAACATTGTGTTCGTTGATTGGTAAAGAGGAAAAGAACGGAAAAGTTTGGAGTATTAATGATAGGTTATATACCTTTAAGAAAACCCAGCAATGTGTGTAATGAAAGGTCAATGTGTATAATGTATAAAGAAAGGGGAGTTAGCACACCGGACTCACAGAATATAAATTAGGTGACCAGACCAGATCCACTTATGCCACGACTAAGACCCGATACGGGTAGAAACACGTCGGCGGCTAATGGTGGATTTGGTCACTATTATTACATCTTGGTAACAACGTGCTTCTGATAGAACAGCGGGAGGAGTGGCACAGGACGACGATAGAGGCAGCGGGGAGAAAGAATCACCGAGAGGCGTTTGGCGGAGAGACCTTATCACGGACACCTGATAACACAGGCAGAGTGGAAGGTTTGGGCAACAGTCTGCAGTCATAGCTGAGAGGTCAGGTGCGAGCCGGCAGCACCGAGTATAAATGACCTGAGGCGGGGAAGCAGTACCGTATAACAAAAGAACGTCCAGAGAATCCGGTGAGATAACTCCTTTTTTGTGACCGCTGTTACCTGTGCATAATCAAGAGAACGCTGTGAACCAGAAAGCTTATGAGTGTCTATAGAGACTTTTTATAAATAAAATGGACTTTGTTTTTATGAATTGGGAATACAGTGTGATACATTAATTGGAAGAAACTGAGTTTTGGACAGCTTCAGTAAAAGAGACAGCGCTGAGAGTCTTTAAAGGATATCTGTTTGTGTTTGCATGTGTAGACTTGTCCGGCTTGAGAAGACGGCAATAGATTGCAGTACTGCCACTCTCTTCAGGATCGTGGAGGGCCAGCTTTTCGTCATGCTTCTCTAGAAAGGTAAGTCTTCCTTGAATACTGATAACTATTATACTGTGTATCTCATTTTAACATCTTCATCTACTTTTGTATAAATTGTCAGACCCATTCATCATGGCTGTATCTCCCTGGTTACAATTTTCCCCCCAATAATTTCAGCAGTCCCCATACTTTAGTATGAGGATGTAAAAATTGTGTGAATCATCAAATTACGAAAATGCTTTATTTATCAGAACGGAACTGATTACATACCAGCGATAATACCACCCCGGGCAGTAACTGCCTCACCACCGGGGGAGGAGAAATGGAGACACGACAGCAGTGGAAAGATATTACACTTGCTCCAGCAGTTTTTCCTTGCTTTTATTGAACTGCGTCTGATTACAGCCGGGACACTGGCAGACAAAACTGACCTAAAGTGAATTTGTTGTAACAATTTGTGGATACAGTGGAGTACTCGGTTTTAATAAGAACTTACTTGTAGCAAAAGTTTTATTCAGCTCTACGGATACAGTACCAAAAGTATCAACTCACTATTCATTGCTAAACTGTATATTTATCCTTTGAGAATACGAAGGATCCTGCAAACTGTTTATGTACTGCAAAATACCTGTGACATCCAGTGATAAATCCTATATGACCATTTATTTTTAGTATATGTCTATTGTGATTATTTTTGTATTTATGTGTGTGTCAAAAATAAATGTATGTTGGGTTTTTTTATACAATTTTCTGTTAGGCACCCAGCCACTCAAATTTGTATCTATATAGATAACAAGAAGCGCTGTGTTTTAACCATTGAACAATGTATGTAAGGGGCTACCTGGTGCAACAAGGCTATCTGGTGCAACGTATATAAGGGGCTACCTGGTGCAATGTGTATAAGGGGCTACCTGGTGCAATGTGTATAAGGGGCTACCTGGCAGTGTGTATATAAGGGGCTACCTGGTGCAACAAGGCTATCTGGTGCAACGTATATAAGGGGCTACCTGGTGCAACGTATATAAGGGGCTACCTGGTGCAATGTGTATAAGGGGCTACCTGGTGCAATGTGTATAAGGGGCTACCTGGCAGTGTGTATATAAGGGGCTATCTGGTGCAACAAGGCTATCTGGTGCAACGTATATAAGGGGCTACCTGGTGCAACGTATATAAGGGGCTACCTGGTGCAATGTGTATAAGGGGCTACCTGGCAGTGTGTATATAAGGGCTACCTGGCGCAAAGTGTGTAAAGGGCTACCTGGCGCAGTGTGTATACAGGGCTCTGCCTGGCACAACATGCATAAGGGGCTACCTGTCCCTGTTTTTAATGGGGAGAGGGGGGGTGCCAAAACAAACGTTCGCCCTGGGCGCCACAAGGTCTAGAACCAGCCCTGACTACATATACAGACTAGAAGGGGAGAGGCACACTAATACACATACAGACTAGGAAGGGAGGGGGGCACAATTGACACATATACAGACTAGGAGGTGGCACACTGATGCATATACAGACAAGGAAGAAAGGGGGGGCACACTCATGGGTAGCTATACAGACTAGGAGGTGAGGGGGCACACTAATGCATGTAGATTGAAGGACACGCTCCTTTTCAATGGCCATGCTCCCATTCTAGGCGCACACAACAGTAATCCTGTTTCATTTCCCATACCACCACTTTAAAATTCCCACTTTGGTGACCACTATATGTATGTGATTATTAGTCTGTTGTTCTGCTCCTCTATTAAATGGTTGAAGGTAGGCACTACCCTCATTGCAGCAGTTGTCATGCCTCCTGCCAATGCACACAATAGGCCCTTGATACATTTCAGCTCCAGTGTTACATGTGCTGTCTGCAACTCTGTTCTGTCAGTTTAATTGCAGCTCTATTCTGTCTGTTTATTGCTGTAGCAGCACACCGGTTGGGAAATGCCTTGTTACCTTACTCCAGCATGTGGTTTCTTATAGAGATGAGCGCCTGAAATTTTTCGGGTTTTGTGTTTTGGTTTTGGGTTCGGTTCCGCGGCCGTATTTTAGGTTCGAACGCGTTTTGGCAAAACCTCACCGAATTTTTTTTGTCGGATTCGGGTGTGTTTTGGATTCGGGTGTTTTTTTCAAAAAACACTAAAAAACAGCTTAAATCATAGAATTTGGGGGTCATTTTGATCCCAAAGTATTATTAACCTCAAAAACCATAATTTACACTCATTTTCAGTCTATTCTGAATACCTCACACCTCACAATATTATTTTTAGTCCTAAAATTTGCACCGAGGTCGCTGTGTGAGTAAGATAAGCGACCCTAGTGGCCGACACAAACACCGGGCCCATCTAGGAGTGGCACTGCAGTGTCACGCAGGATGTCCCTTCCAAAAAACCCTCCCCAAACAGCACATGACGCAAAGAAAAAAAGAGGCGCAATGAGGTAGCTGTGTGAGTAAGATTAGCGACCCTAGTGGCCGACACAAACACCGGGCCCATCTAGGAGTGGCACTGCAGTGTCACGCAGGATGGCCCTTCCAAAAAACCCTCCCCAAACAGCACATGACGCAAAGAAAAAAAGAGGCGCAATGAGGTAGCTGTGTGAGTAAGATTAGCGACCCTAGTGGCCGACACAAACACCGGGCCCATCTAGGAGTGGCACTGCAGTGTCACGCAGGATGTCCCTTCCAAAAAACCCTCCCCAAACAGCACATGACGCAAAGAAAAAAAGAGGCGCAATGAGGTAGCTGTGTGAGTAAGATTAGCGACCCTAGTGGCCGACACAAACACCGGGCCCATCTAGGAGTGGCACTGCAGTGTCACGCAGGATGTCCCTTCCAAAAAACCCTCCCCAAACAGCACATGACGCAAAGAAAAAAAGAGGCGCAATGAGGTAGCTGACTGTGTGAGTAAGATTAGCGACCCTAGTGGCCGACACAAACACCGGGCCCATCTAGGAGTGGCACTGCAGTGTCACGCAGGATGTCCCTTCCAAAAAACCCTCCCCAAACAGCACATGACGCAAAGAAAAAAAGAGGCGCAATGAGGTAGCTGTGTGAGTAAGATTAGCGACCCTAGTGGCCGACACAAACACCGGGCCCATCTAGGAGTGGCACTGCAGTGTCACGCAGGATGTCCCTTCCAAAAAACCCTCCCCAAACAGCACATGACGCAAAGAAAAAAAGAGGCGCAATGAGGTAGCTGTGTGAGTAAGATTAGCGACCCTAGTGGCCGACACAAACACCGGGCCCATCTAGGAGTGGCACTGCAGTGTCACGCAGGATGTCCCTTCCAAAAAACCCTCCCCAAACAGCACATGACGCAAAGAAAAAAAGAGGCGCAATGAGGTAGCTGACTGTGTGAGTAAGATTAGCGACCCTAGTGGCCGACACAAACACCGGGCCCATCTAGGAGTGGCACTGCAGTGTCACGCAGGATGTCCCTTCCAAAAAACCCTCCCCAAACAGCACATGACGCAAAGAAAAAAAGAGGCGCAATGAGGTAGCTGACTGTGTGAGTAAGATTAGCGACCCTAGTGGCCGACACAAACACCGGGCCCATCTAGGAGTGGCACTGCAGTGTCACGCAGGATGTCCCTTCCAAAAAACCCTCCCCAATCAGCACATGATGCAAAGAAAAAGAAAAGAAAAAAGAGGTGCAAGATGGAATTGTCCTTGGGCCCTCCCACCCACCCTTATGTTGTATAAACAAAACAGGACATGCACACTTTAACCAACCCATCATTTCAGTGACAGGGTCTGCCACACGACTGTGACTGATATGACGGGTTGGTTTGGACCCCCCCCAAAAAAGAAGCAATTAATCTCTCCTTGCACAAACTGGCTCTACAGAGGCAAGATGTCCACCTCATCTTCACCCTCCGATATATCACCGTGTACATCCCCCTCCTCACAGATTATCAATTCGTCCCCACTGGAATCCACCATCTCAGCTCCCTGTGTACTTTGTGGAGGCAATTGCTGCTGGTCAATGTCTCCGCGGAGTAATTGATTATAATTCATTTTAATGAACATCATCTTCTCCACATTTTCTGGATGTAACCTCGTACGCCGATTGCTGACAAGGTGAGCGGCGGCACTAAACACTCTTTCGGAGTACACACTTGTGGGAGGGCAACTTAGGTAGAATAAAGCCAGTTTGTGCAAGGGCCTCCAAATTGCCTCTTTTTCCTGCCAGTATAAGTACGGACTGTGTGACGTGCCTACTTGGATGCGGTCACTCATATAATCCTCCACCATTCTATCAATGTTGAGAGAATCATATGCAGTGACAGTAGACGACATGTCCGTAATCGTTGTCAGGTCCTTCAGTCCGGACCAGATGTCAGCATCAGCAGTCGCTCCAGACTGCCCTGCATCACCGCCAGCGGGTGGGCTCGGAATTCTGAGCCTTTTCCTCGCACCCCCAGTTGCGGGAGAATGTGAAGGAGGAGATGTTGTTGACAGGTCGCGTTCCGCTTGACTTGACAATTTTGTCACCAGCAGGTCTTTCAACCCCAGCAGACCTGTGTCTGCCGGAAAGAGAGATCCAAGGTAGGCTTTAAATCTAGGATCGAGCACGGTGGCCAAAATGTAGTGCTCTGATTTCAACAGATTGACCACCCGTGAATCCTTGTTAAGCGAATTAAGGGCTGCATCCACAAGTCCCACATGCCTAGCGGAATCGCTCCCTTTTAGCTCCTTCTTCAATGCCTCCAGCTTCTTCTGCAAAAGCCTGATGAGGGGAATGACCTGACTCAGGCTGGCAGTGTCTGAACTGACTTCACGTGTGGCAAGTTCAAAGGGCATCAGAACCTTGCACAACGTTGAAATCATTCTCCACTGCACTTGAGACAGGTGCATTCCACCTACTATATCGTGCTCAATTGTATAGGCTTGAATGGCCTTTTGCTGCTCCTCCAACCTCTGAAGCATATAGAGGGTTGAATTCCACCTCGTTACCACTTCTTGCTTCAGATGATGGCAGGGCAGGTTCAGTAGTTTTTGGTGGTGCTCCAGTCTTCTGTACGTGGTGCCTGTACGCCGAAAGTGTCCCGCAATTTTTCTGGCCACCGACAGCATCTCTTGCACGCCCCTGTCGTTTTTTTAAAAATTCTGCACCACCAAATTCAAGGTATGTGCAAAACATGGGACGTGCTGGAATTTGCCCATATTTAATGCACACACAATATTGCTGGCGTTGTCCGATGCCACAAATCCACAGGAGAGTCCAATTGGGGTAAGCCATTCCGCGATGATCTTCCTCAGTTGCCGTAAGAGGTTTTCAGCTGTGTGCGTATTCTGGAAAGCGGTGATACAAAGCGTAGCCTGCCTAGGAAAGAGTTGGCGTTTGCGAGATGCTGCTACTGGTGCCGCCGCTGCTGTTCTTGTGGCGGGAGTCCATACATCTACCCAGTGGGCTGTCACAGTCATATAGTCCTGACCCTGCCCTGCTCCACTTGTCCACATGTCCGTGGTTAAGTGGACATTGGGTACAACTGCATTTTTTAGGACACTGGTGAGTCTTTTTCTGACGTCCGTGTACATTCTCGGTATCGCCTGCCTAGAGAAGTGGAACCTAGATGGTATTTGGTAACGGGGGCACACTGCCTCAATAAATTGTCTAGTTCCCTGTGAACTAACGGCGGATACCGGACGCACGTCTAACACCAACATAGTTGTCAAGGACTCAGTTATCCGCTTTGCAGTAGGATGACTGCTGTGATATTTCATCTTCCTCGCAAAGGACTGTTGAACAGTCAATTGCTTACTGGAAGTAGTACAAGTGGGCTTACGACTTCCCCTCTGGGATGACCATCGACTCCCAGCGGCAACAACAGCAGCGCCAGCAGCAGTAGGCGTTACACGCAAGGATGCATCGGAGGAATCCCAGGCAGGAGAGGACTCGTCAGAATTGCCAGTGACATGGCCTGCAGGACTATTGGCATTCCTGGGGAAGGAGGAAATTGACACTGAGGGAGTTGGTGGGGTGGTTTGCGTGAGCTTGGTTACAAGAGGAAGGGATTTACTGGTCAGTGGACTGCTTCCGCTGTCACCCAAAGTTTTTGAACTTGTCACTGACTTATTATGAATGCGCTGCAGGTGACGTATAAGGGAGGATGTTCCGAGGTGGTTAACGTCATTACCCCTACTTATTACAGCTTGACAAAGGGAACACACGGCTTGACACCTGTTGTCCGCATTTCTGGTGAAATACCTCCACACCGAAGAGCTGATTTTTTTGGTATTTTCACCTGGCATGTCAACGGCCATATTCCTCCCACGGACAACAGGTGTCTCCCCGGGTGCCTGACTTAAACAAACCACCTCACCATCAGAATCCTCCTGGTCAATTTCCTCCCCAGTGCCAGCAACACCCATATCCTCCTCATCCTGGTGTACTTCAACACTGACATCTTCAATCTGACTATCAGGAACTGGACTGCGGGTGCTCCTTCCAGCACTTGCAGGGGGCGTGCAAATGGTGGAAGGCGCATGCTCTTCACGTCCAGTGTTGGGAAGGTCAGGCATCGCAACCGACACAATTGGACTCTCCTTGTGGATTTGGGATTTCAAAGAACGCACAGTTCTTTGCGGTGCTTTTGCCAGCTTGAGTCTTTTCAGTTTTCTAGCGAGAGGCTGAGTGCTTCCATCCTCATGTGAAGCTGAACCACTAGCCATGAACATAGGCCAGGGCCTCAGCCGTTCCTTGCCACTCCGTGTGGTAAATGGCATATTGGCAAGTTTACGCTTCTCCTCCGACAATTTTATTTTAGGTTTTGGAGTCCTTTTTTTACTGATATTTGGTGTTTTGGTTTTGACATGCTCTGTACTATGCCATTGGGCATCGGCCTTGGCAGACGACGTTGCTGGCATTTCATCGTCTCGGCCATGACTAGTGGCAGCAGCTTCAGCACGAGGTGGAAGTGGATCTTGATCTTTCCCTAATTTTGGAACCTCAACATTTTTGTTCTCCATATTTTAATAGGCACAACTAAAAGGCACCTCAGGTAAACAATGGAGATGGATGGATTGGATACTAGTATACAATTATGGACGGGCTGCCGAGTGCCGACACAGAGGTAGCCACAGCCGTGAACTACCGCACTGTACTGTGTCTGCTGCTAATATATAGACTGGTTGATAAAGAGATAGTATACTCGTAACTAGTATGTATGTATAAAGAAAGAAAAAAAAACCACGGTTAGGTGGTATATACAATTATGGACGGGCTGCCGAGTGCCGACACAGAGGTAGCCACAGCCGTGAACTACCGCACTGTACTGTGTCTGCTGCTAATATATAGACTGGTTGATAAAGAGATAGTATACTCGTAACTAGTATGTATGTATAAAGAAAGAAAAAAAAACCACGGTTAGGTGGTATATACAATTATGGACGGGCTGCCGAGTGCCGACACAGAGGTAGCCACAGCCGTGAACTACCGCACTGTACTGTGTCTGCTGCTAATATATAGACTGGTTGATAAAGAGATAGTATACTCGTAACTAGTATGTATGTATAAAGAAAGAAAAAAAAACCACGGTTAGGTGGTATATACAATTATGGACGGGCTGCCGAGTGCCGACACAGAGGTAGCCACAGCCGTGAACTACCGCACTGTACTGTGTCTGCTGCTAATATATAGACTGGTTGATAAAGAGATAGTATACTCGTAACTAGTATGTATGTATAAAGAAAGAAAAAAAAACCACGGTTAGGTGGTATATACAATTATGGACGGGCTGCCGAGTGCCGACACAGAGGTAGCCACAGCCGTGAACTACCGCACTGTACTGTGTCTGCTGCTAATATATAGACTGGTTGATAAAGAGATAGTATACTCGTAACTAGTATGTATGTATAAAGAAAGAAAAAAAAACCACGGTTAGGTGGTATATACAATTATGGACGGGCTGCCGAGTGCCGACACAGAGGTAGCCACAGCCGTGAACTACCGCACTGTACTGTGTCTGCTGCTAATATATAGACTGGTTGATAAAGAGATAGTATACTCGTAACTAGTATGTATGTATAAAGAAAGAAAAAAAAACCACGGTTAGGTGGTATATACAATTATGGACGGGCTGCCGAGTGCCGACACAGAGGTAGCCACAGCCGTGAACTACCGCACTGTACTGTGTCTGCTGCTAATATATAGACTGGTTGATAAAGAGATAGTATACTCGTAACTAGTATGTATGTATAAAGAAAGAAAAAAAAACCACGGTTAGGTGGTATATACAATTATGGACGGGCTGCCGAGTGCCGACACAGAGGTAGCCACAGCCGTGAACTACCGCACTGTACTGTGTCTGCTGCTAATATATAGACTGGTTGATAAAGAGATAGTATACTCGTAACTAGTATGTATGTATAAAGAAAGAAAAAAAAACCACGGTTAGGTGGTATATACAATTATGGACGGGCTGCCGAGTGCCGACACAGAGGTAGCCACAGCCGTGAACTACCGCACTGTACTGTGTCTGCTGCTAATATAGACTGGTTGATAAAGAGATAGTATACTACTAATATTATATATACTGGTGGTCAGGTCACTGGTCACTAGTCACACTGGCAGTGGCACTCCTGCAGCAAAAGTGTGCACTGTTTAATTTTAATATAATATTATGTACTCCTGGCTCCTGCTATAACCTATAACTGGCACTGCAGTAGTGCTCCCCAGTCTCCCCCACAATTATAAGCTGTGTGAGCTGAGCAGTCAGACAGATATATAATATATATAGATGATGCAGCACACTGGCCTGAGCCTGAGCAGTGCACACAGATATGGTATGTGACTGACTGAGTCACTGTGTGTATCGCTTTTTTCAGGCAGAGAACGGATATATTAAATAAACTGCACTGTGTGTCTGGTGGTCACTCACTATATAATATATTATGTACTCCTGGCTCCTGCTATAACCTATAACTGGCACTGCAGTAGTGCTCCCCAGTCTCCCCCACAATTATAAGCTGTGTGAGCTGAGCAGTCAGACAGATATATATAATATTATATATATAGATGATGCAGCACACTGGCCTGAGCCTGAGCAGTGCACACAGATATGGTATGTGACTGAGTCACTGTGTGCTGTGTATCGCTTTTTTCAGGCAGAGAACGGATTATAAATAAAACTGGTGGTCACTGGTCACTATCAGCAAAACTCTGCACTGTACTGAGTAGTGAGTACTCCTAATGCTCCCCAAAATTAGTAAATCAAGTGTCTCTCTAATCTATTCTAAACGGAGAGGACGCCAGCCACGTCCTCTCCCTATCAATCTCAATGCACGTGTGAAAATGGCGGCGACGCGCGGCTCCTTATATAGAATCCGAGTCTCGCGATAGAATCCGAGCCTCGCGAGAATCCGACAGCGTCATGATGACGTTCGGGCGCGCTCGGGTTAACCGAGCAAGGCGGGAAGATCCGAGTCGCTCGGACCCGTGAAAAAAAACATGAAGTTCTGGCGGGTTCGGATTCAGAGAAACCGAACCCGCTCATCTCTAGTTTCTTATTAAAGTCAGGAGCCTGGCGGATGTGCAGCAGCACAGTTGCACTGAGTTAGTAATTAAAGCGGGCTTGTCTGTACTGAACCCTGTCATTGGTTAAGGCTCCCTTTATATTCCCAGTCTGCCCATGACTCCATACTACAGAATTGGGTTGCTGCGTGAGCCTTTGGGTCTCAGTATCAAGGCTCAGTCCTGTTGGAACACTGCTTCTTAGCTATAGTTCTGCAGAATCCTTTGTTTGTCCCTGCAATCAAGCCATCATTTTTGTCTCTGTCTTATGTGTTTATGTGAGTGCATTGTGTGGTTCTTGTGAGACTGTCAGTTCCGTTCCACTACAGTCTCCCTCAGGCCTCTCTCAACATGCACATAGTCTCAGCCCTATCAGTCTGTCCTTGTCTATCTTCTACACTGCTCCTTTGTATTGGTACTGCGGTTGTCAGGAGTAACATCAACTGGCCTGGAGCATTCTGTGCTGTTTGTATATTTGTTCTGCTTTCCCTCTCTGTAGTATTATTATTATTATTATTATTATTATTAAATTTTATTTATAAGGCGCCACATGTGTTTCGCAGCGCCGTACAAAGGACAGTACAGGGAGACAAACATAGCATTACAGTAAATAAATAACAGAAATAGAGTACAGGTAAAATAGAGCACCACACATTCTCAAGACATAATACAGCTAAGATGTAAGTATTGATGGAGTGCTCATCATACTACTAGAGGCTGATGGCCATAGATAGAGATGAGCCTTTACTAGCAAGATAAAGATGGTCGTTGAGTAGGGGAGAGCTGCGAGTGAAATGTGTCGAGACGAGGGCTTAGATAACAAGAGGAAAGAGGGCCCTGCTCTGAAGAGCTAACAATCTAGTGGGGAGGGGTGACAGACAGATAACAAGTGGTGCAGGCAAGTGGGAGGTAGCCTGATGGCAGTATGTAAGCAAAGCTGAGATGTTCACGGCATGAGGCAGGGGGGTGGAGGCGCGGCTTCAACACTGGGTTATGCATCGGGAGGGTATGCTTTGATGAATAGGTGGGTTTTTAGTGCCCTTTGAAGCTTTGTAAGGTCAGGGAGAGTTTAATGGAGCGGGGGAGTGCGTTCCACTGAAGGGGTCCAGCACGGGCAAAATCCTGAACTCGTGCATGAGAAGCAGTGACCAGGGCGGTGGAGAGGCGACGGTCATTGGTCAACCGTAGGGGGCGGGAGGGAGTATGAAGGGATAGGAGGTTGGAGATGTAGGGAGCAGTGGAATTAGAGATGGCCTTGTATGTGAGGGTGAGGAGTTTGAAGAGGATTCTGTAGGGGAATGGGAGCCAGTGCAGATTTTGTCAAAGGGGAGTGGCAGATGTGGTGCGGCAAGAGAGGAAGATAAGCCTAGCTGCGGAGTTCAGGACAGATTGGAGGGGAGCAAGATGGGAGCAAGGCCAGTGAGGAGAACATTGCAGTAGTCAAGTCGTGAGATGACCAGTGAGTGGATGATGAGTTTAGTTGCACTCTGGGAGAGATATGGCCTGATACGAGCAATGTTGCGTAGCTTGAAACGACAGGATTGTGCCAGAGCTTGGATGTGGGGTGCAAAGGAGAAGGAGGAGTCAAGAGTGATGCCCAAGCAGCGGAGTTGGGGAACGGGGGAGATGGTGGTGTTGTCAACAATGATGGAGATATTGGTCGGGGGTGTTGCTCTGGATGGGGGGAAGATGATGAGTTCAGTTTTGTCCATGTTGAGCTTCAGAGAGCGTTCAGACATCCAGGAGGAGATTGCGGAGAGGCAGCTGGAAACCTGAGAGAGGACAGAGGGGGACAGATCAGGAGAGGAGAGGTAGAGTTGTGTGTCATCAGCATAGAGGTGGTATTGAAGGCCAAATGAGTTAATGAGCGCACCCAGGGAAGAGGTGTACAGGGAGAACAGAAGGGGTCCAGGGACAGAACCCTGAGGGACACCAGCAGGAAGGATGGAAGGGTGTGAGGTGGTGCTGGAGGCAGACACAGAGAAGGAGCGGTTAGTGAGGTAAGAAGAAAACCAGTCAAGGACAGTGCTAGAGAGGCCAGTGTTTTGGAGTGTGCGGAGGAGGAGAGGATGATCTACGGTGTCAAAGGCAGCAGAGAGGTCCAGAAGGATAAGCAGAGAGAAGTGGTCCCTGGATTTGGCCGAAAGCAGGTCATTGGTGACTTTCACCAGGGCAGTCTCAGTTGAGTGGAGTGGGCGAAAGCCAGATTGTAGTGGATCGAGGATGGAGTTGTCAGAGAGGTAGCTTGTGAGACGGCTGTAGACTAGTCATTCAAGTAATTTGGAGGCGAAAGGGAGAAGAGAGATGGGGCGGTAGTTAGTGGGTGATGAGGGGTCGAGGTTGGGTTTTTTGAGAATAGGTGAGACCAGAGCATGTTTGAATGGCGAGGGGAAGATGCCGGTAGGGAGGGACAGGTTAAAGAGGTGAGCAAGGTGGGAGCAGGCAGTGGGGGAGAAGTAGTGGAGAAGACGGGAGGGAAGGGGGTCCAGGGGGCAGGTGGAGGGGGGGAGGATAAGATGAGAGAGTGAACTTCCTTTTCTGAAGTGAGACGGAAGGAGGACAGGGTGGGATAGATGGAGGGGAGGGATAAAGGGGGCAGGGGGTAGCAGAGGGGTGACGGCGGGAGATGTCGTGTTGGATGTCCTCAATTTTGGAGATGAAGAAGCAGGCAAAGTCAGTGGCAGTGAGGGAGGATGGGAGGGGAGGAGGAGGGGGGCGAAGGAAAGTGTTGAAAGTTTCAAAGAGACGGCGTGGACAGGAGGACTGAGAAGAGATGAGTGCTTGGAAAAAGGATTGCTTGGTGAGGGAAAGAGCAGAGCTGTAGGAGGAGAGAATAAACTTGAAATGGAGGAAGTCCGGCAGAGAGTGAGATTTCCTCCAGGAGCGTACAGCGGAGCGTGAGCATTTTTGGAAGAAACGTGTTAGTTTGGTGTGTCAGGGTTGGGGTTTGGAGCGGCAGAGGGGGACAGAGGAGAGGGGGGCCACAGAGTCGAGAGCAACGGTTAGGGAAGAGTTATAGAAGGAGGCTGCCTGGTTGGTACAAGTTATAGTGGAAAGAGGAGATAGGAAAGTCTCGAGGGAGGACATGAAAGTGGGGTTGAGAGACCCGAGATGGCGTCTGGTGGTGGTAGGTCTGGGCGTGGAGAGGAGGAAGGAGGATGAGAGGGTGAAAAAAAGCAGATGGTGGTCAGAGAGAGGGAAGGAAGAGTTAGAGAAATCAGAGAGATCACATTGGTGGGTGAAGACAAGGTCGAGGAAGTGGCCGAGATTGTGAGTAGGGGTGGAGGTCCATTGAGAAAGTCCAAAGGAGGTTGAAAGGGCGAGAAGATTAGTGGAAGCAGCATTAGTGATGTCAATAGGAATGTTAAAGTCACCGAGGATGACAGAGGGGAGGTCAGAGGAGAGAAAGTGAGGAAGCCAGGCAGCAAAGTTGTCAAGGAAAGGTGAACAGTGGCCAGGGGGGCAGTAGATCACTGCCACAAGGAGGTGAATGGGGTAGAAGAGGCGGATAGTGTGGACATCGAAGGTGGAGAAGGTGAGGGAGGGCTCAGGTGGGATGACACGAAAGGTGCAGTTAGGGGAGAGAAGGATGCCCACGCCTCCACCCTGGCGAGCATCAGGTCTGACCATGTGGGTGAAGGAGAGGCCTCCGTAGGAGAGGGCAGCAGGGGAGGTGGTGTCAGAGGAGGAGAGCCAGGTTTCAGTGATGGCGAGAAGGTTAAAAGTGTGGGAGATGAAGAGGTCGTGGATAGTTGGCAGCTTGTTGCAGATTGATCTAGCATTCCAGAGTGCACAGGAGAAAGGAAGGTTCTGAGTGTGTGTGGGTGATTTGGAATTTGGGGGGTGAGACCTGGCAGTGAGGATTGGTATGTGACAGGATCGAGGAGCCATAATTTGGTACAGTAGTGTTCAAAGGAATAGAATGGTGTGGGTGTAATATAGAATGAACAAGGAGAATGTGCGGTGTAATGTAAGCAAAAGACCGTGCAAACAGAATTTTAAGAAATAATGGACGGAACGGAAAGGCTGAGATGGATACACAGTGGTTGTAGACTGTGTAAATGAGAGTGGGAGCAATGTGTGAGAGCAGTAGGGCTGTTACTTAATCAGGCAGGTAGTTCAGTGTCCAGGCTGTGCAGGCTGCAGTCGTTGCTGGTAGTGGTATAGGTAACTCACTGTAGTATGTTGTTTGCAGTTCTTTTGTAGAGGTGGGGGAGATAGTCTGCTGTCCTTCTGCTTCTCTCCTGTTTATCTTCGTATATCTCCAAAAATTATATCACACTTTGCACTAACATACTTAGCAACGAAGATGCTTGCAACCTTGATCTATACTAGTTAAATAAACATACAGACTTGGATACAGGGTTAATTGATAGCAGCACCCACCCTCTGAAAACTCCACCCACAACAAAAGGTTGCCTCAAGGTGTGAACAAACCACTATACCCCCACTAATACTCAGTGAGAACAGACTATAGTCTGGCCTAGAAATCACTAATTAAAGTTAAAATTGTCAATACCTAGCATAGTTCAAAAAGCATGTAATGGATGGATGTAAAAGTTGCAGCAGTGAGAGATTGTCAATACCTAGCATAGTTCAAAAAGCATGTAATGGATGTATTCAATTGTTATACACTTCTGTGGTTGCCAGTAGCAACTACTGCAGGTTTAGAGCATTGCCTGTCACTTATGTATCAGCTGATGTGTATTATCCAGTCCTGATCCCACTGTTATACTTCTGTTATTCACCAGTACCTGTCAATCCAGTTTTGTCTCGTTCTTGTCAGTGTGTGCCCATCTGTCCAGCTTTAACTCACTTTGTTCCAGGTGGGTGTCTACTCCAGCATATTTCCTTGCACTTGCCCAGCCTCCAATAGTTTACTTGTCCACACTAAGACCTGGGGGCATCTGCGCACTGGGTGGACTTAATCCACCTGGGAAAGATGGCTGCTAAAGGTGAAGCTTTAGTATGCAGGAGACTTGAGGATTGCTGGGCTTGTGCAACACTCCATCCAGATACATTCCCTGGATCATTTCAATCTACACTCAGTCCAGATATACTCCCCAGATCGTAACATCCAGGCCCATGTGGACCTTAATCTGGTACTGCCCTGTATCACTTGTAGTTTTATTAGAATAGTGGTATGCTACACTTCATTGTATCAAGTTCTTCGAGAACTTAGATTTTCCAAAAATTCTGTGTAGAAATTTTAAGAGAAATATGGTTGTGGTCCACAAGTTTTACATGACATGAGCTGTATAATGTATTGATAATAGATTAATACAGTTCCTTTACCTCACATACCTGCAGACCTTTACTTTGATCCATAATTAATTTCAGCCTCCAAATCCAGAAGACTCCCTGATCTGGAAGCAGCCACAGTAGTATGTTGTATCAGTGTCTGCTATGATAACTCCTGCTGGTGGACACCCATGATGTGACTCTCCAATAGCCACAGCATTAGAAAGTACATTTAGTATAGTTTTCAGTTATGTACTCATGTCCACATGTATTTTAAATTAAATGTCCCTCCCATAGGCACCTACTTACTAAGCATTTTGATTATTATGGATTGTTGCTAATGTACTAATAGCCTAATGCAGGAGATTTTATAGAAATAATAGCATTATTATCGATGGGGACTACTATCTATCCGCTATGTACCAAACACTGAAAAGGGAAGCTTTTCAGAGTTTGTATCCATTAGTTTACACCATCTTCATATGGCACAAACTGCTTTAAGCCTATAAAGACTTACTCACAGGAGAGAGATGTTCCAATCCCTGACCTACAGCCTCCATCTAGAGGCCAGCCCAAACTGACACTGTTCACATGGGGTGTGGTATGGAGGGTCGACAGTAAGTAGGTTGACATCGGTTCTAGATTGACAGGGACTCTAGGTCAACATGAGTTTTTTCACTGTTTTTGGTGTTTTCTTGGTATAGTGACCGGGAACCCCAATTAGTGCACCGTGTCCAATCGCATGGCTTGATTTGCTTGCCATACTCTGGGCAAGGTGCCTCGCTGTGCTCGGTACAGGTTACCGTTCCCAATTGTAGTCCATGTGGATCCGTAAAGTATGAAAAATATTTAAAAGAAATAAAAAAGTGAAAAAGTCATGTCGACCTTTTCTAGAGTCCCTGTCAACCTAGAAACCATGTCAACCTACTTACTGTCAACCAATAGTGGTTGAACTAGACACTGTCGATCTAAGTCTTGTCGACCTAGAGACCGGATACTGTTCACATGTGCATCCCTATCCATCAAAAGCCAGGAGGGCAATGCAGAATATTAATGCTTAAAGTTGACTTATAGCTTATATACTGTTTTATTTGATGAATCATTATATGAACAGAAGATTGCACTTCCATAGCATTATTGACAATTTGGTTACAGGTAAGGGATGTTGACCTTTATATTTAATGCAATCAGGGGCATATTTAGGTAGGTGCAAAGTTTTGCCCATAATAAACATGTGAATTCCCATAGGTATGCTCCCTACCCATACCCGTGGTATCTATTTTAATAAAATTGGTTCTACTGTAGCTTTTTAGGGGCAAAATTATGCTGGGAGAGAAAAAATGTCTGGGTACTTACCTGTGTGTTCCAGCCACTCCGGTGGTCTCCATGGCTTCCTGATAGCTACCCTCCATCATTCCATTGCAATGGAGAATGCGGGGAGGGTAGGAGGTTGCTGATGGGGGAGTTGACTGCTGGGAGATGTTGTTTTCTCTGCTGCTGCCACAGGACACACAGGTGGAGGGGAAAACACACACACACACACACACACACCCACACCCACACACACCCCTGGGGGATACACACCTAAGTCACAGGGGTCGCACACACACTCACACAATACTCACACACACAGCTGTTGCAGAAGACCAGTCCGTCGGGATCCAGAGGAGGAGAATGGCGATGCAGAAGATGAGCAATTTAGGACTAATTAAGCTAATTGAAAAATTCCAAATGCTTAATTAGTCATTAGGGGCCAGGATCCTTGGAGTTTTGAAGCAACTCCCACATATTTTTCCTAAAAATAAAGATTTGCTGTAAAAAAAAACAAAAAAACTGCGGTGTGGGATTTTTGGAAAACTTGCACCCAATTGGAAATGCCCCCTAGTGTCCAGGTTTCTATCTCACACAGGGGTAGATGTATCAAACCTTCTAAAGAGGAAGACAATCAAGAAATGCATTCAAGATAGGGTGCTGCTGTAATATAGGAATATTCTTACATACAATCTTTTTGAGCTGTGATATACAAACCTGGCAGGTTGCTCAATTCAATGTATTGGTCCAATATATACAGGTGCATGCAAAGGAGAAGCTACTCTAGACAAGACAAGAAAATAAGATTCCCACAACACACTGTAATAGACCAGTAATGACATTTACATTCTATATGATACGTAGTAGTAGTAGTGCAGAGCATACAGTTACATACAGTATATTTGCAAACAAATGGTAAGCTACCAGCCATTAAAAGGTATCTCTGATATGGTGGTCCTAACACTGCATGATCTAAGTTTATATTATTTTATTTCTATTCTCTCTAATAGTATGTTTCTGCACATTACTCTAATAGATGTACAGTAATTGCTGCTTGTAAAAGGGCCTCAGGAGAATTCAGCATTCTGAATTCTCCTGAGCCCTGAGGTACATGTGTTCTGCTTCGCCTTAGAATGCATCCTCTTTTGTATGGTTGTGTTTTATGACCCCTACTGTAGTTGATTTCTGGAATATTTACAAACCATGATACATACTGTAGTATGGTGTTATAGGATAGTTACACGTTATATAAGAGGTAAGGATATAATTAATTTACCTTTTACATTAGCAGTTTATTTATGGTACAGGTTGAGTATCCCTTATCCAAAATGCTTGGGACCAGAGGTATTTTGGATATCGGACTTTTCCGTATTTTGGAATAATTGCATACCATAATGGGATATCATGGTGATGGGACCTAAATCTAAGCACAGAATGCATTTATGTTACATATACACCTTATACACACAGCCTGAAGGTCATTTTAGCCAATATTTTTTTATACCTTTGTGCATTAAACAAAGTGTGTCTACATTCACACAATTCATTTATGTTTCATATACACCTTATACACACAGCCTGAAGGTCATTTAATACAATATTTTTAATAACTTTGTGTATTAAACATAGTTTGTGTACATTGAGCCATCAAAAAACAAAGGTTTCACTCTATCACTCTCACTCAAAAAAGTCTGTATTTCGGAATATTCCGTATTTCGGAATATTTGGATATGGGATACTCAACCTGTACTATAAGATAAAATTCTATATGAAGACAAAGGTGTTAATGAAATAAAATAATATGCAGTAATTCCAAATAAAAAAAAAGAAGAGACCATTTTTTTATGAATTTTTTTAGAAATTTTATTTTTATGATTTGTGGTTTTCTTTATATCCATCTATAAACTGCATTTATGTTTTGTACTGTTAAATCACGGCAGTGAGCTGTTGGAACTATTCATTATTTCTCCTTAATTTTATGTTATTTTCTCTCTATTCTTTGTAATAGTAAGCATGTTTCCACCCATTACTCTAAAGCCCCTTACACATGGGGAGAGATGTGTACTGAGTAACAGGAGGGGGGGTACTCATTTCACCCAGCGGTGAAATAAGCGACCTGCTAGATTGTGCCTGCATGCAGTCCAATCTAGTACCGGCGATAGTGCCCGCAGCACACAGCCGCCCGGACAGAGAGGAGAGGAACGCAGCGGTACGGGGGTAAGGAGGAGGAGGGAGGTGGAGGAGGGAGCCGCAGCAGTGCTTTGTTACTGGTGGAGGCGCTGCTGCTGCTGTCTCTCTGCTTCACTATAGGCTGTCTTGCGAGAACACCCTATAGTGAAGCAGATGGACAGCAGCAGCAGCGCCTCCACCAATAACACAGCGCTGCTGCGGCTCCCTCCTCCACCTCCCTCCTCCTCCTTCTCTCCTGCCCGGGAATCGTGACCAGAAGCTGCACCAAGGAGCCTGAGCCAGCGGAGAGGGTAAGTATAATTCTTTCTTTCTTTCTTTCTTTCTTTCTTTCTTTCTTTCTTTCTTTCTTTCTTTCTTTCTTTCTTTCTTTCTTTCTTTCTTTCTTGGGACTGTCTGCTGTAATGTGTAAAAAGGGGGAATCTGCCTGCCGCAATGTGTAAAAATGGGGAATCTGCTTGCCGCAATGTGTAAAAAGGAGGAATCTGCCTGCCGCAATGTGTAAAAAGGGGGAATCTGCCTGCCGCAATGTGTAAAAAGGGGGAATCTGCCTGCCGCAATGTGTAAAAAGGGGGAATCTGCCTGCCGCAATGTGTAAAAAGGGGGAATCTGCTTGCCGCAATGTGTAAAAAGGGGGAATCTACTTGCTGCAATGTGTAAAAAGGGGGAATCTGCCTGATGTAATGTGTAAAAAGGGGGAATCTGCCTCCCGTAATGTGTAAAAAGGGGGAATCTGCCTGATGTAATGTGTAAAAAGAGGGAATCTGTCTGCCGTAATGTGTAAAAAGGGGGAATCTTTGCCGCGATGTGTAAAAAGGGGGAATCTGCCTGATGTGATGTTTAAAAAGGGGGATGCTGTCTGCCGCAATGTGTAAAAAGGGGGAATCTGCCTGATGTAATGTGTAAAAAGGGGGAATCTGCCTGCCGTAATGTGTAAAAAGGGGGAATCTGCCTGCTGTAATGTGTAAAAAGGGGGAATCTGTCTGCCGTAATATGTAAAAAGGGGGAATCTTTGCCGCAATGTGTAAAAAGGGGAAATCTGCCTGACGTGATGTATAAAAAGGGGGACGCTGTCTGCCGCAATGTGTAAAAAGGGGGAATCTGCCTGCCCTAATGTATAAAAAGGGGGCGCTGTCTGCCGTAATGTGTAAAAATGGGATGCTGTCTGCCGTTATTTGTAAAAAAAAAAGGCACTCCATTATGTGTAAAAAGTGTACACTGTCTGCCGTTATGTGTAACAAGTGTACGCTGTCTTCCGCTATGTGTAACAAGGGCACGCTGTCTGCCGGTATGTGTAAAAAGTGCACGCTGTCTGCCGTTATGTGTAAAAAGGAGGACGCTGTCTGCCGTAATGTGTAAAAAGGGGACGCTGTCTGCCGTAATGTGTAAAAAGAGGAATCTGTCCGCCGTAAGGTGTAAAAGGGTCTCTACTTAGTGCAGTGGTGCTACTGTGCGGCGTAATTTGAATAATGGAGACTACTGTGCACCGTTTTATGAATTGGTATTATTTTGTGGCCACACCCCTTCCCCACAAAGCCACGCCACTATGTATTTTTGCGTGCACCTACGGCGTGCACTGCCCCTGTTTTGCATGCAGGGGTGGGGCTCCGATGCCGTTTCTTGCACACAGTGCTAAAATGTCTAGTTACGGCACTGTTGCTAGGTATCCATTTCTCTGGCCCTGAGCAGGTCCCCCTCACCAGATCCTCTCCAGGAGTGAGGGGGTGGACTTGGATGGGATGGGGGGGTGGGGGCCCAAAGCATTTTGTTGCACCTGGGCCCACCGCTCACTAGTTCCGCCACTGACGCCAGCATCACGAATGTTAGCAAATTGAACCCAACCGCTTGCAGGCATGCAGATATGAGTGTCTATAGATAAAAAGTAGGCAAAAATGTGCAAAAGCCAACATTTAACTGTGCCTTAACAAAGCAAAAAAAGTCTACGGCGCTGTGGTGAGCAGTGTTTAAGTTATACTGTATGTCGGCAATCCCTAAGCACAAAGGAAAAATATAGATAATGAATCCAAATAGTGCTTAACAGTACAAATCAGTTTAAAACATTTATTATAAAGAGAAGTGCAAAGTAAGTGAACCTCCCGGTGGTTTAGTAAAAGATAAAACACATCAACATACAAAATACACACAGCTTTAAAACATACAATTGAGGCAAGAACCAGTTAAGAGTATCTGGTTACTATGTATTCATACTGAATGTCACTAATATGCTGCAATTAATGTTTAAAGACTCTTATTTCGTATCATACGAATGACCTCCAATGTAATTCAGTACTGTGGGGGCTCCAGTCATAGTCAGGGCCGGCGACAGGAAGGGTCACCTGTATCAGGCTCTAAGGATCAGAGGGGCCCCGAGGATACGCCACTTGGTGCCCAGCACGAATGTGAGCCGTCTTTTCCAAATAGGGCAGTGAGCTGCAGGCAGTGGGCGCAGCCTCAGAGTGACAGGAGCCTCTCACACACAGTGACTGTGCAGCGCGAGTGTGCATCCGCTCTTGTGGGTCCAGCTCTCTTGCAGGCAGTTATGGGACACAGCAGTAGCTCCGCTGGCCAGGATTCCTGTACCCTGCACCGGCCTCTACTAGTGGGGTGTGAGGGCCGCATGGTACCTGCTGTGCGGTGTTCAGGTCTGGATACTGGGGAGTACAGTACAGGTGGGGAGAGGGAGGATTGTGAGAGTTTGGGGATGGGGTGAGGGAGCTAGGAGACACAGACTGTGAGGTGTGTGGGGGAGGAAGGAGAGATATACATATTTATATATGTGTATTGTGTATAGATAAACATATATTAACAGTTTTTTATATAGCGCTGCAAATCCTGTTGCACCTAAAAATAAATATATAATCTGAGGGGCCCCCAGAGATATCACTGTACCGGGCCCCAAGATTTCTGTTGCCGGTCCTGGTCATAGTGCGTGGCTGAAAATGCTGAATAGCTCAGGCAAACCTATGATATAATTTGTGACACCCACTGTGGTGTATAAAAGTTGGTGGCAGTCCACTTCCAGTAATATGTACACCGGGTCCAGCGCTCCAATAGGAAAGGAACCCCAATTAGACAGCCACAGTGGATCTGTGGTAGATTGCCTGGTTGCGGGTGGCACTGAAGATGAGGTACAGTTGCTGGAGATGCTGTGGGTCAGTCAGTGGGCGGCAGCAAACTTACAGCGGGAAGTGGGTGCGTCTGTAGCCAGAGTTTGAATGTGGGCACTGCAGTTAGATGTCTCTGTGAGCAGGTGAATCCATGCAGCAGAGGAGCATCGAACCGGAACCCTGCTCCTCCAGGGGTCCCCTTTCTCAGGACCACACGCCACCCATATTCAATGCTGGTATTCTCATTTTATATTCTTTTTGTTTATTTTGGATTTTATACATTGTACCATTAAACCCTTGTGATTTTTATTCTATCACCTGTGCCCGTTTGATGAAAAGAAACCCATATAGGAGGAGCTAAACCCATTACATCGTGAGTAACGGTACGCTATACCCTTGAACCATAGGATAAAGAAACCGAGATATGTGCTACATAGCCTCTCACTAAGTAAGTGAGGTATGCTAAATAACACTCCATTGCATCATAACAAAAAAGCAGATAAAGAAACCATTATATGTGTCCATCTATCCCTCACCATGTAAGTGAGGTACGCTATGGTCATTCATTTCTGCCAAAGAGTATCTTCCCTTTTTTTCTCATGTAAGTGAGAAAAATTGATTCATTCATATTTAACATTTTCTCCACCAGCATTGTGGATATTTTGTATACATTAATTGTTAAATCATCAGTCACAGAGGTTCTACACATCATTCCTCTCCCATTATATTTTTCATATATGAATTCGAGAACATCTATTTAAGAAGATCCAAGTTTGGGAAGAAAGAATCATTAACACAGGATAAGTATTTGTTTTGGCCCTTCCACCTACTCTTCCTCTAGACACAGTAGCGCCATCTTCTTCTGCATTTTTCCTTCTTTTTTCAAGCAGAGGAAATATGTTGTATTTAAGTGAAAAGGAAGCTTTCCAAATTTTACACCAAAATGAATCCAGGCAATGGTAGTCACGCTGTTAGGCTGGCACAAAAAAAGAAAAAGACTCCCTGCTGGTGTTGAAATGTGTTAAGGATACATGCTCATTCATTTGTGGAGTGTTACCAATTTGTGCCAGCCTAACAAGGTGTATGTGGGCAATCTACCTGGCCTTATGTGGGCAATCTACCTCAGATCTACTGTGGCTGTCTAACTGGGGGTTCCTTTCCTATTGGAGCGCTGGACAGGGCACCAACTATTATACACCACAGTGGTGTCACAAATTAGATCATAGGTTTGCCTGAGCTATTCAGCATTTTAAGCTACTACTGGAGCCCCCACAGTACTGAAATACATTGGAGGTCATTTGTAACATACGAAATAAGAGTCTTTAAACATTAATTGCAACATATTGTGACATTCAGTATGAATACATAGTACCCAGATACTGTAACTGGTTCTAGCCTCCACTGTATGTTTTAAAGCTGCATGTATTTTATATATTGATGTGTTTTATCATTTACTAAACTCCAAGGAAATTCACTTACTTTGTGTTTCTCTTTGTTACGTTCGCAGTACTCGGTACTCAGGGTGGACAAGCCCCAAGCACTGGAACGCAAGCTGCAGTATAAACGTAGCTCGGCAGCAACCCCTACAGAAACCTGACTCCGTTGTCTCACCCTCGTAGTCCGCTTACGCCTGCAAGACTAGGGTTTCTTGGGCCCACGGCAGCCGCGTTTGAAGGGCGGATTATGTCTGCCCAACTCCAATGCCCCCCGGTCTTAGTTGGATACAAGGCGTAAACTGAGACGGGATGATGACAAGGGGAACCTCTAACTAAAGACAGAAATACAGAGTTAGGGGCGCTACAGAACTAAATGAAAGTATGTGCGGATCAGCCGCCAAGACTAACAACAACAAAGGCTATGCTGTCCACATGCCTACACGACACTGCCGTATACCGGCGAGGACAGCCAACGCAGAACCTCTGCAGAAACTCCAAAACAAATATAACAAGATGCTGCGGCCTAGGCCCGAGGGATGCGACTGAGCCGCTACTCACGAAACCGGTACGAATACTGGCAAAAGGACAGGAACCCCCAAAGTAGTTGACACAGGCTCTCAGGACCGGAGGATAGGCAAAATCCCAAACGACAGACTGGTAGACACCAAGAAGCCGGATACTGGATCAGGCACAGACAAAGCCACAGGACTTCTGGACAGGAATGCTTCAAGGCAGGATACTGGATCAGACACTGGATCAGACACTGGATCAGACACTGGATCAGACACTGGATCAGACACTGAATCAGACACTGGACTCCTGGACAAGAATGCTTCAAGGCTGGAAGCAGCTAGACAGAAGCTATCACCGGCGTCTGTGTAATGCACTGAGACAGAATATAACAAGGATTTCTTCCAATCACAGCAGGGACCCTAATTAATTATGACTCCAAACTGACAGGTGCAATTAACAGACAGGTGAGGCTAAACACATGGAAACAGGCTGCAATTACACAGACTCACCACCGGCGGCAAACAAGAGTCTTTCTAAACCAGAGCAGAGGAAATCCTGGCCTGCAAGAGAACTATAACATAAAATACATGAACAGGAATGAACCACTGCTTGTGGTTCATAACAGTACCCTCTACTTAAGGGTGGACACCGGACACCCCATGACACCCACGGGGAACAGAAACAGAAGTATAACATAAAATACATAACCAAAATGCAAAACAGGAATGAGCCACTACCATCGCTCATAACAGTACCCCCCCCCCCTCTTGAGGAGGGGTTAACGGACCCCAAAATTCAGACTTTCCAAAACAAGGGATACACTAAAAAACCTGACACTGGAACAAACAGACAATGACAAGAAACAGAAACAAGCTGTGGCAACAGCTTGTAACAGTGCCCCCCCTTGACGGTGGCCACAGGACACAAGACAGGGAAAAAAATGTATTTATTTTCTATTAAATATACAACAAGGCAAGAGTCAGCAATATTTCTTTTCTTTTTCTTCTTCAACTTTTTCCCCTGTGCCTGCTTGAAGACACCAGGAAAGGAAGACATCTCTGGCTCGAAAAATTCTTCAAAATATATAGGTCGAGCAGTCAGATGATTCTTCCCTTTCCTACTAGAATGCCCAGGCACATAAGAAATCTCATCAGTTTCAGAATCTGAGAACAGACCATAGATTGGTTCCATTCCCCTAGGAACTGAAACTTTAGGAGAATTCCTGTGGGTGTGGTTCGTTTTATCGACAGTGTCTAGGTCGACAATGTTTAGGTCGACCACTATAGGTCGACAGTCACTATGTCGACATGGATGGAAGGTCGACAGGGTTTCTAGGTCGACATGTGCTAGGTCGACAGGTCTAAAGGTCGACATGAGGATTTATTTTGTGTCGTTTTCTTCGTAAAGTGACCGGGACCCCAAATTAGTGCACCGCTTCACTCACCATGCTTCGGGCATGGTGCCTTCGCTCCGCTACCGCTTCGCTCGGCACACTTTACCATTCCAATCGTAGTCCACATGGATCGTTAAGTATGAAAAAATCCAAAAAAAAAGTGAAAAACTCATGTCGACCTTTAGACCTGTCGACCTAGCACATGTCGACCTAGATTCCATGTCGACCTTCCTTCCATGTCGACCTAGTGACTGTCGACCTATAGTGGTCGACCTAAACATTGTCGACCTAGACACTGTCTATCTTCAGACCGGATCCCATTCCTGTGGGGAGAAGACAGGAAAACACATCCAGCAGCAATGGTAATAGGCTGTGATTTTTGTGCTGACTGGCTGAAGTGCTTCACTGTGACCAAGTCATTACAGACCTTTTTTGAAGCTGAGACTTTCTGAACCCCACCAGAGGCAGTGACTTTCTGAACCCCACCTGGGGCACTGGCCCTCGGAACCCCCTCTGGGGCAGTGGCCCTCGGAACCACCTCTGGGGCAGTGGCCCTCAGAACCCGTGCTGGGGCAGTGGCCTTTGGAACCCCTGCTGGGGCAGTGGCCTTCGGGAACCCCTGCTGGGGCAGTGGCCTTCGGGAACCCCTGCTGGGGCAGTGGCATTCGGGAACCCCGCTGGGGCAGTGGCCTTCGGGAACCCCACTGGGGCAGTGGCTTTCGGGAACCCCACTGGGGTCAGCAGCTCGGATTCTTTTACTGGGACCGGACCGTCAGCCTCCCTCTCTGGGACCGGACCGCCGACTTCACTCTCTGGGACCAGACCGTCGGCCTCCCTCTCTGGGACCGGACCGTCGGCCTCCCTCTCTGGGACCGGACCGTCGGCCTCCCTCTCTGGGACCGGACCGTCGGCCTCCCTCTCTGGGACCGGACCGTCGGCCTCCCTCTCTGGGACCGGACCGTCGGCCTCCCTCTCTGAGTCGATAATTATCGAGACTTCTCCCGGGATTATGACCTCTGGGACTTTTGCTGAAGCTATCACCTTCAGAACCTCCACTAAAGCTATGCCTCTTGAGTCCTTTCCTGGGGAAGCGACCTCTAGACCCTTCTATGGGGCTGTGTCTCTCGAGACCCCACTTGGGGATATTACTTCAAAGATCCCTTCTGGGGTTTTGCTTCTCAAGTTCCCTTCTAGAACTATGGTTTTAGATACCATTTCTGTGGTTGCGCTTTTCAAGTCCCTACCTGGGGTAACAGCTTCTGAGACCCCTTCTGGTATTGACACCTGAGCTATTATATCCGATGTCCCTCTTCAACCCGGAGCAGCAGACACCGCTCCTAGACCCCGAGCATCGGGCACCGCTCCAGGACCTTGAGCATTTGGCACCACTCCAGGACCCTGAGCATCTGGCACCACTCCAGGACCCTGAGCATCGGGCACCACTCCTGGACCCTGAGCATCGGGCACCACTCCAGGACCCTGAGCATCGGGCACCACTCCAGGACCCTGAGCATCGGGCACCACTCCAGGACCCTGAGCATCGGGCACCACTCCAGGACCCCAGGCATTGGGCACCGCTCCAGGACCCCGGGCATCGGGCACCGCTCCAGGACCCCGGGCATCGGGCACCGCTTCAGGACCCCGAGATTCCACTACTGGGGTTTGTAACTCTGATTCAACAGGAAAATCGAGAGGAGAGAAACATTCTCCTTTGGTTCCTGAATCTATAATGAGGCTCCCTAGCCCAAGGACCCCAATTATAGGACAGAGTGCTTTTTAGTGTAGGTTTTGTGACAAGTACCTCTGCCACAGTGGAGACAGGAGTAGGTCTTAAATCCTGACTCAACTTGGTCAGAGGGTAGGACTTGTCGCCACACTTTGGCTTGCACAACTCACAGGTCTGCAGATAGTGGCCTAAACCCCCACAATATAGGCATAAATTTAAGTTTCTGCGACTCAGACGCTCCTCTTCCGAGAGCCTGGGCCGCAGAAAACTTTTAAACTTTTTCTCTCCAACCGAACATGAGGATTCTCTTGTCACCATATTGTGAGCAAGAGTCTCTTTAGAGATAGATGAACTCTCAACGACTTCTGGCAAGATAAGCAAAATTTTGGTCAGAAGGTTTTGCAGTTGCTTTAAGGATTACTGCAAAACTTCCAGCCTCTCAGGTTTCAAAGCACTGAAAGCAGAGTTCAGGGCTGAGAGAGATGACTGTAGGGCTTGCATAGTTGGCATAGGAGGATTTCAAACTAGACAAGACAAGACTAGACTAGACAAGACTGGACTGGATTTTTTAACTAGACAAGACGAGACTGGACTGGATTTTTAAACTAGACAAAACAAGACTGGATTTTTAAACTAGACAAGACAAGACTGGACTGGGCTCTGAACACTGGACTGGGCTCTGAACACTGGACTGGGCTCTGAACACTGGACTCTAGACAGGACTAGATCCTAGACAGGACTGGATCCTAGACAGGACACTGGACTGGGCCAAAAAAGAAAAAACTACTATTTAGCTTTGTTTGTTTTTTTGTAGTATGGCCGGTGATAATGTTACGTTTGCAGTACTCGGTACTCAGGGTGGACAAGCAAGCTGCAGTATAAATGTAGCTCGGCAGCAACCCCTACAGAAAACTGACTCCGTTGTCTCACCCTCGTAGTCTGCTTATGCCTGCAAGACTATGGTTTCTTGGGCCCACAGCAGCCGCGTTTGAAGGGCAGATTATGTCTGCCCAACTCCAATGCCCCCCAGTCTTAGTTGGAGACGAGGCGTAAACTGAGACGGGATGATGACAAGGGGAACCTCTAACTAATGACAGAAATACAGAGTTAGGGGCGCTACAGAACTAAATTAAAGTATGCGCGGATCAGCCGCCAAGACTAACAACAAAGGCTATGCTGTCCACATGCCTACACGACACTGCCATATACCGGCGAGGACAGCCAACGCAGAACCTCTGCAGAAACTCCAAAACAAATATAACAAGACGCTGCGGCCTAGGCCGAGGGATGCGACTGAGCCGCTACTCACGAAACCGGTACGAATACTGGCAAAAGGACAGGAACCCCCAAAGTAGTTGACACAGGCTCTCAGGACCGGAGGACAGGCAAAATCCCAAATGACAGACCGGTATACACCAAGAAGCCGGATACTGGATCAGGCACAGACAAAGCCACAGGACTTCTGGACAGGAATGCTTCAAGGCAGGATACTGGATCAATAACAAACAAAAAATTGAAGTAAACACTTAACCAGCGCTTTTCCAGAATTCCATAGGATAGTTCATTCGCATTAACCCTTTTCGTTTAGGGTATACAAGATATGCAAAGAGAAAAAATGGAAGGAATATAGTGTAACACTGTTTTAATTAACACAAAATAGACAAACAACAATTGAACTGATTCTATGATGAATCACAAAAATACAGTGTAAGGCATAAAAGTTCCTTTATAAGGAGGTAGGCTTGTTTAACAGCGGGTAATTACCAGATCAAATTGAACTGAGTTTTAAACAGTTCAAAATACGCTCAGAACATGGGATCACACGGTATCTCTCCTCACAGATCGTCAGAGCTTCCAGCAATATTCCTGTAAGTCCCAGATCGGATCGCCTCCTCCTCCACCGACGCGTTTCTTCCCCTACACTGGGGTCTTTATCAAGGTGTGAATATTCACACCTTGATAAAGACCCCAGTGTAGGGGAAGAAACGCGTCGGTGGAGGAGGAGGCGATCCAATCTGGGACTTACAGGAATATTGCTGGAAGCTCTGACGATCCGTGAGGAGAGATACCATGTGATCCCATGTTCTGAGCGTATTTTGAACTGTTTGCAACTCAGTTCAATTTGATCTGGTAATTACCAGCTGTTAAACAAGCCTACCTCCTTATAAAGGAACTTTTATGCCTTACACTGTATTTTTGTGATTCATCATAGAATCAGTTCAATTGTTGTTTGTCTATTTTGTGTTAATTAAAACAGTGTTACACTATATTCCTTCCATTTTTTCTCTTTGCATATCTTGTATACCCTAAACGAAAAGGGTTAATGCGAATGAACTATCCTATGGAATTCTGGAAAAGCGCTGGTTAAGTGTTTACTTCATTTTTTTGTTTGTTATTGTTATTTTTGGTGGAGGTTAAAAGGGATACCTCTAGAAGTGTCACACTGACTAGCAGCTGTTTTGCGCACGGGACGGCTCTTCTAATCTTTTTTGCCAAGGATACTGGATCAGACACAGACAAAGCCACAGGACTCCTGGACAGGAATGCTTCAATGTAGGACACTGGATCAGACACTGGATCAGACACTGGACTCCTGGACAAGAATGCTTCAAGGCTGGAAGCAGCTAGACAGAAGCTATCACCGGCGTCTGTGTAATGCACTGAGACAGAATATAACAAGGATTTCTTCCAATCACAGCAGGGACCCTGATTAATTATGACTCCAAACTGACAGGTGCAATTAACAGACAGGTGGAGGCTAAACACATGGAAACAGGCTGCAATTACACAGACTCACCACCGGCGGCAAACAAGAGTCTTTCTAAACCAGAGCAGAGGAAATCCTGGCCTTCAAGAGAACTATAACATAAAATACATGAACAGGAATGAACCACTGCTTGTGGTTCATAACAGTACCCTCTACTTAAGGGTGGACACCGGACACCCCATGACACCCACGGGGAACAGAAACAGAAGTATAACATAAAATACATAACCAAAATACAGAACAGGAATGAGCCACTACCATGGCTCATAACACTCTTTATATTTAACTGTGCCTAACCTTTGTAAATTACCACTAGTAATGTTTTGAACTTCCAAGCAAAATAGTTGCGTTAATTATAAATCTTTATTAAATAGTATATGGGATTATTAAACAAAAGTAAAATGTAGTATTTGACAAATGACATTTGCATGAAAAAAATGATTATGGCATCTGTTGATTGCAAAGTGAACCACAGTTAATCTGCTCTGCTAAATAGCACTTTAAAAGGTCTGTTTTGCAAAACACAATCCTCCAAACACAGGTCACTGTTACAATGTTTAATACATTTCAACTTTTTGTCTTATCTGATAATGTTACATAAGAAAATAAGATTTTACTTACCGGTAAATCTATTTCTCGTAGTCCGTAGTGGATGCTGGGGACTCCGTAAGGACCATGGGGAACAGACTGGCTCCGCAGGAGACAGGGCACTTTAAAAAAGAATTAGGAATACTGGTGTTCACTGGCTCCTCCCTCTATGTCCCTCCTCCAGACCTCAGTTAAGGAAACTGTGCCCGGAAGAGCTGACAGTACAAGGAAAGGATTTGGGAATCCAGGGTAAGACTCATACCAGCCACACAATTCACACCGTATAACTCGTGATAAACTTACCCAGTTAACAGTATGAACAACAACAGAGCATCAGACCAACCTGATGCAACCATAACATAACCCTTATGTAAGCAATAACTATATACAAGCATTGCAGAAGAAGTCCGCACTTGGGACGGGCGCCCAGCATCCACTACGGACTACGAGAAATAGATTTACCGGTAAGTACAATCTTATTTTCTCTAACGTCCTAGTGGATGCTGGCGACTCCGTAAGGACCATGGGGATTATACCAAAGCTCCCAAACGGGCAGGAGAGTGCGGATGACTCTGCAGCACCGAATGAGCAAACACAAGGTCCTCCTCAGCCAGGGTATCAAACTTGTAGAATTTTGCAAAAGTGTTTGAACCCGACCAAGTAGCTGCTCGGCAAAGCTGTAATGCTGAGACCCCTCGGGCAGCCGCCCAAGAAGAGCCCACCTTCCTTGTGGAATGGGCTTTTACTGATTTTGGAGGCGGCAATCCAGCCGCAGAATGAGCCTGCTGAATCGTGTTACAGATCGAGCGAGCAAACGTTTGCTTTGAAGCAGGAGCACCCAGCTTGTTGGATGCATACAGGATAAACAACGACTCAGTTTTCCTGACTCCAGCCGTTCTGGCTACATAAACCTTCAAAGCACTGACTACCTCTAGTAACTTGGCATCCTCCAAGTCACGAGTAGCCGCAGGCACCACAATAGGTTGGTTCAAATGAAAAGATGACACCACTTTTGGCAGAAATTGCGGACGAGTCCGTAATTCTGCCCTGTCCATATGGAAAACCAGATAGGGGCTTTTATGTGACAAAGCCGCCAATTCTGACACACGCCTAGCCAAAGCTAAGGCCAACAGCATGACCACCTTCCACGTGAGATATTTTAACTCCACGGTTTTAAGTGGCTCAAACCAGTGTGATTTCAGGAAACTCAACACCACGTTAAGATCCCGAGGTGCCACTGGTGGCACAAAAGGGGCTGAATATGCAGCACTCCCTTTACAAGCGTCTGAACTTCAGGAAGAGAAGCCAGTTCCTTTTGAAAGAAAATGGATAGGGCTGAAATCTGGACCTTAATGGACCCCAATTTTAAGCCCAAAGTCACTCCCGACTGTAGGAAGTGAAGGAAACGGCCCAGCTGGAATTCCTCTGTAGGGGCATTCCTGGCCTCACACCAAGCAACATATTTTCGCCATATACGGTGATAATGCTTAGCCGTCACGTCCTTCCTAGCCTTTATTAGCATAGGAATAACCTCATCCGGAATGCCTTTTTCTGCTAAGATCCGGCGTTCAACCGCCATGCCGTCAAACGCAGCCGCGGTAAGTCTTGGAACAGACAGGGCCCCTGTTGCAACAGATCCTGTCTGAGAGGCAGAGGCCATGGGTCCTCTGTGAGCATTTCTTGCAGTTCCGGATACCAAGTCCTTCTTGGCCAATCCGGAACAATGAGTATTGTTCTCACTCCTCTTTTTCTTACGATTCTCAGCACCTTGGGTATGAGAGGAAGAGGAGGAAACACATAAACCGACTGGAACACCCACGGTGTCACTAGTGCGTCCACAGAATTCGCCTGAGGGTCTCTTGACCTGGCGCAATACATTTGTAGCTTTTTGTTGAGGCGGGATGCCATCATGTCCACCTGTGGCAATTCCCAACGACTTGTAATCTGTGTGAAGACTTCTTGATGAAGTCCCCACTCTCCCGGGTGGAGGTTGTGCCTGCTGAGGAAATCTGCTTCCCAGTTGTCCTCTCCCGTAATGAACACTGCTGACAGTGCTTTTATGTGATTCTCCGCCCCGCGAAGAATTCTGGTGGCTTCCGCCATCGCCACCCTGCTCCTTGTGCCACCTTGGCGGTTTACATGAGCCACTGCGGTGATGTTGTCTGCCTGAATCAGCACCGGTTGGTTGCGAAGCAGAGGCTCCGCTTGACTTAGGGCGTTGTATATGACCCTTAGTTCCAGGATATTGATGTGCAGACAAGTCTCCTGACTTGACCACAGACCCTGGAAATTTCTTCCCTGTGTGACTGCCCCCCACCCTCGGAGGCTTGCATCTGTGGTCACCAGGACCCAGTCCTGAATGCCGAACCTGCGACCCTCGATAAGGTGAGCACTCTGCAGCCACCACAGAAGAGACACCCTGGCCCTGGGGAATAGGGTGATCAGCCGCTGCATCTGAAGATGCGATCCGGACCACCTATCCAACAGATCCCACTGAAAGGTCCTCTCATGGAACCTGCCGAAGGAATGGCTTCGTATGACGCCACCATCTTTCCCAGGACTCGCGTGCATTGATGCACCGACACCTGTTTTGGTTTTAAGAGGCCTCTGACCAGAGTCACGAGCTCCTGAGCCTTCTCCGCCGGGAGAAAAACCTTCTTCTGGTCTGTGTCCAGAATCATGCCCAGGAAGGGCAGACGCGTCGTAGGAATCAGCTGCGACTTTGGAATATTCAGAATCCAGCCGCGCTGTTGCAACACTTCCCGATAGTGTGCTACGCTGATCAGCAACTGCTCTCTGGACCTCGCCTTTATGAGGAGATCGTCCAAGTATGGGATAATTGTGACTCCTTGCTTTCGCAGAAGCACCATCATTTCTGCCATTACCTTGGTAAATATTCTCGGTGCGTGGACAGACCAAACGGCAACGTCTGGAATTGGTAATGACAATCCTGTACCACAAATCTGAGGTACGCCTGATGAGGTGGATAAATGGGGACATGAAGGTATGCATCCTTTATGTCCAGAGACACCATAAAATCCCCCCCTTCCAGGCTTGCGATGACCGCTCTGAGCGATTCCATCTTGAACTTGAACCTTTTCAGGTATATGTTCAGGGATTTTAAATTCAATATGGGTCTGACCGAACCGTCCGGTTTCGGTACTACAAACATGGTCGAATAATAACCCTTTCCTTGTTGAAGGAGGGGAACCTTGACCACCACCTGCTGAAGATACAATTTGTGAATTGCAGTTAACACTGTTTCCCTCTCGTGGGGGGAAGCCGGCAGGGCCGTCGGTGAGGGGGCATCTTCTCAAAGTCTAGCTTGCATCCCTGAGACACAATATCTATTGCCCAGGGATCTAACAGGGAGTGAACCCACTTGTGGCTGAACTTACGCAGGCGTGCCCCCACCGGGCCTAGCTCCGCCTGTGGAGGCCCAGCGACATGCGGTGGATTTTTGTAGAGGCCGGGGAGGACTTCTGTTCCTGGGACGTAGCTGTGTTGTGCAGCTTCTTTCCTCTGCCCCCGCCTCTGGCAAGAAAGGACGCACCTCGGACTTTCTAGTTTCTTTGTTCTAAAGGCTGCATTTGATAATGTCGTGCTTTCCTAGGCTGTGCAGGAATATAAGGCAAAATATCAGAATTACCAGCTATAGCTGTGGAGACCAGGTCCGTGAACCCTTCTCCACACAATCCTCAGCCTTCCATATGCCTCTTAAGTCGGCATCATCTGTCCATTGCATATCCTACAGGACACGTCAAGCAGAAATCGACATAGCTTTGTCTCTAGGACCCAGTATACTCATGTCTCTTTGGGCATGTTTTATATATATATAGCTCTTAAGACAGCATCTTTAATATATATATATCTCTATATCTCTATATATACATATATCTATATATATATCTACATACTAGGGTCTCAATCTCTGCTGATAAGGTACCTGTCCACGCTGCCCCTGCGCTATAAACCCATGCCGACACAATCGTCTGTCTGTGCAGGATCCCTGAGAATAGCTGTTACGACAGGTTACCTTTTGGGCAAACGTGACTCCCTAGGGGAAGATTCCCATCGTATCCTGGCCCTAGTGGGGAAAGGATACTGCCTGAGAATTCTTTGTGGGAAACTGCAGTCTCTTGTCTGGAGATTCCCGCTCTTTTTCCTCATGAGAGGAGGGAAATTTACCTCAGCTTTCTTCCCCTTAAACATGTGTACCCTAGTGATGAGCACCGGAAATTTTTCGGGTTTTGTGTTTTGGTTTTGGGTTCGGTTCCGCGGCCGTGTTTTGGGTTCGAACACGTTTTGGCAAAACCTCACCGAATTTTTTTTGCCGGATTCGGGTGTGTTTTGGATTCGGGTGTTTTTTCAAAAAACCATAAAAAACAGCTTAAATCGTAGAATGTGGGGGTCATTTTGATCCCAAAGTATTATTAACCTCAATAACCATAATTTCCACTCATTTTCAGTCTATTCTGAACACCTCACACCTCACAATATTATTTTTAGTCCTAAAATTTGCACCGAGGTCGCTGGATGGCTAAGCTAAGCGACCCAAGTGGCCGACACAAACACCTGGCCCATCTAGGAGTGGCACTGCAGTGTCACGCAGGATGGCCCTTCCAAAAAACACTCCCCAAACAGCACATGATGCAAAGAAAAAAAGAGGCGCAATGAGGTAGCTGTGTGAGTAAGCTAAGTGACCCTAGTGGCCGACACAAACACCTGGCCCATCTAGGAGTGGCACTGCAGTGTCACGCAGGATGGCCCTTCAAAAAAACACCCCCCAAACAGCACATGACGCAAAGAAAAATGAAAGAAAAAAGAGGTGCAAGATGGAATTGTCCTTGGGCCCTCCCACCCACCCTTATGTTGTATAAACAGGACATGCACACTTTAACCAACCCATCATTTCAGTGACAGGGTCTGCCACACGACTGTGACTGAAATGACGGGTTGGTTTGGACCCCCACCAAAAAAGAAGCAATTAATCTCTCCTTGCACAAACTGGCTCTACAGAGGCAAGATGTCCACCTCATCATCATCCTCCGATATATCACCGTGTACATCCTCCTCCTCACAGATTATCAATTCGTCCCCGCTGGAATCCACCATCTCAGCTCCCTGTGTACTACTTTGTGGAGGCAATTGCTGCTGGTCAATGTCTCCACGGAGGAATTGATTATAATTCATTTTAATGAACATCATCTTCTCCACATTTTCTGGATGTAACCTCGTACGCCAATTGCTGACAAGGTGAGCGGCGGCACTAAACACTCTTTCGGAGTACACACTTGTGGGAGGGCAACTTAGGTAGAATAAAGCCAGTTTGTGCAAGGGCCTCCAAATTGCCTCTTTTTCCTGCCAGTATAAGTACGGACTGTCTGACGTGCCTACTTGGATGCGGTCACTCATATAATCCTCCACCATTCTTTCAATGGGGAGAGAATCATATGCAGTGACAGTAGACGACATGTCCGTAATCTTTGTCAGGTCCTTCAGTCCGGACCAGATGTCAGCATCAGCAGTCGCTCCAGACTGCCCTGCATCACCGCCAGCGGGTGGGCTCGGTATTCTGAGCCTTTTCCTCGCACCCCCAGTTGCGGGAGAATGTGAAGGAGGAGATGTTGACAGGTCGCGTTCCGCCTGACTTGACAATTTTGTCACCAGCAGTTCTTTGAACCCCAGCAGACTTGTGTCTGCCGGAAAGAGAGATCCAAGGTAGGTTTTAAATCTAGGATCGAGCACGGTGGCCAAAATGTAGTGCTCTGATTTCAACAGATTGACCACCCGTGAATCCTTGTTAAGCGAATTAAGGGCTCCATCCACAAGTCCCACATGCCTAGCGGAATCGCTCTGTGTTAGCTCCTCCTTCAATGTCTCCAGCTTCTTCTGCAAAAGCCTGATGAGGGGAATGACCTGACTCAGGCTGGCAGTGTCTGAACTGACTTCACGTGTGGCAAGTTCAAAAGGTTGCAGAACCTTGCACAACGTTGAAATCATTCTCCACTGCGCTTGAGACAGGTGCATTCCACCTCCTATATCGTGCTCAGTTGTATAGGCTTGAATGGCCTTTTGCTGCTCCTCCAACCTCTGAAGCATATAGAGGGTTGAATTCCACCTCGTTACCACTTCTTGCTTCAGATGATGGCAGGGCAGGTTCAGGCGTTTTTGGTGTTGCTCCAGTCTTCTGTACGTGGTGCCTGTACGCCGAAAGTGTCCCACAATTCTTCTGGCCACCGACAGCATCTCTTGCACGCCCCTCTCGTTTTTTAAATAATTCTGCACCACCAAATTCAAGGTATGTGCAAAACATGGGACATGCTGGAATTTGCCCATATTTAATGCACACACAATATTGCTGGCGTTGTCCGATGCCACAAATCCACAGGAGAGTCCAATTGGGGTAAGCCATTCTGCGATGATCTTCCTCAGTTGCCGTAAGAGGTTTTTAGCTGTGTGCGTATTCTGGAAAGCGGTGATACAAAGCGTAGCCTGCCTAGGAAAGAGTTGGCGTTTGCGAGATGCTGCTACTGGTGCCGCCGCTGCTGTTCTTGCGGCGGGAGTCAATACATCTACCCAGTGGGCTGTCACAGTCATATAGTCCTGAGCCTTCCCTGCTCCACTTGTCCACATGTCCGTGGTTAAGTGGACATTGGGTACAACTGCATTTTTTAGGACACTGGTGAGTCTTTTTCTGAGGTCTGTGTACATTTTCGGTATCGCCTGCCTAGAGAAATGGAACCTAGATGGTATTTGGTACCGGGGACACAGTACCTCCAACAAGTCTCTAGTTGCCTCTGCAGTGATGATGGATACCGGAACCACGTTTCTCACCGCCCAGGATGCCAAGGCCTCAGTTATCCGCTTTGCAGCAGGATGACTGCTGTGATATTTCATCTTCCTCGCAAAGGACTGTTGGACAGTCAATTGCTTGGTGGAAGTAGTAAAAGTGGTCTTACGAGTACGACTTCCCCTCTGGGATGACCATCGACTCCCAGCAGCAACAACAGCAGCGCCAGCAGCAGTAGGCGTTACACGCAAGGATGCATCGGAGGAATCCCAGGCAGGAGAGGACTCGTCATAATTGCCAGTGACATGGCCTGCAGGACTATTGGCATTCCTGGGGAAGGAGGAAATTGACACTGAGGGAGTTGGTGGGGTGGTTTGCGTGAGCTTGGTTACAAGAGGAAGGGATTTACTGGTCAGTGGACTGCTTCCGCTGTCGCCCAAAGTTTTTGAACTTGTCACTGACTTATGATGAATGCGCTGCAGGTGACGTATAAGGGAGGATGTTCCGAGGTGGTTAACGTCCTTACCCCTACTTATTACAGCTTGACAAAGGCAACACACGGCTTGACAAATGTTGTCCGCATTTCTGTTGAAATACTTCCACACCGAAGAGCTGATTTTTTTGGTATTTTCACCAGGCATGTCAATGGCCCTATTCCTCCCACGGACAACAGGTGTCTCCCCGGGTGCCTGACTTAAACAAACCACCTCACCATCAGAATCCTCCTGGTCAATTTCCTCCCCAGCGCCAGCAACACCCATATCCTCCTCATCCTGGTGTACTTCAACACTGACATCTTCAATCTGACTATCAGGAACTGGACTGCGGGTGCTCCTTCCAGCACTTGCAGGGGGCGTGCAAATGGTGGAAGGCGCATGCTCTTCACGTCCAGTGTTGGGAAGGTCAGGCATCGCAAATGACACAATTGGACTCTCCTTGTGGATTTGTGATTTCGAAGAACGCACAGTTCTTTGCTGTGCTTTTGCCAGCTTGAGTCTTTTCATTTTTCTAGCGAGAGGCTGAGTGCTTCCATCCTCATGTGAAGCTGAACCACTAGCCATGAACATAGGCCAGGGCCTCAGCCGTTCCTTGCCACTCCGTGTGGTAAATGGCATATTGGCAAGTTTACGCTTCTCCTCCGACAATTTTATTTTAGATTTTTGAGTCCTTTTTTTACTGATATTTGGTGTTTTGGATTTTACATGCTCTGTACTATGACATTGGGCATCGGCCTTGGCAGACGACGTTGCTGGCATTTCATCGTCTCGGCCATGACTAGTGGCAGCAGCTTCAGCACGAGGTGGAAGTCGATCTTGATCTTTCCCTATTTTTGGAACCTCAACATTTTTGTTCTCCATATTTTAATAGGCACAACTAAAAGGCACCTCAGGTAAACAATGGAGATGGATGGATACTAGTATACTTATGGATTGACGAGCGACTGCCGACACAGAGGTAGCTACAGCCGTGGACTACCGTACTGCGTCTGCTGCTAATATAGACTGGATGATAATGATATAAAAAATATATATATATATCACTACTGCAGCAGGACAGGTATATATTATATAATGACGGACCTGCTGGACACTGTCAGCTCAGCACTGCAGACTCCTAAAGTAAGCTACTAGTAGTATCAAGAAGATAGAAAGAAAAAAAAACACCACAGGTAGGTGGTATACAATTATGGATGGACGAGCGACTGCCGACACAGAGGTAGCTACAGCCGTGGACTACCGTACTGCATCTGCTGCTAATATAGACTGGATGATAATGATATAAAAAAAATATATATATATCACTACTGCAGCAGGACAGGTATATATTATATAATGACGGACCTGCTGGACACTGTCAGCTCAGCACTGCAGACTCCTAAAGTAAGCTACTAGTATCAAGAAGATAGAAAAAAAAAAAACACCACAGGTAGGTGGTATACAATTATGGATGGACGAGCGACTGCCGACACAGAGGTAGCTACAGCCGTGGACTACCGTACTGCGTCTGCTGCTAATATAGACTGGATGATAATGATATAAAAAATATATATATATATCACTACTGCAGCAGGACAGGTATATATTATATAATGACGGACCTGCTGGACACTGTCAGCTCAGCACTGCAGACTCCTAAAGTAAGCTACTAGTAGTATGAGGAAGATAGAAAAAAAAAACACCACAGGTAGGTGGTATACAATTATGGATGGACTAGCGACTGCCGACACAGAGGTAGCTACAGCCGTGGACTACCGTACTGCGTCTGCTGCTAATATAGACTGGATGATAATGATATAAAAAATATATATATATATCACTACTGCAGCAGGACAGGTATATATTATATAATGATGGACCTGCTGGACACTGTCAGCTCAGCACTGCAGACTCCTAAAGTAAGCTACTAGTAGTATCAAGAAGATAGAAAAAAAAAAACACCACAGGTAGGTGGTATACAATTATGGATGGACTAGCGACTGCCGACACAGAGGTAGCTACAGCCGTGGACTACCGTACTGCATCTGCTGCTAATATAGACTGGATGATAATGATATAAAAAATATATATATATCACTACTGCAGCCGGACAGGTATATATTATATACGTATATACTGGACACTGTCAGCAGAATGCGTTTATAGAATAAAAACACCACACGACGATCACAATATACTGGTGGTCAGTGGTCACTGGTCAGTCACACTGGCACTGGCACTCTGGCAGCAAAAGTGTGCACTGTTAAAATATGTACTCCTGCTATAACTGCTCCCCAGTCTCCCCCACAATTAAGCTGTGTGAGCAGTGAGCACTCAGCACAGTCAGATATACAGTATTACATAGATGATGCAGCACACTGAGGCTGAGCACAGATATGGTATGTGACTGTGTCACACTGTGTATCGTTTTTTTTCAGGCAGAGAACGGATTAATTAAACTGGTGGTCACTGGTCACACTATCAGCAAGTAGTAGTGGTCACTGGTCAGTCACACTGGCACTGGCAGTGGCACTCTGGCAGCAAAAGTGTGCACTGTTAAAATATGTACTCCTGCTATAACTGCTCCCCAGTCTACCCCACAATTAAGCTGTGTGAGCAGTGAGCACTCAGCACAGTCAGATATACAGTATTACATAGATGATGCAGCACACTGAGGGCACACTGAGGCTGAGCACAGATATGGTATGTGACTGTGTCACACTGTGTATCGGTTTTTTTCAGGCAGAGAACGGATTAATTAAACTGGTGGTCACTGGTCACACTATCAGCAAGTAGTACTCCGTCCTAATATGCTCCCCAAAATTAGTAAATCAAGTGTCTCTAGACTCTCTACTCTCTACTCTACTCTAAACGGAGAGGACGCCAGCCACGTCCTCTCCCTATGAATCTCAATGCACGTGTGAAAATGGCGGCGACACGCGGCTCCTTATATAGAATCCGAGTCTCGCGATAGAATACGAGCCTCGCGAGAATCCGACAGCGGGATGATGACGTTCGGGCGCGCTCGGGTTAGCCGAGCAAGGCGGGAAGATCCGAGTCTGCCTCGGACCCGTGTAAAAAGGCAGAAGTTCGGGGGGGGTTCGGTTTCCGAGAAACCGAACCCGCTCATCTCTAGTGTACCCTTGTGTCAGGGACAGATGAGTCATCAGTGATATGCAAATCATCTTTTATTACAATAATCATATATTGAATACTTTTCTGCCATTTTGGCTGTAACTTTGCATTATCGTAGTCGACACTGGAGTCAATCTCCGTGTCGACATCAGTGTTTATTATTTTGGATAGTGAGCATTGAGAGATACTGAAGGTCTCTGCGACAGAGGGACAGACATGGGTAGATTTCCTGTCTGTTCTCTAATCTTTTGTGCAATAAATTCACCTTAGCACTTAATTACACATATCCAACAGGTGTCGGCGTTGTCGACGGAGACACCCTCACACATATTTGCTCTATCTCCTCCTTAGGGGAGCCTTTTACCTCAGACATGTCGACACATACGTACCGACACACCACACACACAGGGGATGCTCTATTTGAAGACAGTTCCCCCACAAGGCCCCTTGGAGAGACAGAGAGAGAGTATGCCAGCACACACCCCAGCGCTATATGACCCAGGAATCACACAGTAACGTAGTGTTGACCCAGTAGCTGCTGTATATGTTGTTTTTACGCCAAATTTATGTGCCCCCCCTCTCTTTTCACCCTCTTCTATCGTGCCTCTGCAGGGGAGAGCCTGGGGAGCTTCCTCTCAGCGGAGCTGTGGAGAGAAAATGGCGCTGGTGAGTGCTGAGGAAGAAGCCCCGCCCCCTCAGCGGCGGGCTTCTGTCCCACGATTTTGTGTAAAATAAAGGCGGGGGCTCATACATATATACAGTGCCCAACTGTATATATGCTGCTTTTGCCAAGAGGTACCTAATTGCTGCCCAGGGCGCCCCCCCCCCCCCCCCCCCCCCTGCACCCTACAGTGACCGGAGTGTGTGGGTTTAATGTGGGAGCAATGGTGCACAGCTGCAGTGCTGTGCGCTACCTCATATGAAGACTGGAGTCTTCTGCCGCCGCTTTTGACGTCTTCTTGCTTCTCACGCCAACTTCTGGCTTCTGGCTCTGCGAGGGGGACGGCGGCGCGGCTCTGGGATCGGACGACCAAGGGTGCGTTCCTGTGTTCGATCCCTCTGGAGCTAATGGTGTCCAGTAGCCTAAGAAGCATGACCTATCCGCAGTTAGTAGGTTTGCTTCTCTCTCCTCAGTCCCACGTAGCAGAGAGTCTGTTGCCAGCAGATCTCTCTGAAAATAAAAAATCCTAACAAAATACTTTCTTATTAGCAAGCTCAGGAGAGCTCACTAAAGTGCACCCAGCTCTGTCCGGGCACAGATTCTAACTGAGGTCTGGAGGAGGGACATAGAGGGAGGAGCCAGTGCACACCAGTATTCCTAATTCTTTCTTAAAGTGCCCTGTCTCCTGCGGAGCCCGTCTATTCCCCATGGTCCTTACGGAGTCCCCAGCATCCACTAGGACGTTAGAGAAAACCGATTACTGATATCGAAACGAAAAAGACACATACTGTACTGTAGTAACACAATTCCAAACATCCTAGCTTTGAGAAATGTGTAGAAATAAATTTAACAGCAAATGTCATATGTGAGTTGTGTGCGTCAAGTATATTTTTCGCCTTTTTCAAACCCGAAATATTCACTCTGTTTACATTTAGCTGAGAGCTTTTCGCTTACGTTATTCAATTTTCCACAATGAAGAAAATCCTTTCTTCAATTAGCCATGTCTTGATGCCAAGAAAAAGATTAGAAATCAACAGACTACTTTACCCCTATAATCACAGTTCTAATCGCATTGCTCTTTTCATTTCATCAAATATATATTTGGGAGTAAAAGTATTTAACTGTAACAGAAAAAGGTAAAGAGAACTGATCAATATTATAATTTGCATAGAAAGTTCCTGATACTTCTCTACTTTGCCTTATAGATGTTTTAGTATGTGCACTTGTTATGGCTCCATCATCTAATATATAAAAATGAAAATTTGTCCTTCTGTCTTTCTATACAAATCCACAGTTTACAAGCGAAGATTGTAAAATTTTACATACAATCGTATTAAAACATGGCTGAGGCAGCTAAAACAATTAGAAATCCCTAGCACCCCTAGGGGGGCAGACAGCAGCACAGAGTATATCAGGAGACAGCATAACTCCGGAATTGCAGGAGCAATGTACTCAAAAATTGGTACACATATGCCTTACAATCTGCCAACATACACTGTGGGGGGAGGGGGAGGGGGGCCTAGGGGGGAGGCAGCAGCACTGAGTATTTCAGCAGACAGCATAACTCTGGAATGCCTGCAGCAATTTACAACAAACTAGGTACACACATGCCTTACAATCAGGGAAAAAACACTGTGGGGGGGTAGACACCCCTAGCACCCCTAGGGGTGAGACAGGAGCACTGAGTATTTCGGCAGACAGCATAACTCTGGAATGCCTGCAGCAATTTACAACAAACTTGGTACACATATGACTTACACTCTGGAAACAAACACTGTGGAGGTCAGACACCCCTACCACCCCTAGGGGTGGAACAGCAGCACAGAGAATGTCAGCGGACAGCAAAACTGTGGAAGGCCTGGAACTTGGTACACATCTGACTTACAATCTGGGGACAAATTCTGTGGGGGTTAGACACCCCTAGGGGTGGGAAAGCAGCACATAGTATTTAAGGAGACAGGATAACTCATGAATGCCTGGACCAATTTACAACAAACTTGGTACACATATGACTTACAAGATAGGAACAAACACTGTGGGGGTAAGACACCCCTAGCACCTCTAGGGGTGAGGCAGCAGCACAGAGTTTTTCAGCACACAATATAAGTCTGGAATGCCTGGAGCAATTTCCACCAAACTTGCTACACATATGACACACTCTGGGAACAAACACTGTGGGGGTAACACACCACTAGCACCCCTAGGGGTGGGCCAGCATCAAAGACTATATCAGGACATGCATGATATGTCAGTGATGACAGGGCTGCATGTGACAGGGCCAGTGACATGATGTGGGGAGGGGTATGGAGGCAGCAGGAAGCCACAGACTGAGAGTTATATAGTGGAAGTAGCACGGACCCCCAGCAGCACAGATTATATCAGGAGATACATAATGTGCTGCGCTATAGAAAAAACTGGAAAAAAATCGATAATTCACAGGGGCACTGACATGATGTGAGGAGGGGAATGAAGGCAGCAGGAAGCCACAGACTGAGAGTTGTATAGTGGAAAAAGCAGTGTCCCTTGGGGGACCAAAAAGGGGTCCGGCCACTACACAAAATGTGTCAGTGCAGCAAGATATGCCTTTATACTAGATATCCAACCAACGTAAATTAAAGAACAACTAACATTCTAATTTGCCATCCTCATCCCGTAGCACAGCACGGGTATTCAGCTATCTACAATGTTATTTATACTGTGTGTTTAATATTTACATTTATTTTTGTAAACAGACATTCTTAAAATCCCGGGTAACGCCAGGTACACCAGCTAGTACAATATAAAACACTCTTGAGTGTTCATAAAATTTGTAATTTGCCACAGAACGCATTATGGTCACACGCTTACGGTCTGTTCAGAGCGCATTATGGTCCTACGCTTACGGTCTGTTCAGACTGCATTTTTAATGGGAAATCCTTTTACTAGGCACTAAGTTGTGCTGGATTTGACTTTTCACATGTTGGGCTAAATAATATACTTGGCTGTTTTAACATCATTGTAGGCCCTGGGCAAAGCAGTACACTGGGGCCCCTACCCACCCATTCACAGGAATACATTTGAAAAAAAAATCATACTTTACCCATGGATTAAGTGGGAGGGAACACCTGTAATGGTAGGGGGAACTAGTTCCACCTCCTCCATTGCCCTGCATAGTAATTCCAACAGAAAAGCCAGTTCCTTCACCTACGTCAATCGATGATGCAGGTGACACTAGTATTACTGATGAGCTGCAGCCAGGGCCGTAACTACGTGTGTGCCAGGTGTGCCTGGCACACAGCGCAGTTGCCCTGAGGGCGCAACGGCCAGCGGCATGTAATGAGTCAAATTGACTCATTACATGCTGCCTCTGCTGTGTGCCGTGCGCCGCGCTGGAGAGGAGAGATCAGCGCCGGGCAGCGGAGAAGGAGGTGGAGGGAGGGGGACTGGAGCTGCAGCATCGCTATGTAATTGGTAGTAGCGCCGCTGCAGCAGCCCCCTCTCCTTCCGTATTGGCTGTCGTAATGTGTAAAAAGGGGAACTGTCTGCTGTAATGTGTAAAAGGGGCTCTACCTGGTGTAGTGGCGCTACTGCGCAGCGTAATTTGAATAATGGAGACTACTGTGCACCGTAGTATGAATTGGTATTATTTTGTGGCCACGCCCCTTCCCCATGAAGCCACGCCCCTATATGTTTTTTGCACGCCTACGCCGCGCACTGCCCCTGTCTTGCATGTGGAGGGGGGGCGTCAATGCCGTTTCTTGCACACAGTGCTAAAATGCCTAGTTACGGCACTGGCTGCAGCCACCTGCCCTTTCCTCAGGTCCTGGTGACTCCATGATCCTCCTACATCTGCAGCCCACCCCTCCCTGGTACTCACACATGCTGTGTCTGTTTGACAGCATTCATCCCCTCCTCAGGTCCCAGTGGCTTCCTTTTCCAGCACTGTGTATGTGATGCCATGCTGTCACCGCTGTTGAAGTGAAGAAGAGCCATGAAGAGGAGCAGGCTCTGTGCATCTTGAAGGCAAGATGAGATGGTGCCAGAGGGACAAGAAAAGTGGGAAAGCTGCTGGATAGACACAGGCAGTGAGCTGCTGGAGTGACAGAGGCAGAGATGTGTACAAGGGGCACTATTGTGGGCATCATGTGTATAAGCGGCACTGCTGTGGTCATTATGTGTAAGGGACACAACAATTGTGGGCATTATGTGTAAGGGGCACTACTAATGTGGGAATTGTAAATATTGGCCACTACTGTGGGCATTGTATATAAGGGGCACTAATGTATGGCATAATGGCTACCATTGCGTAGTGCAACATGAATAAAGGGCACTACTGAGTGACGTAACCATAAAAAGGGGCATTACTATGTGATGTAATTTGAATCAGGGGACTACATGCGGTGTAATGTGAATAAGATTGTGCTACTGTGTTGTGTAATTTGAATTGGGGGTACTATTGTGAGACCACACTGCTTCTTTCCAAGATCAATGTCCCTTTATAAAGTATGGGATGTAGGGCACTAATTTATAGTTTGCAGGGGGGTGCCAAAAACATTAGCACTGACCCTAGCTTTGCTTAATGTGAGGGGAGGGGGGATAGGAGGCAGGGTACATGAGTTCCGCCACTTCTCCAGGACTGCATTAAGTCCTGAATTTACCCCCCCCTGTAGTACCGTACCATCATGAGGACAGGTCCAGCCATCTGCCAATCAGCATGCTGACACCCATTCACTGTGTTGCTGCAGGATGAGAGGCAGGTACTGGCTGCCTTGATTGTGGGTAATTCACAATAAGAGCGGCCGGGCACCCAGTGGCGGGTTAATGTACACATGAGCCTGGAGTTGAAATTTATGAAGGGACACTAAAAGAATTGCACGGAACCTGTCAGCTCACTCATGCCAGGCATCTCCGGCTGCATGGCGTATTGAGGAAAGATGTATGAGGACCAGAGGCGTCGGAACTGGGGGGGCAAGGGGGCAGCTCGCCCCCTCCCCCCCAAACATAGAGAGGCACCGATCATGTACAGGAGGAGCGGAGGAGTGATGTGCGGTCAGGTGAAAGACCGCACATTACATCCTTCGCTCCGTGCAGTGAATGTCCGGAGCTACCCACTGAGCAAGGTATGCAAAGCAGGGAGGCACTCTCCCTGCCCTGCTACCTTGCTGATGCGCCGTGTTGCTGCTGGTTGCCGCTGCACCTGTCACACTGTGACAGTCAGCGGCGCCGGCAGTATGAACAGATGCTCTTCTGTTCTTCTGTCACAATGATGTTGATTTCCTCCTGTCTGTGTGTCAAGCCCCCCCTCTCCTCCTTGCTCCTCCCTGCTGCCCATGTCAGCTGGTAGACAGGCAGCAGCGTCGCCTCCCCCAACTCCTCCCCCACTGTCACTGAAGATTCAGCAGTCTTCAGCACCGCCCCC